>NC_135761.1:35826413-36555611 GCF_052425735.1 Oculina patagonica
ACATCAAGCTGAGTGCCATGACAAAGCTGTTTTGTTAAAAAAATACCTTTCCTTTCCATTTTGTGCAGACTGATCATTTCAGATATAATAAGTGGTGTTTATGTGAAAGTGTACTAGGTCTTAAGCCAAGGATAGCCGCTGTTGTAAACAGAATTGAGTTCCAGATGGTTTCTCTGACATCACGGCGGCCATTACTGTGTCCCTCAGCAGGACACAGTGATGGCGGCTCCATACAAAGCTTTATAAATTTGCGTGGAAAGGTTCGGAAAATAACTCGCGAACGGTACATCGCACAGACACGAAACTTGGAGAAATTGTTTATCTATTTATCATCTATAATATTTGTAATTCATAGCTTCTGTAGTTGAATGGTTTTAAATTTATTTTTGATTGCGTGACAGTGAAAACCAGCAATAGAATTTAGGTTGTAAATGAAAGAAAATCCTTGTTGAACAGTTCTGACAGGAAACAAAGACTCCAAAATATACTGCGCTTTAAAGAACTTTCCCGAAGAAAGTGGTTTTTGATTTGATGCGTTTATTACTTCGTTTATTATAGTACTTTTCGTTCAATGTCTGTATGGAAACGTGGCTTTTTCGAGAAAAACAAGGGTATCGTGTTACGTTCGTTTTTAAAAAACAAAGGTCTCATGTTACAAAAGTGAGAAAAACAACAATATCATGTTTCAGTGTTTGGCAAAAATCCAAAAGTATTCCGTAACAAACAAAAGTAACACGTTACGGTTGCTAATGCACGTAAAAGTTATTTTGTTTGCAAGCAAATTTTGTGCAAAAAAGTGACTCCGTGGGCCGCCATACACAAATGGCTCAACCCATGGCATAAACCATCCCAACAGGACAATCACCCAGTTTCACCCCAAGCCACCCCATAAATTGAAAAAATAACTCCTGCACGCTTAGCGTGCCTATGTTTTCCTTTGTAAAGACAAAATCAAAATCTAAACTTAGTGCAGATAATATCAGCCCCACGTGCACTGAAAGTCCAATGCCTAGTCATAAAAGAAATCCATAGACCGCTGAACTCAGCGGAGACGCTCAGCCCAACATAAAAAAATCAGCAGCGTCGTCAATAACGCAGAAGATTCGCTATAAATGGAAAGACGAGTTTCCATGGCTTATTATTAGCGAAGACAACCTAGTCTTGTGTAGTGTGTGCTGTAACGCCCCAGAAGTAGCAGGCAAGAACCAGTTCTTAACAGGCTGTTCTTCGACCAAGAAGGAAACCATGCAGAAACATGCAATCAGTAAAAACCATATTTGTGCCCAGGCAGCTGTCCTTGCTAAGCAAAAGCCAGTGCGTGAGACAGTACTAGCTCAGAGTTTTTCCAAAGGTAGGAAGGATCAGGATGAGAAAGATCGCAGAGAAGTAGCAGTAAAGATGACAACAGCCTACTTCCTCACGAAAGAAGAAATTCCTTTTAGCAAATTCCAGGACCTCATTAACCTACAAAGAAAGAATGGTCTGGAGCTAACATCCACTTACTCGAACAACAAAACATGCACTGAGATGGTATCAGTCATTGGAAAGATGTTTAAAGAAGGGACAGCTGAAGAAATCAACCAAGTCAGCTACGTCAGCGTGATGGCGGATGGAGCCACAGACGCAGGAGGCATCAAAAACGAAACTGTTTTTCTGTCGCTATGTGCAGGATGGACGTCCAGTAAACAAACTTATTGGACACAAAGCTGTTGAACATGCAAATGCAGAGGGTAAGTAAAATCAATCAGTGATGCGCAGCTTACTTTAAGTGTTCTAGAAACAAAAGTAAGGACTTATGTAATATTTGGTTTAAGTAAGAGTCATGACGGCAATTTCAACGTCTGATTTTGTCTATTTTAATTTCCTAAAAACAAGTTCATTAAGTTCATTAAAAAAAAAGTGACCACGAATGACTTCAGCGCCTGCTGGATAATTGTGCTTCCCAGTCATCCTTAGTAGGAACGTCCAACTCCTCTGGGTGACACACTGTTACTTTCATCAAGTAGAAGGGCCTCCTGAAGCTATTGCTACAATGGAGTTCTCTGTGATGAGATCTTTGATGCCTACACACTGGTCTACAGTTTCATGTCTGGTTACTCTTCTTATGGATCCTTCTTGCTCTATTTCAACTTCGTCCCATGGTTTTACCCACTCGCAGTTCTCGCATTCATTGTATTGGCTGTCAAAGCAGTTGTCACAGTAGCACGAAAGAAGGCGGGTCTTGATTTGTAAACAGGTATAGAACGTTCTGGCGTAGAACTCCAGGCGAGTCTATGGTGATCAGCACACTGTGCATTTGTTTATTAATGGGAAAAAGGTATAGGCATTTTTAGTTATCAAACAAGTGTCACAACTGATCCCCCTTACGAACATGCCTTAATTTGTCGATTCCTTCACAAATTTAGTGGCATAACTAAGATTACTAAGACATTCCCCTTCCAACATTTATCCCTGCACAAAATAGTTCCTAAAAGTTCACCCATGGCGTTTAATGGAAACAGTGCCTTTGTAGAGGTGTTTTCTGTTTCTCAAATGTCAAAAACTCTTTGCCATCGCACCTGGCCTGTAACCTCCATGGACAGAAAATAATTCTTTATGTATCAGTACACTTTTTTAGTATAGTTATTTTTGTGATTACAATTACCAGAATCTTACCATTTACTGTTAATCACACAACTCCCCATTAATTCCCCAGGATGTTTGTTGCTGAACATGGATACACGCCCAAGTCATTTCTGGTCATTTTCCATCCTTTGTCTTTCTAACGGCTCACTTTTTTGATATAGTGTCATATAGCGGCAGAAGTTCTTGTTTATCTTCCATAGCTGGGGCTTTTCCTGACTTCAAATGTTAGGTCTGGCAATGGTGGTGGCTCTGTGTTAACATCACCAATCTTTGCCACTAGTAGACAAAATTATGCCACAACTTTTGATATTTTGATTCTTTTGCTGTCAGCAAAACCAGAGGAATGCAGGTTTTGTGGAGTCTAGTTCGTACAGCAACAGTAAAGTAATTGAAGTCAAAGTTTTATAGCATTGTCACTCGACCCTTGCCGAATATAAGAAGGAATTTTCGCTCTGAGTAAGAGATTTGTCCTTCAATAGGTAACAATTGGAGGTTTTTTGAAATGTTTGAGCTTTGTTAGTACTTGCATTGTAAGGGTGGAGGGGAAAATTGAGGTATTATAGGAAATCGTGCCAAGAGTTCTGGCGATGGTTGTTGAATGGCTACGGTTTTAAGGTCGTAAATGATGGGCATGGAGTTTCACGTTGTTGTGAGCAGGTTATGACTTGAAGCTTGCAGAGGTAGCACTCTTTGTTTAGCTCAAGAAGGACTCACAACTTTCCAGTATGTCCAACTTTCCAGTACGCATGTTAAAGTCACCACAAAGTATTATTTTGCCTTTCTTACTAAATTGTAAGAGTTGATTTTGCAAACTTATGACACAATCAAGGTGGTCATTTGTGTTGTCTGCCAAGTAAGTACTGGATGAATTTTGTGGAATATACATACACTAAACAAACTAATATATCGTGGGAAAGGCCAAAGAAAATCCGATCTAATTTTTAAAATAAAAATTTATCATCTTTGCAGGAGAGGATTTTGACACCTTGGGACCGGTCATCTCTAATTAATAAGGTGATTCCCCCTCAGAAGCACGGCTAGCTCTTGGGTTCTTTCTTCTGTACATCGAGAAGGTTGTATGTCTTTCAAAATATACCTTCTCTTCATTCGGTAGCCAGGTTTCAATCAATGTAATAAAATCGTACTTAGATATTTCATGTTAAAACAGATGTCATATATTATGCAAGCCTTTGACATTGAAAGAAGCAAATTGGAGATACTTTGAGCTAACATTTTCGAAAAAAAAGAAAAAAAGAAACGGAGTGGCTGGCTCTCACAAGATGGAGATTGATGAGGTCCACACAAGAGGAGGGTGGGAAATGTTAGAAATAGTAGTTAAATTGTCACTGAATTGTGCAACTAATACATAGGTAGCATATTTGGTCTAAAAGGATATACTGTTTGAGGAAAGGCAGGGGCCCCTACACCCTAAATAACACACGGGATAGATACTTACTTGTTTTTATAATATTAACTTTGTCATGAATCGATAGACCTCTTGATTTCCAAAGATTTATTGTATTTTTTTTATTTTTTCAATAGTATAGCAGTGAAGATCTGATAAAACAATGGCTTCAGTACGCCTCATCAGTGAATATAACAAAGGTGGCATATGACGAACTTTCTTGTTCCACAGTTCTTAACGCATGTTGAAGCTGGAGTACAGCCGATTTCATCTTGTATAAATAAAGGTTGTCTGTCTGTCTGTCTGTCTGTATGTATGTATGTATGCATGCATGCATGCATGCATGCATGCATACATACAGACAGACAGACAGACAGACAACCTTTATTTATATGCAAAAAACCTAACAGAATATAAATAGCACAAAAGCACAATAAGCAAACGAAAAAAAATCAAATAAACAAGAAAAATAATACTAATAAAATAAAAAGAAATGCAGAGCAAAAGAGATGGTTCATTCAAAGGAATAGATAATGGTTCAGTAGTAGATGAGGGGGACTGACCGATTCATTTTTAATTAAACTTCATTGTGCATTCCTTCATTTCTTTACTTTTGCAATTTTGGCAGAAGGCTCAGAAATTGGTGTCTTGTTCATTTCACATTCCATGGTTTTTCCACATTTATCATGATTATGGTATTGGAGTATGGGTTGACTGGAAGGCATAGTGTTGCAATCTTTGCTTTCTGTTCTGTCGTAAATGAAATGATCACCTCCAAAATGGAGTCAATCAGCTCTTTCCTTTCTGATATCCAATTGGTGTCTACGGTGGACCTGGCAACTTCCTTGCAGACACAATAGAAGAAAGCAAACCCTTTAGAGATAAAATGAGAAAACAAAAAAAAACCATTTAAACGTCAAGGGTAGGGCTATTCAATTTGTAAGGTAAGCGAATAGCTAATATGAAAGGTACCTTGTAATTTATATCTCCACAACCTTCTCTAAGTAGTTGTTTGGTAATATTTGGTGCACTGTTGGAAACATTGTTTCAAGTTATTGGCCTGAGACTACAAATTGGAGCTACAAACAATGCTGTGGGGTCATACAGAGAGGCTAAAAAGAAGAAATAACTGCAAGCCGCACTGATGAGTTGACAAGAATCTAAAACGTCCAAAGACGCTTGACCACATTACTCCACATGGTTGGTACTTGCACTATTCGATACCATTGCTTCCTGTTGTGAATTAGATTTTGCTACTGTTTCGTGAAACAGCTGGATAAGTTCTTCAGCTGGAACAAAACTAGAAACATGTTTGTAATGTCAGAAAGTGATCAGCTTAGCCTAATGCATGTTGACTGTGTTCATGTCTTTGACTAAAACAGTTCTCCTTTTTTGAAAATAATGCTGCCATAATGGATGCCTCATGATTGTGAGCTGCAATGGCTCTCTTGATCTGTTCATGTGTTTTAGGTTGAAGCAGTAAAGGCTTAGGGCCAAGTGTACGACTGGTGCAGTGAATAAAATTATAGTAGGCTACCAAAGAGGTACTACTCAGTTCTTCCCCCCCCTCCCCTTTGCGTAAAACAGCTTGATAAGTTCAAGAAAAAAGAACTCCTCCTTTGTCAATTTTTTATTTATTGAACACACATACACACTAAATTACATTCTCTAATACACTGTCCATTTACGTTACAAAATTATCTATATTGATATTTAAAACAGAACTTACAAACTTTTATTCTTAACTGAAACAAAAGAACTAAATGAATTAATTAATAGATAAGGAGTACATTCATATACATTAATCTGCATCTAATGCTTGTGTTTGGTTTTTGTTTATGTACAAATACCATTTAACATACATGAGTAATAGTGAAAGAATTTGGTTCATCTGACTAGTGAAGTAATTGGGGTTGGGATCATATATGTTTAAGAGTACATCTTCAGCGGAAAGATATAGACAAGTTTTATATTGTGCATTAAACCATTGTACAATATTGTAATGTAGGCCTAAAGTGGCTTGACATTGCAAGAAACTATGTTCTAACAAGTCGGGTTGGCCGCACTCTCTACATCTATCATTAACAGTAGTTCCACATCTCTTTAGTTCTTTAAAGAACTCCTCCTCTGTCAATGCTGTCTCTCGTTGTGATTCTCCGTTTGAATCCAAATAGGCTTGTGAGTCGAGTTTGCTTGGGTTTTTATATCAAACTTTTGTTGATTTCATGATGCACACCCCATTTTGGCAGCACCAGTCTGACGTTGCCCAAATGGACTTGAGCATCCTCTGCATTTACAATTTCCATCATAAACAACTTGAGCCTTAAGACACTTACACCTGCTAGAGTTTGAGCCAATTACTGTATGTTGCTGATATTTGGAAATGACCCTTGACTATTACTACTAACACCACACCACAAGAGCAAGAAACTTCAACGTTGACCAGCTCTTCAGTATGTTATGTTATATAGAATAGTTTTTCTAATCCTTTTAAAATTTTGATTTCTCCATCGGAGACAAAGGCAGTTCTGCCTTGTGACTGGATAAGGTAGCCTTTTCTCCTCGCCTTTTCATTTTGGAGGAGTTTTAGATTGTTTAGTAGTAACTTTTGAACTGAATGTCCATAGAACAACCATCTTCTAGACCGGCTATTGTGTTGAACAGCCTCTGCTTCATTCCCTAGTACATCAGCTGGGCATGGATCTAGATTGACATTCTGGTGTATCATGAAGCAATTCAACACCAGGGACTTTCGTGTTCCCACCAGCTTTTGTTATAGTTCACTCGATGTTCTTCTGGTAGACCTTTATTGTATGTATCCAGAATATTGCCTAAACCACATAAAAATGGTTGCCCATCTTGTTGGTCAATTAATACGAGTACTTCTGCCTTTGCCACATTGTAGAGATTCAGGCCTTTACTAAACAACATGGATTTCCACTTGTACAATGTGCAAGACCTGGCGTGTTTTTTGTCTATGGGTTTGTCTCTTTTGACCGACATGTATTTTCTTTTTGCCAACTGTTAACTGTTTATTTCTTAATGAGATCTACTCAGCTATTGAGGTTGATCAGGGGTGGATCCAGCAATTTGTGTGACTAGTTTCTACCTTCCACATGCCATTGTTCAAAATGTAAGTGCACCGTTTTTGCCGCACTCCATTCCAAAACAGACACAGGGCAAACATAACAGGCCATTAAAGTACTTGGAAAAAACAAACCAAGGGTATTTCGCGAGCCATTCATTTCAAAACTTTTGCTCCTTTCCAGAGGTTTCTTTCAACAGAAACTAAAAAGTGGATCTGGTTTCCAGACGCTTTCCTTTTTTGTTATTTTTTAATTTATTTGTTCATTTCAATAGAAAAAAATACACACATATATTGTATAAATATACAAATACAACAATTGAAGAAAAAAGAATACAAAAAGTACAATGGAAAGTGAACGGACATCAGAAAAATAGGTTACAAAGATAATATACTCATTAGCACATCTTTAAAACAATGATTTTCCTGGCGCTATAACTCATCCTTTAATACACTCTCTTTTTTAACGATTCGCTTCAACTACACTTTGATTTGATTTAAAGTTGTATTTCTTATATTGTGGCGTCCTTCATCAAGTGGAACACAAAATTTCTCCTTGTGCAGTGGCTCACTGCTAAAGCTGCCATCTTCTCAGGAGGCATAAAATGACACCAACACTCTAACATCCATAACCGTTGGAGTCAACATTTTCTCATACCATAGTTGTATTGGTAAAGATAAACAACTCCATCTTCAAATAATATATAACCTTGCCCATGGTACGTCCTGAATCAAATGCAAAAATGTGGTTTTAATTTTATAGTAAAAATGTAGCCCACAAAATTGACTTTTTAAGGGTTTTCATCCCAATGCGGCAATGAACTTTTCACGTTTCCTCAGTGTGATGTTTTTCTCCAAAGGCCAGATGCTGTGAAGAACATTGCCAGGAACCTACAATAATGTAAAAAGAGCCTCGATCAAAACATGGAATGAAATGAAAACACCCAGTTGATATTTCAAGTCACAAGGCTGCTTTGGTATAGCAATAAACTGTGTATTTGGTTGGTTTGATTACGTGCTTTCCTTTATTATGAGGAAAATCAGAAAATCTTAACGTAATTTGTTTAATTTGAATTTTATTACTCATTCTATATCATACTGTTTCCCCTGTTTGAGTACACCTTGAACATCTGCTCATGCTGTTGTAATTTTTCATGTTGGTTAAGAGTGCACGAGCTGGCAGATCGTCTGGTAAAAGCATTAACATTGCTTTGCAGACTTTGAAAATATCCATATTCGAAAAGTACAAGTTCTGTGTGTATTTCATTCGCCCTTGAATATCTTGGCCACTTCTTTGACCATAGAAAACATCATTTGATGACTTAATGGTTTTCCCTCCCCTCAGCCAGCCGTTCAAAAATCTTGTTCTAGTGTTTTTGGCTTTCGTCAAAAGGCAAAATACTCTGTACTAATAGAACTCGGGCTACTGGATTCCTTCTTTTGTGGCCTTTTATCGGCCTTTTAAGCTTTCCTGTCAAAGTGTTTTAAAGCTATAATTTTTGTACGATTGTAGTTCTTTCAAGTTTCTTTATTGGTGCTGACTGGGGTTGATGGTCGTAAAATGGCAACTTTGTGGGGTCCCAAGGCAATGCAAAGCTCTACCTGCCCAGACTCTTCCTTCCAATTTCTGCATTCGTCCTTAAATGAAACTGTAAAACAGTTTCTAGCTGTTATGCCTGTGTACCGTCTACTATGGTACATCTGCCCCTCTTTCCTTTATTGGAAAGGCCACGTTAACTGCTGTGACTACTAAAATGGGTGTACATTACTCATTGGTGGAACGTTAAATAAAGTAAACAAATTATTTAATTGAGTTTGTCTAATTCCAAGGTGTAGTGACCCCAGAACTGCCCTTGTGTTTACATCATTAGCAAGTGGCCCTTCCACAATGAGTGCACTTTACAGTGAGTACAAGTCTCAGTTTTGTGTATGATTGTTTGCCATCGATACAAGCTTTCAAGCATTATATAGCAGATGTCTTCTAAGGCAACAATATCAAATTACTGTAAGTAAGTGTTTTTCTTTTTTTATTGTTAAAGATTGTATATTATCATTCATTATCATTCATACCAGCAAGCCAGATCAGTTTTTTCTTCCCTTTATAACCCCAGCCTAAAGTTGTTTAATTAGAGAACAGCACACCTCATCTGACAGGCACCAATAACCGTCGCTTTGATAGCCAATGTGAGTCATCAGGTGGCACTGCCCCTGTTCACCAGCCTGGAAATCTCTCTTGAGATATTAGTAATACTCCAGCACCACTCTATCTGTACATGCTTGTTACAAGCTGAATGTGCCACCCTGAAATGTCTGCCGTAATGCATTGACGAATTTTCGTTTTGAGTCAAAGCAACTGGTTGGCAATACCACCCCCCTGTAATTAAGCACATATTAAACATTAAATTATAGTACATCTGCCCCTCATGCCACATTTGAAGGTACGCGTCAACTGCCCTGACTGCTGAAATGGGTGTTTTGCCGGGTCGAGACATGTACTTGTTAATGGCACTGTTTTGATTTCTGCTCAACACTTCGGCAGTTTTAAAACCCAAAGTGGTGCTGGCATCTGAGTAAGAATCTGGGCTGAAAATGTAACAGGATTGAATACAACATGAAACACACCTATCTATTTAACTGTTATCCTGCCTGATATTAAGCCCACCAGGCTGTAGGCCAAATTAGTTAAAATGAAACGATATTCCATGCATTTAAGCAGATTTAACATGCGTATATAAAACTCAGATAGCTTTCTTGGGTATTTCAAGAAGCTCCTATGTCTGCAACAGTTCTGGGCCTGTGCCTAGCATTGTTAAGGTGAATGCAATCTAAAAATTCAAATGATAATTTGACGTTTTGATGAAAATCTTTAAGTGTTGATACACATAGTTTTCTGAAATTTAGTACTATGTTGTTGGATTTTCTACTTAACGAGGTCATGATGACTAAATTAAGTTTCTTGCCGCGTGCAATCCAGTCATTTAATGGAATTACTCTTTTATAATCAACTCTGTTACTTAAACTAATGACCTAAGTAGTGGGGAACTTATCATCTTAACAGCCCCATTAATTCCAGTAATATACACACCTGGTCAGCAATGTACCTTGCCCCATGCACCATGGTTTTTAAGAATCCACGTGATGACTCGTACACAAAGTACGAAAACACCGACAGGGGCCCAAAATTGCAGACACACATTGGAATGTGTTGCAACATGTGGACTGTTATTGTCATCTTTAATTTTCCTGAAATAAAACAAATTCTTCTAAGAAAAGAAATCCAGTTCTGGAAATGACATGTAAAAGGTAGGACTAGTTTAAAAGCGTTTCTATATAAAAGAAACAAAGTAGTAAAGTTATTTGAAAACGCATTTTACCATAGAGCGATTCCATTCCAGAGCAAAATTCATCTAAAGCCTTCTGACTTCTTTCTACATCATTCTCCCGTAGGTCATCACTCAACAATGTGTGTATGCTCCAGACAAGCAGAGCGAAGTGCTCCAGGTATAGAGATGGTAAAACTCCCTCCAAAACTGACAGAGTATAGTGAAGCAGCCATACTCTGTTCATTTGCTGCGTGTCAAAAATAAAACAATGCTTGTCAATGCAAGGCTAGTTTGGTTTTACTTTTCTCTGTTTTTGCATCCAACAGAAGGTGTTTGCTTCTTTCGTCAATTTAATTGTAATAAAATACAGGAAAAAATGTCGTAAGACCCGGATGATTTTGTATGCAGATGATGCTGTTCTCTTTTGCGACGCATCAACACGTCAAGAACTTCAAATTTCTCTGGAACGTGAATTCACTAAAATAAGTAATTGGTACACCGATAACAGGCTGACTATAAATGTCAAGAAGACCAAACTTATGCTGGCAGGCAGTAAAAGGATGTTGTCCTTATTTGAACACTATGAGTTTCAATCAAATGGTACACAAATCGATCGCGTGCAGTCATTCAAATATCTGGGAGTAACAATGGATGCAAAATGGAGCTGGAAGCCACATATCAGCAATTTGCTAAAGAAACTAGCTCATTGACTTTCTCTATTTAATCGCATATTTCATATGTTAGACAATAGAACTCGCATAGCCTTCTACAATGGGCTAGTGCTGCCACACCTAGACTATGCCGACACAGTATGGGAAGATCAACCCGGTCTAAAATCAGAAATGAAAAAATTGCAAAGTTTTCAGAACAAATTTGCGAAAAAAATTAAATTAGGCAAAATGTCTTCTTCAGAAGCTCTGAAGTCACTGAATTGGCTCCCTCTGGCTGGAAGACGTCTTTCTCACCGATGCACAGCCGTACAAAATGCAATCAAAGGAGACATTCCGCAACATTTTGAAAGTTTTAAATCGACATTAAGAAGTTTGCATGGCTACAACACTAGACATGGATACCTACCTAGACTGCCTAAACCTAAAACGGAAAGCGGAAAGAGAGTATCCTACTTCCGCTTTACAAATGACTGGATGTCTCTCCCAGTATTTTTAAGAAAGCCGATGCCATGCGCGATTTTTAAGAAAAATCTTACAAGGTTCTTACTGGATAAACATTTTAGACTATGAAAAAATATTTTTAGTTGCACAATGTTGTATAATGTTAATAGATGACTATTTGTAATGTTTTTTTTTAGGACAGTAGGTAGTTATTTTATATTTTAGATCTGTGACATTTGTACTTCCTTTTAAATTTTAATACTTTTTTATTTCCCATTTTTAACCTTAGTTAGTAGTATTTTAATTCTTGTCCTAGTTTTTAATCTTAGTTAGCATACAACATAGGTTTTGTCTTTTTATTGTATTTTAGATTTTAATGTATTTAAATGTTTAACATTTATTTTCTCAGAGGACCCTCCTGAAAACCACCCCCTAGGTGATTGGAGGCCTCCTCTTAAAATATTATTTATTATTATTATTATTAATGAGCATATTTTAGTATATGTAATTGGACTACATGCTGTCCAATTTGGAGATAATTGGATGAGAAAAATTCCGAGGACGGCCAAAATTGGACAAGGTCGTAGGCCGAGTCCAATTTGGCTGTTCGAGGAATTTTTCGAGTCCAATTATCTCCAAATTGGACAAGCATGTAGTCCTGTTACTTATTAATTATATAGCATCCTTAAACAAGTGAACCTGGCAAATCTTTGACCCCCAAAAAGAAAAAAAAATACAACATTTCTTTCCATTTAATTTCATTTTTTTTTTATTTAAATCTGCAGTATCATGTGCGACCCTAATTAAATTAGAACAAACAGGAAAATATGAAAATATTTCCTTGAGAAATGTTGATCATGCTTATTTAAACATAGAATTCAAAAATTGACTGATAAAAAAATAGTCTTCAAATAAGGACAAATGCCAGCATAAGTTTGGTCTTCTTGACATTTATCGGTGTACCAATTACTTATTTTAGCGAAAAAAATGATTCATTTGGATCAAGAATGATATAAAATTTTCAAATGTTCCATTTGACACAAAATCAAAATCAATCAATCAAAATCAAATGGAGTCTACATTGATGTGTAGTGGTTTTAAAGTTACTACCTTGAGCTTTAGCAGCCAATAAACCTTGGTGGCAATCGTCAGTGGGAAATTTGACGCCACTTTGTTGACTGTTTCAGCCTTTCTAACATTTATAAAACTAGGATCTGAACCTGTAATGAAAATCCAAACAACATATTTTGGCGTGGTGGAGTTAAGACTTAACCTTCTTCTCTCTATTCTCTGTTGTACCCCAAAAGTTCATATTGAAAGTGGACTGTGTATACAAGTCGTAACACAACTGTAAGTTAGAGATGCGGGATACAAAGCCAACCCACTTGGCCTAGCCCCTTTGGCCATAATGATCTTGTGTCTTAACAAACACAAGGGGAATAATTGTGTTATTGAAACCTGGCAAAGCAAGTCGGAAAACGTTGTGTCCATTCAGGAGTTTTTTTAGAGCTACCTTAGAGCTAGAGGTACCTTAGTGTTACTTATTTTCGTGGCACTTAATTTACGAGAATGGAACAGGAATATTTCGCGAGACTTAATTTTCGCGATTTGGCTAAAAATATGTAATTAGCATAAAAAATACAATAGAAATCGTATAAACTAAATTTTTGCCGGTTTTTAATTTTTTTTTTTTTTTTAAAAAAAAAAAAAAAAAATCCCGAAAAAATAAAAAAAAAATAAATTATATTTAAATAATATAATCCTACACCAGACCTGTCTTGTTTTCACCGGGAGGACGGAGAGGGTCCATTTTGTTAAGTACGCTGAAGCACCGACACACTGCCGACAACTCAAATGCATTTCTTTAACAATCCTTTTACCAACCTATTAACCACTTTTAAATCTTCCATATTTTGACGGTTGCTTTTGTAACTTTGTTTAAAACCATCTTGTTGGTTAAATTTCTAATTTGTTGATTTCTTGCTGTCAGAGCTCCTAGACCTGACTGAAGTATTCAAGAAAGCGAAAACCTTAAATGTAACTGTATTAAAAATGCGAAACAATGTACAATGATATTTAAAAAGTTCAGCCTACAGTTCTAAAGAACACCAACAGTTTGTATCAGTGAAAACAGCTGGTCCAGACGTTCTGTTATTTTTAGTCTTTCTCGACCGCTATGTACCTCACTTCTACACATAGTTTAATGCCTGGAACCAGCTAACTTTAGAAAAAAAGCGAAATAGATGTTGCTGTCTTGTTTCCTTTTGCTCTTTGCAAAAGCTTACCAAGAGACGAGATTAATGGCGGCTGTCTGGCGGCTGAGCTAGCAAGATGCCCTGATTTTCAAAGAAAAATAACATGTCTTCACGCACAATTAACCCCTGTATATGTCTGTGTGTTTAAATGTGATTCCACTATTAAATGCTGCCTGGGTGGTGTCACTGACGTAGAACGTTCTGCTGGCAACCTGGTCATCAGGGCCTCTAATGTGCACTTCAGTCGTATCTTTGCTTGCGAGGGGTTCGCTGGAAGATTTTTTCTTGCCTCTCTTACTGCCTTCAAAAAAATGTTTAGATATTGCTACTGAATTAAACATTTATTTTAAAAATTAAATAGGTTAATACGTGACAACAGCAGTCCTGATGTAGGTTTTTTTTGAAAATTGGGTGCCATGCTTGGGTTTATGACAAACCAATAATTTTTTTATAAGTTTATGACAAACCAAAAAGGTGTCCATTTGTTTTTAAAAGCCTCCTAGAGAGTTCAAAATGTCTAAATGTTCTTTCTCACTCAGAACAAGTTCAGTTTGATCACTGAGAGAACAAAGCTCACTGCAGATGAACCGCACTGTCGCTGCATACACTATCGCATTCCTCTTAACGTCAATCGTCAATCGTGAACCTCTGGTCATGGGAAGAAGAAAGTGACCACGAATGACTTCAGCACCTGCTGGATAATTGTGCTTCCCAGTCATCCTTAGTAGGAACGTCCAACTCCTCTGGGTGACACACTGTTACTTTCATCAAGTAGAAGTCCTCACCAGGGCCTCCTGAAGCTATTGCTACAATGGAGTTCTCTGTGATGAGATCTTTGATGCCGACACGCTGGTCTACAGTTTCATGTCTGGTTACTCTTCTTGTGGATCCTTCTTGCTCTATTTCAACTTCGTCCCATGGTTTTACCCACTCACAGTTCTCGCATTCATTGTATTGGCTGTCAAAGCAGTTGTCACAGTAGCACGAAAGAAGGCGGGTCTTGATTTGTAAACAGGTGTAGAAAGTTCTGGCGTAGAACTCCAGGCGAGTCTATGGTGTTCAGTACACTGTGCATTTGTTTATTAATGGAAAAAAGGTATAGGCATTTTTAGTTATCAAACAAGTGTCACAACTGATCCCCCTTACGAACATACCTTAATTTGTCGATTCCTTCACAAATTTAGTGGCATAACTAAGATTACTAAGACATTCCCCTTCCAACATTTATCCCTGCACAAAATAGTTCCTAAAAGTTCACCCATGGCGTTTAATGGAAACAGTGCCTTTGTAGAGGTGTTTTCTGTTTCTCCAATGTCAAAAACGTTTCGTCATTGCGCCTGGCCCGTAACCTCCACGGACAGAAAATAATTCTTTATGTATCAGTACACTTTCTTATTATAGTTATTTTTGTGATTACAATTACCAGAATCTTACCATTTACTGTTAATCACACAACTCCCCATGAATTCCCCAACAACAACATCCTCTTTATTTCCTTATCAATAAATTAATTACAAAATTGTTATATAAATATACTGCTAAAGATAAGGAGTTCTGGCAACCCGAAATAACCACTAGGTTAAAAATGCCGGGTTGCCAGTTAACAAATTGACATCCCCAGGATGTTTGTTGCTGAACATGGTTACACGCCCAAGTCATTTCTGGTCATTTTACATCCTTTGTCTTTTAAACGGCTCACTTTTTTGATATAGTGTCATATAGCGGCAGAAGTCCTTGTTTATCTTCTATAGTTGAAGCTTTTCCTGACTTCAAATGTTAGGTCTGGCAATGGTGGTGGCTCTGTGTTAACATCACCAATCTTTGCCCCTAGTAGAAAAAATTATGCCACAACTTTTGATATTTTGATTCTTTTGCTCTGTCAGCAAATGCAGAGGAATGCAGGTTTTGTGGAGTCTAGTTCGTACAGCAACAGTAAAGTTATTGAAGTCAAAGTTTTATAGTATTGTCACTCGACCCTTGCCGAATATAACTCCTTAATGTTGTTGTTTAATGCATGAAGGAATTTTCGCTCTGAGTAAGAGATTTGTCCTTCAATGGTACAATGGAGGTTTTTTGAAATGTTTGAGCTTTGTTAGTACTTATATTGTAAGGGTGGAGGGGGAAATTGAGGTATTATAGGAAATCGTGCCAAGAGTTCTGGCGATGGTTGTGGAATGGCTACAGTTTTATCGTTGTAAATGATGGGCATGGCGTTCTAAAACGAACTGTTATTCTATTAGCAAGACCAGTTTCGGAAACAAATTGAGTCGTTTCCTTTGTCAGTTGCTTTCAGTTCTGTGCTCATGTTGTTGTGACCTGAAGCTCGCAGAGGTAGCACTTTTTTTTTATAGCTCAAGAAGGACTCACAACTTTCCAGTATGTCCAACTTTCCAGTACGCACGTTAAAGTCACCACAAAGTATTATTTTGCCTTTCTTACTAAATTCTAAGAGTTGATTTTGCAAACTTATGACACAATCAAGGTGGTCATTTGTGTTGTCTGCCAAGTAAGTACTGGATGAATTTTGTGGAATATACATACACTAAACAAACTAATATATCGTGGGAAAGGCCAAAGAAATTCCGATCTAATTTTTAAAATAAAAATTTATCATCTTTGCAGGAGAGGATTTTGACACCTTGGGACCGGTCATCTCTAATTAATAAGGTGATTCCCCCCCAGAAGCACGGCTAGCTCTTGGGTTCTTTCTTCTGTACATCGAGAAGGTTGTATGTCTTTCAAAATATACCTTCTCTTCATTCGGTAGCCAGGTTTCAATCAATGTAATAAAATCGTACTTAGATATTTCATGTTAAAACAGATGTCATATGTTATGCAAGCCTTTGACATTGAAAGAAGCAAATTGGAGATACTTTGAGCTAACATTTTCGAAAAAAAAAAAAAAAGAAATGGAGTGGCTCTCACAAGACGGAGATTGATGAGGTCCACACAAGAGGAGGGTGGGAAATGTTAGAAATAGTAGTTAAATTGTCACTGAATTGTGCAACAAATACATAGGTAGCATATTTGGTCTAAAAGGATATACTGTTTGAGGAAAGGCAGGGGCCCCTACACCCTAAATAACACGCAGGATAGATACTTACTTGTTTTTATAATATTAACTTTGTCATTAATCGATAGACCTTGATTTCCAAAGATTTATTGTATTTTTTTATTTTTTCAATAGTATAGCAGTGAAGATCTGATAAAACAATGGCTTCAGTACGCCTCATCAGTGAATACTAACAAAGGTGGCATATGACGAACTTTCTTGTTCCACAGTTCTTAACGCATGTTGAAGCTGGAGTACAGCTGATTTCATCTTGTATAAATAAAGGTTGTCTGTCTGTCTGTCTGTCTGTCTGTCTGTATGCATGCATCTATACATACATACTACTACATACATAGACAGACAGACAGACAGACAGACAGACAACCTTTATTTATATGCACAAAAACCTAACAGAATATAAATAGCACAAAAGCACAATAAGCAAACGAAAAAAAATCAAATAAACAAGAAAAATAATACTAATAAAATAAAAAGGAATGCGGAGCAAAAGAGATGGTTCATTCAAAGGAATAGATAATGGTTCAGTAGTAGATGAGGGGGACTGACCGATTCATTTTTAATTAAACTTCATTGTGCATTCCTTCATTTCTTTACTTTTGCAATTTTGGCAGAAGGCTCAGAAATTGGTGTCTTGTTCATTTCACATTCCATGGTTTTTCCACATTTATCATGATTATGGTATTGGAATATGGGTTGACTGGAAGGCATAGTGTTGCAATCTTTGCTTTCTGTTCTGTCGTAAATGAAATGATCGCCTCCAAAATGGAGTCAATCAGCTCTTTCCTTTCTGATATCCAATTGGTGTCTACGGTGGACCTGGCAACTTCCTTGCAGACACAATAGAAGAAAGCAAACCCTTTAGAGATAAAATGAGAAAACAGAAAAAACCATTTAAACGTCAAGGGTAGGGCTATTCAATTTGTAAGGTAAGCGAATAGCTAATATGAAACAAGGTACCTTGTAATTTATATCTCCACAACCTTCTCTAAGTAGTTGTTTGGTAATATTTGGTGCACTGTTGGAAACATTGTTTCAATTTATTGGCCTGAGACTACAAATTGGAGCTACAAACAATGCTGTGGGGTCATACAGAGAGGCTAAAAAGAAGAAATAACTGCAACCAGCACTGATGAGTTGACAAGAATCTAAAACGTCCAAAGACGCTTGACACATTACTCCACATGGTTGGTACTTGCACTATTCGATACCATTGCTTCCTGTTGTGAATTAGATTTTGCTACTGTTTCGTGAAACAGCTGGATAAGTTCTTCAGCTGGAACAAAACTAGAAACATGTTTGTAATGTCAGAAAGTGATCAGCTTAGCCTAATGCATGACTGTGTTCATGTCTTTGACTAAAACAGTTCTCCTTTTTTTGAAAATGATGCTGCCATAATGGATGCCTCATGATTGTGAGCTGCAATGGCTCACTTGATCTGTTCATGTGTTTTAGGTTGAAGCAGTAAAGGCTTAGGGCCAAGTGTACGACTGGTGCAGTGAATAAAATTATAGTAGGCTACCAAAGAGGTACTACTCAGTTCCTCCCCCCCCCCCCTTGCGTAAAACAGCTTAATAAGTTCAAGAAAAAAGAACTCCTCCTTTGTCAATTTTTTATTTATTGAACACATACACACTAAATTACATTCTCTAATACACTGTCCATCTACGTTACAAAATTATCTATATTGATATATAAAACAAAACTTACAAACTTTTATTCTTAACTGAAACAAAAGAACTAAATGAATTAATTAATAGATAAGGACGAGTAGGACTCGTACCACTACTTTTTTTTTTTACATTCATATACATTAATCTGCATCTAATGCTTGTGTTTGGTTTTTGTTTATGTACAAACATTTAACATACAAGAGTAATAGTGAAAGAATTTGGTTCATTTGACTAGTGAAGTAATTGGGGTTGGGATCATATATGTTTAAGAGTACATCTTCAGCGGAAAGATATAGACAAGTTTTATATTGTGCATTAAACCATTGTACAATATTTGTATATAGGCCTAAAGTGGCTTGACATTGCAAGAAACTATGTTCTAACAAGTCGGGTTGGCCGCACTCTCTACATCTATCATTAACAGCAATTCCACATCTCTTTAGTTCTTTAAAGAACTCCTCCTCTGTCAATGCTGTCTCTCGTTGTGATTCTGCGTTTGAATCCAAATAGGCTTGTGAGTCGAGTTTGCTTGGGTTTTTATATCAAACTTTTGTTGATTTCATGATGCACACCCCATTTTGGCAGCACCAGTCTGACGTTGCCCAAATGGACTTGAGAATCCTCTGCATTTACAATTTCCATCATAAACAACTTGAGCCTTAAGACACTTACACCTGCTAGAGTTTGAGCCAATTATGTTGCTGATATTTGGAAATGACCCTTGACTATTACTACTAACACCACACCACAAGAGCAAGAAACTTCAACGTTGACCAGCTCTTCAGTATGTTATGTTATATAGAATAGTTTTTCTAATCCTTTTAACATTTTGAGATAATTTCTCCATCGGAGACAAAGGCAGTTCTGCCTTGTGACTGTATAAGGTAGCCTTTTCTCCTCGCCTTTTCATTTCGGAGGAGTTTTGGATTGTTTAGTAGTAACTTTTGAACTGAAAGTCCATAGAACAACCATCTTCTAGACCGGCTATTGTGTTGAACAGCTTCTGCTTCATTCCCTAGTACATCAGCTGGGCATGGATCTAGATTGACATTCTGGTGTATCATGAAGCGGTTCAACACCAGGGACTTTCGTGTTCCCACCAGCTTTTGTTATAGTTCACTCGATGTTCTTCTGGTAGACCTTTATTGTATGTATCCAGAATATTGCCTAAACCACATAAAAATGGTTGCCCATCTTGTTGGTCAATTAATACGAGTACTTCTGCCTTTGCCACATTGTAGAGATGGCCTTTACTAAACAACATGGATTTCCACTTGTACAATGTGCAAGACCTGGCGTGTTTTTTGTCTATGAAGGGGATTTGTCTCTTTTGACCGACATGTATTTTCTTTTTGCCAACTGTTAACTGTTTATTTCTTAATGAGATCTACTCAGCTATTGAGGTTGATCAGGGGTGGATCCAGCAATTTGTGTGACTAGTTTCTACCTTCCACATGCCATTGTTCAAAATGTAAGTGCACCGTTTTTGCCGCACTCCATTCCAAAACAGACACAGGGCAAACATAACAGGCCATTAAAGTACTTGGAAAAAACAAACCAAGGGTATTTCGCGAGCCATTCATTTCAAAACTTTTGCTGCTTTCCAGAGGTTTCTTTCAACAGAAACTAAAAAGTGGATCTGGTTTTCAGACGCTTTCCTTTTTTGTTATTTTTTAATTTATTTGTTCATTTCAATAGAAAAAAATACACACATATATCGTATAAATATACAAATACAACAATTGAAGAAAAAAGAATACAAAAAGTACAATGGAAAGTGAACGGACATCAGAAAAATAGGTTACAAAGATAATATACTCATTAGCACATCTTTAAAACAATGATTTTCCTGGCGCTATAACTCATCCTTTAATACACTCTCTTTTTTAACGATTCGCTTCAACTACACTTTGATTTGATTTAAAGTTGTATTTCTTATGTGGTGTCCTTCATCAAGTGGAACACAAAATTTCTCCTTGTGCAGTGGCTCACTGCTAAAGCTGCCATCTTCTCAGGAGGCATAAAATGACACCAACACTCTAACATCCATAACCGTTGGAGTCAACATTTTCTCATACCATAGTTGTATTGGTAAAGATAAAAACTCCATCTTCAAATAATATATAACCTTGCCCATGGTACGTCCTGAATCAAATGCAAAAATGTGGTTTTAATTTTATAGTAAAAATGTAGCCCACAAAATTGACTTTTTAAGGGTTTTCATCCCAATGCGGCAATGAACTTTTCACGTTTCCTCAGTGTGATGTTTTTCTCCAAAGGCCAGATGCTGTGAAGAACATTGCCAGGAACCTACAATAATGTAAAAAGAGCCTCGATCAAAACATGGAATGAAATGAAAACACACAGTTGATATTTCAAGTCACAAGGCTGCTTTGGTATAGCAATAAACTGTGTATTTGGTTGGTTTGATTACGTGCTTTCCTTTATTATGAGGAAAATCAGAAAATCTTAACGTAATTTGTTTAATTTGAATTTTATTACTCATTCTATATCATACTGTTTCCCCTGTTTGAGTACACCTTGAACATCTGCTCATGCTGTTGTAATTTTTCATGTTGGTTAAGAGTGCACGAGCTGGCAGATCGTCTGGTAAAAGCATTAACATTGCTTTGCAGACTTTGAAAATATCCATATTCGAAAAGTACAAGTTCTTTGTGTATTTCATTCGCCCTTGAATATCTTGGCCACTTCTTTGACCATAAAAAACATCATTTGATGACTTTAGATGGTTTTCCCTCCCCTCAGCCAGCCGTTCAAAAATCTTGTTCTAGTGTTTTTGGCTTTCGTCAGAAAGGCAAAATACTCTGTACTAATAGAACTCGGGCTACTGGATTCCTTCTTTTGTGGCCTTTTATCGGCCTTTTAAGCTTTCCTGTCAAAGTATTTTTTAAAGCTATAATTTTTGTACGATTGTAGTTCTTTCATGTTTCTTTATTGGTGCTGACTGGGGTTGATGGTCGTATAATGACAACTTTGTGGGGTCCCAAGGCAATGCAAAGCTCTACCTGCCCAGACTCTTCCTTCCAACTTCTGCATTCGTCCTTAAATGAAACTGTACAACAGTTTCTAGCTGTTATGCCTATGTACCGTCTACTATGGTACATCTGCCCCTCATGCCTCATTGGAAAGGCCACGTTAACTGCTGTGACTACTAAAATGGGTGTACATTACTCATTGGTGGAACGTTAAATAAAGTAAACAAATTATTTAATTGAGTTTGTCTAATTCCAAGGTGTAGTGACCCCAGAACTGCCCTTGTGTTTACATCATTAGCAAGTGGCCCTTCCACAATGAGTGCACTTTACAGTGAGTACAAGTCTCAGTTTTGTGTATGATTGTTTGCCATCGATACAAGCTTTCAAGCATTATATAACAGATGTCTTCTAAGGCAACAATATCAAATTACTGTAAGTAAGTGTTTTTCTTTTTTTATTGTTAAAGATTGTATATTATCATTCATTATCATTCATACCAGCAAGCCAGATCAGTTTTTTCTTCCCTTTATAACCCCAGCCTAAAGTTGTTTAATTAGAGAACAGCACACCTCATCTGACAGGCACCAATAACCGTTGCTTTGATAGCCAATGTGTTTCATCAGGTGGCACTGCCCCTGTTCACCAGCCTGGAAATCTCTCTTGAGATATTAGTAATACTCCAGCACCACTCTATCTGTACATGCTTGTTACAAGCTGAATGTGCCACCCTGAAATGTCTGCCGTAATGCATTGACGAATTTTCGTTTTGAGTCAAAGCAACTGGTTGGCAATACCACCCCCCTGTAATTAAGCACATATTAAACATTAAATTATGGTACATCTGCCCCTCTTGCCACATTTGAAGGTACGCGTCAACTGCCCTGACTGCTGAAATGGGTGTTTTGCCGGGTCGAGACAGGTACATGTTAATGGCACTGTTTTGATTTCTGCTCAACACTTCAGCAGTTTTAAAACCCAAAGTGGTGCTGACATCTAAGTAAGAATCTGGGCTGAAAATGTAACAAGATTGAATACAACATGAAACACACCTATCTATTTAACTGTTATCCTGCCTGATATTAAGCCCACCAGGCTGTAGGCCAAATTAGTTAAAATGAAACGATATTCCATGCGTTTAAGCAGATTTAGCATGTCTATATAAAACTCAGATAGCTTTCTTGGGTATTTCCAGAAGCTCCTATGTCTGCAACAGTTCTGGGCCTGTGCCTAGCATTGTTAAGGTGAATGCAATCTAAAAATTCAAATGATAATTTGACGTTTTGAAAAAAATCTTTAAGTGTTGATACACATAGTTTTCTGAAATTTAGTACTCTGTTGTTGGATTTCTACTTAACAAGGTCATGATGACTAAATTAAGTTTCTTGCCGCGTGCAATGCAGTCATTTTATGGAATTATGTCCTTCCTTTCAGCCTATGGTGTAAGTAAATTACTCTTTTATAATCAACTCTGTTACTTAAGCTAATGACCTAAGTAGTGCGGAACTTATCATCTTCATAGCCCCATTAATTCCAGTAATATACACACCTGGTTAGCAATGTACCTTGCCCCATGGACCATGGTTTTTAAGAATCCACGTGATGACTCGTACACAAAGTATGAAAACACCGACAGGGGCCCAAAATTGCAGACACACATTGGAATGTGCTGCAACATGTGGACTTTTATTTATTTATTTATTAATTTTTTTTTATTGCAATTACAAAAAAGAACATTAATTACACAGTTACGTTACATACAATTTAGTAATAGGAAAAAAGAAAAAAAATATAATGAAAAAAAATAAATAATAAAGTTAATTAATAAATATGATAATTACAATTCACTATTACATGGTACGTCCTGAATCAAATGCAAAAATGTGGTTTTAATTTTATAGTAAAAATGTAGCCCACAAAATTGACTTTTTAAGGGTTTTCATCCCAGTGCGGCAATGAACTTTTCACGTTTCCTCAGTGTGATGTTTTTCTCCAAAGGCCAGATGTTGTGAAGAACATTGCCAGGAACCTACAATAATGTAAAAAGAGCCTCGATCAAAACATGGAATGAAATGAAAACACACAGTTGATATTTCAAGTCACAAGGCTGCTTTGGTATAGCAATAAACTGTGTATTTGGTTGGTTTGATTACGTGCTTTCCTTTATTATGAGGAAAATCAGAAAATCTTAACGTAATTTGTTTAATTTGAATTTTATTACTCATTCTACATCATACTGTTTCCCCTGTTTGAGTACACCTTGAACATCTGCTCATGCTGTTGTAATTTTTCATGTTGGTTAAGAGTGCACGAGCTGGCAGATCGTCTGGTAAAAGCATTAACATTGCTTTGCAGACTTTGAAAATATCCATATTCGAAAAGTACAAGTTCTGTGTGTATTTCATTCGCCCTTGAATATCTTGGCCACTTCTTTGACCATAAAAAACATCATTTGATGACTTAATGGTTTTCCCTCCCCTCAGCCAGCCGTTCAAAAATCTTGTTCTAGTGTTTTTGGCTTTCGTCAAAAGGCAAAATACTCTGTACTAATAGAACTCGGGCTACTGGATTCCTTCTTTTGTGGCCTTTTATCGGCCTTTTAAGCTTTCCTGTCTAAGTATTTTAAAGCTATAATTTTTGTACGATTGTAGTTCTTTCATGTTTCTTTATTGGTGCTGACTGGGGTTGATGGTCGTAAAATGGCAACTTTGTGGGGTCTCAAGGCAATGCAAAGCTCTACCTGCCCAGACTCTTCCTTTCAATTTCTGCATTCGTCCTTAAATGAAACTGTAAAACAGTTTCTAGCTGTTATGCCTGTGTACCGTCTACTATGGTACATCTGCCCCTCATGCCTCATCGGAAGGGCCACATTAACTGCTGTGACTACTAAAATAGGTGTACATTACTCATTGGTGGAACGTTAAATAAAGTAAACAAATTATTTAATTGAGTTTGTCTAATTCCAAGGTGTAGTGACCCCAGAACTGCCCTTGTGTTTACATCATTAGCAAGTGGCCCTTCCACAATGAGTGCACTTTACAGTGAGTACAAGTCTCAGTTTTGTGTATGATTGTTTGCCATCGATACAAGCTTTCAAGCATTATATAACAGATGTCTTCTAAGGCAACAATATCAAATTACTGTAAGTAAGTGTTTTTCTTTTTTTATTGTTAAAGATTGTATATTATCATTCATTATCATTCATACCAGCAAGCCAGATCAGTTTTTTCTTCCCTTTATAACCCCAGCCTTAAGTTGTTTAATTAGAGAACAGCACACCTCATTTGACAGGCACCAATAACCGTCGCTTTGATAGCCAATGTGTGTCATCAGGTGGCACCTGCCCCTGTTCACCAGCCTGGAAATCTCTCTTGAGATATTGGTAGTACTCCAGCACCACTCTATTTGTGCATACTGGGTACAAGCTGAATGTGCCACCCTGAAATGTCTGCCGTAATGCATTGACGAATTTTCGTTTTGAGTCAAAGCAACTGGTTGGCAATACCACCCCCCTGTAATTAAGCACATATTAAACATTAAATTATGGTACATCTGCCCCTCGTGCCACATTTGAAGGTACGCGTCAACTGCCCTGACTGCTGAAATGGGTGTTTTGCCGGGTCGAGACAGGTACATGTTAATGGCACTGTTTTGATTTCTGCTCAACACTTCGGCAGTTTTAAAACCCAAAGTGGTGCTGACATCTGAGTAAGAATCTGGGCTGAAAATGTAACAAGATTGAATACAACATGAAACACACCTATCTATTTAACTGTTATCCTGCCTAATATTAAGCCCACCAGGCAAAATTAGTTAAAATGAAACGATATTCCATGCGTTTAAGCAGATTTAACATGCGTATATAAAAGTCAGATAGCTTTCTTGGGTATTTCCAGAAGCTCCTATGTCTGCAACAGTTCTGGGCCTGTGCCTAGCATTGTTAAGGTGAATGCAATCTAAAAATTCAAATGATAATTTGACGTTTTGATGAAAATCTTTAAGTGTTGATACACATAGTTTTCTGAAATTTAGTACTATGTTGTTGGATTTTCTACTTAACAAGGTCATGATGACTAAATTAAGTTTCTTGCCGCGTGCAATCCAGTCATTTAATGGAATTACTCTTTTATAATCAACTCTGTTACTTAAACTAATGACCTAAGTAGTGGGGAACTTATCATCTTAACAGCCCATTAATTCCAGTAATATACACACCTGGTCAGCAATGTACCTTGCCCCATGCACCATGGTTTTTAAGAATCCACGTGATGACTCGTACACAAAGTACGAAAACACCGACAGGGGCCCAAAATTGCAGACACACATTGGAATGTGTTGCAACATGTGGACTGTTATTGTCATCTTTAATTTTCCTGAAATAAAACAAATTCTTCTAAGAAAAGAAATCCAGTTCTGGAAATGACATGTAAAAGGTAGGACTAGTTTAAAAGCGTTTCTATATAAAAGAAACAAAGTAGTAAAGTTATTTGAAAACGCATTTTATCATAGAGCGATTCCATTCCAGAGCAAAATTCATCTAAAGCCTTCTGACTTCTTTCTACATCATTCTCCCGTAGGTCATCACTCAACAATGTGTGTATGCTCCAGACAAGCAGAGCGAAGTGCTCCAGGTATAGAGATGGAAAAACTCTCTCCAACACTGACAGAGTATAGTGAAGCAGCCATACTCTGTTCATTTGCTGCGTGTCAAAAATAAAACAATGCTTGTCAATGCAAGGCTACTTTGGTTTTACTTTTCTCTGTTTTTGCATCCAACAGAAGGTGTTTGCTTCTTTCGTCAATTTAATTGTAATGAAATACAGGAAAAAATGCCGTGATGAGCATATTTCAGGTACCCTAATAAGTTTTGACCTCCATGATGTTTATCTTGGTGAACTAATCTGCATGTTTCTATAAAAAAAGGGGTTGTAATTTGGAAGCATGATATCGCTAAACTCAATGTCATGCCTGCTGGCCAAAGTTGATTTACCACACGGAAAACATAACGTACGACAAAATCATTCTCCACACTTTTACCTTTCCAGCAGTCTCTATCCTCCAATGTTCTTGAAAGCCTTGAAATGTGTTCTATCGTTTTGATTGAGCAAAGTGTTTTGTTGAGAAGAGGAAGCTGTGAGCCATGAGAAAGAGGTCAATTTATAGTCATTGACATCCATAATGGTGGAAGTCCAAATTATTTTACCATAGTCAGCTCTTCTTAAAAAATAAAAACAAGTCGTTACCTTGTCTTCACTGTAATAGGGTTCCTCTTTATTGTCTTTTCCCAGTCAGAGATTAAACAACTGTAGAACAACGCCAAGGAGGACGGTGTGCATGTAGACCACCACAAACCCTTTCACAATATCAAATTGTGGATGTAGCAGCATGTTGCTTCTTTCACACCTTCACGTCAAAATAAAAAAATTCTATTGGTAAAGATGAACAAACCCAACTTCGAGTTAAGTAAACGTGGCCCATGGTATGTCCTGTATCATGAGGAAAATCATAAAATCCTAACGTAATTTGTTTAATTTGAATTTTTGTATCCATGCTATATCATACCGTTTCCTGTTTCCTGCTCATGCTGTTGTAATTTTTCATGTTGGTTAAGAGTGCACGAGCTGGCAGATCATCCGGTAAAAGCATTAACATTGCTTTGCAGGCTTTGAAAATATTCATATTATAAGAGTAAACAACTGGACTTATTTTACAAAGGGAAATATGAAATCAGCAAATTTCCTCACCTTTCCCGTACTGAGATAGCTTAACACGCAAAGCCTTGTGTATCCAACAAGAGGCATCCATAGCTGCAGTTTGGCCAGAAAATTACCTTTCTAAGTATATTTACCGATGAGTGGAAAAAGTTTTTCAATCTCCATTCACGTTCAATATGGTTTCACTCAGATTCACCTCAAATTGACCTGAATTGACCTCCCACGAGATGTTCACTCTTAACTAACACATAAATTTCTTGCTGTTTATACACAATCTTAATACGATATTTACAATATGAGCTAGACATGTGTCATAAAATGTTCCTTTTTTGCTCCTCAAATTCCTCCCTGGAGATGATCAGTTCTCTAAGTATTTGGAGCTGCTGAAGCAATTCTGTTCTGCTGTAATTCTTGCTCGACTCTGTTGCATAACTTGAGAAAAAGGGTAGAAATATAGTCATTGACATCTAATAAAGGTTGACGTACAAATTATTGGTTCTTTAAAAAAATATAAACAATAGGGTTCCTCTTTGTTTGTTTTTTTCAGCCCGAGACAGGCAACTGTGGAACAACGCCAAGAAGAAAAGTGTGCATGTAGTCCATGATGAACCCTTTCACAATATCAAATTGTGGATGTAAAATTTCCATCAACTGGGTGGTCGACAAGTTTGCAACTAATGCCCTTGTTTACCAAGGCAGAAATGGATTTACAAATCTCTGTCTTGAGGCAGGGGGATGGTGTGCAAGTGACGCCTAGGGCTTGTGCAGAAAGACCCCTCCCTCCTCCCCACTGCCATCTCTCTCGTTAGTGTATCACAGTTCTCTATCATTATAATCTCTTAGAATCTCTGTAGATTTTCCGTAGGCGGGAGGGGGGAATATACATTGAATTAAATTTAACACCTGTTAAAAAAAGTCTTTTGGAAGAATTGTTATTTCTCATTTTATTTCATTTAGTAAAAGTTGGTTACAAATTGTACCTGGCCCTAGGTTACGGCCACAGCCTTGTCCATTTCCACGTCCACAAATACCATGTCTATTTCCACGTCCTCGAATACTTCGTCTGGACCACTGGCCGCAACCTCAGCCAGGTTTTCTTTATGTGGCCCTGCCAGCATTTCATGCCTGAAAAAACAATGTTTGGTCAAAAAAAATTGCTTTCAAATACCAAAGTTCACATTTTTGCTGCGAAAGGTGTGATTTGTTGTGATCTCCTTACATTCACATGTAAAAAATGTTTTTATGCCAAAGTTCCTCAAGTATTTAATTGTTATTTTTTTCAGATAAAAGTAGTTATCTGCTACCTTGATGCTTCAGCCTTTCTAATTCCTTCAGGATGGCTGGAAAAGGAAAACAAGGTTAAATTAATAACTTATCAAGGCTTATAGATAAAGATATTGTCTTTTATTCTTTATTCAACGTTCCTAATAGAATAATGCATTGGAAATCTCACATAGAATTATTCTGTTTTGCTCTTCATATTTGTAATTCGATATGCTCTTAGTTTATGTAGGCCTCCAACCTTTTTTAAAAGATCCATTTTAGTGCTGTTTTTTGCTCTTGACTAACGCATTTATTTCTTGCTGTTTATACACAATCTCAATACGATATTTATGAACTAGAAATGTCTGGTAAAATGTTTGTTTTTTGTTCCTCGAATTCCTCCCTGGAGATGCTCCCAGATTTTTGCAGTTCTCTGAGCATTTGGAGCTGCTGAAGCAATTCTGTTCTGCTGCAATTCTTGCTCGACCCTGTTGCCTGAAAAAAAAAGTATATCGAAACAAATATTCGTATTACACAGGATTTAATAATCCAATGTAGAATATGAGAGCCCCCCAAAAAATAACTTAGGAAATACAGAGGAGGAGGATTTGCAATAAGAGAATTATTAATCGTTATAGAGCTGAAACTTTTTAATACCTCTCGCAAAAGCTTTGCCGGATTTGTGAAGTATATGTGTATGATTTTGATATTGCCTGGCAGCCACATTTTTATATGCAATTTTGGCAAAAAACAACTGTTCTGACATGATTCTTTTCAGTTTTCATAAGCAAATTCACTGAATAATCATCCCACCATTGTTGAGTTCCCTTGTCAAAGCGGAGGGGTAGCAGTATAAGCCCGTTTCCTTTTAGAAGCCAAGACGGCGTCATGGACCACTTCTTGTCATAGGCGTACGGGCACCTTCAGAGCTGGGCAGCGGAGACCTTATTGCCCGAAAAATAAAGAAACGGCATGTGTTGAAAGGGAATAAAGAGGCATATAAAATGGTCAAGAAAACGTGCATTGAAATAGTTGTGTGTTATTTAATTAATTTTGTAGCGTTGCCCGAAGATGTCAATGTAATAAATCCTCTCATTTTCTTCGGAAATATTTATTTATTCAACGACAGGACGTAAGCATTGATGAATGAAGTATAGCTAATACTTATCTCTTGAATGAGCTCCACCAGGGTCCTTGCATTTTACTTGGAAAGTTTTCAGGACAGGGATGAGAACATTTGGTCAATGTCCTCATGGGTGCGGCCTCCATAAAAAAGCACAGCTTTATTTGAAACAAGAAAGTTATTGTAGCTAAGGAACAACTCAAGAAATTAACAATCAAGTTCGTGGAAGCAGAAATGGAAGATAAGAAGGGAGAAAGGGAGGGAGGGAGGCAAGGAAGCAGGGAAGAAAGGGCGGAAAACGGAAGGAAAGGATGGATGGTACAATGTACTATTTATAATCAACTTCTCCTAATCTTCTTGAAAACCTTCAGCTCTGCCAGTAAACCGAGAAAAGCAAGGATGTTTTATATCCCCGACAGCAACTGTTCATTCGAATGTACAGTATAGATGGCAGCTGACCAAACTATTGTATAAATAAAAAATGCAGGGGTGGTCAAAAATGTCACTTAGTATGTATGTTTTAGTGCTACACTCAACTTAACACTTTGGTACTTGTGACGTATCCCAGCCCTATCCTCCACCCAGCGACAAGGAACTTAGTACTTGAAACTTATTATTAAATTTCTTATATTTTCATGTCAGTGATGTATATTGCTGGCCCTGTAATGAATTCTCTTCTCTTTCATATATTTTGCAAAAGGTTCTTACCATAACATATCAAGACATAACAATTTCACGAGTTCAATAGAAACACCTTACAGGAAATATTTACCCTTGCTCCCCCCAGGTTGACTGACATTTTCTTTTTTTCCATTCCTTCTCCCTCCCCTCCCCTTGCAGTGTGGACTTTTATGGCCAAGGCGGCAGTATTTCCAGCATCTGACTGAAAAGGATAAAAATGCATATCAGTTTGGGCAAGTTCCTCTTTATCATTATTACATCCTTGCTCACACTGCATTGTTTTATCTCCATAGCATCTTTTTGATCAGCTCCGCAGTTTTGCCGAAAAGAGGGGCTACTTTCAAAAAGGTCTTCATTACTGTAGCTACACAAGGCTTCTTGGATAAATTGTTAACTTTAAAGTGTGTTGGGCATGAAGTTTCACATGGCTCAGACTCTTGGAGAATGTGTTCTATAAAAACAACATGATGGCCAATATTTGATTCAATGAAGGATTCGACCTGAAACCCATGTAAACCAAATGTAAACAAGGCCTTTAGGTAGTTGTAGGAGACCTGGGGCCTGTTCTCAAAGGTCAGACAAAAATCTCTCACACCAGGAATAAACACTGTTGTTTTATTTGCACACTGAAGTTTTGATATAAGCTTAAACCCTACCAACTTTCTTATGGCAAAGTTTAAGTTTTCGGGGTTCTAGACCGTATGCAGAAGTGGTTTTCATTCATTTCTTTTGTTTTGTCACGTCTCTGAAATGCTTCTGAAATCAAAAAGTAGAGTGTAAAACTTGTTTTGTTTGTTAGACATAACTATTCACAGTAGAAACACCTAACAGGAAATATTTACCTTTGCTCCCCCCCAGGTAAACTGACTACTCCGAATGCTAGTAGGTCAGTTCTGAGCATGATATTGAGTAGCAGCTCATGAAGTACGAGATCAAACGAGTGTTATTTGGCTAATATTTGATTGATTACGTGCTTTCCTTTATCATGAGGAAAATCATAAAATGTTAACATAATTTGTTTAATTTGAGTTTTATTATCCATGCTATATCATACTGTTTTCCCAGTTTGAGTACACCTCAAGCATCTGCTGATGCTGTTGTAATTTTTCATGTTTGTTAAGAGTGCACGAGCTGGCAGATCAACTGGTAAAAGCATTAATATTGCTTTGCAGGCTTTGAAAATATCAATATTCGAAATATGGTCTCCATTTGCTAGAATACCTCCATCCAATCAGTACACAGTAAAAAGGTTGGTGAGTTAAGTATTTTGCAGCTAGTGATGATGGCATGGATAGTATTTGAATATGAAATGTTTGTGTAAAGTGATGTGTAGTCAAAAGTGGTTAATTAAGTATAGTTGTCAATGTCTTTGATGTTGAAGTTGTGTAGTAAGTCTAAAAGGTCTGTAGAGTTGTAAATTCAAGAAAAAGGTATCTCTTGTTTGGCAAAAATGTCTTTGAGTCGTAAAATAATTTTGTCAAATTCTTGTCCAAGTAGTCGTGAGCGGTTTGAAGTTGTCCACTGTGTGCTGTAATAATGGGTCATCTAGTTAATATGTGTAGGTTGAAAGTTGATGCTGTATCTGTCAGTTCTTTTGGTAGAAGTTTCATGTAGGAAGTTGCCGTTTGTCTTGTCTATCAGTGTACAGTAGTCGTTTGTCAGTGAGTTGTTAGTAAAAAGTTCTTAAAATTGGGATTCATGAATCACGAAAAAATAAAAGCCCAAATCACGATTCAGGGCAAATAAATAGGCTCAATTACGCTTTACGTAGAAAGTATAGGGGACCCTGAAAAGAGTGTTTTATTATTGGAGGAAGATGCTGCAACGAGGAAATACAGTTTAAACCAGGATTCAGTTTAATGCAAATCGTATTTAATCTTATTTACAACAATACTCTTTATAACGCACTTTATGAATGACATTTATAATTAATTCAAACAGATTTTTAGCGGCTTAAAAAGCGGGTTTGTATCCGCGGAATTGTCATCATTCTTCTCAAAATCAGTATCAACACCATCATGATCATTATCTTCTTCCTCTTCTTCTTGTGCTCTTCTGATCAAATGCTTTCTTCGTTTAATTCTTTCTTCTTCATTATCATCATCAAGCACATTTTCCTCAGCCTCTATATCATTATTCTCATCCTCAGCCTTATCATTATCATAATTGTCCTCATCGTCATCATCAACAATATTGTCGTTATTCTCATCATCATTTTCGTCCCCATTGTCAACATTCTCATCATCGCCATTATTGTCCTAATCCTCATTCTCCTTATCGTCATTGTTGTCCTCATCTTCATTCTCATCATCGTCGTTATTATCCTCATCTTCATCCTCCTCATTCTCATCATCGTCGTTATTATCCTCATTATCATCCTCATTCTCATCATCGTCATTGTTGTCCTCATCTTCATTCTCATCATCGTCGTTATTGTCCTCATCTTCATCCTCCTCGTTCTCATTATCGTCGTTATTATCCTCATTATCATCCTCCTCATTCTCATTGTCATTATTGTCCTCGTCATCATTCTCGTAATCGCTATCATAGCCATCATCATCACTACAACCATCATCTTTTTCTTCTCCTCTTTCTTCATCTTCTGATACGTTTTCAGCATCCGCATAAAGAGGCATTATACACAATAATTCTTTTTTTCATTTTACTTTTCTTTCATCCTCATCCTCCTCATCACCACCACCTTGTTCTTGTTCTGATTCGTTTTTAGCATCCACATAAAAGGCAATACACCCAATACTTCTTTTTTTCGTTTTACTTCTCCATCGTCGTCACGTAGTTAACGTAGTTAAAGTTTCCGTAATAATCTGTTAGAATTTGTGATATTCTTTGTCAAGTCGAAGTTGTCAATGCGTTTGTATGTAGTAGTGCCTTTAAAATGTTTGTTGTATTCGTTAGTAAACCATGAGGTGGGTACTAGGGCCCAGCCCATGTTTTTGTCTGTCTTGGTGAGTATGATGTCATTGCATGTGCTGATGTCGTGAATGGATGTGGTGAGTGTAGGTGTGATGTTAAGGTGTTGTGTCTGCAGATTGGTGGATTGTAGATTGTGTTTGGTGTATGAGGTGGTGTTGCAGACATAATCTATGACATGTTAATTAAAATAAGGCATAGTTTGTTGTTCTTTTACGGTTTGATAGCATTCTTTTTGCGGTATGACTGATAGCGAAGGTTCAACACCATTATAAAAAGGAAAAGGAATCATGACACTCTAGTGAACAATCTGCTTCATCCCAAGTCATTTACCTCCAAACAAACACCACATAGGAACACCTACGAACCTGTAACCTTAAAAAATATGAAAGGTATATGTTTTCAACTAGGAACCCAGTTACAGTGTTTAAAAGTGGCCTTGTTGTGTGTATGGCCTCTCCATTTTAGCAGCATCACCAGACAGCAAGGTTATTGACCATGGTTGTGTTTTTACTTGTGTTTTGCTTTACTCTAAACGCTTTTTGGTAGGTATCCTTTCTGAGTGTTGTTGTCATTGGAGTCGGTCCCTGGTCTTCGTGACGATGTAATCAGCGATGCAAGACACAACACTTCTTTCCATGGTATTAGGAGATGGTTTCAAAGCGTTTTCTCCGACACATATCTCCTGAATCTGTAATGCTTTGAAAAATGACTTTGACCAATGCTGGTTAATAGCATCAAAAAATTGTCGAAATCAATTTCTGAATGATAAGCCTGTCTGTTGCACCAATGCCGAGAACAACGAGTGAGGGGGAAGGTGCTTCGACGATTGCTGTGACTCCATAGTCACACTGACTGGAGCCAGTGGAGGAGAAGATCTATAATGAAGAATTAGAAAGAAAGAACAAAGAGGGATGAGGGTAGAATGGGAGACGAAAAATCTGCTTGCTACAAGTGGACTACAAATGCACACTTCATTCAGCACGACGAAAGCACGCAATTGGAAATCAGAATGAGAACAAGGCAGCGCTAAGCCAAGGTTTGGGTGGGGCTTCACGCATACATTAACTTATGCCACTCAAAGCTTGACACCAATAAATAGCAGCGAGTGGAAAGGCTGGGTTTGGCTGGGAATGCAAAGGGACTAGGCACCAGTGGAGCTCCCCCTGAAACAATAGCGGGGACCCGGCTGAGGGGGTAGGTGCTTAGATGGTTGCTATGGGAACCGACTCTAAACTGACGAGCTGAAAGGGCTCCAAGCAGCGGTTGGGGGGCAAGGAACTGGTGCCTTGTACTTTGCACTCCCCATGGGGCAAGCGACGCGGAAGGCCGACTGAAACTAACACGTGAAGGAGTAAGGACAGACGTGAGAAACAGTCGACAACAACTTCAATCACAGCAATGCGTTCTGATTAAACAGTGAAGGCAGTGGCAATGAGGCTAACTGAGAGGCTGCTTGTCAGAGGGAGGCTTACGATGTTTGGATGTACTCTAGGTATGCGTTGCTGGACCAGCCACCCAAAGTCCTAATCATCCAGTACGGCAGGACTGCGGCACTCGCCAAAGTTGCTGTGCCAATCCTGGAGCTATGGCTTGAAAAATTACCGTCGACACCAGCTGATGCAAGGATAGTGTGGAGGTGCTCTGTCAAATGGCAGCAGGCAAGGGCAGTGCCGTCCGCAAGACAAACAAGGGGACTGGGAAGCTCCTCGGTGATGGAGGTAGTTTGACAAGCTAGCTACCAGGCAGGGAGGCCGGTTGGTTCTAAAAAGGAGCAACTGGACTCATTTGCGGAAAGGGTCGGTTTTAGACGTCTTGATGGTTAGCAGCACGGCGGAGGACTGGTGATAATTGTCGACGGCCACGTTGTTTAGCGACAGGTGGACCACTGGATCGTATCCTGATGAGGCTATGGTGAACTCGCTCACTCTAAGGAAGCCAAACCATGCTGTACAAGCATTGCACTATCAAAGTCGTTGAGATTCAGTGATGAGTGAAAAACCAGCATAAGATTCTAAGTGACGGGTAGACGGGAGGACCCGCAGGACCCTTCAAGGACTGCACACGTTTGATACCCAGGAGCATGTGTTCAAGGCGAACAGGTCATCGAGACCCAAGTCAATTTTTGCTGGCAGCGAACAGTGCACAAGTTACTTTTAACAGTGCGGGAGGAAAGTGAGTAACAAACAGTTTCAGTGTAGATTCTGACAGAGGAAAGGGTGAACTAGAAGCGCTTTGGTATTACCAGGTTATGGTGATCAAGTAGCAGGACCTCATTGTCTCTTAAGGAGTCAGGAAAAAGTGCAACGTAGTCCCCGAGGCAAATTTTTTCGACCAGCTTGGGCGGAATTGGTGGGCGACCAGGGCCGATGTCAAACCCTGCACTGGACTAGCGTGTGCGTAGCGACGTAGAGATCGGAATTGGGTGTGAAGGCTGCTTGGGATGAGACGGGTGCGGCGACTGAGGGTGGTAAAACTGGCCAACGAACCGGCCAACAGCGCCGACGAGGCGAACGGGGTCCCTGATGCCAAACAAGCAAACCGAGTAAGGAAAGTAGGAAAAGACGGGGACTCGCCTACAAGGGAGGAGGTGGCTGCCACGGCTGCGGACTGACTCGAGCCTGCGGATCTTTGTGCACCTGCCATGGGCGAGCCTGACAAAGGAGGGCGACGCGATTATGGTTGAAGCCAGTTTTAAACTCGCCTGTTGCAGGTCCCGGACGGCTTGTTGAATGGCAGAAGCCATCAGCGGCTGGAGGTAGGCCTGGAGGTTGATTTCGGTTGATCTCTGAAATGCTGCTGAGTAACTTCTGGACTGCAAGCTGGCGACATTTGATTGCGACGGCAGTGTTATGCGTGCGAACGAGCAGGATACCTGCAGAGCAGTTGTACGACAGGAAGCGGGTATGGCAGCACCAGAAGAGGCAGCAGCACCCTGTTCAGTCATGGTTGGTAAAGGACAGGACAGATAGGAAGTCACTGCGTAACATCTTGTCCATATGCTGTACTAATTCTGCTCTATTACAAACAGTTTGACTTGGTCCTCTAAAGGACCCAATGACCTTACGATGCCATACCTATTCTGCTCTATTAAAAACCAGTTTGACTTGGTATTTTAAAGGAGCCAATGGCCTTATGAAGGAGCCACTGTGCATTATCTTGGCCCCATGAAGAAATGATTTAGAAAATTACTGACAGTTTAGTTAAGTGCCGGTTCATCTATTTTGTTCTATTACAAACAATTAGTCTTGGTGTACTGAAAGGAGGAATTTGAAGACATGTGTGCTGCTATTCCTATTTAATTACATAACGTTGTGATTCTTGCTACAATGTCTTTGGCTTGCTACAATGCCTTTGGCTTGCTACAATGCCTTTGGCTTGATACAATGTCTTTATGTTACATAGTCTTTGATTACGCTACAAATAAATGATGATGATATTGAAAAATGTTTTTGCTTTCGATTTCTCGAAAATGGTACACTAACTAGGAATAAAGATAAGAGGCAGAAAGATAAGAGGGAAGTAACAATTAATTTATTTGTTCATGTATTCACATACTGTAACAACTTTAAATCCTTTGTCTTTGTTGAAAGATGGAAGGTACAATGTAAATATTGATTCTTCACAAAATAATATAGAGTGGAATAATAACACACACCAAAATTACAAACTTCTGATCTCTCGGTCCAGTTCATGTTCTTATTTTCTGATTTATGCCCGTAACTTCTTTATTTTTATTAGTTTTTTCTTCCTGGCCTCTTTTGTCTCCGCTTCGTTTGCAGCGACTACCAATGCACGATCCTCTCTTTCTTCATGTTCTTCTACTGTCCTTATGGCACTTTTGAACTCCCACACTTGTTCAGGTGTAATCTGATAGGTATATGGGGATACATGTTTACAGGTGTTGTTTAGTGTTTTTGTTTAGAGTTGTTGTTTGGAGTTTTTTGTTTAGAGTTTTGATTTAACTTTGTGTTTTTAATTTTAACTTGTTCCATTTCATTGCAAGAAACTGCACAAGTCTTTGCAAAGTCTATGCAAATTTGAAATTATAATCTTATAAAATAAAGTCTTGTAAAAATTGGTACAAAAATCTCTTTTATAAATATTAGGACAGTCTAACAAAACTGTACGAAAGACTCTTATACAACGAAAAAATGATAAAAACCAACGTTCCTGTGTTTTCCTCTGTTTATTTCCGTTTATTTTCTCTGTTTATTTCCGTTGCTGTTCTTGCGATTTTCTCTGTTTGTTTCCGCTGACATCATTTTGTTGGCTTGTGTCAGTTTTGTGGCCAGTGTCTCTTAAATTGGCCTTTGTAAGAAATCAAAACCAAATGTATCATTGAATTTGTAATCCAAAAATACAGCGCGAAATTTGTATCCAAAAAATAAAGTTCGAAAATAAAACGTCAAGAGCTGACAATTCAGAAAGGTAAACTAAGTGCATGAAAGTGGTTCATGACTGCACAATTACTCCAAATTCTAACATGCATGTTTTACGCTTTGAAACACGATAGATGTTTAGACTGATGTCTATGCTTTCTCTTGAGGAGAAAACTTGTACACAAAGTCATGGAATACAACCAATTCTTGTAAACTTCCAGTTCACAAACTGCCAGGAAAGTTAGACTGCTAGCAAAACTTTGCCTTATGAATTTATTCATTTCAGGTGACCTGAAATGACCTGAATATTACAAAACTGAACTTTTTTGTTCAACTCAGCTACTACTTTGTTGACATTAAAATTCTCTAATATTTTCAGTGTTCTTGCAATTGGAAAAGAAATCAACTGACTTGAAGTGATTTTGATTACGCATTAACGGTTAGCATCTGTTAAACACGCTAACTTATGCGTAATCAATGGAAATTTCCTAACCCCTCATTGGTTGGCTCTTAACTGTGAGTCTTCCGTGGGTTTTCAAAACGAGGTACCTGCGAGCCCCTGTCATAAACTGCTCACAAAGACACGAGCAGAACCATAAACTCGCATACAAACATTGCAACTCTCCACTTTTCACTTATCAAAAGGACGAGTTGGTCAGAGCAAAATTACTTTACATTGTTAACAATATTACAAAACTGTACGTAAAATGCATCCAAGGAGTCCTCCTATATATGGCCTTATGGGGACCTCTGGGGACGTGTTTCTTTCCGATCTGGGCGCACTCGTCCATACGAAGCTTTGCGTTATAACTTTTAAGGCTTTGACGCAATGGTTGGTATATATATACTGTAAACATAAATAACCGTTTAAACATCTGTTATAGCTTTTAGAATTGTATGTGGCGACTATGATTAGTAAGTACATATAGGGAAAGACAATGTTATGTCAAACTGCTGTAATTAAATGTTTGTAAGTGATGTAATAACATATTGTAGTCTATTGAAAGTAATGTAAATAATATACTGTAAGCATTATCCCGCAAATCTACGTAAGTACTGTTCTGTAAGTTTTGTTGTGTATTATTAATAAAGTTAAAAAAAAACTTTGGGGAAATGTCCACCTATTATTCTGTAAAAATAATATCAAATTTGATTTCATTGAAGAAAAATATTTTAATGATATTGGCGTTTTACTTGAACCCAACTTTTTTGACAAAATTGCATCTACTAGAAAATATGCTGATAGTTTTTTTTGCAAAATTTGTGGAATCAGCTTACGAGAGGCCTCTCCAATGCTTTCTGAATCAGAGTGCCTAGCCGATTGTCGATCAAGCTAGTTCTGTAAACATAATAAAATACTCGAAAACCACCCCAGTCCTGCATCTGCACGGTTGTGTTTCCCAGAATTTTGGCAAATATAAAGTTATAATGCAACGTTTGTCACAGACGAGTGCTCCCGGAATAACTACGGTGTCCCCTTATAGCAGGTCATCCGTCATAACTAGCTCATTTTCAGGACTAGATATTAGCGCTATACCATGGGCACTGTACGTCCTACATAGTGTAGGCAATTAAGGCAATCTTGACCTAAACAGGGTGAAGGTTTCAAGGCCCCAGTGGCACCACCGATAGCCAAAGATTGGACAAGTCCTCCTCCCTCCCCCAAAACACACACCGTCCAACTATTTGTTTTGGGTTTTTCTGTTTCTGCGCTGAATTTCGTTATAAACGAAATATTTTATCGCCGTCCAGTCTCTATTTTAAGGACCCCTGCATTCTTTTGTTTACATTCTTGGCAGGGATCCTTTCCTGGCACAACGCAGGATTTTATGAAGCTTCCAAGATCAGAGAGGACTGCCCTTTTCTCCTCTGTGGTCCATGACGTCTTGACCCCTGAAAAAGAAACGCATAACTGTTACAGAGAAGAGACCACACGCTTATTACCTTTGCTATCATGTTGCACCTTACTCTACCGGCGTAAAAAAGTAACATGTCAGTTTTTGACTGACTGGGAGAGTAGTCGGCAAACTATTTTATCCCGTTTAAGTTCTGGGTACTTGCGTTTCTCCTTTCTCTCTGCTCGGTTAAAGCTCAGGAAGAATCCAAGATGGGGCTGGTCCGTCCTGCTGTTGACCTTTATTCGCAATGAATTCATCCCACCATTGTTGAGTTTCCTTGACGAAGTGGAGGGCATACTTTGGCAGATCTCTTTTCAATTTGTCGAGGCACAGCTGTGGGGTCCCAGTTGGTACACTATCTTGCAGTATAAGCCCTTTCCCTTCCCGAAGCCAGAAAGGCATCGTGAACAACTTGAAAAAAAAGCTCTGCATTTCCATCATTACCCAGCACAAATTTAAATTGGTGCTGTTGGCTGTGGCCAGAGAGACTGTTGAATGCAACTTTTTCCATCTATTGCTTTATGTCCTGCCAAAACAACAGAACGTAAGCATTGGTGGATGGAATATAGGTGGAATATATTGGTGGATAGAATATAGCATGGCAAAAACGTTACTAGTCTACGCGGCAAACTAAAAAAAAGCCTACGGCCGCCTTCGTATTCTATTTTTCTAAAGTAAATAATTGTGATTAACAAATGAATGGTAATAACAAATATATGAAATAACAATCACAATTTTCACCAAAACTCACTTAAGCTTAATTCTGAAATGAGAATATCTTCCACCATCATCTTTTTAAGAGTTCATTACAATTCAATCAATAAAAAGCTATTTACACAAAAATGACTAAATACACTGCAAGCTTTACAAATCTGTTCTCTGAACGGGCTTTGTTTTCCTCTTTCCTAAAAAAAGAAAAATAAATAAAGTTACCACGACTACAAATGTTACTAATTGTTATATAGTTGTTTATTTTTACTCGTGCATGTAATGAAACAAGTATTGTTATGGTTATGGAAAGTGATATGCAAATATTCAGTCGGTCGATCGATGGGCTGTTAACTTTAATTTAAGAAGAAATAATCTTAGAGCGGTGTTTTGATCGAATTTTTAGATTTCCCAGGCACGAACTGTGGACTGCGACTGTTTTGGGTATTAAAAGGTTGATTTCAGGACAATTGTATGAATAAAGTCCAATTTTAGCAGTCTCTGAATGTTTTATAGTTCCAAGCGTATTGTATGATAATCGATAGTCATGATACGTAAATAATTTATCGTAAAAAAGCTTGCCAAACTGACGAATTTTGTTGCCTTTTAATAATATACTGTATAGTACTTGATTTGCATCTCTAATAGATTCATAAAAAAGGAGAAAGAAAAAAAAGACCTCGTATAAAATTGTAAAATAGATTGTCGTAAAAAAATAAATTAATCGTCCCTGCTGAGAATCGAACCCATGCCGCTGGACTGGTGGGCCAACGCATTGCCACTACACAACGAGTTAGTAAGCTTGCACTTTATGGTAGAAATTAGTGTTATATAACGAAGGCTTTTGAATGGATTACCCGCGTCCGCTGTAAACACAAGGAACCAATGTGATCATATCTCCCTTCAAACAACTTCTATACTAACATGCCTCTCACAAAAAGACGGAATCATTTCATAGCTCTACACCAATATATTTAGTATTCTCAGTGGGCTAACAAAGCGCCTTTGATTATAGTATTTATGAGCCAATGTAATATACCTATTGGTATTTAGTATAAATCTAGTAGCGTTCTATCACGAATGTTGTTCTCTCATTGGCTACGCTACTCACTCTATATATTTTGTTATAGAAATTGAGTAGCCAAACAGTGTTCGTCTGTCAGTGGAATGGGCGCCGCTTTTCGCTTCAAATTGTCTGTAGAAAAGGACTTGGATGTTTTACTATTCGAGGCGATTCCAGAGAAGACAAAAAACTGCAATAAAATGTGCAATGAAGATTTTACACGGTAAGAAAAGGATTTGAAATTAGAGTTCAATGTTTTTTATTCTTCCTTTACACTTTAAGAAGTGTGTGGGCAATTGTATGATTTTATATTAAACATTGAGTTTTACAAATCTGCAAGCCAGCAAGCCATGCGAGCCACGGTGCGAACCATGCGTGCCGTGCGAGCCACTGAAGGCTGCTTTTTACGTTTGTTATTCCGCATTAACCGAGAAGTACAAATATATATGTTATAAGCATAAATATATGACTGCATGTGTGATAGTGTTGCCGCGTGTATAGCAGAAAAATCTGAACTTCTGCGTTAGGGACTTTTTTAACCATAAGTAAGTAAGTAAAGGCTGGTTCGCACATGATTGCCCCATCGTTTCTATCACCTCTCTCGCTTCAAAAAAATTGCTTGCGATCAGGGCGATTATATGAGAACATTACAGAGACGATTGCTAACGTCTGCGACGATCGGGGCAATCACGATCGCTTCGATCGTCCGTGTTCTATCTGTGCGATCGGTCGCAGATCGCGGCGATCGCGAACGATTATATTACAACTACTTTCACATCAGTTTCGAGCAAATAACGGTCTCAATTAATCGAAACAATAGCATCTTCCCGAATGGACTACGCTAGAATTTGCATTTTCCTTTTTTTACGATTTCCTGGGGTACGTTTCATGGTAAATCGTAAGGCAACAATAAAGAAAGCAATAAGCGTTATGCGTGAAATTATAATGAAATTATAGGGACGATGCTTTTGATGCGTATGTTTGTTTTGGTTGTTGTTTGGATCGTTTCATCAGCTTCAATGTAGTGAAAACATTTTCTGAGCCTTAAAAAACAGCGGTGTTCTACAGTCTTTCTAGTTGCTTCGTGCGAAATCTGAACGATAGACCACAATTTCGGTGGACGGGCCGCGATTTTTGCGGTAAGTCTGTCATCGTCTACGCAAAATAAGACTCGGAAGGCGTCTTAAATATATCCAGGATCGCCAAATATTATCTACTGGACAGCGTCGCTATATAATACACAACAAGATGCGAGCTTTGCTTTCTTCCTGTTTTTCTTTTAAATCAAAAGCATGGCTCAGCTCTCTTGAATGGGCTCCACCAGGGTCCTCGGATTATGCTTGAAAAGTCTTTGAGACACGTACAAGAACATTTGGCCAATGTCCTTGTGGGTGTGGTCCATCATCAGAAAGCACAGCCTAACCTTCTTGAAAGGTTTCACCTCTACTAGTAGAGCGAGAAAAGCAAGGACGTTTTACATTCCCAATAACAATTGTCCATTTGAACGTACAGTGTAGGTGGCAGTTGACCAAACTATCGTATAAATAAAAACAAAATAAAAACATCAGCTCATGAAGTACTAGTTCAAACAAGTGTTATTTGGATAATATTTGATTGATTGATTGTAAATTGGGTTACCTTATTATAGGAATATAACGAAGCATTTTAACAACGCGAACAAAATTTACGCGTAATAAAATTAACGCGAATTTAAGAAAAGTTCTGGTCAAATCCTTATAGTTAAAAAGTTTACATCAATAAAATTAATGCGAATTTTTGAAATTCGCGTTAATAACATGCATCGTTAATTTCCTATAATAAGGTACCTCTTTTTTTACCCAATGGTGAAGCATGACTGAGTATAAATAAATAAAAAATCAGTGTTTTTTTTATTCGCTAAACAAGCATCATTGTCTGACCAGCATTTAAAATTCGACAATTGATTCATTGACCATTTACGAACGTTTGCGCGATTAAAACAACACTATTTGGGGCTTTTTACAGTTACCAGGTAAATGGACAAAATGCCTATTTACCTTTCTTTGTACTGAGAGCAACACCAAGAGTAGTATGTTGATGTTCAGGTTGCTATCATAAAGCCATTTGCAAAGCTGAGGACGTGGTACGATGGTTCACCAAAGCTCCCATCACATGCGTTATTGAATGCCACGCACTCCCATCCACCAATCAAGAGAGCACAAATTACCCAAAAACCCATTTACCAAATGTAATGAGTCTAATGTCAAAATAATAAGTTTAAATGGTTTAGCGGTGAATATTCACTAGACAAGTAAAGTCTATCTGTGAAACTTGGGGAAGTTAAATGGTTCTAGAGTAATAAAGATAAGATAACTTGAGAAAAAAGGGTAGAAATATAGTCATTGACATCTAATAAAGGTTGACGTACAAATGATTGGTTCTTTATAAAAAATATAAATAGGGTTACTCTTTGTTGTTTTTTTCCCCAGCCAGAGACAAGCAACTGTGGAACAACGTTATGAAGAAAAGTGTGCATGTAGTCCACGATGAACCCTTTCACAATATCAAATTGTGGATGTAAAATTTCCATCAACTGGGTGGTCGACAAGTTTGCAATGAATGCCCTTGTTTACCAAGGCAGAAATGGATTTACAAATCTCTCTCTTGAGGCAGGGGGGTGGTGTGCAAGTGACGCCTCTCTGCTCTGAGTCCCTTGACTTGGGGCTTGCGCAGAAAGACCCCTCCCTCCTACCCTCTTCCATCTCTCTGGTTAGTGTATCACAGTTCTCTCTCATGATAATCTCTTAGAATCTCTGTAGATTTTCTGTAAGGGGAAGGGGGAAATTTACCTTGAATTAAATTTAACACCTGTTAAAAAAAATCTTGGTTTTTATTTCATTTAGTAAAAGTTGGTTACAAATTGTACCTGGTTGTGGTTACGCCCATGGCCTCGTCCATTTCCACGACCACGAATAGCACGTCTATTTCCATGTCCTCGAATACCTCATCTGGACCACTGGCCACGGTTGCGGCCAGTGGTCTGACTCAGGCAGTTTTTCTTTATGTGGCCTTGGCGGCCACACTGCCAGCATTTCATGCCTGAAAAAACAATGTTTGGTAAAAAAAATGCTTTCGAATACCAAAGTTCACATTTTTGCTGCAAAAGGTGTGATTTGTTGTGATCTCCTTACATTCACATGTAAAAAATGTTTTTTATGCCAAAGGTCCTCAAGTATTTAATTGTTATTTTTTTCAGATAAAAGTAGTTTGCTACCTTGATGCTTAAGTTTTTGTAATTCCTTGAGGATGTCTGGAAAAGGAAAAAAGGAAAATAACAAATTAATAACTTATTAATAACAAAGTGTTATTATATCCAAAAACATGAAATATTATCACAATACCTGCAATGGTGTTTTCTTGTTGTTCTGTAAATACAAGAAAAACAATAAGCAGTAAGTCTTCATATTTTTTTTTATTTTAGTCCTAAATAAGGCAAGAAAAGATTTATGGAAAGAATATGTTTTTTGACAGTATGACTTTAGACTGGCAGGATCTGTTGGCTTTTGTAATCATGTGCTTGCAATTATGATAAACTCTGAGAGTTCAGCTTGTATAGTTGTCAAGATGTTAAGGAGTTGACTATGAATCTGATACAATCAAAGGCGTGTACCTCAATTTTACAAATATGGCACAGGCCTGCAAAAAGGGAATAAAATCAAGCCCCAACCTGTCATGGAATTTGAGGTAAAAAGGTCCAAATTAGATAAAGAGTGTAACCCTGATAGTTGGGTACGGTGCTTATTGTATGAAGCTAGGAAAAACCTGAGCACACAAACATCTGATGAAATTATGTTGAAAGACAAGCTTCAAAAGATCAACCCTAAGTTTGCATTGTCCCAAATCACAGGAAACAAAATCTGGAAAATCTTCAAGTGGTTCACATGCAAGTTGTCAGTTACAGTTCACAGAGTCCAATTTTCAAGTTTTCTGTAATATTGACTCAGAGCCTAGAGTGGATTGTAATCGTGATCCAAATGCTATTTCTACATATCCTGCATTTCCTTTGCAACAATCTGAGCAGTACGAAAAACCACAGGGTTTAAGCAGAAACCAAGAAGCACTCCTGGATCATTCAATTGTTGATGAGGCAAAGCTCAATAACATTGAGAAGACTACAAGAGAACAAGTAGCCTCCCAAGAATGGTTGGCTGAAAGGAAATTTCGGTTTACATCATCTAATTTTAACACCATTATAAAAAGGAAAAGGAATCATGACACTCTAGCGAACAATCTGCTTCATCCCAAGTCATTTACCTCCAAACAAACACCACATGGTAGTCCCTATGACATTTTTACTTGTGTTTTGTTTACCGTAACTCTAAATGCCTTTCCCTCATCGCTTTTTGAGCTTCAAATCCTTTAGAAACTGCGAGAAAGAAATTTTTTTCCCATTTCCAGTCCTGTATAGCTTTTTCGTGCAGTTTGGCACGCAACAATTAGTAGGCATATTTTAAAATTGGCGCCCTGGTGCCACATCAGGCGGCCACTTTTAATCTTTAATTTACCAGGCCCAACTAGCCTCGTTTTTGCACGTATCGCTCCCAGTTTCCATTATGCATAGGGTGTATACCTAACACCAGCTTTGGCTTCTTGAATTGTCCGTTTAATGACTGTTACGCTTAACAATGAGCAGAAAGGTGGAGTTTGGCTGGGAATGCAAAGGGACAGAAGTTCAGTGTCAGATTTCCTGGTGCTAGATCGAACGCATGATAAATTAAGAAAAGGCCTGATAGAAACCTTGAGGTAACAAAAGAAATTATAAGTTGCTTGGTCTACTTGTGTTAATCCGCCCCTTGTCAAAGATTGGCCCAGTAAGTTTGGAAATGTCGTTGTGGAAGTCTGCTGTCCAACACCCCCTGGCACCATATGGGACAACACATTCATGATGGTAGCTATCCTTTCTGAGTGTTGTTGTCATTGGAGCTGGTCCTCCTGACAACGTAACCAGCGTTGTAAGACACAACACTTCTTTCCGGATAAGAGATTTTTTAAAAAAAGAAAAAAAAAAAATGGTATTAAGAGATGGTTTCAAAGCGTTTTCTCTGACATATATCTCCTGAATCTGTAATGCTTTGGAAACTGACTTTGACTGATGCTGGCTAATAGCGTCAAAAATTGTTGAAATCCATTTATGAATGATAAGCCCGTCTGTTGCACCAATGCCGAGAATCCAACTGAGGGGGAAGGTGCTTCGATGCTATGGAAACCGACTCCATAGTAAGGCCCTTTGCATAAGTCACACTGACCAGAGCCAGTGGAGGAGAAGATCTAGAGTGAAGAATTAGAAAAAAGGAACAAAGAGGGCTAAGGACTGCGCACATTTGATACCCCGGAGCACATGTTCAAGGCGGGTCGTTGAGACCCAAGTCAATTTTTGCTGGCAGCGAACAGCGCACAAGTAATTCTTAACAGTGTGGGAGGAAAGTGAGTAACAAACAGTTTCAGTGTGGATTCTGACAGAGGAAAAGGAGAACTAGAAGCTTTGGTATTACCAGGTTATGGTGATCGAGTAGCAGTTCCTGCAGGACCTCATTGTCGCTTAAGGAGTCAGGAAGACGTTTGTATCACCCATAAATGCAATAAAAACCATAAATGTAATACCAACCATAAATGTAATAAAAATTTACCATAAATGTAATACTAACCATAAATGTAATAACTTTTAACCACAAATGTAATAAATCCACTAACCATAAATGTAATGAAATTTGCCCATAAATGTAACAAACTGAACAACCATAAATGTAATAAGGCTTAACCATAAATGTAATAAACTGGCTACGACTTTCAAGTAAGGGGCCACACACTTGTCATTCTCTTTGTGCACTTCCTACTTCAGGACACGGGACTCGTTCATCAAGTTAGTATTTTAACCCAGAGACCAAAACCCAAGAAGCTATAATTATGGTCTGCGAACATTTAGAAAGTACCCAAAGTATGATTAAAAAGTCAATATACCAGAGCGTTTGAAGTACTGGGGGTTTATGACATTCCATCCATTTGAAGGAGCTTGCAGTTCTCTTTGAGTGAAGACGAATTCAGTCAAACATCACATTACAAAGAATACGCCTGCTTATTTTTTTATATTTTCCCATATATCCTCCCGGATTTGCAAAATTGTGCTCTCCGCTTACGCGCGTCCATACGTCCGTGCTGACTTTATTCGGCCTTCAAGCCAATGTCACGCAAGGTGGTAGGGTGGAGAAGGGGGGAGGGGGGTATGTTTCCTATTGGAAACAGAATAATCAACAGAGATAGAGCCTATATTTTTTTTTGATGTTACCGTGGCCAATTTTTTTAATAATTATTGTTCTGGAGAAAATACTGTTAAGTGTTTGCATGGTTTTTCTTAAAAAACCTAGTCTTTCAGCATTGTAAACTCTTATTTGCTCTTCGAAAAGCGGAAATCTTCCGTAGTCTTGAAACATATTCGGTAGTCTTCGAATATCTTCGGTTGTCTTCGGAAATCTTCCAAAGTGATTGGAAATCGTCTGAAAATGGCCGAAAACTTCTTGATATACTAAACAAAATAATGTTGACCTTTTTGGAGCCGTTTTTGTTTCTTTCTGGATAAAACTTACTGTAACCGTGAATTTTTTAGTGTTAAAATGCGTAAAAATTAACTGTTTCCTGTTAAGTGGTTATCGGGGTACCCCCATTCAGACTTTCGAATAACTTTGGCACAGAAGCACGCAAACGAGGAAGCACATAAACATTCAAACCGGGGAGTACAAGTTCACAATTCTGAGTAGAAATATATACCGCAATATAGTAGAGTCCTCGTTTTGGATTGCACACAAAGAAATGGTATTTTTGTTTCTTTAAGGGGTCACAAAGAGCTTGAGCCAGGCCATTAGGGGTAAAATCGAATAGTCAATTTCTCGAAAATTTTGTGGCCCCTAACTTGGAAGTCGTAGCCAGTTTATTACATTTATGGTTAAGCCTTATTTCATTTATGGTTGTTCAGTTTGTTACATTTATGGGCAAATTTCTTTACATTTATGGTTAGTGGATTTATTACATTTGTGGTTAAAAGTTATTACATTTATGGTTAGTATTACATTTATGGTCAATTTTTATTACAGTTATGGTTGGTATTACATTTATGGTCAATTTTTATTACAGTTATGGTTGGTATTACATTTATGGTTTTTATTGCATTTATGGGTGATACAGTGTTCAACATAGTCCCCGAGGCAAATCTTTTCGACCAGCTTGGGCGGAATTGGTGGGCGACCAGGGCCGATGTGAAACCCTGGACAGGATGAGCAGAGTAGCGACAGAGAGATCAGAAGCGCGTGTGAAGCCTGCTAGGGAAGAGACTGGTGTGGCGACTGAGGGGTGGGATGGTAAAACTGGCCAACAGCACCAACGAGGTGAACAAGGTCACCAACGCCAAAGAAACAAACTGCAGTAACGAAAGTAGGAAAAGAAGGGGACTCACCTACAAGGGGGAGGTGGCTGCCATGGCTACGGACTGACTCCAACCCTGCGGAACTCTTGATTCTTCACAAAATAATATAGAGTGGAATAATAACAGACACCAAAATTACAAACTTCTGATCTCTCTGTCCAGTTCATGTTCTTATTTTCTGATTTGTGCCCGCAACTTCTTTATTTTTATTAGTTTTTCCTTCCTGGCCTCTTTTGTCTCCGCTTTGTTTGCAGCGACTACCAATGCACGATCCTCTCTTTCTTCATGTTCTTCTACTGTCCTTATAGCACTTTTGAACACCCGCACTTGTTTAGGTGTAATCTGATAGGTATATGGGGATACATGTTTAGAGGTGTTGTTTAGTGTTTTTGTTTAGAGTTGTTGTTTGAAGTTTTTGTTTAGAGTTTTGATTTTACTTTGTGTTTTTAATTTTAACTTGTTCCATTTCATTGCAAGAAACTGCATAAGTCTTTGTAAGAAATTATAAAAGTCTTTGTAGGAAATTATAAAAGTCTAATATTATAAAATAAAGTCTTGTAAAAATTGGTACAAAAATCTCTTTTATAAATATAAGGACAGTCTAACAAAATTGTACGAAAGACCCTTATACAACGAAAAAAACCAACGTTCCTGTGTTTTCCTCTGTTTATTTCCATTGCTGTTCTTGCGATTTTTTCTGTTTGTGTCCGCTGACATTATTTTGTTGGCTTGTGTCAGTTTTGTGGCCAGTGTCTCTTAAATTGGCCTGTGTAAGAAATCAAAACCAAATGTATCATTGAATTTGTAATCCAAAAATACAGCGCAAAATTTGTATCCAAAAAATAAAGTTCGAAAATAAAACGTCAAGAGCTGACAATTCAGAAAGGTAAACTAAGTGCATTAAAGTGGTTCATGACTGCGCAATTACTCCAAATTCTAACATGCATGTTTTACGCTTTGAAACACGATAGATGTTTAGACTGATGTCAATGCTTTCTCTTGAGGAGAAAACTTGTACACAAAGTCATGGAATACAACCAATTCTTGTAAACTTCCAGTTCACAAACTGCCAGGAAAGTTAGACCGCTAGCAAAACTTTGCCTTATGAATTTATTCATTTTAGGTGTTACCCACATCGTCCAATTTACGCTTGACCTGAATATTACAAAACTGAACTTTTTTGTTCAACTCAGCTACTACTTTGTTGACATTAAAATTCTCTAATATTTTCAGTGTTCTTGCAATTGGAAAAGAAATCAACTGACTTGATTACGCATTAACGGTTAGCATCTGTTAAACACACTAACTTATGCGTAATCAATGGAAATTTCCTAACCCCTCATTGGTTGGCTCTTAACTGTGAGTCTTCCGTGGGTTTTCAAAACGAGGTACCTGCGAGCCCCTGTCATAAAGTGCTCACAAACACACGAGCAGAACCATTAACTCACGTACAACATTGCAACTCTCCACTTTTCACTTATCAAAAGGACGAGATGGTCAGAGCAAGAGTCCTTTACATTGTTAACAACAATATTACAAAACTGTACGTAAAATGCACCTAGGAAGTCCTCCTATATATGGCCTTATGGGGACGTCTGGGGATGTGTTTCTTTCCGATCCGGGCCCACACGTCCATACAAAGCTTTGCGTTATAACTTTTAAGGCTTTGACGCAATGGTTGTGAAACTGGGAAAATGTCCCAATTATTCTGTAAATATAATATCAAATTTGATTTCATTGAAGAAAAATATTTTAATGATATTGGCGTTTTACTTGAACCCAACTTTTTTGACAAAATAATTTATGGAATCAGCTTACGAGAGGCCTCTCCAATGCTTGCTGAATCAGAGTGCCTAGCCAATTGTCGATTAAGCTAGTTCTGTAAACATGCAGCTGCACCGTTGTGTTTCCCAGAATTTTGGCAAATAATATAAAGTTATAATGCAACGTTTGTCACGGACGAGTGCTCCCGGAATAACTATGGAGTCCCCTTATAGCAGGTCATCCGTCAAAAGTAGCTCATTTTCAGGACTAGATATTAGCGCTATACCATGGGCACTGTAGGTCCTACATAGTGTAGGCAATTAAGGCAATCTTGACCTAAACAGGGTGAGGGTTTCAAGGCCCCAGCGGCACCACCGATAGCCAAAGATCAGACAAGTCCTCCTCCCTCCCCCAAAACCCACACCGTCCAACTAGTTGTTTTGGACTTTTCTGTTTCTGCGCTGGATTTTGTTATAAACGAAATATTTTATCGCTGTCCAGTCTCTATTTTTAAGGACCCCTGCATTCTTTTTTTTACATTCTTGGCAGGGATCCTTTCCTGGCACAATGCCGGATTTTATAAAGCTTCCAAGATCAGAGAGGACCGCCCTTTTCTCCTCTGAGGTCCATAACTTCTTGACCCCTGAAAAAGAAACACATAACTGTTACAGAGAAGAGACCACACGATTATTACCTTTGCTATCATGTTGCACCTTACTCTACCAGCGTAAAAAAGTAATGTGTTTTTGACTGACTGGGAGAGTAGTCGGCAAACTATTTTATCCGGTTTAAGTTCTCTAATAAAAAACATCTCATAAATGAGGCAGTCCAGTCTACTTTCACATTTCTTCAAGATCGAAAAGTGCTTGAGATCAAGGGTGCTGGCCGCCTGGTTGTGTTTCTGCTCCAGATGTTTACCAATGGCTGATCGTTTATGCTCTTCAACGCGCTGGTGGAGATGTCGGAGCGTATAGCCGACATATGACATAGTATATTACATAGTTTATTTTTTTCCAAGAGGGCACGGTAACGAATCCTGCAATCTGATTGGTTATTAGCGCGGGCAAGATTCTCCTATCTCTGCCCACGGGCCACGGTAACGCTTTCGTGAGTTTCATTTCGCGGCGAGACGAACGAACCCATGACAGTTTTGCTCTCCAAAATGATTTAAATCGATGTAGTTGCTCACCAACCGTTGTAAATTTGAAAGGGAAAATTAGCAGTGGAAGTAAAGACCTTGAAGTTCTCCAAAAGGCGAGTATTTATTCTCTTTAGTGACAAAATGAAGTTATAGTTTTATGGCCGTGGTTTGCCGATCGTTGTTTGTGCATTCGCACTGATTTTTACGCCATTGCGGTTAACTGCAAGTCGCCGGTTAACAGACTCCATTTATCCTTTCAAACACCTTGCTTCTCTGCTACTTTTCTCCAAAACCGAATACTGCTAATCGCCATTCAAGAAAATGAGATGCTTTATTAAAAAAACAGTCAAATTAATTCTCGCAATATTGTGCCGTCACTGTGCAGGCGACCAAACTACACATTTCAGCCTCATTCAGTTTCACATTCGCAAACTTTTTGTCAAAACAGAATACTGTGGGAATCAACACAGAGGTTTTTGACTCGTTAAATACAAATGTAAATAGCTAAGTGCTTTCCAGTCCGAAAAGTAAGTTTAATTAACTAAAGAACTCACAAGCCGAAATGGAGTTAAAAGTGTTTCGCAACTCGCTGATTGCTCTGTTCTACATTGTGCTTTTCTATTATTTCAGATGCTTTTTTTTCTTTTTTTTTTTCAGATGAAATTTTCCTTGAGTACTGTTCATTTTAGTGAATTTATTTTGTTTGGCAGTAAGCTCTTATAGCAAACAGATCATTATTTACTCTTGCCGTAGCTTATGGCGATCGACTCAACATTGGATGCGCGCGTATATAAATACAAACACATTTGGCAAGAAAGTCTTTGTAGGTTTTTTAGGTGTTTTTTAATCAAACACGTTAAAGTAGGAAAAAAATAAATAAGTTATTTACCGGCTTAGGGTCGGTCCGTATAGTGAAAAACTGTGACCTCGGCCTTGAAAATGCTGCCCTCGGCCTGCGGCCTCGGGCAGCATTTTCAAGACCTCTGTCACAGTTTTTCACTATACGGACCTCCCAGCCGGCAAATAACATATATATATTAAACCGGATCTTAACACTCAATCTGACACTATCCATGCAAAACTTTTCACATAAAACAATACGTTCCTTATTTTTCTGTACCTCTAATTGCAATCAAAATAATTAACTACATTCCTCACGCTCTATTTTAAAATCATATTCATAAATATCCATAGCACTTGACATTTACATTGAACTGGAAAATACTGTCATGAAGACAGGGAAACGTTCTTTACTTTTATCGCTTATTTTTATTCTAAGATATAAAAAGAATCCCGATTACCTATTTCCAAATAATTTTTATTACTTTTCGGTTGTTGAATGTAAACACTGACGAATTTTCACAATCCAATCAACATTCGAGTTTTGAATCGAGTCGCTGTTTGAACACTGAAATCTTCAATACAAAAATAGAATCATTAATCCAGCCTTTGAGGTGCTTTAACTGTAACATACTTCGTCTTTGTACGTTTTTTTGTCTCGAGCAGGGCAAGAAAGTCTTTTGTAAATTAATGAAATCCTCACTTCCATCAGTGACGATCACTTAATATCCTGACGTCCTCGAAGGATTAAGAAGATTATGGGATAAGATCGTTTTATGGGATATATTTAGTGTTTACTGGTTTTCTACTGCTAGCAACCACTGTAAACAAGTTGGTTTTAATTTCTGTCACTACAACGAATATCCATAAGTTAAGAACCAACATTCTCAGCCTCCATCGCTGTCTGAGAAAGTTAAGCAGTTAAACTTTTTCCTTTGTTTGTTTGTTTTTGTTGCTGTTAATGTTTTTTTAATGTTCACAATTCCACGTTTTAGAATATTCTGTCATTCCGCATTTTAGGATATTCCGTCATTCCGTGTTTTAGGAAAATTCCGCCATTGCGCCGTGCCGTTCCGTTATTTCGCCAAATAGGATCACCCAGGATGGGAGTAGTTGCCAACGTTGCAAAAGCTCACTACTGTTGTAAAATGCAATCAATCCCAAATAGATAGAGTTAAATCTACAGTGTACCAGTAATGTGCCTAGATGAAGTAAATTTACTGTGCTTTACCCAATAAATGCTAGTGACCAATGAAATGCTAAACGCTAGTTAAGATGTCACAAGCCAAACAGCACTGATGCAACAGGCCTTGTGTACGAACGAACTATGAGCATGCTGTATTATTCCTGCATCCCACATGGCCATGCTCACAATTTAGAACTGCATCAGCCAGGCACCATTGTCTGACAAATTACTCCCGTTAATGATGACTCTTAGTGTAAACTCGTGCAAGCTGCTTAAAATCGTTAAACGAAATATTTTATGAATGTTTAAAGTTCTGTGTTAATGCATGAAGCGTGTTGGCTGGAAATCTTGTCTTCTATATTATTATTATTATTATTATTATTATTATTATTATTATTATTATTATTATTATTATTATCATTATTGTTTTCTATATCAGGCATAAGAGATTCTGAAAACAGAGTTCAGTAGAGACACACTACCAGGAACTGTTACCATCGCCGCCTTGCTCTTGTGCACGGAAATTTCAGTAATGAAAAAGAATTCAGTTTTAGAGAAAATGACTTTTTCGAGTTATGTGGTTTTACTGGACTCGCAAAATGCTCATTATATTGGTTGTCATAATTCCTGCAATCGATGTAATTATCTAGTGTTTTTAGCTAGCACAAAAAATCGAAAAGTAAAGAGTGTTTAAACTTGTTTTCTATATTAGACATAACAATTTTACGAGTTCAGTAGAAACACCTAACAGGAAATATTAACCCCTGCCCCCACCCAGGTTAACTGACTTTTTTTTTCTTTTCTTTCTTTTTTTAAGATATATGTGTTGTGTTTACACCATATACCTGATTTCTGTACGCAGAAGGTACTATGGGCGATTACTGGTATGTTTGTGCCTACTTTACAATTGGCAAGAGTTGATTTTCGCTATCTTATTAAAAAAATATCATATAATAATTATTACTTTTTTGCAAATCTTTAGCGTTTTGGGATGGGTCCAAAATTGCAGCACCTTCAAGATTTGCTACAAGGGTTGCCAGTAACTTCCACGGACTGGGCTTGGTGTGGTTATAGGCTGATCTTGGCTTAAGGTACCGATCCATCTTCGATTAACATTTTCTTGTTTTGGTTTTACATTGAACATGTTTATCGGGAAGTCTCCTAATTTTTCTAGAGAGTGCGTTCCACTGTGGGACCTACATGTAAAACGGTTTTTCTGTGCTGAGGATACCGTATAGTTGCAATCTGCAGCAGCACAGACTTTATCTCCTGCGATTACTTCCATCTTAATGCCATCTATTTTGATTATTTGTGGTGTCTTATGTATTTTCAATCTTTTACAAACCCGTCTTTGCAGCCAAATCTCCCTAAGAAGACAGCAATGTCCGTACAGTAGGTTAACTTGTTGGGTGTCTCGCCAAAGACTGGATACATAATCTTCCGCTGATTCTATCCATATCCAGTTACTTTTTGCAGCTAGTTGAGATCTCAGCAATGGTAAGAATTGCTTTGACGTTTTCCCTGTGGTCCTACTTTTGGTTCTTGGTGTGGAATTGATCGCAGTGCACTAGGATTTCATACTGTCCGTACAGTAGGTTAACTTGTTGGGTATCTCGCCAAAGACTGAATACATAATCTTCCGCAGATTCTATCCATATCCAGTTACTTTTTGCTGCTAGTTGAGATCTCAGCAATGGTAAGAATTGCTTTGACGTTTTCCCTGTGGTCCTACTTTTGGTTCTTGGTGTGGAATTGGTCGCAGTGCACTAGGATTTCATAAGGGCTCTCCATCAACTGTTTTCCTTTTTTAGATATGTTGTATTTTCAATATCCCCTTGGGCACCCTTGGAACACTGGTTGTTTTTCTGACCAAGCGTTTCCCCTATGTGGGTGAGTGGATGGTTATCGGTCCCAATGATGGCCTGAACCCCTCAGCCATTGAATGATTTGCAAAGTATAAAAATAAAGTGTCTCCAATTCTTTCATGAACCTGGTTAGCGGAAAGCAACTTTGGCCCGGTCCACACCAACCCGGGTAAATGCATCTTTTTTCCCCAGTTAAGCCAACTGTCCACCAACGGGACTTTTCAAAAACGTGCTCCAAAGTGGGTTAATTTAAAAATGCCGGCTACATGGTAGGTGGTGTAGTGTGGATGGCTGAAAACAATACTTTTTGAAGAACGCTAACATCAAATGGCCATGTGATCTCTGTCACAGTCTCCTTTTGACCATCAATCCAAGATGGCAGACGATTGATGTTTATGCTTCTTTGTTTATTATTGAGCTTAATTTGTTGTTTGCAGCTGAAAGCTGCGCTTAACAACCTAATTTACAAACTCTGAATGCGAAATCAGTTAATTCTTACATAGTCTACCACTATGTACCACCCTACATTAAACTCTGTTCAGATCATCATCTTGTAGTGGTAGGGTGGGTTGTGTGCCTCTTTCATCTAGCCACTACCTTTCAAACTTTGCAACGTAACATCTTCAACCTGGATGAACAGTTCCAGAGAATCGAAGTGACACAATGTAGGCAAGTGGCACAACTTTCCCACTGTCGATGTGACGTCCTATTGCACAGGCAATGGGCTCCTTTGAGAAAATGGAGTGTAAATTTACTAAAAACTACCAATCCTTGCCACTTCTTTGGTGAGTATACTAGTTGCTGAATTCTTTCTATATTGGCGTTGAACCCAAGGACGGGAAGAGAGAGTCCAGGATAACTTGCATGCACAGAGACGTGTGGCATTTCTAAGGGTAGCGAGCGCGCTATAGCTCGCTAAAATGATAAATTTGACTATGCAACAAAGCGCTCAAATTTAAACCAAAGAAAACGTTTTGAACGAAAGAGAGACTTCATGGACGGGACAAGGGACCTGATAACAAAACAAAAAGGTTGCATGTGCCTGATAGTAATTAAACAAGCTGATTGGCTCGTACTTCAAGGCTATTGCAGTTGTTATTTCCGAAAGAGAATTCTTCTATAAATACAGACGAGGTGCAAAAATTAACCCGTCTACAAAGATATTGTTTTGACAAACTGAAGAAAAATAATTCGGAAATACCGTTAAATTGGTCTTATTTTGTTTCCTTAAGGAGCTTTGTCACAGTATTTAAAGTCATTTTCAAATCTTAAAAACAGTTTACGTTATAGATTTTAAAAAGGTGGTTTTGACTGATGAAAACTTATACAATGAGCGACAAAATTTAGAACTTGGCCAATTTTTCAACACATTTTTTGTGACATAACTCCTTTAAAATAAATTAACCACACAGTTGAAAACGTCTTTAAAATATACGGCTTGATTCCAAGGTGTTTCAAGGCCAGCAAGTGGTCTTTGTAAGGCCTTCAAGTCATCATCACGATTTGCAATATAGAAGTCCATGCCTGTTTGCAAAATCTTGTCCAAAAAACTTTCCTACATTTAAAAACAATGTCACTTGCGAAATAGTTGACCCAGTCAACAAAATTTCGAGTCGTTGTTTGTGTAAGTCGATTGCCCTCTTTGAATGTTAGCAGAATTCTAGCATGGCGCTCTTCTTCTGTCTCCACTAGTTGGCCATTTGTCTCCGAATTTGCATCCCTCCTCTTGGAATCAGAAAATCTTTCTCTTTCTTCAGTCCTGCACGAGTTCATAACATCAATGTTATCATCATCTTCACTTTCATTAGAATTTCTGGGCTCATAAATGTCCTTATGACGCATCCTGACATGATTATGCCAGTATTTGCATGACTTCAACACCACACAAAAGTTTCACATTGGGTTCCCCATTATGAAACATGTTAACATGTTTCACAAGGTCTTTTAACGTCGCCCCACAGAATTTTTTACAGAGGCAACAAGACCACATTTTAGGGCATACTTGAAGAAATGCACAGCTTGTGCGCAGCCTTTTTCTGCAGCCGGGTAATTTAAAAATGCGAACCTCTGAGGGAACAACATTGGAAGGATCGAACACAAAAGGTGAGACCAAACATCTGAAATCTACACCCCTAAGTGACTGCTGCAAATTCATGCTCAGTGCGTTTAAAACGCATGTCGACTGAATTAAAAAATGGCCAAAATTATAAATAGATAAAAATAGATAAAAAGATAGATGGAATAACTTTTACAGAAATGTCTAATGCAGACTTCACAACACTTGTCAAGTCTGTTGGGGATATTGCAAAAGGGAGGAGGCTACAAGCGGAATGTGTTGCAATGAAGTTAATTGTTTACTTCGTCTGATATGTACATTTTTGGTATAGTTAAACCACCACCAAAGATACTGCCATTGGTATACATGTTATTGAGGAACTGTAACATCTTAGGCAAAATCTTTGTTTTTTTGTTCATGCCAACTAAAAATATCGAGTGCTGAAAGGAAATTCGAACAATTTAAGCAGATTGATTAAAACCAAATTTTTTTGCTTAAGTTAAAAGGCAAGAGACCCAGCACAAAGAAAAGGCCAAAGGTATCAAGAGAAAAAAGAAGGCAGTACCGACTAAATGCAGGGTCAAACTACCTACCATCTTACTTGACAATACACGAAAAAAAAAATACAAAAGATAAATGAATAAAAAATACAGAGGTAACACTGCGATACACTTTTTACGTAACTATTGTAACTAAATAATTGTCAGCCCAAGGTAGTCATGTTCTCAAAACAAATGGTGTTTAGGAGTTGCTCCTGACCTATCTCCGTAAGAGTGTTAACAAGGCTAGTCAGAGAGTCTAACACAATTTGGAATGACTGCCGAGTCGTCCTAGGGATAGTCATGTCCGGACCCTTTGTATTGCGTTTGCATGTTTTCTCCAGAGCTTCCAGTTCAAGACTAGAAAAAAATGAAACTTCTTCCTGAACGTGCTTCATGTTGTCATCAAATGTAACAGGACGATGATCTTCTTTACCCTTTTTGTCCAGCTTGAAGATGTTTGCGTAGCCCGCCATGACACTTTGTAAAGGAATAAGTCCTTTGCTAATGTCTTGCAGTGATGGGAGTATGAATAATAACACTTGTGTATTTTCGTGAAAGATCTGTGCTTTATTTCGGCACGTTACATTGGTGGCAGCGGTGTAGGACTTGCCCAACCAATAGTATGACATCACATACATTCATAACGACTCTTAGTCAATACTCGTTCAGGTGGCTCGAAATTGTCAAACGAAATATTTTTGAATGTTTAAAGTTCTATGCTCATCCATGAAGCGTGTTGACTGCAAATCTTGTTTTCTATATCAGGCATAAGAGATTCTGAAATGGTATCTGTTTCTACTTTTAACAGAGTTCAGTAGAGACACACTAACATATGTTTACCATCGCCCCCTTGCTCTTGTGCATGGAAATTTCAGTTATGAAAAAGATTCAGTTTTAAAGAAAATGACTGTCGACTTAAGTGTATTTACTGAACTCGCACAATGCTCATTATATTGGTTGTAATAATTCCTGCAATCAATTCATTTATCTATTGTGTTTTTAGATAGCACAAAAAATCGAAAAGTAAAGAGTGTTAAAACTTGTTTTCTATATTAGACATAACAATTTCATGAGTTCAGTAGAATCACCAAATAGGAAATATTTACCCTTTCCCCCCAGGTTAACTGACATTTCCTTTCTTTTCCCATCCCTTCTCCCTCCCCTCCCCTTGCTGTCTGAACTGTTGTGACTAAGGCGGCGGCATTTCCAGCATCTGACTGAAAGGGATAAAGAATGTATTTAGTGTGAAATGCAGGGTTGTCAAAAAAATGTCAACAAGAAAAAATGGGAACGAGGTTGACACCTGCGTATTCGGTAGATCTGATATAGTGTGTTTTGCTCGATCAGTTACTGTAATTATTTGAGTTCACAGCCAAATAAAAGGACATTTGTGGATTTGATTACCGGCTGAATACTGTGCCGGCTACTCCGAATGCTAGTATAAGCATGATATTGGAGATGGTGGGACTTAAAATTGATAGCATTGCTTTGTTTCATTACGATTCGCAGGAAGCAGACAAAATTAATATCGATTTATCATTGTTTAAATTTGTATTCGACATGCATTCATTGATACATTTCTGCATCATCAGGTCATGTTCTCTTTCATGAAAGATAATCTTAGCTTACTAGATTTCATCTTGAGCTTTTTCTGCAACTCTGTAACAAAAAAAGGATCAACTTATAAATTGCACAGTGTTGATCCTTTCAAGGGAAGCTGACTGATGTGAAGGCAAACTTTACTACATTATACTCTTAAAGGAAGCTGATATTGTTACCCAGATAATTTGACATGCATATTTAAGCTTGAGTTATATAATTGTTAACTAATGAGAGATAATTTAATAAATTCTTTTATCAACAAATGATTCTGGTCATATTCAATCTGGTCATATTGTTCAAGGTAACCATTACAACTCCACCGCGCTTTGAATGTGTACCTCAAATTTTGAGGTTATTAAGCATTCATATATTCAAGCTATTGTTTAAACTCATTGCCTATTCATTCCGATGTATTTGCCGACAAGCCGGCAAGCTTCCGAAGATCGCGAAGAGCGCAACATCTTTGATGTAGGTGAGAAGTATTTCTTTTGTTCACAGACTGAAAAATATCTCCAGGGAATCTGCTCGACTGATTTTATTTTCTATCACTTTCAATGTGTGGAAATGTAATTCATTTACTTAGAGCGAGTGGACGCGCGCAAAGATAAACAAAGCAAGCTCGCGTACTAAAGTATATTTTCTTTTTATCGAATGAAAATATTTTTGATGCAAACAAAGCAAGGAATTGTGTAAAAAGGAACACCACATACAAATTAAACAGGAACCTTTAATCAGTGTACACTTGCCTTTGTTGTTTGGAATATTTTATTCGATCGGCCGTGGTTTTTGCGTGACTATAGTGACATTTAGACGAGTGACATTATTATGCAACACAGCACGTTTATTGAAGCGACTCAGTCGATTCGAGACTGAACAAATGCGTTTCGTTTCAATTACTAAATAATTGTTTAACGTAAATCAAAAGTTTGGCGTGACACACAATATTGTTAAGCGAAAATTATATTTAGTAAGCTTAACAATTGTCGGCGAAAAATATTAAAACTTGGCGCGCGTGCAGCACGGTTTCACATTACAAGGCTAGGAAAATTAAACGCTTAAAGAGTTTCCTGTGTTCACAAAACTATAAATCAATGTTTAACGCACATTTTTGTGCGGAAAAATAAAAAATCAAATCAAATCCATTGTTTGTTTTTTATTCTGCGGGATACATACTTCATAGACGGCACGGGATATACGAAAACGCTAAACTTTAACAAACAAAGTGATCACTCAGCTTAGATAGACTATAGAGAACTGTCCTTGATTAAAATCTCTTTAATTTATGTGCACTAAAAACGCTTCGAATAAAATACCAACAACAGAAGGAAGCGCTTAACTCTATAAAAAGCGATTTTGGAGCTATCTGGGCATAAACAATTATCAACATGTGTCAGAATTTGGATACGCATAATTAACTTTGTAAATCGAGCCCGCCGCTACGCGCTCGACGAAAACAAAACTAAAATCGCCTACAACGATCAAAATAGCTCGTTCAAGATCTCTTTTTAAAGCTCTCAACAAGCTCTTTATTTTTTAACAAATATAAAAGCGAAAAATACATCGCGAAAGACTGCAATCTGCAAAATGTCTGTAGTGGTTATCGGAAGTTCAATCACAACTCAACAACAAAAGGATACCTTCACAACTTCATTCGCTCAAGGAAGGTTATGCGCTATTGTTACACTCTTTTGAAGTCACTTGGGCGGCTTCTTCCAAAATATCTCACCTTTTTAGAAACGAATAAAATCGAAGTTGTGCGACACAGTTTCGGCAGCTACCGAAACTTATACCCAAAGGAATAAACGGAGCCTTCAGACTACAATTTCCAGCGGTATTGCTCATTTCAGAAAGACACATTTAAAGCGCGGTGAAGTTGTAATGAGCGATATGTTAAGCAGAAAAAAAACCAATCGATCATGCCATCATTTCTGGAGAAAAAGTTCGTCCATCGCTAAATAATCATGAGAGGATATAATTTGGATTGTATATATTGTCATGTCTGATACCTGTGATCTGATTGTGTACCAAACAGTTCTTTTTCCAATGAGCACACGTGAAAATTATTCTATTTGTTACAATTATTGAAACTCACATTCCAACGTGTCCATTATTTGCCTTTGTTTTAAAGAGTATCAGTGCAAAATCATTTCGCTTTGTATAACGATTGGCATGCATTTAAAATTTTTTCATATGAATGGTTTTACACTTGGCTTAGTTTTTACTCTTTGGCAAAAGAAAACTCTTAAATGCCCTATTGTCAGCACATTGATAATTTTTTTTAATCTTCAGTTATTTCAAAGCGAAAATTCATTATGACCTAACATATATTGTCTTCATTCATGGTTTTAATTGACCACATCAAAAAAGTAGAAATAATATTTCAATCACACTTAATGTTTGTTGTATCTGTCACTTACTAAACCTCTTCTTCAAAGTTTATGACCTTGCTCATCATATGCATTTTTCAAGTGCTTCCAGAACTTTTCAAAATGTCAGTTCTTACTTTTCGGATTTTGTCCAGGTTTGCCAAAGCGATTGACAACTTGGTGGGTACATACTTTATCCCGTGACCTGCAAAAGGAACAGATATTAAACTGATTAATGTTTTTGTAAAATCGCAATCTTAAATTTTTTACGGACATTATATTCTGTTTATTTTTACATGCTGTTCCTTCTCCTGTATTGACTCGTAATACCGTTTACTCCAATAAATTGCAAACTACACACTGAAATGTGTAATACTGAAGAGATATGTATCATGTTTACCATACACCTGATTTCTGTATGCAAAAGGTACTATGGGCGATTACCGCTTGTTTGGGCCTACTTTACAATTGGCAAGAGTGCATTGCGCTATCTTATTAAAAAATAAAATATAATAATTATACCTTTTTGTAAATCTTGAATTAACTTGACTCCCGCGCAGACAGATCTTTTTACAATTACTTCAGTCTTAACGCCATCTATTTCGATTATTTGTGGTGTCTTGTGCGTTTGAGCAGAGGATAGTTTGCAATCTTTTACGAACACGTCTTTGCAGTCAGATCTCCCTAAGAAAACAGTGATGTCCTCACAGTAGGTTAACTTCTTGGGTTCCTTGCAAAAGACTGGATTAATATAATCTTCCCCTGATTCTATCCATATCCAGTTACTTTTTGCTGCTAGTTAAGATCTCAGCAATGGTAACAATTGCTTTGACGTTTTCCCTGTGGTCCTACTTTCGGTTCTTGGTGTGGAATTGGTCGCAGTGCAATAAGTCGGGTTCTGTACTAGGATTTCATACGGTTTTTTATAAACTGTTCTCCCTTTCTAGATACCCCACCTTTGGAACACTGGTTGTGTTTCTGGCCAAGCCTTTTCCTTATGTGGGTGAGTCGATGGAATTGCCTTTAGGTATTGGTCCCAATAGTGGCCTGAACCCCTCAGCCATCGAATGATCTGCAAAGTATAGAAATGTAAATAAATTTAGTGTCTTCAATGCTTCCACGAACCTGGTTGGGGGAAAGCAACTTAGGCCCGGTCCACACTGACCCGGGTAAATTTGAAAATGCATCTTTTTTGCCCCAGTTAGGCCAACTGTCTACACTGAAACAGCATTTTTGATCCCCGAAAACGGGACTTCTAAAAAACGCTCTCCAAAGTGGGTTAATTTAAAAACGCCGGCTTCATATAGGTGGTGTAGTGTGGATGGCTAAAAACGATCTTTTTGAAAACGCTGACGTCAAATGGCCATGTAATCTCTGTCAGTCTCCTTTTTGACCATCAATTCAAGATGGCAGACGATTGATGTTGATGCTTCTTTGTTTATTATCGAGCTAATTTTGTTGTTTGCAGCTGAACGTTGTGATGGTAATGCTTCCTTTTCTGACACAAGCTGCTACGTTGACATGGAACTATACACCCTGTTATTTACCCACTCTCAGAATACCTGTTTTGTCTTTCCAGGGAAGCAGGGAAGGCACTCTCTGTGGGTAATAGCAATGTTATAGGGAAGAGGCCACCATCTGCCATACGTGGGAACCTTTTGCCACAAACTTTTTGTTTATAAGAATTTTAGTAGCCACTTTGCATGACAATTTATCGATGTCTATTTTCTGGTTATGGTGTGAAGCGCACTGCTCCTCGTTAGTGGAACCTTTTAGTAAGCGGATCCAGCTGGGGGGTATGGCATTACATAAGCCATAGTACTTGAGAAATGTTGTTTTGAGATTTAGTGTAGAATTCATTAAATGTCAAGAAGTTGTTTCCACAGAAGATATCTTTGATTCGGACGACCTCCGATTCATGCCATTTTCTATAGTACACAGAGAAGCCTTCAATTTTGATAAAAGAGTTGTTCCATATGATTTCATTAAGTATTTGTTCTTTGGTTTTTGGAGTGTGTTGGTTAATAGTCTGCCAGGTGTAAAGGACGTCCTTATAAAAGGTGATAGGAATGTCTATTTTAAGAGATTTTAAGTTATAGTTGCATTCAAATAGAAAAGGTCCTCCTAAGTGCTTAATGAACGATAACGGTATGTGACTCCAGCATGCATTATTTTTACTTTCATGTAATCTTCGTATCCAGGAGACTTTCAATGCTTTGTTTATGGTGTCAAAGTCCGGTAAATCTAAACCACCTTTTGACTTTGGTCCTATCATTGTCGTGTGCTTGATTTTAGCAGGTTTACTGTTCCAAACAAAATCGGAAATGGTTTGCTTTACTAAGGCTGGGAAGTTTGGCGGAAAAGACAGCATTGATGTGTTATAGATGAGTTTGGATAGTCCGAGGGTTTTGAGTATAGTTATTCTGCCATACAAGGTGAGGTTTCTTGGAAGCCATATGTTGAGTATGCTTTTCATTGAACCTAATTCAAAGTTTTTCTTGTAAGAGACTTCCTCGTTGTAGGTAAAGTCAATTCCAAGGGAATTTATCGGTTTTGAAGGCCAAGCAATATCTAAGGGAGCTTCAGAGTTATGTCTGAGAGCACCTAGCCATATTCCTTCGGTTTTAGTTTTGTTTACCTCTAGTCCTGAGGAACACTGAAAGGCGTTTAGTATCTCAAACAGCTTTTCAGCTGAAGTTATGTCAGAAACGAAGGCAGTCGTGTCATCAGCATATTGCGAAATTTTAAATTCCTTGTCATAAATGTTTATGCCTTTGATGTATTGATTGTTTGTGATAGCATTGGCTAAGATTTCAGCGCAGAGGACAAAGAGGATACCAGATAGCGGGCACCCCTGTCTTACGCCTCTTTGAAGATGGAAAAATTCCAACGCGTAGCCGTTATTGATGACACAACTGGAGATATCGGTGTAGAAGGTTTTAACCCACTTCTGAATGTTAGGTCCAAAGTTAAATGACCGCAAGGTTTTGTTCAAAAAATTCCAATCGAGCGAGTCAAAGGCTTTTTTGAAATCGATGAAAATAGCGAGGCCGGGAATGTTTTCTAGGGATGTTACTTTCATTATATCTTGTATGAGTCTGATGTTTTGTCCGATATATCGACCTTGAATATACCCGGTTTGATCGTCATTTATGATTTTTGATTTTTTGCAGTTGTTATTTCCGAAAGAAAATTCTTCCATGAATACAGACGAGGTGCAAAAATTAACCCGTCTTTTAAGACATTGTTTTGACAAACTGAAGAAGAATAATTCGAAAATGCCGTTAAATTGGTTTTATTTTGTTTCCTTAATTGTGATAATCCATAAGATTCAAACTTTGTTCGGACACGGTATCTCACCGATTTCGCTGAAATTTGGCATGCAGTTTTGTTTTAGGGTCCTAACTACCAAATAAACATTAAAAAGTTTCAATTCCTTTTACTTTAGGAATTCCCGAGAACGCCGATTTGAAGTGACCTTGGCGGCCCGCCAAAATGGCAGATCGAAGGCGTTCTTGTTGCTTCAATACTCAGGCCGCCATTGCAGTTTCTCAATTATTCTTGTTATAGATATAAAGAACTATCTTTCCTCTTTACATTAATCAATATATATCTGGGAAATGTTTAAAATTAAAAAATTAACGGCCAACAAATTCGAAGATATATTTACGTCGCTTTGATAAGCCGCGAATTTACTACAAAATGAAAGGCTAATATCTCTACTGTTATCTCGATTAAGAAGTAGCCATTTACTCTGAACAAAGCTTGTTCATTGATGAATTGATTTCATCAATAAAAAAATTGGGGAAATATAACACTCTTGATAAAAAAATTATTGAATCAGTTGTAGTTTAGCCATTTCGGTGGACCAGCTCGTTGAAAACAAAATACCAAAAAATACTATGTTCTTTTCTGTTGTTTATATAAAGCAATATGTATGTAGTTTTTCTTATCTTGAACAAATACCAGCTTTGTTACTCATACATATCGATTTTCTGTGCGTTTCAAAATTTAATGTGGGCATTATAAGTTGTTGTTTAGACTGCGTTGTTGAACATCATTGACAGTCTCGCTCACGAGGATTGTTGTCGCTCGGTTATCACAGCTTCTATTCAATACAAAAGTCAATTTTGACATTTGCTGAGAAAAATAACTTGGCAATGTTAGCATTTCATAGAAGCCCTTCAAATTGCCACAAATTTTTATCAACACATTTTATTTTCCTGAAATGCCGAACGTTGTTTCTCACGAATATGCAAATTACTGACAGTGTCAACAATAGACTTATCTCATTGTCAGGATTGTCTTAGAGTAAAACTCTTCACACTATCGGCGACTGAAAAGACCTACCTTCTGCAGAAACAAAAAGTGTGTCCGCAGGCAGATGCGCCTCTGAGCGAAGAGAGAGAAATACTGGCAGAGGATGAGTAAACCTCCCGTCCATAAATGAACATCGTTTTCTGTGAACGTGACTTGAGTTAATTAAGTTTATTTATCTTGTTTCTGATCTTTTGTGAATGCTAAAATTCACAGACACCAATCTTTAAGCACAGGAAAAATATTTTCAATATAGTTAAAGCCATTTCTTCAAAGATAATAACAACCACTGACGTGGTAAGATGGTAAATCTAGACCCTCCTGAACATTTTGAACATTTACAAAAGGCAGGGTATAGAAGGGAGAGGGGAAGGGGTGGGGGGGGGGGGTGAGTAGGTGGTATTTTTGTATCCTGACTTCTGAATTCCACCAGGAGATGGGCTCCTGCTTTTACTCAGCATTTCAAGTTTTGAAAAGGAGTTTATCTGTGAAAACATAAACGCATGTTTGTATTTGTCCTATAACTTTCATTTTCTCCGTTTTTGCGTGTTCACAGGAAACTTGTAATTGGCTTAATCACAGCAGGAGCATTGCGATACCAGTTTGCTCACCGCATCAATGAAGAAAGCCTTTCGCTTTCGTCCCTCTTGGGGAGGCACTTCCAGTTTAAACGCTGGCAAATTTCTGTTAGCTTGCTAACTGTCAATTTATTTAGCTTTTGCGCAGTGACGAGGTTACAAAGATTGTAGCCATCGTACATGAGCGGGTGCTGGGGCTGTATTTCCTCCAGGACTTCATTTCGCAAAGCTGTCAGCGCTTCTTCATGTTCAGCTGCTTCATAATCTCTGTCGGATATTAATTCTTCTGAATTTTTGGATTTTGCCCGGCATGAAAAGAAACCTTTAATCTGCGTTGAAGTCAAAACCTCCTCGATTGAGAATAGCCGCTGACCTTCGACATCTCGGGAAACTCTCATGTGTTTTGCCACTGTTACAGGATCTAGTGTCCGTCTGGTGGTTTCACCAATCATGAACTTTTCTTCCAAGAAATTTCTCTGTTTCTCGCTGAAAGGTTTTGCCTTCTTTGCTGAACTCAGTGCCCATCCTTCTTTCTCTTTCTTGTGCAAATCAGATAAAGGAACTTCCGTAAGAGTGGACTCATCAGTGTTGTCGATCTTGAGACTGAGCTCGCCACTCCAGAGCTTCTTGCTGTAGACAACTTTTGCCGTGTCTAGGAGAGATTCTCTTTCAAGTTGAAATTTGCATTTGCCATAGGATAGATGATTTAACATTGAACCGTAGCGCTTATACACGCGAATGCAACCCTCGTTTGGGCAGGAGAACAATGTTGATTTGCTTCTTGCATCTTCCTCACTCATTTTGGTAGACTCATCGTTGTCACTGTCGCTCTCATCGCTGGCAACACCTAAAACAACAACAGAAATAACCTTTATTCGAATGACTGTTAATTTGTTACAATATTTGCAAAAGCGTACAACTCATTTACTAATTAATAAAGTACATATTATTATACCATATTATATGTAAAACTAATTACCTGATGTTTTAGGAGGCTGCTTCCTGGTCTCTCTAGGCTTAATAGGCCGAAAATCGCCCTGCGAAAATGAGGCCTTGGTTGTCGTGCTACTCAGAGCTTCAGCACCTACAGGAAATAGTAATATTGAAAATGTATTTACCATTTTCGTTCAAACCATCAAATACAGAATTTTCAGGTCATGTTTTTTGGCCTTTTTAGTCGAAAAGTCTTTCATTGTTTCTAATCTTGTAAAACGGTCAAGCACACTGATCTCAATTAAATTAATCAACATTAATGACTCCAAGCATCGTACTCCAAGCCAAGCGCACCCCCCCCCCTGCCGAGGCGCGCATCCCCCTACTCAAATTTTTCAAAATGTCTTGAACAGTTTCCTGTACTTCCGTAATCGATTTGTGACAATACATAACTAGTCAGTTCAGACGATCCTGCTTCATGATACTTTTTGAGTTATTCTTTAGAGGTCAGAGGACAGAAAATTAACGCTCTGAAGTCGCCGATTTCATACCTTATAATAAGGTCTATAATGTCAAATACAATCTTAACAGACTGCAGAAAGTAGCGTTTTGACGAAAGGAGTTTCGTTTAAGTCGTAGATCATATTATCCCGCCAAGCACGATCCTGATAAAACGATTTGTTTCTTGACAAACCAATTTTATGCTGCGCTAGCGATACTTTCGGCACTGGAATGAGTGTGTGAGTGCACAGGCAGCCCAAGTTCCCTACGTGAGTTAATTATTCATAAAGTGTAAGCGGACGTGACTCTTGGCTTCGAGCAGTGTTGTGTTCCACCAGCCAGTACTTATCGCTGAAACCGCTTCAAAACGAGCGCGACGCAGGCAAACAACAAAGAATACAACATGGAAACAAGGTAAGTCTTTTTAATTCGTAGAATATTTAATTTTGTACCTTTTGAACAAAAATCGTTGAGTTCCGATCCAACCCTTAAAAAAAGCATGTTTGTTACACAACACCGCTGGAAGCCAAGAGCCACGTTTGTTTGCAGTGAACTTGGGCTACTTGTGGTGTGTGTTGGAGGGGGCGGGGGCGAGCCCCAACACTTTTGTTGGGGGAAGGGGGTATGGCTACAGCTCCCTTGCTCCGCCTCCGCCTATAAAATGCTATTCAAGTTTTTGAAATTCTGTACCCTAGCTTATTATTACTACTAAATACGGAAACGCTTCCCCTTCCTCCCTTTCTTCATATACCGTTTGTGTGCCGATGGTTTACTACATTGCAAACACAAATAGTACCTTTAAAATTTGACCATGGTAGAAGCTTTCCTTCGCCGATACCATACGCTCTCCACACTCTTACTCCTTCTTCGCTGAATTCAAAGTTGTTGAGTTTGCTGATTCCTGACAACTTCACCGTCAACTTTCCAGAAAACGAGCCTTCCACCACCGTCACTCGTGCCCCAGGAACTCCACCATGTGATGTAAGGGCCTCTTCAAATTGTGTGGTTGTACTGGCGTCATTTCCTTCGTTGACAAAAGCGCGTACGTGGTTTTTCATTGTTGCAGCAAATCGGTCATATGGCCCTTTCCCTCCCTGTGGGTCAGAAAAGTCTAACCGCTGAACGCAGACTCCAGTTCTCTTGCTGATATCTTTGCACGCTAGAATGGTGTTTGCAGCATGGTAACAACCAGCGTTGTCTTGACAATAAAACGCATAGTTGATATCTGGGTTTTCTTTCTTCAGCGTGGTTAAAACATGCTCCATCAGCATAACAACAGAGGGGCTGTCCTGGTTACATTGCTCGACTACGTGCACAAAAGCCTGTGTCTCCGTCTCACTCTCCTTCTTTCTGATTGCAACAGTGATATGCCAAGAGAGCCCTTTCTTCGCAAACCATTCCCCTTGTGATTCGCGATATTGCCGCGGTAAGAACTTCATGGCCCAATCTTGGATAAGAAGGACACTGTTGTTGTTAAGACAATCAATGACATCTGTCCGCGCAGCATCTTGATTCACTTGTCGCAGCTGGTGAGACTTCCAAAGCTGAATTGCTTGGACGGCCTGTTGAAATGTGTAAAGGGCGTCATCTTTGTCGCACTCGTTCTCAAAGTGGCCGTTTTGAATTGCCATCTTGATATCACTCAGAACATCTTTCAAGTCTTCACAGCGTTTAAACAATAAATCATGATCATGACTGCAAGGGCTGCTGAAAGATGGATCCGTTGAGTCGCTTAAGGCATATCGGCTACAATGATCTGGAACACGAGAAGAGATGGAAACGTTGATCTGTTTGAAACAAAAAAAATATTATTCAAGCGCGCTTTGAGTAAACTACCCAATGGTATGACATTTTTTAAACACAGTTTAAACATTTTTTTATGTTACAAAATGGCCGCCTATTTTTTTATTCGTAAACTAGGTGAGTTCCTGCACCAAATTCCATGGCATGTGTTTCAGTCGAGTTATTGGCCTAACGCAATCACTATATTGCTATACATATATGTTATTTCGGTTCATTCACTGCCCACCTCCTATAAGTGCAATTTCTCTTAAAGTTTACTTCAGTAATTTGACTGTGTTGAACTCTTGAACATCACAAGGTCCATTTACAATATCCAATAGCGGATTCCCTCTATAGCGCGCGCCTGCAGGGAATCACAATAGTTGTATTCATCAAACCATGTGCGAGACTCAGCAGCGTGCATCGTTGCTGAGTCTCGCGCATGGTTTGATAAATACAACTACCGTGATTCCCTGCAGGCGCGCGCTATAGAGGGAATCGGGGACTTAGTTCATACGTGCTTGTGAGTTCACTAGGCCCAAAAAGAAACTCGCTACCCATAATTTGGTTTAAAATTTGCTACATTCACTGCCTCACTAAACAACGGATCTCAACGCCTTAAAAATGAAATCATGCGAAATAAACACTTACTTTGAAGTCAATTTTGAGATAATTCTTTCCTTCCTTTAACTTCATCTGGATATTTTGGATTGCTTTAATCTCAAGACCACAGCCCGCAAGTTTGTTGATCAGTTCATGTAGGTCATCGAAGGCCTTACTACCCTCAGACACAAAGTAATCAAGGCCTTGGAGAGACTTTCTGGTCGATGCACGACATGCTGTTAAAATTCTCCTTAGTGTGCTCCTACTAAGTGGGTCTCGCCCGCTCTCTTTGCAACACTTCAGATATTGATTAATAATGCGCTCGTTAAACGACACTCTGATAACATTTGGCGTCTGCACCACTTCTCCAGATGACAGTTTCAGAAACTTTTCACCAAATGGCAAATCTTGTATAACGTAAGGACTCGTTATGAAGCTTAGAAAATGATCCAGTTTCTTTAGATCAATTTTGCACCGGGGCCCTGAATTGGATACCACAGGCGCCCCACGTCTGGAAAGTAAGAGATGCATCCGAGCCTCGCAAAACATGTATTTGGTTAACCCCGGTATGAACTGGCGGATTTCCTCCAATGTTGCTAGATCAGCCATGATGGAGAGAATTTGCTTCCTCGCGTTTCCACTTGAAGCGTTGTTGTAAGTTTCAGATAAAGCAATCAGATATTTCATGTCGCTTTCGTTTCCTTTTGCGCTATAGCAAACATGCAGTTTTTCATCTATTGTACCTGTGTCCTTTAAGATTTTCCATAATTCACCAGGGTGGCTTGGAGACAAAGTCTGCAAAATTGTGACCATTACTTCACTAGCTTCCGAAATGTTTCTTCTTTTGGTGCGTTCTGTGGCAGTCGGCAGCCCCATGTCTACATCCCTGACGGAGGAAACTCCGCATTTTGTAAGGAAATCATTTAGCTCTTGTTTTCTGAAGCTAACAACATGATCCCTCTCTATGTCTGCCATCACACTTTTTCGTTCTTTTGTATCACGCACTGTGCTGGTTACGCGCTCTGTTTCCTCAGGTGAAAAAACCTGTATAAGAAAAAATAAACACATGTTTGTTAGTCTTAGAGCATTATGGAAGGAAAATTGGCGTTTGCGTTTCAAGTGATATTGCAAACCATCAATATTAACGCCAATAAAGTATATATTTTCTGAAAGTCTATTAAATAAAGATTGTAACTTTGGACTTTGTTTTGATCATTAAGAAGCCCTAAAACCACCATTTTTTAAGTTAGAAAATTTATAAAAAATTAATGGAGCAAGAAAAGAAAAATCCGAAACACCTTTTTAGACCAATATATGTAGATCAAATTCCACATAAACGTTAAGGGGCTCAAGTAAACGTTTTCGCAAATAAACCTAATGTTGCGCAACATCATAATTGCAAACAAAATGCTGATGTTGCTTATTATGGTCTTGATGATCAAAACAAAATCCAAGTCTCTATATTGTATAAGCTTTATGATTGGACACAATTTCACTTGGAACGCAAACACCAATTTCCCTCCTGTGATACCTTAAAAGAAATAATGACTACTTGCTAATAACAGCTGTATGAGATTTTTTCTGTGTTCATGTAGTTAAAATACAATCAATGACCAATTGTTTTCGTTGTGCTCGTTTGCAATACAAAACGACGGGGCGATTTTAAAAAAATCTTGTTGTGCAAATCTTTCGATACTGAGATTCAGTATTATCTGTGTCATGCCAAAGTAATAATCATAACTACTGCATGAACAAAGAAACGTTTCAGTACTCACAAAAGTTGTTTCCACAGTATAGTCCACCGACGTGTCATGATCACTGTCAAATTTGTCAGCTCCCCCATCACCATCACCATCACTGCTGTGAGACTGACAAGCACTAAGACCGCTTTTATCATCGTCACCTCCACTGTGGACATCGTCGTTGTTAACATCACTATCCACTTCTACCTCCGCTTTATTGCTATCACCGCCACTGCCACCATAATCAAAATCACCACCAACCGCAAGTTCACCACCAACACCGTCGCCATAATCATAACTAACACCTTCACTAATATCAATACCAACTTCACTAACGATGGCACCATCGTCACCATTATCAAGACCAGCACCACCAGCATTTTCATCATCATCATCGTCATCATCCCCAACAGCTTCACCGACATCACCACCAGCATCACCAACACTGCCATCATCATCAATGCCCCTTCCACCCACTACATCACCACTACGAATACACTCCCCATAACCACCATAATTAACAAGAACACTGACAACACACTGGTCAATGCTCCCCCTATCATCGCTTTCTTTATCAATTCCATGCTCTAGTTGCCTTTCCTTTATCTTTTCTATTAATCCTCTGTTTTCGTCTTTTGAACCTGTTGCAATGGCCCCTTTTTTCTCGTGATTGCTGCTTGTTATCTCAAGAGAAATATCTTTCACTTTCTTTCTGCATTCTCGGCAAATAGCTAAAAAGTAAGAATTGAAAAGTTTTGTAAGACGACTATGAACACAAAAGAACAAATACCAAAATTTTACAAAAAGGCTAAATGACAAAAGCACAGTTTGACGACATACAGAAAATGTATTGCATTTAAAGAGAAAACTAAACTTTCCCTCGGTTATACTGAAAGTAACTAATTGCGCTAAAATGCTGTTAAATGTGTACAATCAAGTCACAATTTAGTTTGTTGAACCAATGCAACAAAAATGTCGAGTTGAGGTTAAATGTGCAGCAACTTTAAACAGAGCGTAAGTAGTCGCAAATTAAACTTACAGACAGAATTGTGTTAGGTGACCAAAGTGCACAATGCCAAAACTAAACAACAGGCCTTGTGTTGTCTAATGTTGGTTGGCCAATCATTGAAAAACTTGCGCCACTTTGCATGCTTATTTGGCGAAAATCAAAGAAAATGACTGCAAGCCTTCGCAGGTAGACGCAAGTTTTTTACTTTTTTGCGACTCCGACCCCGTTTGACCAAAATTATACTAATAATCATTGTACCCGAATTATTCCCTCGGGCGTACAGGGAAGGGGATGTCAACCCAGTTGAGGTTTTCCAGAAATTTGAAAAGATGTTTTATTTCCTGTCTTCGGAGCTGTCAGATGATATTTTTACTGGATGGCGGCTGCGATGACGTCACATGATGTCACAGCCAACATTGGCTGTCATATGTAGAGTAAGCTAAGGGCCCTTAACATAGTATAGAATAGTTTTGCTACGCATTCAAAGAACATCCATAGTCCTTATTTGTGCATACTTGTGATCTGTTATGTACACCTAAAGTGTTGGTGACACTTACGCATGCCAATGGCACTGAATATTCCTAGCTTAGTATAAAGAGCTTCGGCTTGAGAAAAAGAGAGTCCCCGGTCCCCCCTTGGTGGTAGCCTGCTGCTATGACCACTACACTGTTGTGGCATGCCGCATCTTTTTTTGCCACATATCCCTTTTGTCCCGTAGACATCACGATGCCGTGGGCATATTGTAATATTCTGTGCTTCTGGTGTAACGTTGAAAAATGCTGTAAAGAGCATACCAATAAACGTAGTTTCAATATTTCAGCCACTGTGACAACAAAGAACAGAAGGAATACAAATAGTTGGTTATAAGGTTCACTAGTTTTCTCGAGTTAGACTGGAGGGCGTGGTGTTTACTTAAGATCTGGGTTAACCACTCGTGCGTATTTACTTCAAGTCAGCTCAGACCGCTTAACCCCCCCCCCCCCTCCAAAAAAAATATTTTAAATGTATTAAAAGGCGGGAGGAACATAAAAACTAAAACAAAGTAGATCAAGGAGATTTGAATCAGTACCTGCCCTGGCCAAAAGTAACTGGGATTCGTTCTTTATTGAAGCATCATAAACGTTGAAACCCTTTAGGTGAGGTTTAATGTCTCTGGTGCACTGTGAGAGCGAAACACATTCACTCGATGCTAAAGTTTGCCCGCAGCAGTCAGTGACAAACCTTGAAAACCCACACCTGACCATTGTTACTTCGTCTTTCACTCAAAGAAAAGCCATTCAGAACTGGAAATTGATTAACAACGCAAATATATTAATCAATAAGTACGACTTTATTGTATCGGCAGATATCGAGCCCAAATTTAGGTTTTTGTTTCCTTTTAAAAAGAAAACTTTTTGAGATTTACAATGTAGGCAAAAGAGACATTGCAAAAGAAATATAGAAAGAAGTAAGATAAAACCACTCACCATAGATCATAACATCGAATTGGAAATTATCTCCTCCCCACGCACAATCGACTTCATTTCGATGTCCGACTTGAAGTGAATAAACCTAATTAGCGAATGCGGGCGAACGAAAAAGGTTGTCCATTTCAGATGAGTTTGTCAATCAAGCTCGGCTTTCTCTTCGACGTTCATCGTTCATAACGTATATATTATCTGGCGATTCACATCTTTTTCACGCCAACAGGTAGGCGATTTTAATATTCCATCAAGAGTATGGGGAATTTTAGAGCCTAAATCAGTTAATCAGGGGCTTGAAAAGTTTTCTGTTCTTAATATTTGCATTTTTGTTAAGACCGCGTGACAAAAGTTCGTTGTTGACAAGAGAGGTCTAAATTGTCTCTGGTCAGTATTCTCACGGTAGTGTTTAGCTACAGTCATTTTCGATAGTCTAAAATTTAAAATACGCTTTTATTTTCCATATAGAGTGGCCCCTTTTAATAGGTCACTCGGGTAATTTGAAAAATATAGATCCGAAAATTTGAATATAAGCGTGACGGCGGCCAAAGAGTGTTTACAATTCAAAAACAAACTAAATGACCTACATTAAAATTTTGCTAAAAGTGGCTTAATAATGATGTAAAAGCAGGCAATTTGTATCATTTAAGCCATAAACAAATGGGAAAGTTTAATTCTGGCGGCATAATTAAGGTTTGACTTCTAATGAAATAAGAAAGGTTTGACGAGCCGGTCCGCCGAAATGGCCAAACTACAGCTGATTCAATAATTTTTTTATCAAGAGTGTTATATTTCCCCAATTTTTTTAATAATGAAATCAATTCATCAATGAACAAGCTTTGTTCAGAGTAAATGGCTACTTCTTAATCGAGATAACAGTGGAGATATGAGCCTTTCATTTTGTAGTAAATTCGCGGCTTATCAAAGCGACGCGAATATACCTTCGAATTTGTTGGCCGTTATTTTTTTAAACTTAACATTTCCCAGATATATATTGATTAATGTAAAAAGGAAAGATAGTTCTTTATATCTATAACAAGAATAATTGAGAAACTGCAATGGCGGCCTGAGTATTGAAGCAACAAGAACGCCTTCGATCCGCCATTTTGGCGGGCCGCCAAGGTCACTTCAAATCGGCCTTCTCGGGAATTCCTAAAGTAAAAGGAATTGAAACTTTTTAATGTTTATTTGGTAGTTAGGACCCTAAAACAAAACTGCATGCCAAATTTCAGCGAAATCGGTGAGATACCGTGTCCGCGATTCTATAATATAGCTCGAAAATTACTGAGTATGACAATTAAGGAGTTTATGTCATAGATTTTAAAAAAGGTGGTTTTAATAATAATAATAATAATAATAATAATAATAATAAGACTTTATTTAACGAGGGTAACATACCGTAAAAACCCGCAGATAAGCCGCACCTTTTTTCCAAAATTTTTTGCTTGAAAGCGGGGGTGCGGCTTATCTGCAGGAACATTGGAAAAAGGTGCCGTAAATTTTCGTTAACTGATGCTAATTTATGGAAAATTATGAAAATTAAAAAACATAAAACTACAAGAGAGTACCGGTCATTGCTTTTGCAAGTTTGACGGCTCCTATACTGTTTGCAGTGTCGACAATGGCCTATAACTATTGATACTTTTATGAGCGAGAAAATACCACGAGTATTCAGGAGTAAGATGGCCAATTGTTTCTTTCTCATTTTGCACTTTGATGAAATATTTGTCAAACTGATTCCGAAATTCTCTTTATGCAACAAGTTTATCTCCAATAGATGGCTCCCAAATCTCTTTAATTTGTCAATATGATAGCCACGAAACCCGAACGCCTCCATCGCCATCTTGTTTTGCTTTACGTTCTCGCCCTAGTCCCATATTCGCGTCCGATCAAATGACTGGTTACTAAGCTACGAACGTTCTTCAAAGGCAAGTTTTTGTTGTTGTCACACAAAAATCTATGGAAAAACTGCGTTGAATGAAGAAATACCTGTCAACAAATGCCAGAAAAAGATCACCCATAATATGTCCAAGTTGGTTTTCATTATATTAAAGAGCTCAAATTGTGGGTAAGACTGAAGTATTTTCTGTTTCAATGTTCATTGAGTTTACGTTCGATGAAGAAGACTTCCTCAAGACTCAACTTTGGATTTTTGACTCGACTTTGGATTTTATTTGATTTACTTTCAAAAAACTTTTTTTCCAACATTTGAGTTGTCAAACTCAGGGTGCGGCTTATCTGCGGGTGCGGCTTATATGCGGGTGTGGCTTATATGTGGGTGTTTACGGTAGTTTACTGGTGGCCCAGTAGTTTACAATATGGCCCTCCCTAATTAATTACATATTACATACTTAACTACAAATTATATAAACCTAACTACATATTATATACTAAAGACAGTGATAAAAAATTTAAACTTAATTTAATACAATGAGAACTAAAAAAATGTTAAAAAATGTTGCTAATTTTAAAATGTTCTATATAAACCTAACTACATATTATATACTAAAGTGATAAAAATTTAAACTTAATTTAATACAATAAGAGCTACAAAGTGCTGTTGATTTTAAAATGTTCTAGTCCAGCATTTTGTTTTAGTTTTGAATGACGAAAACTTACCTATATAGACTAATAATGAGCGACAAAATTTAGAACTTGGCCAATTTTTCAACACATTTTTTTTTGTGACATAACTCCTTTGAAATAAATTAACCACACAGTTGAAAACGTCTTTAAAATATACGGCTTGATTCCAAGGTGTTTCAAGGCCAGCAAGTGTTCTTTGTAAGGCCTTCAAGTCATCATCACGATTGCAATATCGAAGTCCATGCCTGTTTGCAAAATCTTGTCCAAAAAACTTTCCTACATTTAGAAACAATGTCACTTGCGAAATAGTTGACCCAGTCAACAAAATTTCGAGTCGTTGTTTGTGTAAGTCGATTGTCCTCTTTGAATGTTAGCAGAATTCTAGCATGGCACATTTTGCGCTCTTCTTCTGTCTCCGCTAGTTCGCCATTTGTCTCTTGGAATCAGAAAATCTTTCTCTTTCTTCAGTCCTGCACGAGTTCATAACATCAATGTTATCGTCGTCTTTACTTTCATTAGAAATTCTGGGCTCATAAATGTCCTTATGACGCACCCTGACGTGATTATGCCAGTATTTGCATGACTTCAACACCACACAAAATTTTCACATTGGGTTCCCCACTATGAAACATGTTAACATGTTTCACAAGGTCTTTTAACGTCGCCCCACAGAATTTTTTACAGAGGCAACAAGACCACATTTTAGGGCATACTTGAAGAAATGCGCAGCTTGTGCGCAGCCTTTTTCTGCAGCCGGGTAATTTAAAAATGCGAACCTCTGAGGAAACAACATTGGAAGGATCGAACACAAAAGGTGAGACCAAACATCTGAAATTTACACTCCTAAGTGACTGCTGCAAATTCATGCTCAGTGCGTTTAAAACGCATGTTGACTGAATTAAAAAATGGCCAAAATTACAAATAGATAAAAATAGATAAAAAGATAGATGGAATAACTTTTACAGAAATGTCTAATGCAGACTTCACAACACTTGTCAAGTCTGTTGGGGATATTGCAAAAGGGAGGAGGCTACAAGCGGAATGTGTTGCAATGAAGTTAATTGTTTACTTCAATTGGGAACTGTAACATCTTAGGAAAAATCTTTGTTTTTTTGTTCATGCCAACTAAAAATATCGAGTGCTGAAAGGAAATTCAAACAATTTAAGCAGATTGATTAAAACCACATTTTTTTGCTTAAGTTAAAAGGCAAGAGACCCAGCACAAAGAAAAGGCCAAAGGTATCAAGAGAAAAAAGAAGGCAGTACCGACTAAATGCAGGGTTGAATTACGTACCATCTTACTTGACAATACACGATACACTTTTTACGTAACTATTGTAACTAAATTATTGTCAGCCCAAGGTAGTCATGCTCTCAAAACAAATGCTGTTTAGGAGTTTCTCCTGACCTATCTCCGTAAGAGTGTTAACAATGCTAGTCAGAGAGTCTAACACAATTTGGCATCACTGCCGAGTCGTCCTAGGGATGGTCATGTCCGGACCATTTGTATTGCGTTTGCCTGTTTTCTCCAGAGCTTCCAGTTCGAGACTAGAAAAAAATGAAACTTCTTCCTGAGCGTGCTTCATGTTGTCATCAAATGTAACAGGACGATGATCTTCTTTAGTCTTTTTGTCCAGCTTGAAGATGTTTGCTCAGCCCGCCATGACACTTTGTAAAGGAATAAGTTCCTTTGCTGATGTCTTGCAGTGATGGGAGTATGAATAATAACACTTGTGTATTTTCGTGAAAGATCTGTGCTTTATTTCGGCACGTTACATTGGTGGCAGCGGTGTAGGACTTGCCCAACCAATAGTATGACATCACATACATTCATGACGACTCTTAGTCAAAACTCGTGCAGGTGTCTTGAAATCATCAAACAAAATATTTTTAAATGTTTAAAGTTCTGTGTTCATCCACGAAGCGCGTTGACTGCAAATCTTGTTTTCTATATCAGGCATAAGAGATTCTGAAATGGTATCTGTTAACAGAGTTCAGTAGCGACACACTAACAGGAAATGTTTACCATCGCCCCCTCCCTCTTGTGTTTTTACTGAACTCGCACAATGCTCGTAATATTGGTTGTAATAATTCCTGCAATCAATTTATTTATCTATGGTGTTTTTAGATAGCACAAAAAATCGAAAAGTAAGGAGTGTTAAGTGGAAGTCCCGTTTAAAGCGGTCCTCTTGACTTCGCGCCAAAAGAAAGTTTCTGTTTATTTTTTGCCTGTGAAAAGGCTTTGGTCCACACATATAAAAAAGCAATAAATTATTTTCTAGTTCTTTATTTTCGCTTTGCTACAGACCATAAATTGAATTTTGGACGACATGGGGCCGCCAACGGTAGTCGAAGGGCTAAATTTCAACCATTTTGTGAAGCGCGCATTGTCCACAAAAATGTACTTGACGGAATATTATTTGGCACAAATTCTAAGACACCTTTATTTAGTTCACTGACGAAACGAGGAAAATTTTACGAAAATTCTAAGCATGCCAGCGCTTCTGAAATACACCATACTCAGGTCTTTATTCACACGTTAAAATTTAGGTAAATACAAGAGAATAAAACTCAAAAGTTTCAACATAAATTGGAGTAAAAAAGCACATCAATGTAATCTTCTTACCTCAATGTATCGTTTTCTACTTTCAAACCGGTGGGTATCTCCTTGGATTGCACACGAGAACAAATTAAAATCTGCCATATTCACTTTGTTTACATAACCTTGCAATCGATGAGAAAACTCCCTCCACCGTCCAAACTCGGTTCAATACCTTTAGAATATAAGGAAATTGCTTCTTTTGATATTCCTATAACATACAGATCCAGCACTGAGAAAAATTGCGTTGAAGATGACAAGAATACTTGCGGCGTGCGAGACTCCACAAAGTAAATATTGACGGTTACACTGGTCGCACTTGTCCCATAGTTTAAGTTCAATACGCTCCCGTAGTAGCTCTAGAAGAAGAAGAGTCGAAATTCAGCCATTTAATAAATATAAAACGTGTTAAAACGACAAACTTATAACTTTACGTCCAAAAACATCACTTACAGGTTATACTATCATTTCTGGAGGAAAGTTCGTCCATCACTGAATAATCATGAGAGATATAATTTGGATGGCATATATTGTCATGTCTGATACCTGTGATCTGATTGTGTACCAAACAGTTCTTTTTCGAATGAGCACACGTGAAAATTATTCTATGGGTTACAATAATTGAAACTTACATTCCAAGTTGTCCATTATTTGCCTTTGACTTCTGTTTTAAAGAGTATCAGTGCAAAATCATTTCGCTTTGTATAAAGATTGGCATGCATTTAAAATATTTTCATATGAATGGTTTCACACTTAGCCTTGTTATTACTCTTTGGCAAAAGAGAACTCTAAATGCCCTATTGGCAGCGCATTGATAATTTATTTTTAATCTTCAGTTATCAGCTTATTTCAAAGCGAAAATTCAGTATGACCTCATATACCGGTATATATATCGTTTTCATTCATTGTTTTTATTGAACACATAAAAAAATTAGAGACAATTTTCAATCACACCTAATGTTTGTTTTATCTGTTGCTTGTTAAACCCCTTTTTCAAAGTGTATGATCTTGCTCATCATATGCATTTCTCAAGTACTGCCAGAACGTTTCAAAATGTCATTTCTTACTTTTCTGATTTTGTCCAGGTTTGCCACAGCGATTGACTTCTCGTTGGGCACATACTTCATCCCGTGACCTGCAAAAGAAACAGATATTAAACTGCATAATGTTTCCGTAAAACCACACTCTTAAATTTTTTACAAACGTTTTATTCTGTTTATTTTTAATAATAATAACTTTATTTATCCTGGTAGACCGGTCAGTCAATCAAAGATAAAGATTGACTGGTATCAATCGGTGACCAGTATAAAATAACAGGGCTAAAATTTACAAGCATAAAAAAATTACTATCATAAAATTTAAAATTACAAATCTAAAAAGTGTGAATTATATACAAAAATTAAAATTTAAATTGTACAAGTGTGATTGGCACTATCCATGTTCATTAAATTTTACATGCTGTTCCTTTACCTGTATTTACTCATAATGCCATTTACTCCAATGAACTGCAAGTCTTGTAAGATATATGTATTGTGTTTACCATACACCTGATTTCTGTATGTAAAAAGTGCTATGGGCGATTACCGTTATGTTTCTGCCTACTTTACAATTGGCAATAGTGCATTGCGCTATCTTACTAAAAAAATATAAAAAATATAATTTAATTGCCCATCCAAAATATTTTTGGATGGGTCCAAAATAACAGCGCCTTCAAGATCAGCCATGAGGGTTGCCATTAACTTCCACGGACTGGGCTTGGCATGGTTATGGGCATTCTGATCTAGGCTTAAAGTACCGATCCATCTCCGATTATCATTTTCTTGTTTTGGTTTTACATTGAATACACACCCCTCCCCAGCTCACTTCACCCAACTCCACCCTGAGCACAAATGAACTAGTGCTTATTCCACCCTTGAGACATAGATTACATTGAATATTAATTTTCTGGCGAAATGTTCAGCTGCTGGTACAGAAAATATTTGTGCTCATGAGTCAGGTGTTCCGTGACAATGGGATGGATGTGTAATTGGGACCCGTTAAAACCAGCACCTGCAATTTCCTTTTCTGACACAAGCTACATTGACATGGAAGTAAACACCCTGTTCTTTCCCCAATTTCAGAATTCCTGTTTTTTCAGGGACCACACAAAGGTTTCTGTCCTCTTCGACTTTTTCCTCTCTTTTTTTGGTAAGCATCAAGATCATAAGTGGACATTTTGGTCACTCCACAGCATTTTTCTTGTGCCACTGTAAAGATTGCGAAGTTTACCATTGTGTTCTGCGGCTGAAAACGTTTGAGAACAGAGGCTGGAGTGGTTTAAGGCGGGAGAAAACTGAATTCTTTGCGCCTTTGATCTTACCACAGACCACAATTCCATGCATTTGGTAAAAAAAAGTGATTGGTGACTCCTAAAGGGCCGTTTTGTACTTCAGAGAGCAAATTCAAACACTTGACCTACACTATTCTGCTCATATGCATTAGTGGGGGTGGGAGTGCGGCTCCTAAAGGAACCATTCACCGACTCTCAGCAGGAACGCATCCTGTTGTTCTGCTAGTTGGCCACCTCTGTCTAATGTTCTCGTGGATACAGGCGGGAAGAGGTCTCGTATTATCCCAGCCAAGGTACCCAAAAATCCAACGTGCCAACCATCGAAAAGCAACTGCTCTGTAGAACCTGTAGTATAAAACTGTAAATTAAAATATTGTACAGCATGAATGTTTTTCTCTCATAAGTGAATCCACTAGCAGGATTCTTCAAGTGGGTGGTTACTCAGGGGTCCACACAATGTTTTTCCTTATTATTTTTTCGAATTTATCGGTTATTTTAATACTTCTTACCAATAAAACCAAAAATATTCTAAACTGAGAACATCTGATTTGTTTTGTAGTTGGAAGGGATTAATGTAGGGAGAAGATTACATATAATGTGTCAAATGTATAAAACGGGGCTTCTAGTCAGCCTAATTTGTTTAGTCTGATATCAAAGTGAAAAATAAAAAATAATCGTAGTAAATAAGAGTACTACTCCTGAGATTGCCTAAGGTATTTGGGAATGTTTTTAAAGTCATATCTCTCATTGTTTATAAACAGAAATCGGCCCTTCACTTTTGCGTCGTTGAGGCCATGCTCTTTCGCGAGCTTTCATCATAGCTTTAATCAAAATTTTCCGCTCCTCCTGTATGGCTCTGGCAAAATCCTCAGTTATATATGCATCAGTGTGAAAAATTGATTCTTTGAGCTTACCTCTGACTGACCACACACGATCTCGGTCCTCCCGGCACACAAATCTTGCAATAATTGGTCTACACATGCCTTCGGTTTTCTTGCCAATTCGATGCACCGCGTGAAATCTGATGTTTGAGACATCGACACCAAGCTCTTTCTCCAGAATGTTATACACCACCACTTTGCTGTCTTCATGTTCGTCTTCTTCAATGTTGTTAAAACGAAGGTTTGCGCGCCGCGTGTATTGTTCCAAAGTAATATTGTTTTCCACTTCTTGTTTCAATCTCCGTTCCAGGTCAACAATCATTTTATTCAATGCGTCCAAGTCTTTTGAATGTGCCTTCTGCTCCGTTTGAAACTGTTCTTTGAGTTCTTCTACTTGACTCTGCGTGGAGGACAAGCTCTTCCCAATGTCCTTTATCAACGAGTTGACTTGGTCGATGTCAGCTTTAAATTCTGCCCGTAATACGTCTAAATCGGTGTGTACTTTTGCGAAGCCCTCTGTCACTATTTTTCTAAGACTATCGATGGAGTATTTGAGGTCGCTGTAAATGCTCTCACCATTGTCGACGCTCAAAGCAGCCATCATGTCTTCTTCGTTGCCTGATGAACTTGAACCGCGTTTTGATTTTTTCTTTTTACCGCCCATACAAGGCGGTTAAAGAACACCACTGCTTTAGGACTCAAAAGGAGCAACTTTTTTCCATTCCAAGTGCTAAAATGATTTTATCATTTGTCAAGAAGATCCTAATTTGCCGGACCGTCAAAATGAATGTGTAGCCACCATGACGGTCTCCCCAGTCTCCCACTGTAGAACTTATAGCCTCTGTCAACACTTTGTTTCACTGGAGACTTTTGTTTTACAATAAAATAATTATATGAATGATCATATAATTAGGCACACTTATTATAAAGCTCTTGTGCCAGAAGTCTTTGCAACTGTTGTTGCAATCTGCCATTGTTTATGTTGCTTGGCGATATGCTTGGCCCAAGATGAAGCACGTGTGACAAAGGCGAATTACTGGCCCTGCAAAAGGTTCTTTACAGAGCATATCAGCAAGATGCATGCAAAATGCTCATTATATTGGCCGTTATAATTCCTGTAATCGATTTATTTATCTATCATGCTTTTAAATAGCAGAAAAAACTTTTCAAATTGTCAGTTCTTACTTTTCAGATTTTGTCCAGGTTTGCCACAGCTATTGACTTCTCGGTGGGCACACACTTCATCCTGTGACCTGCAAAAGGGACAGATATTAAACTGCATAATGTTTTATGTAAAACTGCAATCTTAAATTTTTTACAAACGTTATATTCTGTTTATTTCTACATGTTGTTCCTTTTCCTGTATTTATTCATAATGCCATTTACTCCAATAAACTGCAAGACTTGTAAAGAATCGAGTTATACCACACACTGAAATGTGTAATTCTCAAGATATATAATGTGTTTACCATACAATGATTTCTGTATGCAAAAGGTACTGTGGGTGATAACTTTACAATTGGCAAGGATGCATTCACTATTTTATTAAAATATATATAATTTTTACCTTTTTGTAAATCTTTAGCCTTTTTGGATGGTTCCAAATCAAATCAAATCAAATCAAATTTTAATTATACAAGTGACACTTAGGAGTACACAGTGTTCTCATAAGAATGTGTATGTGTGTAAAAATAAACATTTAATATAAGTAGAAATAAAAAAGTATATTTGAAATTCTCTAAAACGTTAAAAATTACCATCGATAATTACAATAAATATTTACAAGTAAAAAATAAAATATATAATAATTTAAATGTCACAAATTACAGGTTAAAAAGGTACGGCGTTAAGAGATCGCTTAAAAAATTTAATGTCACAACGTCCTTTGATTCTCTTATTGTCGGAGGCAACGCATTCCACAGTTTGCAGGTTATAATTACAAAAGATCTGTGCAACCATTCCATATTAAAGGAAAGGAGTTCCAGCCTTGTGATGAGTCCACGCAAATTATACAGAACATTTTTAAAATTAAAAAACTCACTAATATAAGGTGCTCCCTGATTGTATAAGCACTTGTACAGCAGAACTAATGATTGAAATTCTCTGCATTGCTCTATTGACTTAATATCAGCTTATCTTGAAAGAGTGTCGTATGACACAGTCTTTGAATAGCCTAGAATAGATCTTAATATCTAATAATTAGTGCTCTCCATTTTACTAGCCTCCGCGTTACCAACACCCAAAAGAAGAGGACTGCAATACTCCAAATGTGGAGGGCATAAAGTTCCCGGTGTTGTGGTCTGTTTCTATTCTATGGGTTGGGTGGTGTGATGAGATCATATACATGGACGGATAGCGGCTGCCAAAGGCACCTGGTATGCTGATGTCCGGTCTCATCCAATAAAATTCTAACTGTGAAGCGCATTGAGCTTTGTAAATGCGCTATATAAGCACCTATATCATTCATTCATTCATTCACATACGCCTTATAAAGACGTACCATTACGTTGTACTCGTATGACGATGGCCCAATGGCAACATTAATCTGTAAATAATTTCTTGCAAACCATCTTGATAGCACGCTTAGATTCAGAATTACAGCGCCTTCAAGATTTGCTACGAGGGTTTCAGGTTACTTCCACGGACTGGACTTGACATGGTTATGGGCTTCCTGACCTAGGCTTAAAGTACTGACCCATCTTCGATTATCATTTTCTTGTTTTGGTTTTACATTAGATATGTTTATCGGAAGTCTCCTAATTTTTCTAGAGGGTGCATTTCTCCATGGGACCTACAACAGTTGGTTTCTCTGTGCATATAGTTGCAATCTGCAGCACCACAGACTTTAACTCCGGCGCAGACAGATATTTTTACAATTACTTTGGTCTTACTTATCCTCGTCGGGCCCATGAGGACGCTTGAGGCCGACCAGAAAACTGCGCCATCCATCCCGGTACGCCGCCGAAGCGACAGCAGCCTCCCACGAAACCCAGCCGCTTTGGTCTTATTGCCATCTATTTCAATTATTTGTGGTGTCTTGAGCGTTTGAGCAGAGGATAGTTTGCAATCTATTATGAACACGTGTCTGTAGTCAGATCTCCCTAAGAAGACAGTGATGTCCTCACAGTAGGTAAACTTGTTTGGTGTCTCGCCAAAGACTAGATGCATATAATAACAGTAACTTTTTGCTGCTGGTTAAGATCTCAGCAATGGTATGAATTGCTTTGAGGTTTTCCCTGTGGTCCTACTTTCAGCTCTTGGTGTGGACTTGGTCGCAGTGCAATAAGCCGGGTTCTTCAGTAGGATTTCATGAGGGCTTCCCATAAACTGTTTCCTTTTCTGGATATGTTGTATTTTCAATATAGCTTTGGAACACTATTTGATTTTCTAGCCAAGCCTTTTCCCTATGTGGGTGAGTCGATGGTAATCACCTCCCAATCGTCCAAATGATGGCTTAAACCCGTTAGCCATTGAATGATCTGAAAAGTATAAAGTTGTAAAAATAAAGTGTTGATTGTTCTTTAATTTTGCGTTCGTTTCAAAGATTAAAATTTATAAGGTTTCACATTACACTCCTTCTTATTAAAGCATGAACACTTAAAATATGTCTGGAATGTTCTTTGTGTTGTAACCAATCACATGCGAGACCTTCAGACCACAGAAACCACAGACATCGAATGGGTTTCCATTGGTCTCGAATCGGTCACGGAAAAAAAGGCTCTTGTTTTGTTCCAAAAGACACATTAATCTTTCTTTGCAGGAATTTACTAGTAAATAACTGCTGTTCCCCATTTCATTTGAAAAAAAAACATGCAGTCTACTAGCCAAAAAAAAAGGTTTTATTGAGCGATTTTTAGTGATGCGCGCAGGCCGCCGACGCGACAGTTCCGCCTGAGTTGGCGCGCGAATTTTCAAAATTTGTAACGATCAAAATTTTCAGTTACGCAAGATCGCAAGTTACAATGTTGCAAGGTAAGCGAGTGTTCTCTGATTTTTATCGCACTGCTATTACCGTAGCAGATGTAAACACTATTTTTTTTCGTTAGAAGAGGGAGTTTTACTTTTTTCGTTTTATTTATTTTTTTGTTAGCAAATGTATGCGTGAGGGAAAATCGACATGGCCAAGTCTACGACATGGGAAAGTCATATCCTCAAGTGATCAGGGAAAACGTTTTAGATCTGCACAACAACGGTCTCTCAATCAGACAAATAAGCGCGCAAGCACGAGTTAGCACCGGATTCATTACGAAAGTTATAAAAGAGTACAATGAAAACAATTACTCTGTACCGCGAAATGCCCTTAGTGGACGTAAACATTCGGTTCTGCATGATGATGTTTGCTCTTACCTTGAAGTTGAAAAACTAAGTCAGCCAAGCCTGTATAGTGAAGAACTTCAAAGAAGACTATTGTTGGATGGTGTCTGTTTACCTGGAGAAATACCGTCACGCGCATCCATTAGCCGATTTTTTCAAAAGGAACTCGTGATGACTAAGAAAAAATTACTCCTGTTCCTTTAGAGTCAACTAGAGGTCCAAACGTAGACAGTCAAAACGCATATCTTGACGAAATCAGCCGACTAGATCCAAGCACATTGCATTTCTTCGATGAAGCAAGCGTGATCCGAACTGAGGGAAATCGTAAATACGGCAACTCCTATATCGGAGAGAAGGCATTTGAATTTCAAAGATACGCGTCTAATGCAAACTACACGGTTAACTTAATGCATTCAGCCTTGCGTGTTGATCATTATAACATATTAGACGGTCCCTCAAATGGAGATGAATTGCTTTTATTTTTTGAAGATGTCTTAACTATGAACAATCCTGATGGGAGTGTTGTTTTAGAGAGAGGAGACACAGTCGTCATGGACAACTGCGGCTTCCACCACGGGCATTTTACAGAAGGGATGCTCAGAGATATGTTCGATGAGTTTGGAGTACGTTTACTGTTTCAGCCTCCTTATTGCCCTCATTTAAATACATGTGAACTATGCTTCAACCAGTTGAAAAGTTTTCTTCGTCGTTTTCCTTTCTTTGCTGAGCAAGAAACCAGAATTGCCATTGCAGAGGGAATTTCTTGTATTACTCAGCAAAACAGCTTATCTTATTTCAAGCACTGTGGTTACATTTGATTTCTTTATACATGATGAAGAGTAATTTCATTGAAGTATTAGAACAGCAACAGTGTGCTCATTTCCAGACCAGAAAAGCAGTGAACACAGCTATTCCATTAATTAAAGTTTAAGATGCAATAGTCACGTATGAGCCAGGTGCAAAAACCATTGCTGTATGTAACGTTTGGTATACTAGTAAATGATCTTTTGGATCACAGAAGACGATGTAATTACACGGTACGACAATGCCTCCACTTGGCTCCCACATCCAGGGCCAGGGTGCACGGCTTGGTACAGGCAAGGTTGTTATTTGGCTAAAAAGAAAATAAAAAAATCTTAAGGTTCCCACGGGGTAGGGCCAAGCAAAATATATTTATATACTTATGACAACCCGGTCATATAGGGTTCAATTTTTCAAAATTTAAGTTTCATAAAACCTAGTTTATGCATGTTAGACAGTTCTTCTTCCCAACACTTGTCAACTAATTGATATCATGAATGATGTTTGAGCACTTACCACAGCATTATTAATTTTCCCAGAAAACGGGAGAAGAGGTCCGTCACGTAGTCGCATAAATTTATAGGCATGTGTCCAATGATTTCATTTGAAGCACTTCGCACTGCAATCGCTTTCCCATCGTGCAAATTATTCCTTTCTGGAAGACACTCGTAAGTATCTCCCACGTTCACTACATGATTGTAAGCGTGTTGCCCTTTCATAACACAGTTGTTGATGACAACTTTGCTCATCTTACTTACTAGCCTGACCGCTTTAGTAAAATTCAGAAACAGCAATATTGCGTGACTAGAAAGTAGACATAAAAGCGAGACAAACCCAGACAATTGTGACAGCTGTCAATGAGACAAGTCTGATATTTATTTCCCGCCTTTCTTGTGCAACTAAAAATACACATTGTTATCGAGTGCGCGGGAGAATTTTTACACTAGCCCTCTGTTCACTGTTGAGAAGAAAACGAAAATGTCCGAGGTTAAAGAGTGGTTAATGTCAATGGGGATACCAGGAACAGAAAGGTTGGCAGAGGAATTTGAATCTCGGGGATTTTCAACGCGCAAATCCTTACAGTACCTACAGGACGGCGATCTAGACTACATATTCTCATCGCCGAAACGTTTGCTTCTCGCGGAAAAGCGAGCGCTGGACCAAGAACTGCGACGAATCAAATCGCAAGACAGTAGTGCACATTTGATGCCAAAACAACTCGAATTTAGCAAACGACAGCAAACTTGGCCAGCCAAAGGAGCGACAACTGCATCATACACAAGCAGCACAACTACAAGCGCAGCAAGCGAGATCGATTCTCCTCTCGACCGCCGTAAAAAGGAACTTGTTGATAATGTAACTTTTTTGGAGGCACAGTGCACAAGTGCAGAAGAACACTTGGCAAAGCTCAAAGGCGAGAATGATTTGCTACAGTAAGTGACCCGTGGAAGAATTTGCAGTAATTGTCATCAGCCTGGCCATAACAAAAACAATTGCCGCGGTGTAGCTTGTGATTCTCACACGAAATGTAAATTGAAAGACAGACATCCTGAACTGGGAAAATCAATTAGCGAAACGCAAAAAATGCTAACCTTATTGAGGAAAAACAAGGAAACTGCTAAGCAAACTCTGGATCAGTTTATTATGCAGCTACAACGTTCTCGCGGGAATTTTTTCGCTATTATGCGGCCGCGCCTGAAACGCCTGAATCCAGTGAAATCTCTAAACCGTCAAGAACTTGACAAAGATCTGCTTTACCTACAGAAAGCTCTAGAAAATAAGGTTCCCCCAGAGTCCGAAGATTGGCGTTTGCCATACCTAATTGATACCTCTAAAGGCCAAGTAAGTGCATCGATAACTTCAAATTCTTCGCATGTTAACCCGCCCGAAAATTCATTTCATGGTGCGGGTTTCAGTCTAGTAAACAACAGTGGAGCACATTCAAACATGTCAGTGCGATTCCATCCATACAGGTTGTAATATTATTGTTAAGCCGTTAACAACTTTGTGTTGAGATTTAGTAGTAACATCTCAAGGTGTACTTTTTTGCTTTAACTTGGGATCGGGCTACATCAAAGGATATAAGCATTGTGTTCTGCAAGCAAACCGAAGGTGTTGGAGATACTGTTTCCCTGCTTTTTCTGTTAGAAATTTCCTCTTGACATACATGTAACTTTGCAAGTGTGAATGATAGGAAACTGAAATTACAAGGTTTAAAATAAAGTTGAATGTTTCAAGTTGTTGTGAAAATTTATCTACGAAAACAAAAAGTACATGTTATATTTATAGATTTGTATTGACCACTGTGTATATAGCAGCGTTACATATCCCTAGGCTTTCTAGTATGCGCATTTATGGACAAGTAAACGACGGACTTCTGGGAGGCAGGTCCGTTTATTATATCTGTTGTATTAGCGGAAAGAGATGGCGGGATATTCACTTTCCTTTTGCGTAGTATGCATATCAGGTGAAAAAGGCATTCCCTCGCGAGACTTCATGTCAGGTCGGTTGTTCCGAAGTCTGCTTGCCGCTCGCTTCCCATTGCATGTAATCGCCCTAATATCAAATAGTTATGTGTCAGATAAAACGTATTTGGGAAGGAAGTAGCGAAAATTGGGGTGGGGGATTACTTTGTGCAAATAATACCAACATTTCAAGTACCGGTAATCTTCGTTGGCGGTCTTTGCAGTTTGCACCCTTCATATCACGGAAGCGTTTGCCTCAATATGTGGAACTCCATGGTCTATCAAAATCAACATCGAGGTTCAGTATGCTACCTTTATTTATGTACCTTATTTTATCGTTATAGTTCATCTGTTATTTTTTAGTTGTGTCTTGCAACGCAGTTCAACCGTGTCGAACGACTGCAACGTCGCTTGAGTAACCGTAATTTTTTTTGTATAATCCCTAAAACCATGTTCTGGATGTGGCTCTCAATATGAAGGAATAAAAGTTACATTTTAGTTCTCAAAAAAGTCCTCCTCCTCCTCCAATTTTTTTTTTCGAGACAGAGTAGCCTATGGAAACCCATTCGCTGTCTGTGGTTTCTGTGGTCTGAAGGTCTCGCATGTGATTGGTTACAACACAAAGAACATTCCAGACATATTTTAAGTGTTCACGCTTTAATAAGAAGGAGTGTAAGGATATAAACACAGTGTAAGAGTATGAAGTCATTTGGAGGGGAAGGGTCCTCAGTCCGTGCCATTTGTTGTTTCTCTCCCATAATCCGTCATAGTGATGCCATATCCATTTACTGCAACTGCCCCACGATAGTGCCCTCCACTCCAAAATGTCAGTCAAAACAGAAGATACCTGTTCGTTAAAAATGGGACATTAAAATTTATCTATTTTTCAATTTATTTCTCTGATATGGTGCTCTGATTTTACTATAAACTACCACCAGGATTATACATTTCTCTTAATACAGACACTTATAAAAATTGTATTTGATATCAGAAACAACAACTCACTTTACTTTTCATTCAAGAGTTCTAAGTAGTCAGGTAGCTGGGTTGGTTCTGTCAGAGTACCTCAACGGGCAAAGATGTCCATTGACATCAAAAGGAATGGTGGAATGGACTTATGTCCTCTGCAAAAGTTCTTTTGCTGTTTGTTCGTTGTCCTCAACAATACGATTGAATGTTTTGCCTAAAATTAATTCAAAGTAGTAAAAAATTATGTTAAAATCATTTTTCAACATAGTTAATTGAGATACATGTACCAAGCCGTTTTTTAAATTTTTAAATCTACTACACAAACAGGGGTTTCGATTACCATATTTATTCGTTTAAGCGCCCTGGGTGCTTATTAAATTTTTGGACCTTGAGAGTGGGCGCTTATTTGAGGTGGGCGCTAATTTGAGGCTGGGCACTTATTAAATTTTTCACCATTTTTAGCAAATAGCATGCTTATTTTGCAAGAAAAAAGTAAATAATTACAGAACGCAAAGATGCCTTACAAAACACAACACTATTTTAAATCTGTTTTGAAAGTGTTTTTGAAAACTATTTTTAAACTGGTTTAGAAAAACATATTAAAAATATGCATTTAAACTATATTTTTTATATAGTTTTTGAATGCTTGAAATGGTTTTGTAAGCTGTTTAAAACAGTATTGTAATATATGTTACCCTCCGCGGGAAAACAGGAAAAGAGGTGAATGCATGGGCACGCTAAACAATAGGCAGTGTGCAAAATGACACACCAGCTTCTAAGCAGCGTGTCAAAAGGGGCGCCTGATTAAAAATTTTCTCTTATTAGTAGCGCACAATAAAAAAGGCGCGTGTCTTATAGAACAATGTTGCGTGTCGAGCACTGTACTGTGTGAAATGGCACGCCAGCGTGTCAATAGCATGCAATTCAAGTGTGCAAAATGGCACGCTAGCCGTGTCGAAGAGAAACGTTTAACTTACCGTTCTCTCGTCTTGTCAAACTGTGACACATACAAGCTTTGCCCGGTCGGCGCTCAATAAGTTTAATTGTAGCAATCTAATTAAAAAAGATACAGAAACACACAAAAACTATCTGACGTTTCATAATATCAAATAAAAAATCTTAACTTTGTAATACATGTATGTTGGATTCTTCTTGTTAAAGATTACCCCATTACACTTGCCACTTATTGCTTGCATGACTTTTCCCCTCGTGACATTATTCTTGCAACCTTTATCCAGCACCTTCCTCTTTTTCGTCATCATGGCTTTTTTTTGTAACAACTGCAAAATCTAAAGACCATTTTTACTTGTGAATGTAATGAAACGAGTATGGTTATGGAAAGTGATATGCAAATTTTCACTCGGTCAGTCGGTCGGTCGATGGGCTGTTAACTTTAATTTATGAATAATAATTTATGCATTAAATTATAAATTAATTTTCCTTGTTTTTTTTTAAACTTTGTGTTTCACACTTCTGAGGTTTGAACCGGCGACTCCTAACATCAACTATGGTTTTGAAGACCAAACCCCTAACTGCTTGACCACTTCGGCTTACGTATCATTTGGGCTGAAAATTAGCATATAGATTTCTTTGTGTTGTTCCTAGCCCGCTGACCGATACCGTAGGTTCAAAGTTTAATGGCTTGTATGTATAAAAGCTTTTTCGAATGGCTCGATTTATAGCTCTTAAGAATTTCACATGACAAATAGAAGAAATAATCTTAGAGAAAATATGAAAATCTTCGAAGCACTAAACTGATATTCCGTGTTTTGATGGAATTTTTAGATTTTGCAGGCACGAACTGTGGACTGCGACTGTGTTGGGTATTAAAAGGTTGATTTCAGGACAATTGTATGACTTAAGTCCAATTTTAGCAGTCTCTGAATGTTTTATAGTTCCAAGCGTATTGTATGATAATCGATAGTCATGATACGTAAATAATTTATCGTAAAAAAGCTCGCCAAACTGACGAATTTTGTTGCCTTTTAATAATATACTGTATAGTACTTGATTTGCATCTCTAATAGATTCATAAAAAAGGGAGAAAGAAAAAAAAGACGTTGTATAAAATTGTAAAAAAGATTGTCGTAAAAAAATGAAGAAACTTTTTGTTTCACGCTTATGAGGTTTGAACCGGCGACTCCTAACATCAACTATGGTTTTGAAGACCAAACCCCTAACCGCTTGATCACTTTGGCTTACGTATCATTTGGGCTGAAAATTAGTATATAGATTTCTTTGTGTTGTTCTTAGCCTGCTGACCGATACCGTAGGTTCAAAGTTTAATGGCTTGCATGTATAAAAGCTCCTTCGAATGGCTCGATTTATAGCTCTTAAGAATTTCACATGACAAATAGAAGAAATAATCTTAGAGAAAATATGAAAATCTTCGAAGCACTAAACTGATATTCCGTGTTTTGATGGAATTTTTAGATTTTGGAGGCACAAACTGTGGACTGCGACTGTGTTGGGTATTAAAAGGTTGATTTCAGGACAATTGTATGAATAAAGTCCAATTTTAGCAGTCTCTGAATGTTTTATAGTTCCAAGCGTATTGTATGATAATCGATAGTCATGATACGTAAATAATTTATCGTGAAAACGCTCGCCAAACTGACGAATTTTGTTGCCTTTTAATAATATACTGTATAGTACTTGATTTGCATCCTAATAGATTCATAAAAAAAGGAGAAAGAAAAAAAAGACGTCGTATAAAATTGTAAAATAGATTGTCGTAAAAAAAAAAATCGTCCCAGCTGATAATCGAACCCCGGCCGCTGGACTGTAGGGCCAACGCATTACCACTACACAACACGTTAGCAAGCTTGCACTTTATGGTAGAAATTAGTGTTATATAACGAAGGCTTTTAAAATGGATTACACGCGTCCGCTGTAAACGCAAGCAACCAAAGTGATCATATCTCCCTTCAAACAACTTCTATACTAACATGCCGCTCACAAAAAGACAGAATCATTTCATAGCTCTACACCAATACATTTAGTATTCTCATTGATGAGTGGGCTAACAAAGCGCCTTTAATTTTAAAATTAGATAACATTTTTCCGAAAGTGGTGTTAACAGCAGCTAGTATAAAAAATATGATTAAGGTAGAAAGTCCACTTAAATGGTCAAAAGTGCCAGCTTTAAGCAAACAGTTGCTGTCAATGCATATGCCTATGCCGAGTCTTAACCTCAACCAGCCACGTGATTTTTTTTTTCTGTTTAAAAAACTCAATCACTCGGTTAGATTATTCAATATCCTAAAGCCCGGCATAATGAGGATGAGACTTGATGAGAGTTGACTTTCATGAGATATTTTGTCAACTCTCATCGATTATCAACTTGGGCCAAATGAGAGTGATCGTCAAACTCTTATCAACTCTTGTAAAAATTTGAGCACGGTGAAAGACGAGAGTGCATGATAGTCTATGAGAGTGAGTGAGAGTTCCATGCCAAACAAGAGTGAGAGTTTGAACTCTCATCAACTCTCATCCTTATTTGGCCCACACGTAAATATTATCAGTTTTGAATTTAATAATGTTTGTTTTTATTTTCCGATTGCAGCCCTCAAAGATACAAAGATTTCCTCTTAAGTGACTTTATTTCCAACCTAGAAATCCACAGTGAATGTGCTACACATTGTATGGGCTGGTACTTATCACCTGAACCAACATGTTCCGCCGAAGAACATCCATACAGTTGCCATAGCTGCAATGAACGTTGGTCACTGTTTACAGAAATAAATCATACAATCAGCTTATTGATTATAGTCGAAAGTGACAAAATAGTGTATCAACAGCTAAACAAAATTGAAGAAAGCCTTTGCCACTACATATCTCACCTTGTAAGAGGGAAACATCAGCGAACCACTTACGTCCAGGATTGAAAGCAAGTATTGTTTTGAGTACTTCATGTTTGACTGTGTTATTTGACATTTCAACATTACCTCAAATTTGACAGATTTTGGTGTGTTTTGGTGAACTTTTAGTAACGAGAATACTGTGAAGCGGTGTCTGACATTTGCAGAATGCAGAATGCCGAATGCAAATCTCTAACCAACTGCTTGCAGGCAGCTGACACTATAAAAGCTAATCGTTGCCCGTGTCTAAATAAAGTTATCGTATTGTATTGTATCGCACTACGTCATCACCTCTTTTCCCGCGCTCAGTTGACATTTGCCTCGTTTCCACGTATGAGTTGTAGCGTTTGCTGATATGATGGTGTCTAATAAGTCTAGGTGAGTTTTTATTTTATTTTCTTGAAAGTTATTGTTGTGGAAGTGTGACATTTAACCGACTGGTATATAGTTAAATCATTGTTAGTGTCTTCGTGGCTTGGACGCTAACGAAAATCAGGTGCTGTAAACATTACGCTACGCCAAAAAAGGGATTTCCCACGGTTTATGACATATTATGTTACGACTTCACAAGGGTAATATCTCCTATTTGGGTTTACTTCCCCTTACGCCTTGGACTGTCAAAACGTTATTGCACTTACTTTGTGAGAAGGCTAAAAAGGAAAATTTAGCAACTATTTTCGTCATTTATACGACTTTGAGTTTTGGTTCTCTCGGCTACATTAAAATATTTTTGATGATGATTATGCAATGATTATATTCAACGCCATGCAAACTAGCAGTAATTAAAAGTTCTGACATACTCAAACCAGATCAAAGACAAACTCTTGAATTAAGAAAAATATTTATAGTGAGATTATGATAATGGTAGGGTAAAACAATAAAATAATATCTGGAGTTTCTTCTCATTTTGACAGCACATAAAATTTGCATACGCTCACGTGCAAATGAAACACGGAAATCAAAAAGCTCTCTATCCGAGCCCAGTTCCTGCCTGAGAAAAGAAAACTTTGAGCAATACTAGCTCTTAATGCCAAAGTTTCCTATAGTAATGAAAGATAGCGAACTTTCAGGCGGAATGTGCTATTTTGAAAGTAGCTTGTGAAAGCCGATACTTTCATTATTGTTGTCTTTGGTAACGCAACGATTTTGTGTGTAATGCAACAATTTTAACCTGTTTATGTGCATGGGTCTTAAGTTATTTTAAGATATTGCTTAAATGGTATTTTTTAAGATATAAAAATCCTTAAGGGGGTGGGCTGAATAGGTAAGGAAAAGAGGGGGTCCTGAAAAAATGAAGGTAGGTGGGTAGGGCTTGAGGGAGTATGGGAACCTTCACGGTCGCTAGATCTTCCTACCCTCCCCCGCCCCTGCCGTCTTGGTTTAACGTCAGCTCTGACTTCAACATTTTATCCACAGTGATTCAGAATGCTTCGTCGTATCTTCAGCAAGCTCCAGCTCTTCTGAAGAAAGGTGCATTTTGTCTCCCTTTTGCTTTCAGTTGTGTATCCGATGGCTGCTTAATGTTAGTTGAGTCACATTAATTTTTCTCGCTAGTGTTACCACCAAATCAATAAACAGAGTATCGTAGCACGCTCTGTAGGATTGCTATTGGCAACCTTAATGTCATGGTATTAAAGTATTGACTCGTTGCAAGTTTCAGTCTTTTAAAGTTTCTCTTTTGTTTTGTTCTCAAAGCTCTTCGGAATCAGAGGAGGTATCGCCGCTAACTGATGTGAAAAAGGAGGACATTTGTTTCCTGAGAGACCAAGCAAGTTTGCCATATCTTCCATGGGAAGACGACTTTTCTAACAAAGAGATTGCAAAGTATCTTTTAAATCCTCCTAGTTTTGCGATTTGTAAAGATAGACCAGCTGTTTGCCAAAGGAACGCCTTATTTGTCATCGATCGAGAAGTACTTGCAAGTGACGACGACCTAAAGTGTGACGACTTCTCTTGGAGGAACAACGGGACAAAGCCAGTGAATGTGTCCCTGGGTAGCCAAACTTACGTACTTAATAGGACCTATTTTCTACACAGAAAGTACAAAGACTTTAAACGAAGAATCCACACCATTACAATGCCAGATGGAACCGAAGGTCGCTACGTTATGGTCGTGTACCGCTTGGCGAAAGAAGAACACCCGGTTACTCCAAACAAAAAAGCTTGGATGCAGCCATCAACCATAGCAGCAATGAAGAAAAAATTGAACACCGGAAAAAGCTCTCACGATGTCTTTATGGAGGCACGACAAGAGGTAGGGGGTCTTTCTGCAACAAATGTCTCCACTAGACCGCGTACCATCAACCAGGTTCAGAAGCTTAAAGGGCGCTCCACTGTAAACCAAACTAGTATGGCAAGATCAGGGCAGAAAGATGAACTTTATTCAGTTATTGTCAAGTGCATTGAAGACAGTAGCAACCCAGATAGATTTATTCAGTTTGTTCAAGGTGCGTCTCAACCTCTTGCCTTCCTTGCTGATGCCCGTCAGCTTAGCGCCGTGGAGCGATTCTGTACAAATTCTCGAAAGCCTGTAATACTAAGCATCGACACCACCTACAACTGTCGGGAGTTTTATGTTACTCCAACCATGTATCAACATCAGTTGCTCAATTTTTTCTTCATTGCTCATTTTCGTATCTCGCAAGTTCCATGATGAGGCTTAAGCCGTCGTTAAGGTCGATTTTAGCTATCGGTTGCGACAGAGATAAGGCGGTGAAGAACAGACTAATCACCCATTTTCCCTGTGCGGTGTTCCTGGCTTGCAAGAAGCATTTCCAGGACGATATCCAATGTGGCTTCCCTTTGTTCGCATTCACTTGCTGTTGCAGACCACACCATCCAATTGGACCAGTTCCTTTCCTGGTTTCATTCTCGAGGTGGACCAAACATCACTGCAGCAGCCTCGGCAACAGCGCCTGCGAATACAGGCAAAAAACCTGGCCAGAAGTTAAGAGTTTGGCAAACCAGGAAGAGTGGTACACCAAGAAATGATGACAGCTACGTAGACAGGCGCCCCTACGTTGAAATGGAAAACTGAAGAATTGAAATTGCAAGAGAAGCAGCTGGAAGTTGAGAGTAGAAAGCAAGATGAGTCCCAAAAGCAACATCAAGACATGATGAAAATGATGGCCCAACAAGCCCAGCAGCAACAGAATCAAATGCAACAGTTTCAGCAAATGTTTGTTGCTATGCAACAACAGCAGTCACAGATTATTTCAAAACTTTTAGAAAAACAAAGCAAGTGATACAAACAGGTTGTATGTAAGTTTTTGTTAAAATTTCAAGGTGTTTTTACCTTGTCTTTTGCAGTTTCGATTTGTCCCTGTTTTGACCTTGGCTTGTAGAAGTTTGAAGACAAAATAAAGGCCAAACTTGAGACAATGAATCCTAGCTGGCCAAACATTGAAAGTTGTTTTTTCTCAGTTTTGTCTCGGCACAAAATAAATTTGGCCTATTCCTACACCTAAGGTACAAGACTGAATTTGAAAACAAACAAACTGGAAAGAAATATGATGAAGATATATTGAAACCAAGGTTTGGAGAGAGTATAGAGGCTGTTTGGAGACCAAAACGTTAGTTATTGTCTATCCCATAAGAACTGTTTTTTCGAAGAAATGTCCGACAATTGTAATCAAGGACAGCTGTTCCAACAACACTTTGACACCTAAACAAACACCATCTTCACTTGGGGATGCAATGGAGCTCACAAAAGAAGAGAAACACAAATTGAATGCAGGTAATTTTGAAAATATATGTGCATATATATCTTATATAAAAGACGCTGCTAATTAGGTCTGTCTATGAAAAATATGGAAGCCACAGTGAATTAACACCTTTGAAGCGTACATGCAATGAACATCGACCTACATCGCACATCATCACTGTTGCCCGAAACTAGCTAATTTGACTAAAATGCTTCTTCGTATTTGCTTAGAATTGGTCAAGGGGTGAAAGTAAAGCGATGAGGTGTAATCAACATGATGACGTTAAAACAAGAGGAAAGAGTGGGAAGGTTATACAGTGGCCATGGAAAATAACTTGTGGCATTTGCAAACGAAATATTCAGATGAGATACAACAGAGAGTTATCTGAAAAGCACTCGCGGCAGCCCAAATATTTTCACTTGTGAATCCAGGATTAAGACTTTGCAATCCAGAATCGGGCAAAGTTCTTGTGTACAATCATGTTAAAAAAAAAAACACATTGTAAGGACAGTATGATAAAAATGTTGTCAAATTTCCAGTTTTATTTACAAAAAGTTATAAAAGTATTTAAAGCAAATCTTTTTCAAGTTAGAACATTGTAGTAATTAAAAATATATGCACAGCAATTGAGAACATAAATATTAATAAACCTTCGTTTTGTTTGTTGTTGATATAGATCATTACTCCAAGTGTAGTTCGCAAACAACAAGGAAAACACGTCAAAACAAACTTACGGACATGTTTGGTGTGAAGCAAGGGTCTCAAGAGAAAGAACAAACTGCTAAAAGGCAAAGGAAAGAGATTGTGGATTCAGACTTTGACTTATCCAACTGTGAAAAGAAATAGAACAATTTACTGACTACAGACACGTTACAGAAAATAGACAATACATCAACTAGATATTGCATTTGAATTCATTAAGTTACTTATTGTTAAATTTGTTATCAGTTTTCCGTTTTTGTTCATGTTCCGGAGGAAAACAATAGTTCAGTTAGATTTGCTACGGCTTCAAGAAATCTACAACCTTTATTGGTTGACTTTGTTTATACATTTTCTTTTGTTCATTGTTAAGATTGTATTACAATGATTAAAAGAATTAAATCCAGCATGTACTCAAGTGGAAATGAATTTGATTCCTATGAGGACAATGACAGCATGGATGAGAGACATGGAAACAGATTCTGTGGAGGCCTGCTCATGCAGTGGGGTCAACGAAGTGTCATTGAACGACAGTATTGATGCAGATGATCTCTTCACCGTGTATGTTGGTGTTGAAGAGGCAGATCCTGTATGCGTAAAGCTCAATGACCTTCTTCGTCGAGGAAAGTTGTCAAAGGAAAGGATTTCCTATAAATATGTAAATGACGTATTAGAGATAATGTTTAACCCCTTTCATGAGTATAATCAGGAAGTTGTGGAATTTTTTAATACCAATACCTACCTAGGCGGTAAACACACAGCGTGTTTTATCAGAGGTCCAATGAACTTAGGAGATGGTCGAAATAGCCACGTGAATCTAGCACACAAACAAATGAATCTTGGAGGGCCTTCAGAATTTGTATGTGCTAAGTACCAGGCAGGACATACACTGAAATCAGGAATAATCAAACCACTATCTTTGGGTCATATGGAACTATTAAAAAGCTCACAAGCTAGGTCGTTAATCGAAACAACTAAGCTGAACGTGATTCCTTGAAACTGGCCATTGAGTTTGATCCACGATTAAAGGAAAGCATTGGTCTAAAATGGTCTAAAATTTGACGCCCTTCCCCCGAGTATCTTATGGAAAACATTGTCACCAAGGCAATCGTATCATCGCTGACAGCAAAAATGTTTTGGGATCATTCCTTTGGGAACTTAGAAACCAAGCTTATATCAGTAACCAAGCCTTCCCAAGCTTTTCTGAGCCCGTTTGCATAAAGTTCAGCTGACTGCCGACACGAGGAATAATTTTAAAGTGTAGTCGTCAGTCCAGTCAACAGAAAGCACATTTTCGGGAGCAGTAAAGTGACAAATCTTGGAACTACCAAAAGGTAAAGAAGCAATTTAGCCTGTAAAGTCTGTCTCCGAGCCATGAGGCCCATACAGCCGAAGCTTATCCCGGTTTCAGTAGCATTAAGCGACTAGGAGTATTGCTACTCCCCCCTGGATGGGATGCTAGTCCATCGCAGGGTTACCCCTCAGCAGTAAATTCGCCGATAACCATTTATACACCTGGGTGGAGAGAGGCACTGTGAGAGTAAAGTGTCTTGCCCAAGAACACAACGCAGCGCCCCGGCCAGGCCTCGAACCCGGGCCGTTCGACTCGGAGCCGAGTGCGCTAACCATTAGGCCACCGCACCTCCCATAATATAGAACTAAAGGCCATCAAAAATCTTGATATTGTAAATGGAAAATTGTAAATAGGCTAGTGCATGTAAATATTTAAAATTGTAAATATCTGTATTGTAAATAAGTTTAGTTTAGTATTTCTATTTATCTTAGCCGGTGTTATTTTTGTTATGATTTATTTCTTAGTTAACTTATACATGACCACATCAGCTATTCTGTAAATTTAATGTGTCTACATAAAAGATATTATTATTATTACTACTACTTGTATACTCTCACCTATAGTGAAAGGTTAATGCAGATTTATGTAATTCAAACGAGTCAACCAGTGTCCACACTTAACACATTACGCCAACATACAAGTCTCTTTTCAAATTTACAGAAAATTCAGAATATTGCTCTAATCAACCTAACAAGTTAACTTTTTGGGCTCCTTTTCCCAATTACTGAAGCCAAATTGGATCTCCAAATAAACTTTATCTTTTTCGTTGGTACAAACTCAGTTCCCAGGTTGAACCAGTATTAAGACTAAGCTTTTTACTAGGGTTCACACTGTTCATTGCTGGTATAACTTAGAAATGGATTTACTTCCTACATGTACATTGTGTGTAAATAGCTGCTGCTTTAATAAGGGGCAGAGCCCGGGGGGGGGGACTTTAGTTCAAAACGCTGCTTGCACTCTGAAACCCATACCCTATACTAGACGCTGTTCAGCTGATTTTGCAACCTTAACTAGACTGAACGCCGAAATCACTACTTTATCCTAGACTTGCCGTTTTTGGAACTGTGTCACTATAAAACCATCTGTCAACAACATTACCATAAGGATTTTATTTAGATTGTAAAAGGCCTCTTCCTCTTGCGATTTTCCATTCCTATTCTGGACTTCATTTCTCATACTACTGATCAGTTTTCTGGCAAATGATACCTTCTTCGAGACCAAAACTCGCTGTGCTGATTTCTATACCCTATCCCAGACTAGGCCCAGACAGATTGTGCTCGGCAACTTTTGAGCAACTTTTGGCGTTTGGAGCAACTTTTCCCAATTTTAACAACCTTGAGCAACTTTTGGCTTTCTGAGCAACTTTTGAGCAACTTTGTATTGATATGACTAATAAGAATCACAAAAATTAACATGTGGTTGAAATTTTGAAAAGGAAACATCTATTTCTGTAAAAACATTGATACTTTGCATACTAGCAGGGAACGGGTGTTGAGGAGGTGTTGAGAGGACATCATAAGCCCACCTCGTCCCCAGTTATTTTCGGTTCACTACCACTGCCTGGTCGCCCAGGCTTTCTTGGCCTGGTTGCCCAGCGTCGGCAGCGTGTTCTTCCTCAAAATGGCGGACGGCGATTTAATAGATTTAATATCGCAGGACGCCGGAGAAAACGAAGTTGTTGCACAAGAAGAAACAGAATCTGAGGAAGAAGAAGATCCAATTTTGATTGCGACAAATGCTGGCGCGAGTCTTCGTGCTCCAGCTGGTGCTGCCGTTAATTGTAAGCGAAAGCTATATGTCAACGAAGGGAAGTACAAGCAGAGAGGGAGTCAGAGTCAGAGATCTGTGAAGACAAGTGTATGGGATCGGATAAAGGAATATCCAAACCAACACCTTTGCAATGTAAACGGAAAATTGCGGTGTAATGCTTGCAGTGAATTCATTTCTAACAAGAAAAGTTCCATAGACAAGCATGTGAAATCTAAGAAGCACGAGAAAGGCCTTTCCGATATTGCCAAAAACAAATTGAAGAGCCAGACCATAATGGAGTGTTTGAAGAGAAGAGATCAGAAAGAACATGCAAGCCGGTCGACTTTACCAACAGAAACGCCAGAAGTTGCGTTTAGATCTGGCTGCCCTTGTGGATGCAGGGTTACACTTTGTTAATGCAACATACTATCTTGAAGGGGATGGCCCACTCATTTTTACTTGCTATGAGAGGCTGTCAGCTGTTACCCAAGCTGTTGCAGTTGACAACTACCCAAATACCACTGCTGTTGCTTCGGAAATTGCTAGTGAAAATGCTGTACAGTTCAATCGATTAATGGTGCAGGCAAAGGCTTGCATCCAACCAGGCCTACAATTTTTCCAACAGAAGTTCAGTGTCCAGTTCCATGACACAGTAAGAGCTTTCAAAGCTGCACGCCTCGCCTGCCCTGTCCAGGTGCAAACCCTGAATCCAACAGCAAGGTCACTGGAAGAGCTCAGAAATTTTCCGTTCGTGAGTGATACAACCATTGCTATTCTCACCGGGGCCCGCGCTAACAATCGCCCTAATTCTTTATTCCACGGGCCTAGTTATTTATGGCGATCACATGTCATACCGCTGACCATGTGCATATATCTATTGGGCTTCTCAATACACGTGTACTCTGTCTTTTCGTGAATTGCTGGAGGACTCACGTCTCGGCTTTTTTCCCTCTGTTTCATCGCTGCGCCTTCCTCTACTTGTTTCTTCGTCAGCAATGCCTCAAGTTCCTGCTGCACCAGACGCCGCAGCTTTGGCTGCCCGTCTCGACGACCTACCAGGCGAAAATGCTGACGCTGTGGCGCCTGCTCCGGCTCAATTACCTGTGCAAGAACCTCAAGCTGTGAACGTGGCAAATGTCGACCAGCCTGCTCAGGGACAAGCTCAAGAGGCTCAACAACTTCCTCAGGTTTGTTTTCTAATTTTTTGGTCTTAGCTTGTATTTTGGCCCCTTGTTTTGCGTTTTATGTTCGGTTTTGGTATTTTTGTTAGCTTAGTGTGTTTTACTTTATCGGGTTTCGTTACTTTTTTGAGGGGGGCCGCATCCTTCGTTTGTGTCTATATCGTTCTGGCGTGTTTTCTTGGCACGGTTTGCGCAGTTTGTTCGGTTTTTCTGGTATTCCCTCCATTTGTTTGTTAAGTTTGTTTTTCATATAGCGCCTCCTTATTTAGTCGTTTTCACACCTCCGCTTCAGGTGTTATTGTTTTTGTTTCTTTTATTTCCTCGCAAGTTTGCTTTGTTCGCCGCCGCCTCCACTCCTTTTTTCTCGCGAGAGTTTTGCTTTAGCATCCATTCATGGTTTCTTTCATTTTCCTTTGTTTGGTCGGTTTATTTCGTACTTCACTGCTAACTTTTTATTGTATTGTCATTGTCACGTGGGTTTACGGAAAGGTGCAGAAGAAAAGAAAAGAAAAAAAATGAAAGAAAAGAAAAGGAGAATAGGATAGAAAAAAAGGAAATAAAAGTAAAGAAATACTAAAAAGAGAAAAAGAAGAAGAAATGAGGGAAGAAAAGTAGAAATACAAAAGGAAGAAGAAGAAGAAAAAAATAGGAAAGGAGAAAGGAAGAAGAAAAGGAAGATGACAGGAAATAAAAAAGGAAGAAGGAAAGAACGAATGAAACAAGGAAGAGAAGAAAGAAATTTAGAGGAAAAGGCCAGGAAACGAATAAAAATGAAAATGCAAGTAAATAAAGATAGGTGAGAAGTGCACCTCAAGGCGAGAAATGAGTTAATTTTTTCAAAATGGTTCTTCTTTCAGGGAATTAATGAAGTTTTGGAGAAGGTTAGACAACTTCAGCAAATGCTTGAGGCTTCGAAAGTGGATCAAGCCCTTGAGACCGTTAAGCGTTTGGCAAACAGGCCAAGGGATCTTATTGATCCGTTTACTCTTCTGGCCAGTCTTGAGCAGCTAGCAGACTACGCAAGGGAATCGGGCCATGCTGATAAAAAGAAATTCGAAGCCATTTTTAAGCAGTGCCGCCCCTTGGTCAGCTCCCCTAATATGGCGCGTGTGGTGATTCATCGCCTCGGAGACAAAGAGGATAGAGATGTCGCACAGCAGATTGGAAAGATTATGAAGTCCAACCCTGCACAGGGCGCGCTCTTTCCTTTGTGGCGGGATACTCCACCCAAGCCCCCTCTCAGTGGTTATTCTGGATCGCGTCGGGGCCGTCGTGGATGGAACCCGAGCCCTTACTACTTTGATAGGAGGCGTTGTTTTTCTTGCAATAAAGTTGGCCACCTTGCGGGTGACTGCCAGGAGTCTTTTTGCAAGTGATTTTTTCCAATGTGTTGCTTGTGATTTTTTGCATTTATTGTTGCATTGGCAACGACGGCATTGTATTAGTTTTCTTTACCAATAAAATAAATTGCTTTCTGTATATGCATGTATATTTGTTTTTTCAGCCAACTTCCGGCTGGTCCCGAAGGGGTTATCTTAAACCTTTGCTCTGTCCTAGACGGGGTTTTTCGGTGCTTGCCGTGCGGTTGGTTTTTCCCCTTTCCTAGTTGCTGTTATTGCCCTATTATTTAGTTTTCGTATTTTCTCAAGGCCTTAAAGGACTCAAAAGACCTCATTTAGAATTTGATCCCAAGAGAGTGATGCCTACTAAGCTCGATTGGTGTGATTGGAAAGGGGAAAAACCCCGCATGGCGGGTCCCAACCCTTCGTTGGAAATGGTTTTGTGTGGTTCTGTTTTCGCATCCCCCACACAAGTTCTGTTCCGCGATCCAAAAGCGTTTGTGGCTGGGGATATACACCGCCACCTGCCGCAGTGGCTTTGGGTCCTTGAAGATTATCCTAAGCGTCAGGAAATATACGATTATATTTCTCATGGTGTCAAGGAGTCCGATTTTTTCGTTCATTTCAAGGGAGAATTTCAAGGAAATTTCTACAACCTTCCTTTTCCTCCACCTGCGATCTTCCCTAATAGCAAGGTTTGCGGGCAATTTGAAGATTTTATTAGTGCAACTATTTTGGAGCGCGTTTCCAATGGGTCACTTTCAATTTGGGGCAAAATTGGTGAAGTGGCACCGCCTCATCTTGTTATGCCTATTACCGTTGAGCCTTCCAAACCACGAATGTGCCATGATGAGCGTTTCCTGAACTTGTGGATTAAGGACCTTCCTCTTTCCCTTGACTACATTTCCAACCTTCCTCGTTACGTGTCTCATGGACATTTTCAATCGGTCTTTGACGATAACAGCGGATACAATCATGTTCTGTTATCTCCCGAGAGTACAACATATTTTGGTTTGGCGTGGAAGGGCTGGTTTTTTACATATAAAACTATTCCTTTTGGCTGGAAGGCCAGTGCTTACATTTATCATAACATAGGAATGGCGGCTACCAGTAGACTTCGCTTATTTAACGTCCCTTGCAGCCAGTATATAGATGACCGTCACGTTGGCCAACTTCGATTACCTCAGAGTTCGCATTCTCAATGGTCTAACCTCCAACTTGCTCAGGCCGGCGCTTACATAGCCTGTACTATTTTGGTCTCTCTTGGTTATTTTATTGGTCTCAATAAGTGCGTTACTTTACCCCCCCAAAATAGTCCGTTTTTTGGGTTTCCTGTGTTATTCTGATCTGCAGGCTTTCGTTCTTCCAGATGACAAGAAAGAGAAATTTGCAAACCTGCGCGAATCAGCCCTTTGTCAACGTGGTGTTTCTATTAAATGACTCCAACGCTTGGCTGGGAAGATAATTTCTTTTTGCATAGCTGTCCCAGCGGCCAAGCTTTACGCTCGTGAAATTTACCGAGCTATTGCCAAGGCAACGCGTTCCTCTCGTCCTATTAAAATGGTAGGCGACCTTAAAGCTGAAATCGAATATTGGCGCTTCCTCGACTCCTGGAATCAAACTTTGCCTTGGTTAGATGAGCGACACATGGTCATCAAATTGAGCAGTGATGCTTCTCTGTTCGCGTGGGGAGGCGTTGTAGAGAACCTTGGTGACCCTCCTTTGGAATGTCACGGTCTGTGACAGCGATAAGAGTAAGTCAATTGCTACCAAGGAAGCTCTTGCTTTGGCCTTTACTATTCAATCGGCCAGCGCCATAGTGAAGAAGTGTCGCCTTGATGCTCTCGTTGATTCCATGGCTCTCATTCAATCCTGGGAAAGGCAAGGCGGGAAAAGCAAAGAGTTAAACGACGCACTTAAGGTCTTATACCACTCCATGCTCCGCCAAAACATCTCTTTGGACCTTAAGTACATACCTTCGGCGCAAAACCCTGCTGACGCACTCTCTAGAGTTCTTTCTGACAAGGACTGTATGCTGGCCTCGGATAGTTGGGCCACACTAGAATCACTCTTTGGACCCCACTCCATTGACCTGATGGCTCTCGATGTTAACGCGCAACGTGATTCTTCTGGAACGCCTCTTAAGCATTTTACCCCGTACGTCTCGCCTGCTTCACACAGTGTCAATCTTTTCGCACAACATTTTTCCTGTGCTGAAAATGCGTATGTGTTTCCCCCGTTCGTCATGGTGGGTCCAGTGCTCCGTTTTCTCAGAGAAGCTGTGTTTACGATTGTTGTGCCAAAACTTACTCCCATTCCTTATTGGTGGCCAATACTGCAAGCTAGAGCTTCTCATTGCGTTACTTTGGGTCGCAAAGGTGATATGGGAGTGTTACTTTTTCCTACCGCGCAAGGTTCATTTCGTGCTCGCCCTTTGCAGTGGGATTTAATGGCTTTCAGGATTGCCCCTAATCCTGATTCTGTTATCTCCTAGGCTCTACGCCCGAGGATTTGGAAGCCCGCCGCGCCTTGCCCGGAATGTGCCTATTTAAATGACTCTGACTTCAACTTTTGCCAGAGGTGCGGATTTCGTAGCGAAATCTTAGCAGACCATGGTTCTCGGACAAAAGTGGATATTGACCTCACCGCTATCGAGCGTAGATTGGATGATTTACGTCAGCAGAACTCGAATAAAAGTTACGAGCGTCAGAAATCAGCCTTGCACAAGTTACTTTCTAGTTTTTTGTTGTCACTTCCAGTTGCTAAAGGTTTGTCCTCAGCATCTCCTTCTGATATTTTAAAGTTTTTAGTTTGGAAAGATAAGTTTGGAAAGACTGTTGTTCATGATTCCGCATGCCCTGAGTTGGGACAGCGCCAGCCAAAGTCTTGTCATTGCCCTAAGCGCTTGGCCGCCGGGACTGTAGACAGTCTTGTGGGAAAGATCCGTGCTATTTTTGTCCAGGAAGGCTTGGGAGGCGAATGGGACGATCGTCTAGGAATTGGAAATCCAGCCTTGCATTCCTCCATTAAACAGTCAGAGAGGAGCAAGCGCAAGCGCGGGTGCAACCCCATAGAGCTGTTCCCCTTTTTGAGGACAAACTTGTAAGGATAGCTAAGCATATTTTGTCAAAGCTTAGGAATCGCAATACCACTCCTAACTTGTTGTATGTGCTTAGTAGGGATTTGGCCTTCTTTTGCATTGATTTTTATGCTGGGGATCGCTCGTCAGATTTAGGGCGTGCCAAATCTAGGGAGGTTTTCTACCTGCCGGACTTCTCAGGGTTGCTTTTTAATCACACTTTTGGAAAAACTCTTAGAGACGGTTCGACCCATTCTTTTTGTGTGCGGACTTCCCGCCATTCCATCATTTGTCCTGTTACCAGTTTCAAGCTTTATCTAGATATTTGCCGTTTAATTAAGGTGGATATTTCTTCTGGGTTTTTATTTCGCTCTTTGACAAGACATGGTGCAATTTCGCAGGAGCCTTTTATTGGCTCTGCACCTTATAATCGCCTTAAGGGGTATCTTAGCGACTTAGGTATTGATGAGGGTGAAACCCCCCATAGCCTACGCTCCGGATGCTCTATTACATTAGAGTTACTTGGTGTTCCCAAACAAGACATAGCAGAGCATGTTGGATGGCGAACGCCTACCATGGTGGACCACTATAATCATCTACATGAAGCATTACTGGTTACAAGTCCAGCCTCCGTTCTCGCCGCGGGTAAACTCCCTACCGGGAAAAAGACATCCGACGAATGTGTTGCTAATTATAAACAGTTCAATGATCTCTCGGGTTTTCATCAAGTGTTTGATTAATTGTAAATTTTGCAGCCCGATTCTTTCCTGATATTGTGTATCTTGTAATAAATTAAATCTACTTATTTGACACACGCGCACCATGCTCGTACTTCTTCTGAGTTTTGGGAGGAGGACCTATATTTTCTTCCCGCATTTAATTTAATTGTATAATGCGTATGGAAACAGCCACTTTTACCTTGGAGCTTGGGTGAGTGGCCACCGTAGGAGTCGTCTCATTCCCATAACTTAGTTATATCAGGGGTGAGTGTGAGTAGGGGCTCCGGTGGAAATTAGTTACTATTCTCACCGGGGCCCGCGCTAACAATTGCCCTAATTCTTTATTCCACGGGCCAAGTTATTTATGGCGATCACATGTCATACCGCTGACCATGTGCATATATATATTGGGCTTCTCAATACATGTGTACTCTGTCTTTTCGTGAATTGCTGGAGGACTCACGTGTCAGCGACCCTCCCTCCTCCCCGCAGCGATGACTTTCACGGTTGCTCTCTTGGTGCCCTTGCTCCTTCTTACCTTCGGAGTGGCCTCATTCCCATAACTTAGTTATATCCGGGGTGAGTGTGAGTAAGGGCTCCGGTGGGAATTAGTTACTAATCTAGCACAAGAGCTTCCACTGTATCTTGCAGCAGCTGAAGGTGTTACAGTCACATGCGAAGAAGACAAGGTGTCTTGGTGGGCATCTCACAAACTCACTCTTCCTCACTGGTCTTCGCTTGTAAGAGCACTACTATTGATTCAGCCAAGTTCTGCGTCTGCTGAAAGGGCGTTCAGTCTCCTGACTAACGCATTTTGCTCACAGCAAGACTCAGCCCTTCAAGATTATCTTGAGGCCTCCATTATGCTTCGGTACAACAATGCCAAGAGGGTGTAGCATTATTGGTTTTGTGCGGGGAATTCCATGGTTTTACAACTGATAAACTTTGAGAAGATAGAATCGAGAGAACATACTTGTTATTAGTTTTGTTGAAGTTGCTGATATTGCTCATCAGGACATTTGATGCATTTGGTTATGCGACTGAACAGAGTATTTAGCACGCACATTGGCGTTATTTTCTTTATTTTGTTGACATTGCTCAATAAGATGCAAGAGCATTTAATATATTAAGTTTTGTTCTGCAACTGTGCAAACCTTTTATAATATACATGTGCCCAAGATATACACTTCAGATTAATATATTGAACTTTCTTAAGTTCCAGTTATCCAAAAAGAACAATGATTGATGGTATTTAATAATATTTGTATGAAATATTGATATATTAAAGTAGCAACTTTTGAAGTTTTAGTAGCAACTTTTTGGGTTTTTGGGCAACATTTTAGCAACTTTTTGGCTTTAAAAAGAGCAACTTTTCATGATTTTGCGAGCACAATCTGTCTAGGCCTATCCCAGACTAAACTGCTTGAAACCATACTCTTCACAGCAGCACATACCTATATAGCTCATAATTATATGGGAGTGCCCCCCCCCCCCCCCCCTGGTGGTAGAGGGATCATTTCTCAATGATTGCTTTATCTTTTAGGACCAGCATTAGCCACATTTTTCCTGATGTTATGGGCAAGATTTCTCCTCCTTTTCTGATTCTTCAATGTTTTTCTAACTTTTATGTTGGTATCTTTGTTGCTGTTTGTTAACTTGGGACGGCGACCACTTGGTTGTGCACTTGTAGACTTGATACCAGATTTCCTTCTGGAAACAGCTGTTGGTTGAACTAATTCTAGAGCAGTTTAGCAAGACTAGCAAATAGTTTCCTCCCCTCCCTTTTCCAAACTGTGCATACGCAGTAGCAAGCGAAGCAACTGGTGCTTGTCCCCTGCACTTTGATGATTTTCTTATACAAAGCCAGGTAGTTATAGTAGCAGAACCGGAAGTTGCTGTCACTTGTTCTTAGCTTGTACTCAATATCTTGGGAAACTTGTTTGTGAAGCTTGATTATTTGGGTAATTGACAACTCCTCATCTGGGAAATTGGTATTGGCCAATGCATCCGTGTCATGGGTTTCTGTAGCATGACCTTCTTCTGAGTTAGTGGACATGGGAAGTAATAATTTCTGTTCTTCATGATCCTTATCCCCATCTCTGCAGAACTATGGGCTGCTCTCAATTTCTTTTTGATGAAGGCTTACAAACTGAGTGATACTGAAATGCTCATTGTTTCCCACAGCGAGGATAGCAAGGTTGAATCTCTCCTTTGAAGTTTGAGGAACAAAGTTAATGTTGCTTATTCCAAATTTCAATGCCACAGCTGCATGGTGCGCGCAGGCATTTCCACTCATTCCTTGCAGGCATGTACAGGTCCCTAGTGTGCAGTCAACAGTGTACACAGTGTTGCTGTTGTCCTCAGATCTGCTTAGCACATGGAATTTGCTGGGACTTTTGTCATCTACAGTGATTGTGCTTTGATTTAGTGCTGGCAGACCTCCCAAAGCAACATGATGCAAGGTGTAAATTTTGTGGTTTGCCAAAAGCCAAAGAGAGAAGTTTGCGTTGGAAGTACATTACCAGGTCTTCTGTAAAAAATTTAAATAACTCTAGTAGGTTGTAAGCTCTCATTCTTCTTATTAAAATAGCACATTTAAAGACAAAGATCATTGACTCTGTGTAGTTGTCCGTGTTGTTGCCTCGTGTTCTCAGATCTTGTCTGTAGCAGAGTGCCCATTCCTTCCTTCTTTCTATAGCTTTGTTCCAATACTCTTCATATAGAGGATATAGTGTCTGATGGAAAAAGCTTCACAATTTCTTCAAACTCCTGGTGTGTTTTAGCAAACACGAGGTCCTGCATTATGGACATAAGCTGTGGTCTGTCATCCTTGAAGATAGAGTACTTAGAGTCCACCAGCCACCTCCATGTCGCTTGCAAAAAGTGAAAAATACACAACATGAGTGTTTCCTGTTGCCAATGCAGTCTTAGAGCTTGTCTCTGGTTGGTGATCATCTGTCATTAAAATGTCAGGTCCTTTTTGAGCACCTTCGCCACCAAAAGCATGAGTTGGCAGAATGGTTTTTAATTTTTCCAAGCAGTTTTCAAGACACAACTGTGATTGACTTGAAGTAACCCAGACTCTGAGAGGAAGTGCTCCACTTGGAGGATGAGTGCCTATGAAATAAACAGGGTTGTTGTAGCGATCGAGACTCCCTTATGAATCCATGAATGCCATTTCACCTGCTTGTTTAGTTGTATGTATGCGTGACATAAGTGGGGTGCATATAGAAAAGATTAAGTCTTGTTTATGAGCCTCATCTCCTTTAACCCTTTGCATCAAACATTTGCCTCCCATCTCTGAATGTTTGCGATTGTATTCACTGACAACTTCCTCAAGGCGGTCAAGCATTTCAGATCCAACCAACCATTTTTCGTACAAATTTCGTTTTTTGTCTCACTTATTTGTAAGTTATTTGAAAGATTGTTACCGGTATATTTAACATTGATTTTGTTCATGAAAAACCAATTATAAATGGAATTTTTGCAAGAGAATTTTATTTTATGTTTTTAAATGGCACGCCAGTACTATTTTCCAGTTTTCAAACCTAAGTTTCTTGAAAGTTTGAGTGGCTACCCCCAATTTTCTTTTTGGATTTAATAGCCCTCGGTACCATCTACATTTCTTGTATTTTGTTTGTTTACAGAAGTTGAATTTTTGACAAGCAATGGCATAACATGCGTGATACATTTTAAATTTAACCTACAGCATTTACATGCACCAGGCATGGAAAATTGCGCGCGAGTCTAAATACACGGCAATGAAATTAAACAGTAAAAATAACTAAGTAAATTACAATTGTTAAAACATTGAAGGGCCGTAGCCAGGATAAAACATAAAATTGGGAAACGATCTCTGGCTAAAAACCTTTCAGAATACGAGCTTTTGGCTGTTTGATCTACAGCCTTTAATGGGTAAAATGTTAAAAAAAAAAACATTAAAAAATACACATTTTACCCGTTGAAGGCTGTAGTTCAAAGAGCCGAAAGCTCCTATTCTTAAAGTTTTTTAACCAGAGATCGTTTTCAAATTTTATAATAAATTACAATTATTACACAAAATGTTGTTTCTGATTGGTCAATTCAACATGGCACCGTTGGGCCAAATATCCCCGCTCAAATACAAATTGCAATTGCAGCAAACAGTAAAAGACTTTTCTTTCTCTTTGACTTTCTCTGTGTATAGTCAACAGTTGTTTTAAGAACTAACCTTTAGAACAACAGTTCTTTTTAGAACCAAACTGCCAGCATCACCATGGAAGTGATAGACGCAAGTGCTTGCAGGATTTTGAGGATTCCAGTTTTCACACTGCTTTTGCAGGTATTCTAATGTAAATTCAATCGCCTGTGCTATTTCCAAATTACGTTTGACCTCTGTTTTGCTCTCACTTTAAAGGAATAAAAATTAACTTGGTAACAAAATGGAAGGGAAAAGGTTTCAATCTTTTTTTAAAAAATAAAAATTGTCTTACCTTTTTTCCTTATGTTCACAGGAAACCCAGACGCTGTATTCGTTATTCATAATCTTAAATGTTCTTATTTACCTACGATACTGTCTTTTTTCATCGGTTTGGGGGCAATTCAAATTGAAAGAAAGGCAGTTTACGTTGCAAGTTTAAACAGTTATCGGTCTGTTGCAATGTCAACACAACACGCCTCAATTATGTCTCAAGTTTTCCTTTAACTGTTATTATTAACTATTAACTCCCCTCGCAGGAGAAAAGAGAGAAGGAGACGAGGGATGAAACTAAAAATCAGGGTAGCTTGAATTGGAGGCATAATTCTCTTGTTTTTCAACAAAATCTGCCAAAACTTTACAGATTGGATAAATAAAATTTAAATAATCATGTGAAGTCTATTTTGTTTGTTTCATCTCCCTATTTCCCGATTAGTTTTAGTCTATTTTATGATACGGCTTTTTGTCCCATCTGTGCCTACACTTGACTTGACTGGAAGTGATGTTATTGCAGAGTGCTTGTTCATCGTCAAAGCCGTTCTTTTGTTCTCATGACAGACTCTTGCTTTCATTTACAGTCGCATGTGTTAGAAATATAAAACACATCTCTCCATGCAGATTACCTGGTCTTTGTGCGAGATAAATCATTTCATGTTTGTCTGTTAGTGCAGAGTCAGTGTGGATTGCTTAATAAGAGTATTTTCGTAGGTCTCAGAAGTCTTTGTTTTCTTTTTATCTGCATGGATGGACTGGCAAATGTTGGAAGGAGGAAATGCAACATCCTCACGGCAAGGCATTCTGCTGTCTTTTAAGACAAGACCTGGAAAATACATTCCCTCTTCTTGGCCACAGGTACCAATTCCAAAGCTGGTACAAGGAACTTAAACTGCCACATGTTTCATTGATCTCTCTGGTATGAAAATATATTAAAATATATAGAAAACAATTATAATAGTATCTTGCATGTAGAGATTTGATTTAGCAATCGTTTTTTTTTCTAATTCTAAAGGAATTCAAAGTTGTCTAATTCACAGTTGGATACAAGAAAGGAAATCATGTTAATGGACACAAATGAGATTCTGAGTTGGTGGGGCTGGTTAGCCCATCCATTGCCAAGTGCCTTTGCCTTTTAGGTAATTAGTGACATTTTCTTGCTATAAGGGTAATTATTAAAATGTTTTAAATGCCCTTATTGTGCCGAAGGGGGACTCCCATATATAAAGGGTCGGGACACTCGAAGGAAATTTTTAAAAGACTTTAAGGAAACCAACTTTGGCATGGCTCAACCTTTTTCTTCACCCTGCTAAAAATAAAATTTGCAATACTCAATGAGACCTTGACAGCTTAAAATATTCGTGTTTCGCCCAGAACACCAGAAGCAAGACCAAACATCTGAAATCTTCACCCCTTAGTGACTGCTGCAAATTTATGCTCAATGCATTTAAAACACATGTCGACCGAACAAAAAAATGACCAACATTACAAATCATTAAATATTTTACCACAGACCAAAAGATAGATGGAACGACTTTTACAGAAATGTCTCATGCAGACCTCACAACACTATTCAAGTCTGTTGGGGATGTTCCAAAAGGGAGGACGCTACAAGAGGAACGTGTGACAATGAAGGTAATTGTTTACCTTCATTTTTCTTCATCAATTTTTGGTATAGTTAAACCACCACCAAAGCCACTGCCATTAGTATATATGTTCTTGGGGGAACTGTAACATCTTGGGCAAACTCTTTTTCCTCTTATTTGAGTTAAATTTTAATCATACATTTCATATTTGCATGCCAACTAAAAGTATTGAGTGCTGAAATGAAATTCACACAATTTTAGCAGATTGATTAAAGCCATTTTTTGCTTACAATAAAAGGCAAGAGACGTGGAACAAAGAAAAGCCTAAAGGCAGTACCAACTAAATGTAGGGTCCGACTACGTACCATCTTGGATAGGTCCAGATACTGCAAAGTTATATCCTAATGTAAGCACTTGTACATACACATATATATACGTATATAGTGTAACCCTGAGACACATAATATAATTATGTTTATTAGTGAACTGGACTCACTACGCTCAGGTAAGTGCACTTTGCTCATCTCCAGACTGAGGTAACACACCAGCCTAGCAGTGGACAACTGTTTCGTCCTCTTTGGGACTCGTCAGCACTGCGTAAGGCATGGTGGTAATGGGAGAAAAGTTCTTATTTCTCCCACCTCAGTGATCCAACACTTGCGGTACGCAAGGTGGATCTCTGGAGACGAGCGCAGCAGTAGTCTTAGACTACCGTTGAGGATAGGTTAGTTTAAGAGCAGTGTTTTTTAATTAATGACAGTGTCAGTTGAACAAATTGAAAACCTGTCTTGTACAAATTGTTAAAAAAATAGTAAAATAGTCGGGTAAAAGACATTTTACATGCTTTGCATGCCTTCAATGTCATTATTTACAAATAACACTAACAATTCCTGATTTATTTGGTAGGTACGCAAAAGAAGGATTGATGTGTTAGATGAAAGGGTAAAAAGCTAAACAAATTACCTATATCAAATGTAGTTAGCGACTATAAAGCATTCAATTTCCTACGGGAATGACAAGGTTAAAGAGAAAATTTGACTATTACCTTTTTCTTTAATGAAACCAAATTTCTGATCAAGAAAGGTAATTTGGTGTTTTCTTTTTTTAAGGGATTAAATAAACGTCCCCGCAACAGTAGCAGTAGTCAAGGTGATGAAAGTGGAATTGTAAGTATTCGGTAACGTGAAAATAAACATAAAATTTCCCATTGAAGGCAAAGAGCTTGTATTCATAGATTGATTTTTTCATTAGTCCCCCTCCGCTCGTTTTTTCTCTCCCCCCCTACACACACACACACACACACACACACACACACACACACAGTCCCCCTACATGCACCTGTTACGCTGTTTTTTTTTTTTTGAAAAACAATTTGATTGAGTATTTGAGAAAACATATTTTTGGTATTGTTATTATTTATTTAGGTTGTGCTCAATCCACAAACGTCCAGTTTGCCGTGTCACACGAGTAAGTTATTATGGGATTTATTACTTGAGGTTTCTTTTAACAAAACATTCGTTTTGGCGAACAAGTTTAGAAAGAATTATTAAAAAGTTCAAACGAGTGTTTTTTTCAGGCAGAATTTTAAAAATAATTTGACCTTCGAGGAAATACCTTTTTCAGCCTTGGTGAATGGACCAAATCATCACGGAAATTTATGAAAATGGTGAAAGTGCAAAACAATCCCGATATGCTTCAAACTTTGCATACTTATAACGAGATCTCCGTACATAAAAACATTTAGGTCTAAAGCAAAAAAATGAGAAAATGGAACTCATTTATATAATTTATGTAAAAAGGACTACTTCCTTACATTGGGACTTTTTTTTTGCAGGTTAGAAGAATGTCCAATCAAAAGGCAAAGCTCTCGCTATGGCCAGATGTTCTAGTTCTACATGATTGCTACCAAATTTAGATTGTATTACAATATCTCAAGTTAATTATTAGACCTATTAAAAGTGTAAAATAGCGTTCTCTGGTTTAAAAAGTTAAGAAAAAATATGAGCTTTCGGCTATTTTATTATAGCCTTTGATTTAGGAGAAGGGAATTCTTGTTGCAGGGTTTTAGCTGGTTTGCTTACTACACGGATGTCATTTTTACGAAGTAACCTGGTGAGAGCAGCAAACCAGCTAAAACCCTGCAACAAGAATTCCCTTCTCCTAAATTCAGGCAGCCCCTGGATCTCCAATGTAATGTTGTTTACAAAATTCCGTGCGCTGACTGCTGTTGGAGTTACGTAGGAGAAACGGGCAGATGTTTTAAAACCCGAAGAAAGGAACATCAACGAAATCTTAAAAATTATACGAGAGGCTCGAACGTTGCTAACCATGCTTGGCAAAATAATCACTCAATTGACTTTGATGGCGCTACCGTGATAGACAAAGGCAATTACCGCATTCGAAGAACACTAGAATCTTGGCACACTGCCAAAACTGTCGGCGCAGACAATAACTCCAAACCGTTACCTAGACAATATTCTATCTTATTGTAATTCTTAATTTGTCTGTTTTTGTCCTTTTTTAGCTTTTTACACTTCTATTGTATTTTATTTCTTAATTATTTTCACACCCTCCCTTGTATATATTTCCACCACGCGCTTTATCTTTTTTACATTCGTCAAAGGCTATAGTAAAATAGCCGAAAAAGCTCATATTTTTTCTTAACTTTTTAAACCAGAGAACGCTATTTTACACTTTTAATATGTCTCATCCAGGTTGCAGTTCAATTTTTAATTATTAGACCGTTCGAAAAATTTGCGTCAGTTTCAAAGCTCAAGAATTGAACCTTATTATTAAAAGAAAGATGTGTGACAATAATTATCACAAACACGACAAATGTGTGATCATTTGCTATTCAATTGGCTGAAAAGTTTGGAAAACCCCAGTTAAAGAGTAGGAAATGTTGTCTGATGTTGTCACTTTAATCAATCTTCTTGATTTTTTATCCCATTTACGTTTTGTTGCAATTTCGCAAGTTGAGGTGTGCCTCCGAATGTCAGTCGTTCGTTGATAGTATAACACGGATTCATAAATGGCAAAGATCAATTATTTAAACTAACCATTAACCAAAAATATTTTTTGTCAGTCAATTCATCTTTCGAATTCGCAAACGACTCAAAAATGCAAAGCCCATCAACACCAGTCCTCATGCAAATCTTTGTGTCAACTTGACCGCAGGACAAGAAGTTGGAGGGGAGGGTAGATGGCAATACCCCTCAAAACCTTTATAATTATACCACAGCACAAAATTGAAGCAAGAGGAGTAAATAATTTGACATTGTAGCTTGGCCAGAGACTTTATTAGGGCTCAATGCAATCATAAGGCTACAGTTACTTTAACTAAGGTGATCCAGTATGGCAGGAGTGCTGGTCACGTGACTAGCCCAGGCCCAAACTGCAACCCTAACCCAGAATCTAACCCTAACCCCAACAACTTAACCCTAACCCTAACCCACAAGCCCTGACCCTGCAACCCTAATCCATACACCATTATAGGCTTGGTTTAACCCTAGCTTTCACGCTGTCATGTTAAAAGTTGTGGTCACGTGACCTCTATTGTTCTCCTTAACCCTTTAACCGGCAGATTTCTGTGACTTTCTAAACGTTTTTTCTGGGCTTAGACATTCTGTAGAACTTCGTGATTGCATATAAGAAGTTCAAGTAAAAATGTGTGCTGTTTCGAAACACCGAGGGCTCAAATTTTTATTGTGACGTCAGTAGTCGGCAGTTGCTTCTTTCGTAGGCGAGCTGTTGGGCTTGGATTTGGCTCGTTTTGTGTTTATAAGTGATTTTTCGAGTCATTTTTCACTGCAGAAGCCCCCAGGCTGGCATCATTAAGCTAGAATGGTGGGTAGAGGCCAGCATCTGAAAGAAACCAGAGGTGAGAGATGATTTTGTCTTGATTGGAACGCCAGAAATATTCGAATCGAAAGATGGCGGTTCATGGGTAAAGTTGTCTCTCTGGCCGTTCTGTGGGTGGATTCCAAGACCTGCCAAGGCATTTTGGACAAGTTCTGACTTCCAAAGAATGCAATCAGTGCAACATTTTGCCGGCAGGATTGGGTGGCTCGACACTTATAAAAAATATATGGAATAAAGGTAGGAAGCCTTTCATGCCGCCGCCATGACTGTTTTCCCAAGCATCCCTTTCGGTCACCAACGAGGAAATTATAGGTTTGCAAGCATAGCTCTAATCGAATAGTAATTGCTGAGTCTGCTGAATGATTGATGGGAAATTTCCTTGGTGAACGGAAGGGAATAGGGTTGAAGTTTGCTGCAAATGTATATTTTTGAAGTCAGAATTATTTTTTCATTAAAAAAATGGAGGCAAAGATGTCTGTTTTTTTGTTGTTGTCCTGTTACGTAGAAAACGGGCATTTTCAGATTTGCTGCTGAACAAACAACCATATGCAACATAAATCAAGAGTTGTAGTCAGTTAGTTGGCTTTTAAAGCTATGAAAATTATCACTTTGCCATAAAAAGCAGTCATTACTATCATGTGCCCAGATATGTAAAAGCTAGAGTTTTTTCAATCACTGCTGGTGATTTTCGTACACATATGTACGATTGCCGGTTAAAGGGTTAAATACCGTATATTGATTGCCAACAATCAAGATTCGATAATAAAAAAAGAGAGATTTAACATGACGCTACATTTATTACATTAATAAAATGTAAAATATATGAAAGGATTTTACTGTTTTTCACCTCGTTACATTCATTATTTATTTGCCAAGCTACCTACAAAGCCGTAAATTAAGGGGTTGCCCTTTCGTTACTTGGATTCCCGTTACTCCTTACATCCACGGTGATATAAATCCCTTGTATCCAGGATTCAACGTCTCTTGCGTCCAAGGGTTCGTACATCGATTTTACAAATGTCTTACGACGAGGGGTTCTTGCTCCAGGGGTTTTTGCTTGCGATAGGGGGTTCGGAAAACCAGGGGTTTTGTCTTAGCTTACGTTGGACATCGAGGGGTTCTTACGCATAGGGATCCAGAAAATTAAACCTGCCAGTTTCAAAGGAGTTTTTAAGTTAAAGCTGGCAGTTTTAAGCAATCTTGAAGCTGACAATTTTAAGGAGTCTTACAGCTGGCAGTTTTAAGGAGTATTAAAGCTGGCAGATTTAAGGAATCTTAAAGCTTTACAAGCAAAGAGGAGTCATAAAGCTGGCAGTTTTAAGGAGTCAAAGCTGGCAGTTATAAGGGTCTTAAAGCTGGCAGTTATAAGGGTCTTAAAGCTGGCAGTTTTAAGGAGTCTTAAAGCTGGCAGAATTAAGGAATTGTAAAGCTCGCAGTTTTAAGGAATCTTAAAGCTGGCAGTTTTAAGGAGTCTTAAAGCTGGCAGTTTTTAAAAGGAGTATTAAAGCTGGCAGTTTTAAGGAGTATTAAAGCTGGCAGTTTTAAGGAATCTTAAAGCTGGCAGTTTTAAGGAGTATTAAAGCTCGCAGTTTTAATGAATCTTAAAGCTGGCAGTTTTAAGGAGTATTAAAGCTCGCAGTTTTAAGGAATCTTAAAGCTGGCAGTTTTAAGGAGTATAAAAGCTGGCAGTTTTAAGGAATCTTAAAGCTGGCAGTTTTAAGGAGTATTAAAGCTGGCAGTAAGGAGTATTAAAGCTGGCAGTTTTAAGGAGTATTAAAGCTGGCAGTTTTTAGGAATCTTAAAGCTGAAAGCTTTAAGGAATCTTAAAGCTGGCAGTTTTAACGAGTCTTAAAGCTGGCAGTTTTAACGAGTCTTAAAAAAGACTGCTATTTTTATGACAGTGGATAAAACTAGCAATTCTAAAGACGTGATTTACATAAGCGGAATTTTGTTAATTCTTTTTAGAGAAATTACATAAGGTACTTTGACCAGATACTGACATTGATCCGACAATTGTACAAAATTTGGCCTTTTTGGATGCAGTTCCTACATTCTGATACTAATATATAAAAACATTTTGAGGGCATTCACATTCATTTATTTTATCTGAATAAAAAGCAGTGTATTCCGTATTACAATGAAGGGGGAAAAGTGAAAATTATATGATGTTCAAATAAGCTATTTTTAACATTTTTCACATTCAATGGTTTTTTGAAATAAATATTGAGGCATTCTAGATCAAAAATACGAAAGTAATTAAGTTGCTCAGATTTTGCTCAGCAAATCACTGTAGTTCTTAGTAATCTGCTACAAGTGGACTTGTATAACTATTGTATTGTAACTTGAGTAAAGCTCATAAACTTTAAAAAAAATTAATTTGCTTTCTCTGAAATCTGTTTTTCTTGCACTTTGAGCCAAATGCTCTTAACATGAGTACAGATGAATTATGGATTATGTATGAAAACTTGTACATGTAATAATGTCCACTTTATTCACCGGTATTTACTACATATATACCATATTTATTCGGTTTTACGGTGCATGGTTTTTTCAAGGAAAATCTGTCTTTCTGTGGGAAGCTTATGCCAAAATTGGGGTGCGTCTTATAGCCGGGTATTTTCGCCCAACAAAATCTTATGACCGCCATTTTAACGGAACTTACAAATAAAACAAGAAAAATGAAAACACTTAATGTTGGTCATTGACTTTTAGAACAAGAAAACAGATATAAGAAACAGCAAGTTTCAATGTAAAGTTTATTGTCACGTATAAACAACTTGAAGTTTTAGCAACGCGTGTCTATGCCAGCATTTTGTTGAAACGGGCAAAAAAATCAAACATACTCATGTGAAACAAACCTTTTTAAGCGTGGAATGTTGGAAATGACTTTGGAAGACAGGGAAAACACCAAAAAAACTTGAGTCGAGAATCTTTCGGTATATATATTTGCAAATTTTATAAAAAACTTTATTAGTACTGTATAAAAAAAATCGTGCGTAAAACTTTATACTGTTAAAAAAGTGATAATAAAATTACATTTATATACTAATAAAAAATTTAGGGTGAACATCACCTTGCCGAGTAAAAATATCGGTATTACAATTTTTATATACTAATAAAAAATTTAGGGCGTACAACTCCTCGCCGGGTAAAAATAACAGTATTTCACTTTTTAAATACTAATAAAAAATTTAGGGCGAGCATCTCCTCGCCGGGTAAAAATATCGGTATTACAATTTTTATATACTAATAAAAAATTTGGGGCGAACATCTCCTCGCCGGGTAAAAATATCGGTAATATAATTTTTATATACTAATAAAAAATTTAGGGCGAACATTACCTTGCCGAGTAAAAATATCGGTATTACAATTTTTATATACTAATAAAAAATTTAGGGCGAACAACTCCTCGCTGGGTAAAAATAACAGTATTTCATTTTTTATATACTAATAAAAAATTTAGGGCAAACAACTCCTCGCCGGGTAAAAATAACAGTATTTCATTTTTTATATACTAATATTATTCTCCTATGCGTTTCGTCCGACTCTCGCTGATTTCTTCAGGGAGTTTTATTTCACGGATTTACGTATAGGAAACAAGCTAGATTTCTACGCAAGGCGCTACTAAGGTGTAGCATATGTGTGACATTTTTTTGTCATGACATGTGTGACATATTTATTTTTGGGAACCACAGATTTAGAACATTTGGTAATTTATATTTATATTTAAAAAATTTAGGGCATATCTCTTCATTTCACAACGCATAACGCCCAAGTTTGTCTAAAATAGCTACCATGTCGTAACATCACAGGTGGCAAACGTCGTCTTTCGTTTGCGTGATGCTTATCTAAACATTTCCGGACACATTTCACAGCTTTCTTTGTTCAGTTCATTTCCAGAAACACACATAAGGTCCACATTTGTCTGAAAAAGTTTCCAATTCGTAACATCGTAACTAGCAAATTATCTTTTTGGTAACAATTCAGGTCGTCATTGTCTCGTTATGCTGATTTCTATACTAGATTGTACAATTTTCATAGTGCTGCCAGGTAACAAAGGTGTTAAGAACATCTGATTCAGTAATTGGATTATATATACAGCAATCATTTGTCACTGTGCATTGTCGTGCATTGTCATTTGCTGTACGATATTCTTTTTAGTTTTTTAAATGTTGTTTTTCCTTTTAGCCGATATTTTCATGTTTATTCTTCTTCGCTTTTGTTTTTTTTATGATCAAATATTAGTTCAGTGACACATGTAAACCAAGTGCATTTCCCCGGGGTGCATTTATGAGCAGACGTCCCACCCACGAAGTAGAGTTACAAGAATGCTGACGTTTATTTGGGATCGTTATCTCAGTTGCTTATTTAACATTGTCGCTTTCATAACTGTGGGGCTGAATCATGGGTCGCACTGTGGACTTTTTTGTTTTTGTCGCGCCATAAGTCAGTCTCTCAATTACTAAAATTGCGCCAAACAAACAATTTTGTAAGCCACGAGTATCTTCACAGTCTGGTAATTGTCGTTTTTATTTGCATTTTGCTAGTCTGAAGATTCCAAAACCTTGGTTAGTTTTATTCTAAGATATACACACGAGACAGATGAGAGCGGCATATATGTTTCTAAAAAAAGACACGATGTCGTAACATCTTGAGAGCTGCCAAAATATTAGATCATCAACATAATATGCAACATTATGCCCATTGCTCAACTACATTGCACAACGCATAAGTGGCAACATAGTTTTGTCTTTGATGTTGTAATATCGAAGACAGAAAAATTTATTTCTGGCCCGTTGCTTATCAAAAGATTTCAGAACTTTTTCCCTACCCATGATGCAATGAAAGCATTATCCCTGAAGACTATTAAAATGGGATATTTCTGGTCGTGGATTCACTTGCGGGAAAGCTTGACAACCGTTGGAAGGTCCCACGATATTAACCATGTTAAGGTTTTTAAATGAGAATGTCTGGAACTGTCGGTGAATATACTATGCTATATTCAGATGTCGTAAAGGGTGATATCTTGCAATCCGATATGAAAGACGTCAAACGAAGAGAGAAAGGACGAAAGGCAAAACTAGAATCGGTAAGCTCTTTTTTATTTACTTTTTTCGATCTCTCAATGCTCCTTTAAAAAAAACTTTCACCAGGGCTAAGACAACTGTTTTTTCTCTTTCGTTTAGGCTATTAGTGAAATACTGCCTAAGTCGTGTCCAATTGACAGGGTGGCTTCAGAAAGCGTAAGCACCCCGGTAAGTTAGATTTTACAACAGTTCTTCCGTTTTTTGTATAATGGTTCTTTTTTACATAGTGATCTTGACATTGTTAAAGTAATCACGCCATTTGCCTTATCCTTTTAGAAATCTTGGGTGCACCTGTATCAATTTGAAGAGGAAGATGACGCCGTTAGAAAAGCGATAACTTTGTCGTTAGCAGAATACAGTGCAAAAGCTGGGCTCCTGGCAAAAGAGAAATCTGGTCACGTGATCGAGGTAAGAAGTGTTGATATCTTCAAGTTGTAATCACATGTTTTTCACTTCATATCAATTGGAGACAAACTATATAGTGTATATATATTTCGAGTTACGATTTTTTAGTCTAGTTGCTTTATTCTCCTGTAACAAAAGACCACGAAAAAGCAGTATATGTTTTGTTTATTTTGACAATAGAAATCTTAATGCAGTGAAAACTGGCATGCGATCCAATGGTTTGGTTTAGTGATGTGTGTAACAGTAGTAATGTACTACACTCTGAGGCAAATTTGCCTTAGAGATGTAGTACATCACTACTGCCCGCCGACTGGAACAAATATGGGGACAAAAATGGATTCAAATATTGCAATCAAATATTGGAATCAAAACTGAAATTCAAGCCATGGAAAATCAAAACTGAAATTCAAACCCTAACTCAACCCTAGGTTCAAAATAAAAAAAACTTCTTATACTATTTTTAAAATATGGAAAATCAGGTATATACCCCGCTGAGTTGTCTCATTATTAATATTTTAACACCTTGAACATCTGCCCTATGTTTAGTATGTCAACCAATCATAACTTTCATTTTTTAGTCAAAATTGTTTCTTAAATGTATTTTTTTTTCAAATTGGTTTCAAAGTTGGTTTTAGATTTGGTTCTCAAAAAAATTCTTATACTTTTTCAAAATTTTTATAGTGCGTTTATATATGTTGTAGATCCTTCATTGGTATCCAACTATTAAAATCATCATTATATCCTTTCCACTTCACTAAAGCTTGTTTCTTCTTATAATCCCTCCGAATGACTTTATCAATTCTGAATACATCCTGTTTTGCTTTTAACAGTTCAGGTTCATAAAAGCTTCCTTGTATGTCTTCATTATTGAGATCTTTCAATTTGTATGTAATGGGATTAGTATGTTGGATCTTAGTAATTACGAACATTTCTTCACTCCAATTCGGTGTATAACCCTTATCGAAAACAATTCGTTTATACTTAGATATTCGGACCTTGTCACCAACCTTAAATTTTGGTTTAGCTGATAATGGCTCCATATCACCGTATAGGTTAAAGTAAACAGTTCCTTCATTCTTTTTCTTTGAAGCTTCTGTGGGTGTCATTTTGATAGAGCTATGTTTTGTATTATTATATTCTTTTACTATTTTTGGAAGTATTTCAAGATACTGTGTATTACCTTGAATAGTAAACTGTTTGTACATTTTGGTTTTTAAAGTCCTATTAAATCTCTCAATAACAACAGCTTTACCTTCATTAAAAGTGGAATACATCTTGATATCATTCTGCTTTAGCCATTCCTTGAATGTTTTGTTATAAAATTCAGATCCCTTATCAACCCAGAGATATTCAGGTTTACGCTTGTCATTAATGATAATATTGTTGAAAGCGCTAGTTATTGATGCACCTTTCTTATCTTTCAATTGTATAGCCCAAGCGAATTTACTGAATACGTCAATTATAGTCAATAGATATTTATAACCTTTATTCCATTTTGAAAGTTTATCCATAAAAACTAAATCAGCAGACCATATGTCGTCAATTCCATTTGATATTACTCTTCTAGTTTTAAATTTTCGTCTGATTGGTTTATGTAACTCATCGGCTAATTGTTGAGACCAATCATTTTTACTCAACGCCGTTTTCCGTTTTTTGGCTTTTTTTTAACACCCATACCTATTTTAGCCTTGGTTGCAATGGTATTACGAGCAATAGCATGACCCCATTGTCTGTCCTTCCATGGGATAGCATCAAGGGCTTTTACCATCTTTTTATCAGCTTCGTTTTTGCATTTAACCTGATCTTTTGATGGTTTGTCAGCACATACAGAATAATCTACATCATGTTGCATGCTAACAGCGTCTGTTTTGCCAGTTGGTTGCTCATATATTTTTAGTATTTTACCTGTTTTTGGATCCCATTTTACCTGTTTTTCAATAGGATTTCCAGGTCCGGTATATTTATGCCCTGGAATAACAAAACCCTTTTTGGGTGCTACTTTCAGAATAGCTTTATGGATATCGATACCTTTTCCCTTTCTGTAGTAATCAACATTGTCTTTCACTCCTTTGAAAGCTTCCCCTGCTAAAAGTCTAGCCATAGCACCAAAACTTGGTGCTGGGGTAACAAAATTTGAAGCCATGTATGCTATTTTATCAGTTGTAGATGGTCCTTTATAACGAGCAAGAGCTCCACCACTTTGACTTTTGACAAATTTAGTTTTAGTGATTCCACATTCAACACATTTACATTTAAGCATTAAACGTCCATTTTTAGCCATTACAAATTGTTCAGACTCTGGTATACACTCAGTCTGTTTCTTCTGTTTTACACAATATGATTTAACCATTATATATATATTGATTAGATATTAATCACAGTATTTATTCCTCCATTTTCCTGCTTTTTTATCCCAAACGGTTCCAGAGCATGACGGATCTTGATGCTCACTTGGAGATGTCCAGAATTTCTTTGAGAATAATCCGTTTTTCGTGTTGAAGGCACCTTTTGCGATATCTCCACTCCAGTATTTATCAAACAATTTTTTATCACCTCCAGTAGCACCTATAATGAAGGATGCAATATCTTGAGCCTGTTGAAACATCGGAATCTTATCGCCGATCTTTTTGTTAATTGTTTCACCAACTCCTCGGCCTTTTGTCTTTTTTTGGGCGCTCACAAAACGGGTTTTAGTGATTCCACATACAGCACATGTACATTTCATCATAAGTCGTCCATTTTTGGTATTAAAATATTTTTCACTTTCTGGTATACATTCAGTCTGTTTCTTGTCTTTTACACAATAAGATTTTACCATTATATATATAAGTTATATATTTCTGAAATAATGTTGAATGAATCTCTCATTCTTCATTGTGTCATATATGTCAAACACTTCCAACAAATTAGAATACGTGTTCCCATGGTTCATCTCATTCAAAAAGTATAAACAGAAGTATCCGCATGTGGTTGTATTTATATTCTGTATCTGATTGTTTTGATGTAGCAATGTTAAATTCTTCTTTTTTCCGTGATCGACTATTTCTTGAAATGGAGGCATACCAAAACTATCAAAATAATTGATTACCTTATCTTTTACATAAGTTGCAACCCAATGACTACCACTCAGATATGACGGTTGGAGATTGTAAATAAATATTCCTAATTTGTGATTATGTGGCACAGTCTCGTCTCTCATTAGTACATTTTTTATCGGTATATTCAAATATAAACACCAGTTTATTAAATCAAAATTACTCATTGGTATATTCTTATGGAATGTTGGCTTTCTTACTTTCTTTTCGGTTTTAAGATCTTTTTTTTTGGAAGCACCAATCCACCTGTTCTAAGAAATTTATCATATTCATCCCAAGAACCAATGAATGGTGGCGGTGTGTAAGCTAATACATCTTTCTTACTTGGTAGTCTAATATTTCCCCCATCCTTCTTTGAAGTGTTATCAGTTGTTGATTTGTTAGTTGTTGACCTTCTTGATCTTGTTTTCGTTTTCGGAGCACTAATTCCAATCATTGGAAAACCAATACGCGGTGCTCCATGACCAACCTTTATAACCTTTCGAATTTGTGTCTTCGAGATTTTTAAATCAGATCCAACACCGGATCTCTTAGCCTTATTTAATTTATTGATTTGACGTTGAGTTAACATTAAACTATCATTGCCAGTCAGATCTGAATTGCTTAATCGAATTGTGATTTCACTTTTATTTCTATAAGCAGTCAAAAGCTTACTTCGCTGTCCTTCTGATAGATTCACTTTACGAGAGTAATAAGTTGTCATTACTTGTATATATATCTACGTTATATAATTTCTTGTTTATAAAACGTATACAAAATAAAATGGTTTATACATAATATTCAATTGATTGATTTATACAATAACCAGCTCATTCCCCACCTTGTCAATGACGATTGTCTCATCATAAAGAACGATGGCATGGATGTTGAAAGGACTATCTTCCGCACTATTAGCGTTTAGTTTATATCTGAAGATCAACTGCTTTGGGTCTCTAGTTACTCGCTCTGCTTGATATGATAAATCAAAAAAGATAATAGGATAGAGAGAGTTGTAATTTGCCATGTTGAGTTGTGTACCGCTGTTGTAATCATTCTTTCTCATACCATAAGACATCAAATCATTGAAGATCCTAACTTTGGACTCACTATCATATTCGGTCTCAGGATAAAACACTCCGTTGCCGTATTCCAATCGGCATGTTGTCAAATAACTACCATTCCCACGGTCAAGATTGATATTGTAGGTATCAAATTCATAGGGATTTTCATCTGCATTGTTTGATTTAGCTCGTTGTAGATATACAAAGATAGCCTTAACATTATCAATACTGGATGAGATCTGGAAGAATCCACTGCTATTCGTTGGTGCGGAAACCTCATACATTTCGCGCATATACGTCCAAGTGTTCTTTACCAAGAAGGAACTAACAAACTTATCATATAGGCTGTCCTTTGGAGTCAATTTTGGGACCCATAGAAGGAATCTATTAAGGACCACTCGACCATCAGCTACATCATCGGCCTTTTGAAGTAATTCGGCGTCATTCTGTAACTGTATATTGAACTGGAGTTGCATTGGGAGTAACATTCGACCCTCCAGCTCTTCAAAGAAACTGTAACGATTTAGAGGTATAACAACATTGACATTATTGAGACCTGTCGTCAAAAGTCGCCTAGCCTCAAACCCTGCATTCTGATTAGCATTTGCTATCCTATGGTCGGTGTCCAGATACCAAAGACTATTCTTGGCTACTGAGCGACTAAAATCGTCACTATATTCAAGCAGATTTTTGACAAAAGTAACTTTATGGAGATTATCAGTATCATACACAATTTTACCAGCACTCTTAATCATCATGTGGGCAATCAATGAATGGGCTCCATTAATAACTGTGATACGATTTGCCCCCGTGGTTGCTCCATCAGCTAACAGTTGCACCTGAAATTGCACCTCGAAATACGCATTATACCAATCGTAGAATGAACTTCTATCGTTAATCGTGAATTTATACCCATTTTTCAGTTGATGCTGACCATTAGCTGGGGCTCGAATAACATCATCGAGTTGAAATCGAACCAACTCGGACCTCTGTAAGTATTCGCTTGTTCTAAAAGACATATATTATTATGTTACATAATTTTGCAATTATGTACCAATTTTTTTAATCATTTTATTCATTTTACTCAACGCCTTCTTTTTACACCTGATCCTGATATTAATCTATTAATGATCATATCAGTACTTTCATTTTTCTGTTGGTGTCTGACAGGTGAGGCATTTACTTTCTGTAAGATTGGGGATAGTGCCTTTTGCCCAGCATTCCCCTTCCTCATATTCCTAAGCCTTTCCATTATAAGGTCTCCGGCTTTTTCTGATGCCCTTTTACCCAGTTTATCACCTGCATGAGAAATACCTGATTTTATCGCCTTCTTACCTAAGGGCTTGACAATTTTTTTAACAACAGACGACATAACACTCTTCATCGGTTTGAAAATGTTATCAACGATAATCCCTGACCCTTTGTGCTTATATACAAATTTACCAAATTTTGGATGGTAAAACCTCTTGAATTCATATGGTTTCATTATATACTATTATGTTATATTATTCTATCCTTTTCAAAATTAATGAAAAAGACGTATCCGCTCCATTCAGGTTAATTAACCGTCTCTTCCCATCTGTGATGTATATTCGAATGCTACTTATCTGTTGCTTATTAACCGGATTAAATGTGACCCTACGAGGCTCGATTGTAAACGAATAACTCGGCTGTAGTACGCTGGTCGAAAAAGTATAAATGATATCCGACTCTTCGCCATCGACTAAAGAAGTATTGACTAGATCGCAATGTACATTTAATATATCGGTATCTTGGCTTAGATTTGGGACTCTTGGACCAATATTAACCGCATCCTTTAATACCTTTTTATCAAACCCTATAAGGTCGTTGAAATTGCTATGCGTCAAATCAAGTTGATAATTTTGAGATAAAGTGATTGTGACTCGGAATGTTGTTGAATCAAAATCAATAGAGATGGGATATATAGGGTTATCATCATCTCCCGTCTTGGTAATCTCTTTAATATATTCATCAAATTCAGAATAATTCCAAACACCTTCAGGGAAAGTTATGTCTTCAAATTTATTCCCATTATCAGAACTATATTTAATCAGCTGATTACCATATGAGGGATTTACATTAAACCATGTAAATGACATGTTAATAATACGATTGAGACCTATCATATATTGGTAATTGCTATCCAATGTTATAGGCCTGTTGAATTTAGTTGTAAAATTTTGAGGAGTGTTATTCCCTTGATTTTTAACACTATATGATGATAATACTAACTCACGATCCATATATATAATACAGTTACATAAATTAGACTTTAAAGTACTGATTATACAATTTATTATATTGCGGTCTATTGATTGTCGACATTTTCAATAATGTGTCCAATATATTAACTCCCGTATTCCGCATTTCAACTGACGTATTTCCAGCCATTGTTTCACCGATGATCAATTCTAATATCTTGAGAAGCTGATTTACATCACTGAAAAATATAACGTTCCCACCTCTATGCTTTCTTCTAATCCCTGAACCTTTTTTTTGAATAGTTTGAAGAAGCTTTTTGTTATCATTAATATAAGCTGTTAAAACTTTATTTGAATTATCCAACTGATTACCAGTTTCCTTAGCTTCTTTAGCACTAATTTTTTTTGCTGATAATTTCTTCGTATTGCTTGCTTTGAAACCTTTTAATCTGTTTCATTCATGGGTTGCTTGTGCAATGATACTCTTCAAATATGTTGTCTTATTCTTTTTATCAACTAATTTTGTTTTGATATCGTCTATAGAAGGTAGATAAAAATCTTCGGGTGTTATTTCATCTTCTGATTCATCTTCAACTTCTATATCATCATCAGCGTCTTCTTCACTTTCTGCTTCTACAATCTCACCTTCATCTTCAGTAAAAGTCCCATAATCAGGCCCTTCTTTTCCAAAAACATCTGAATATCTAGGTGGTTGCTTTGGAATTTGTTTTTGTTGTTGAGGTTCAAAGATATTATCTACGTCCATTTCCTCAAAAGGATCAACCTCGGGGGCGTAATCTGGACCTTCTTGTTCACCTTTCATCACCTTTTTGACACGCTTTTTTGGTACTTTGGGAATCTGCAAATTACTTTCTATTACCTCATCTAATTTACTTGTAACTGGTTTGAATACCTTCGCTAATGACTGTTGGCTTGTCTGCTGACCGATATTATTTTGTGTGATTGCATTTTTAACATAATTGATTTTATCGCCCAAATCAGATTTACTCTTTGCAAGATCTTTCCATCTAAGTAAACTCATTTTATTTTATATTATTACGTTACATAAAAAATGAAAATTGAATATAAAAATCAACATTTAACATAGCGTTTAACACCTTGATGTACACCGTGTTGAACACCTTGTTGAACTGAAAATAATATACCCATATAATATAATGAGAATACCGAATTATGACACTGAAGACGATATGGCCTCAAACTTTAGACAACTATACGATTTCATGCCAAATCAATGTTTCCGGATGCTGATTTCCTCACCATCAGGTGGAGGTAAATCAAACCTTTTACTTGATATGATATATCGGCTATTGTTTTATGATAAAATATATTTGTATGGGAAAAATCTTCAACAATCAAAATATCAACATCTTTTCAATACCTTTGAACCCCTTAATCAAGAGGCTGGTTATTCTGTTATTGAAGCAAGTAATGATAAAATAATACCGCTTGATAAAATATCAGATGAAGGCCAAAAACTAGTCATCTTTGACGATTATCTCAATACGGGATCAAAAAATGATAGCGAAATACGCAACTATTTTACAAATTCAAGAAATAAAAATTGCAGTTGCATTTATTTATCTCAAAGCTATTATAATACCGATAAAACAATCAGATTAAATTGTACTCATCACTGTATTTTCGAATTCCCATCTAATAATGAACAAGGAATGATTTGCAGAGAACTTGGAATCAGTAAAAACGACTATCTCAAAGCAACTGCAGACCCATTTAGCTTTTTATATATTGATAAGCCACGAAAATTCGTAACTAAGAATTTCAATGAAAAAATATAATATAATATAACTGATTGATATAATATGAGTTACTCAAACGGTTTATTACAATCAAATAACACTAATATTACACCAATTAAAGGCCCTCGAGGTGAAAAGGGTGACCCAGGAGTCGGCTTTGATGTTACGCCTGAAGGTAATTTCAATTTGAACAAAAAGAGAGTAATAGGGCTAAAAACGCCTGATGACGTTGCGATCGATGATTCAATTGAAAATTATTCAAGGGATCTCGAGACGGCCGTAAATAAACGATATCTTAACCAATTCTTCCTTAAAAAGAACAGAAATGAAACAGTGTTTGATTGTGCCGGCCTTTCATTGCAAAATACCGAAGTGTATTATCCAAGTTTATATAACGATCGATCTGTACCAAACGTAGGCTATGTTAGTGTTGAGGATAACAAAGTAAGGACTGAAATTGATACCAAACTTGCTACTAAGGCTGACAAATCGTACGCTGATAATACATATTTAACTAAGAAATCAGGAGGTGTCTTAGCTCAAAGCCTTCAAAACAAAGCAGACAAATCGTACGTTGATAACAGTTTTTTAAAGAAGGTCGTAGGACGCGTTTTGACTCAAAAAATTCTAAGCAAGCTTGATATTCACGGTAGTAACATGATGCAGGCAAATCTCCATATGGGTGGGTATAATATAACCCATCTAAAAAACCCAACCAATGATACAGACGCTGTAAACAAAAAATATATGCTTGATCATGTTGATAGCAGTCATATAACTTCCGTTGGCCAAGAAAACACGTTTGCCCATATAATGGCCGATAGTATCAATCAATTAAGCGAGGAAGATGATATAAAGTTAGGCAGTTTAATCGATCATCCGAATTCATACCATAAGATCAATACGAAAGTTGTAGACAGTAAGCTGGTACTTGACAGCAATAAAGGCTACTACTCAAGCAGATTAGGTATCAATGTATATAGTTTACCAATCAATCGATACACAATGGTTTTCGAGCTATTTTTTCCAGCTGAAATAGATCATGATAGTCTAGATATCGATATTGTATCATCAATCGACAACATCGACAAATCAACTACGCGAGTTTATGATGGATATAGTCGAACAATAGCACAAATTAATAAATATCAGCAACATCCTAATAATTATCTCTATGTTGATATCGTTTTAAAGATGAAATCAGGGAACGCATATGTCCCAAAATTACAAACATATATCGTGATTTATGGAATAAAAGGTTATCAGAGTAACGTTGATCCTAGGATATACGATCAGCTATATTATGTTGAAAATGATAGAATAGCTTTCAATGCATCGATTGATATGAAAACAAAGGCTATTTATGGTATTAAACCAGCTACTACTAATGACCAAGCTGTTAATTTTGAACAGTTAAAAAATTTTCGGGACAATTTGAAGTCTGATCTTGAATTAAAAATGGATAAGAAAAGAAACATCAGCTATTACCATAAAATTTTCGAGTATTTTTATGATCTAACGGATCCATCTGAATTCATCATGGCAGATAGTAACGGTGCTGTAGTGTCTGGATTAAATGGTAATCTTGTCTTTAATCCCACAAAATTGTTAGAAGATTTTGATCCAAAAAACGGCTTTATGAGTGGTTTCGAAATTAATTTAAATGAAAATGTCACTGAATCCGATGAATGGACTATATATATGGCATTTAAATATGACTATAAAGCCGGTGATAATAAAAGAATTAAAATAAACTTCGACAATGGTAGTAGTTTTGATTTTCCATGGGTGAAATTAGAGTCTAATCAGTTATCACTCGATTATGATTTAGATGTATCTTATGAGCAAATTAGAGATGTTTACATAGGTGTTTATTTGAATCTCTGGTATACTAAAATAGGTAATCAATTTAGAATCGGTATTTGTAACAACGGCATTAGTCTCGATAAAATTTTCTCGGGGTATACGCTGAATGCATCTAGCCTTCAAATTTCTTCAGGTTACTATATACAAAGAATCGGTTTTAGTAAAATTGCATATTCGATAAATAGTAAAGAGTATCATAAAATTCGATTTTTAGATAAAACAAAAAATGTTTTCTTCGAATAAAAATTGTTTAATTGTATAAACAATATATATATATGAAAACTGCAGATTTAATACATGAGATACTGAAAACTATTGAACGATTGATCCAAAATATAAGGAAATTGTATAACAGAATGAAAAATAGAAATAAAACATAGTCTAAGTATATAATATATATGCCGAAACAACACAAAAATATATTCGAATGGAACCATATAGTCAAGCAAACTTACTGAAGACCAAATTATAGAATTGAAAGCTTATTATCAAACATACCATCGAAAATGTTGGGCTTACAAGCAGGCTGTTAAACGTTTCAAAAAATGGAAATTATTAGGGAATTCATTGTCTATTTTATTTGCTTCAAGCGGATTAGCCTCCTCTATATCAACTGGTGGCATTGCTTTGATCACAATATCAACAGGGATTTCTTTATTGATTCAGGGTTGGATGATTCACAAAAATCTCGAGTTAAAAATTCATAATTGCATATATGCTTACCAAAGCTATCAACACCTTTTGAACTCTATTAAAGGCGCTATGAGAAGTGGCGATTATAATCCATCTAGCATCCTAAATACAATGAAAAGCATTGACGATTACATATGCGATACCGGTCCAATAATCGATCGGTATCTGCTCAAGTATGATGATAAATTTACCAAATAATCCGTGCGATCTGGGACGATTTTAATGCTAAAATTTCAGCCCAATATCTATCATTAAAAGCTCGCGTTTTTTTTGATTTAGTAACACAGATGAAATTGTATGGGATACCGAGCATTTTAAACAGCTGTCTTATAATATATTTCGTTGAGATCATCCTCTTTCTTCTTTTATTTATAGATGGAAGAATAGTATCGATCTCATGAAACACTTTGTAAATCTTATCGCGCTGATTATGAGACAATTGAACTCCATTTTTAATACATAAATCGTTTAAAACATTCTCAACATGGTATTTACGATGATAGATGCTTTTACGCCATATCTTGTGTATGTTCTCGTAAAAATCGAAATACTCATTGTAATAAATAGAACCATGAACCAAACCGCAATTAATACAAACATTTATACCGTTTTGATTTGACATATCCTGCTTACTACAGCATGGCTCAGCATCCTTGTTACCTTCTATCAATAGTTGATCGCATAAAGGGCATATAGGTTCTTTTAAAATTTTTAATTCATCGTGGATTTCAGAATTACAAACCATTATATATATAACACACATAACTTCACGGCACAGGTGCTGTGTTTGGCAGTAAATTTTAGAATAAACTTTTTGAGTAAACTTTTTGAGTAAATTTTACTCAAAAAGTTTATGATATAAAAAACTTTTTACTTGTTGAAAATATGATTGGTCAATAGAAATCACACGACTGCATGATGACCTTGGAAAGTAGCTTTTGATTGGTTAAGTGAAAAATCATACAATAATCTCCTTATGCTATCAAAAAGTAAATATTTGCGTTGCTATGTTTTTGTTATCATAATAGAACATTGTGGAACCATCTTTTAGTCATTAATCATTTATAACTTATGGCTAAAACCGTAAACTGAATAAATATGTATTTAATGTTGATCCTTACGAGGCCTTCCACGTCGTCGTTTCTGGTCTTCAGGTATACACTCTAAACATGCATGATTTTTGTCTTCATTTGATATTTCAGATCGGCTTTTCAGGTCTGAAGATAGCATTTTAATAATACTAATATTAGCTTCAAGGATGCTCTGAATACACAACATTTTATTAATGAAGGCTATATCATTCGAGCTTTGATAGCTTCTAGTAGGTGTTTGATATTTAATGTAATATCACTCATTCTATATATATTAATAAAGAAAATAATTATCTGTTTATATCTATCACTTAAACGCACTATAAAAAACATATAAAGAATTAATATATAGTATATAATAAATGGGAAGAAATAAAAAATACGATAATGAAGAAGACAGACAAAACGCTATTACTAAATCAAAAACGAAATACATGCTTAATAAGCCTTGGTATTGTGATATTTGTGAATATCACAGTTGCCTTGCAGGAAAATGGAGTCATATGATGACCAAAAAGCATATTAAAAATGCTGTTATTAAAGCTCTTGAAGATGATGATCGGTTTAATATTATACCTGATGAATAACATATAAAGAAAAATTATATAATTATATATTGTATAGCACAGTATATATGAATTGCTGTTATCTGTTGCCTTAGGTGACCAAAAATATATTTATTTCTGGTTATCTTTTAAACGCACCAAAAATCTAAAAAATTATTTTTTACTATAGATACTTAAAGAAATGGTAATTCTATATAGTACATAAAAAATGACACAAAAAAATATCTCAACCAATATTAATATGGACGAATCTGATCTCAACAATCTATCTAAAACCGACCTTATAAAACTCATTTTATCACTAAAAGCCGAACCAAAAGCACACGAGCACAAAAAGGTCGAGCCGAAAGCACACGAGCCCCAGAAGCCGAATCAAAGCCCCACCCCCTCGCGTAAAATACCAAAAAAGAAGACATACCAATCTCATTCAAATACTCCTAAACCAATAACAAAAACCCATAATACTCTTAAACAACTATCAAAAAGTTACCTGAGGGATGCAAAGGCACTAGGCTATACATGGATAGATCTTGTAAAAAACTCAACAAGGAAAAAAGTAATCAATAAAATTCAAAAATATAAGAACGATAAGACCTTAAACAGGACACTCAATGAATTTAATTTCGATGACAGTATTTTTGATACAACATCCAATGACCAACCTCTATTCAAAATAACTGAAATCGGAAATACGGTAAATAAAAAGTACAATGCTTACACAAATGAATTTAAAATAATTGTACGCAAAAATTTCATAGGTAATAAAAATGACGTTTTCAGTGTCTTTGAAAAAATGGTTGAAATGACAATAAAGAAAAGACAGTTAAAACCAAATGATAGGTTCAGATTGGTAATTTCAAATAATGAATTAACACATCCGATTTCAACAAAATTGTTAAAAGTTTCTGATTTCAAGTTAAATCAACTTTTAGATGTAATCAATACGTTGGAGTATAAAGAAATAAATTTAGAAAATTGCAAAATAATTATTCAATCTGTTAAAATACCTTCAGGTAAAGGTCGACTATATTTATCAAAACAAACAGTAAATAGGAAACAATGCATTATCACAATAAAAAACACCGACTCAATATGCCTTGCTAGGGCAATAGTAACAGGTTATGCTAATTTACACCCTGAGAATTACACTACAACTCAGTTGAAAGATGGATTCAATAAAAGTAGGAAACTACAACAAATTCAAGCCAAAGAACTTCATAATAATGCTAATGTTGAAATTAATGATTATGGAAATTCTTTAGAAGATGTAAATAGCTTTGCATCACATTTAGATATTGAGATTAACATTATCGATTCTGAGCAGTTCAATGAAATCATATATACATCCAATAATGGTAAAACGGATAAAATTTATTTATACAAAACACGGAATCATTTTGATGTCATAAAATCAATGACAGCCTTTTTAGATGTAGCATATTACTGCCATTCTTGCAAAAAAGCTTACACGAGACGTGATAAACACAAATGCCCCCAAAAATGTCTATCTTGTTTCAAATATTTTCCAGATGGAAATAAATGTAATGGTAAAGACGTTACATGTAATCAATGCAATCGTGTTTTTCATGGTAATACTTGCTTCAAAAACCATACTAGTAACCGATCGAAAAAAGATAGTGATGATTCAGTATGTAGCAGGGTAGCAAAATGTTTAAAATGCAATCAAATCATACTAAAACCATATATTAAAATACATAAATGCGGTTTCAAAATGTGTAATAATTGTAATAAATATTGTGAAAGCAAACATGAATGTTTCATGAAAAAGATAAAAGTTATGGGTGGAAATTGCATCAAAAATAGCAAAAAACCATGCCGATTAAATAAAAACATTCTCAAAAAAGATTATTGCTACTCATGTAAAACGTATAATGAAAAATATTTATTTTTTGATTTCGAATGTACCCAAAACACTGGAATACACGAAGTCAATTTAGCTATCTGTCATGATTTCGATGGTAATGAATTAATCTTCAATGATATTAATAGTTTTTGTAATAAAATCGTCAATGAAAAATATAAAGGATATACACTTTTGGCTCATAATAGCAAAGGGTATGACAGTCATTTTATACTAAAATGGTGTATAGATAATGGTTTCAAACCTTATTGTATTTACAATGGTGCAAAAATTATGATGATGGAAATTTCACAATTAAGAATCAAAATAATCGACAGCTTAAATTTCATTCAACAATCGTTATCATCGTTTCCTAAAACGTTTGGTTTAAACGAGTTGAAAAAAGGATATTTTCCACATTATTTCAACAAAGATTGTAATCAAAAGTATATAGGAGAGATGCCTTCCAAAAAACATTATGGCTATAATCAAATGAAAACAGAAGATAGACAGAAATTTTTACAATGGTATGACGATCGTGTTAATGAAAATTATGTTTTCGACTTCAAAAAAGAGATAGTTGAATACTGTCGTTCGGATGTTGATATATTGAGGCGATGCATGCTAAAATTTAGACAAGATTTTATAAATGAAGAAAATATTGATCCACTAAAATACATCACAATAGCTGGTGTTTGTATGGCTATTTACAGAGGTAATTATATGCCTAAAAATACCATAGCTGTAGTTGATAACGTTGTTCAAACAGAAAACCATAGTGCAGTCAGTATTGCATGGCTTGACTACATTGCTGAGAAAAATAATATTAAAATTCAACATGCCTTAGAAGGTGGCGAAAAAGTTATCAATAACAAATTAAAAGTAGATGGATTTTGTGAATCTACAAATACTGTTTATGAATTTCAAGGTTGTTTCTGGCATGGTTGTCCAGATTGTTACAAGCCTGATGTAATCAATAATAAGAATCAATGCGATATGGGTACTTTATATAATAAAACAAAAGCTAAAAACAACAAAATAACGAGTGCTGGTTACAATCTTATTGAGATGTGGGAATGTAAATTAAAAAAGGATAAAATTTTTCAGAAATATTATAAAAATGATTTGAATAGAGAAGTGGTTGGACCACTAAACCCAAGGGATGGATTTTTCGGAGGAAGGACTAATGCTTCCAAGCTCTTATACAATTTCAAAGATGGTGAATATGGTAAATATGTTGATTTCTGCTCCTTGTACCCAACTGTCCAGTTCTACAAGAAATATCCCATAGGTCATCCTGAAAAAATTATATCGCCAGAAAAATACGATAAGAAATGGTATGGATTCATAAAATGTAAAATTTTGGCCCCAAGAGAACTATACCATCCTGTTCTACCTCAAAAAATAAAATGTGAAAATTCTGAAAAGCTAATGTTCCCTCTGTGTATATCATGTGCTAAATCAAAGCAACAAGAAAGATGCCAACATAGTGAAAATGAACGATCATTCATAGGCACATGGACAACAGATGAAGTCAACAAAGCCATTGAAAAAGGGTATAGAATTACAAAAATATATGAAGTTTGGCATTTTGAAAACTCATCCGACGATCTATTCAAGGGTTATATAAAAAAATTTATGAAACTCAAACTTGAATCAACGAAATATAATTTTAAAAATAACAATGACGAGATGAATTTCAGAAATAAAGTCAAAAAGAATTTAGATATTGATTTAGGTGAATTAAATGAAAATTCAGGTTTACGAGCCATTGCAAAAATGTGTTTAAACTCACTTTGGGGGAAATTTGGTCAACGAAATAACATGAATCAGTGCAAATACGTAACTGATATAAATGAATTTTATCAAGTAGTTCTCGACGATACTATAGGTAATTTAAACATGAATTTCATAACCGATGAGATGGTACAGATGAGTTACACTTATAAGGATCAGTTTGTTGATAATTCCTATAATACAAATATCTATGTAGCCTGTTTCACGACTAGCAGTGCACGGTTAATGTTGTATGAAAAACTAGACTATTTAGATAAACAGGTATTATATTTTGATACAGATAGTATTGTGTATATCGAATCTCAAAATAGTAAGGTGATAGAAACAGGTGATATGTTAGGTGATTTAACAGATGAATTAGGGGGTGAAGCTATAAATAATACATTCGTTTCTGGAGGTCCAAAGAATTACAGTTTCACATATGGAAATAATAAACAGAAATGTGTTATTAAAGGTTTCAGGTTAAACCATGAAAATTCCCAGATACTGAATCACGCAAATATGATTAAAATTGTAAAGAACGAAATCAAAGAACTCACATTAGTAAATGAAAATAAAATTACCAGACAGAATAAACAAATTGTAAACAAATATGAAGAAAAGGTATACACCTTTGGATATGACAAGCGCGCAATAAAATACATATCGGATAGCTGTATAGAAACATATCCTTATGGATATTAATTTGACCTAGGGTTTGAGCAGAGCGAGCGATTTGATTTTTAAACGCACTAAGATCCAAGATTTTTAAAAAAGAGTATAAGAAGTTTTCAGGCTTGGTTTTACAGGCTTGGTTTTCTAGGGTTTGAATTTCAGTTTTTGATTCTAATATTTGATTCCAATATTTGAATCCATTTTTGTCCCATATTTTGTATCCAGCACTGGAAGTAGTGATGTACTACATCTCTAAGGCAAATTTGCCTCAGAGTGTAGTACATTACTACTTGTAACCCGCCTCGTACAATTTCCAGTACGAAGAATCAGGAATTTAATCAAAGAATATTCTTTTGCTGAAAGCCTTAACGTGGTGAATTTTCATTTTTCAAATGCAAAACAGCAGTGTTCATGACTCTTCATGACATTACTTACAAAACTTTTCTCGGAAGAGTGTAAATATCATTAATTCATCCTTTAGTTTGTCATTTATAACGTTTAAGATTAGCAAAGCATTGTAATAACATAAGTTATCTGAGCCAACTTTGTTTTTTATGTCGCCAGCAGAAACAGGCAGTATATTTCCATCACGTCTACTCGACTCACAGAAAGCGAGATCTTCGATGCCTTACTGGACGCTTACGTTTGTTTGAACGAGGCTTTTCCACCTAATTACTCGTCTTTAAAGATTACCAAGAAAATAAGCAATCCACGCATAAGAAACCCTTGTAGGATACCACTCGACTGGAGAAGTCCTAAAACCCCTGTTGGACTACGCAATAATGGCCCGACAAATGAAGGTCAGTTGAAGCCCTTTTACTTAAGATCCAGTTTAACTATGTAGACTGTGGGCATTCTCCATTTTGCAATTTTCCTTGTACATCTGTGGGAAAAACGCTAAAACGAGCTAATGCGTAATAAGTTTGTTTTTGCAAGTCAGAACATTGTTTTTCCATACTAAATGTTCCTATTTTTTCTGCCGATTTGAATCTTAACCAAAAATGCATGAGAACTCTTATTTGCCCGAATGTTGCACGTTTGAGGCTACGATGGATCAACAAAATCCTAATTAATGTGCTACCATGACTGAGCAATACAATAATGCACAAAGCTCAATATTGCTCAGCACTAGAGACATGCACGCATTGCAGACCAATTCATTATATGAATTATCATCATCTTTATTAGGGACGGCCCATTATTTTTCTGGAGGGGAGGGGGGGGAAGTGATGGAAAATCTCTTTCTCCAAACTTTTTGTTTTCATCTATTTACCTCTGCAAACAATTTTTTTCAAACAACACCTTCCTTCCATACTTAACCATGCACGATCTGACACTCTCCTCTGCCAGGAGGTTCGCTTTTGTTGTCATTAATCAATATTTAATTCAATATTTTATGGTGGCGACCAGTAAACACCTCTGAACTCATCATTTTCGTTTTCTGAGATGTGCACTACGAAGATTGGCGGCAGTTAAAAAGCGAAACCGTTGCTTGCATTTTAAATGTCCAGTCCTTGCATATTTGAAAAGCGCAATAATTTAAATTAATTTTCGAAGAAAACTTCAGAAAAAGCTATACCCAATTAATGCATGTTAGTTACTGCTTTTAAGAAAAGGATCAGCTATTTACTAATATATTAGTTGAATTTATTGCCCACATAACCACTTAGAAATTCCAATTTGGTCAAATAAAATGTTGATTTTATTTTAGCCCTGTATACTGTCGGCAAACAACTACATACCTTTAGTCTTTATACTTTTAGTCTATATATATTAAGTCTCATACTCTCATTTTTCAAAGTATTTTTTTCATTGATAGATTATTGTTCCGTCCCTAAATGTCATATAAGGGACACATTGATTAGAAATAGGTCAACCATTTTTGTCATAACGGCCGCCTTTATTATTAAAGCATTATAAAGTTATTGTTAAAGTAATTGAGGTGTTTTGTTGTTAATACAGCGGATGGAGACAAAGAATTTCCTGAAACACCAAGGTGTGGAGTCCCTGTAAAGCTTTGCGGTGGTGGCGAACACAATGTTATAATCGACCCACAATCTCTTAACTTAGAGAAAATTTTCTTTGACAAGGGTTCAACTTCACGTTTGTATAGGGGAACCTTCACCGATCTGAGTGGACAATGTAAGACTGTTTGTGCTAAAGAATTCTTAGTTTCTTTGCGCGGTCCCTACAAAAGTAAAGTAAAGAAAGAAGTAGAGAAAATCGCCACTTTAAAGCATCCCAACATATTAATTAATTATGGAATAGACTTCGATCGATCTATTCTTGTAACTGAATACATGGAAAAAATAATTCAATATGACGATTCCGAGGAATGCATTCACAACACCCGGGAGCTTTTGGACATCAAAACGGAAGGAGTTCCATGGAGTCTTCGAATAAGAATTGCAGTTCAAGCAGCAGAGGGCTTGCGTTACCTTCATAGCCAGGGAATTATCCATGCTGACATTAAAGCCGGTAATGTTTTTTTGAGTGGCGGAAGAGACGAAGAAAATTGGCTTGTAAAGCTGGGCGATTTTGGAAAGTCACTTTTCGAATTTTTGCAGTATAGCATAACTCAGGCGTCTTGCCTACCACAAGACTCTTCAAGTGGAAATGAGACAAGAAGAGTAACGAAAGCTTTTCTTGCACCAGAGAGAGCAGACCCCAAGCAAAAACCCACCAAAGCGAGTGACATATATGCATTTTCTATGTTTTTAGTAGAACTGACTTGTCCTGAGAGAATACATCCATTTGAAAGCGAGCTGCCACCAGATTCCGATGTATTTAATTTTGCATGCAGTGGGGCTAGACCTACCATGCCGCAAAATATTAATGATCTTAACAGTAACATTTATAAACTGTTAACGGATGTCGTATTCAAAGCATGGTCTCTAAATCCTGAAACGCGTCCGGACAGCCAAGAGTTGTTAATACTATTGAAAGAGCTCAGCACATTCGCCGATCCTACCTTTTTAAAAAGCAATAAGGACAACGAGATCGATTGTGCTTTAGCACAATATGGAGTTCCAGACGAACTGGTTTCCTTAGAATGTCATCAGGGGACGGCAGCTGATGTATTAACTGAGCTGGTCGCTGACTCACTCAATCGCACTAGAAATGTCACACCTCAATTTCAGAGTACAATTGACACGGCTTTAAGATCCTCAGATGGCACCAACGCGTGCGTGTTTTTATCTGTTCTGATATTAGACAGGCTTAAAAGTGTTGTCTATGATAGCAACATTGACACTTGAATATTAAAACGATTGCAGAAGATGTCATCAAAACAGCTCCAAAATTAATCAATCCGCTGCGCGATACAAGCAAGTTTATGGCCGTTGACGAGGTTTTGACGCTGTATAAGGAAAACAACATCATAGAAAAAAAATACACACTAGAAGAAAAGGTTTTAGGGAGCTCAAGTAAAAAAAGTTACTCTGAAAGCGTTGGTGCGTTAGACTCAGCTTTATGTGAACTCTCAGCTAGTGCGCCTAGCTTTGCTATATACACTCAAATGCCCGTGTCCTTTAGTTTATTGGCACTCGAAGATCAAATTATTATAATCGATACCCACAGAATAGATGAATCATTGGGTGGAAATGGCAATGGTGCTGTCGTAGTTTTCCGTCAAAACAATCAATCAGAGAAACATTCATTTTATAATCGCGCAAGTGAATGGATTTTAAACAGGTGTGGAAAGTCTCTTAAAGTTGCCCCCCAGTCACTGGTAGTTTTAACGGAGACAAACACATCATCGTCATCCTCACCATCAGTAAAGCAGGAGGACATTGAATTCGATGTCTTAAATGAATTGAACTCCGTTGCTTGGGATGATGAAGATCTTTTGAAAATGACATCTGAAAGTAGCAACTGCGAGGTTCATAGATTATCGACAGACAAATTTGTGGACATACCTACCACCTCTTCAGATGTCACCATTCAAGGATACACACCACAAAGTTGGGAATTATGAAGTTAAAAGACTTCCAACTACGAGCTGTGAAAGCCGTACTTGAAGGTCGAGATTGTTTAATCGTGCAGTCAACTGCCAGTGGAAAAAGATGTTTCCAGTTACCGTCTGTTATTTTGAAAGAAGGTCACTTCGTAGTTGTAATTTCGCCAACTATTTCACTAATGGAGTCACAAGTTCACTCACTTACCAATTTAGGAGTACGTGCAGTTTTCCTTGGAGCTGCTTCTTCTTCTGATTGGCACTTTTCAAGACTTGATGATGCAAATTTGGACGAAAGCACCGTTCCCAAAATGGTATATGTCACGCCCGAGTATCTTATAGGCAACGACAAGTGACCTGGAGTTTATCTGAGACTTCCCGCTGAGAAGATTGGTCTGATCGTGGTAGATGAATGCCATAAAATATTTGAGAGGAGCGGCAACTTCCGGTATGAGTGTTCATTGTCACAACCACAAGCGATCTGCCGTCGAACACTGAAAGCATTTTTTTGCTAGATTTTGATGAAACCTTTCTGAAATGCCTGTGAGCAATAAAGTTTTCCCCTGAGAATCTTGAAGGCGATTTTCAGAATCCTTCCTTACTCATTTTTCTCTCTCACACATTTGCTCTTTGGCTCGCACACACTCGATATTCCGGGAATGCGTGATAAAGAAGTCAGCAAAATAGTTGACTTAGCAGGTCAGTTCAATGTTCAAAACACAAGAAGTCAAGTCAAGGATCAACCTAAGGCAAACGAGGTATTCAAACACACCGTGAAAACACCTCTCTCAGTCAGTCTGCCCCTCACTATTCAACTATTTAGCCAACAGAGAATTGCCTACTCAAGTTAAAGACCTAGAGGAAATTGTGTGCCAAGTGTACTGCAAAGGGGGACCTACCACCCTTGCTGAACTTCAATGTCATCTCTTTTGATCCAGGAATTTGGAAGGTGAACTGCTGCCTCCGTGCTTCATTACTCCCTCACATCATCCACGCAAACTTCAAGGCAATGCGCCACATATCCTTTACCACCAGCTGCCCGGATCTTTTACCCCTTAAAGAGAATGGCTGGAGTGAACATCATGAGCATACGTTCCTGTTATGTGCCTGCCTCCAAGCTGTTGTTGTTTTTAATAAATGCAGCTGCAATTGCTGCAAGGGACACTGTAGCTGTTTCAAGAGTGCGCTTCCATGCACTCCTCTTTTTTAATGTTTTGGAAAAAACTCTTACAAATCCATTCAAAGATGACACGCAGGTTGATGATGAAAACAACCGAAACGAGCAAAACCCATTACAATTATTGAGGAAAACTGTAAACAGGCTAACCGGAGTGCACAGTAGGCTAACCTTAGTGAAAAGTAGGCTAACAGGAGTGTACATTAGGCTAACCAGAGCAAATAGTAAGCTAAACTAAATGTATAGTACGGTAAGTGACGAAAATATTGAAGTATTGCTTGTTTTGTTTCGTTCCGCTTGTTTCGGCTGTTTCGATTGTCTCAGTGAAAGACCTTACATTGTGTTGGAGCATTCCGTTTGTAAACATGCAAACATCTAAAATTATTAAACAACAAACATGGCGACTTTTTTTTCTCTTTCACAGCAATCGTTGCACTTGTCTTGTTCATATCCCTATTTCAATCTTTACCTTACACTCTAGGGAAGGCAATCATTTATATTTCAGCATGGTCAACAAACAGGGAACATCCACTTACTTACTTTTTTTGATTTATTACGTGATGATTTTGACAGGAATTTGACAGGAATTTATGGCGACATGATCCAACCAGGTTTTGTCAGTTCTGGTCCAATTTGATCCAAGTTTTGATAATCCGGTACGATCTGATTTGATTCGGGTTTTGTTAACAGCCCATGAGTCATTATGGTCAGACAACTCCTCTTGCACAGAAACAGGAAAGTGATTCGTTAATGAGCAAGAGATCTACCGTGAACTCAATCATGTCGATGATACGTTTGCACTACAGTCTGACCTGGACTCTCTAGAAAACTGGACAAAAAGTTGGCAAGTTAAGTTTAATTTTGAGAAATGCGAAGTAATGAAAACAACGCATAAAAAGGACAAAAGTACACATCCTTATTACCTGTCAAATACAGAATTAAGATTTCTTGACTCATATAAAGATCTAGGTGTTAACATGTCGAGGGATTTATCTTGGTCGAATCACATGGATGTAATTGTGAACAAAGCTAACAAAGAAAGTGCCCAAAATGGCAAGTAATGCATATACTTCAGCAGGCAGTTGTAAAAAAAGACGAGCGGCTCCTGTAAAGAACGTGAACAAGGAAAACACAGAAAGCCGAAATTTGTCATCTTCCAAAAAGCGTAAAACATAGGCACGAGTGAAAAACAAGAAAGCCAGAAACACCAGTAAAGGAAAAATGTATCGCTCTTCATTACCATGCAGTAATAATGACAACAGTAATGAAAACTCTGGGATCTGAAATACGTTTTTGATGCTCAAACAGTTTTATCTATCAAGGAAAATGAAGCCTCGCTGTTTCAGTTGCAGTTTAGCAGAAGCGATCCTGCTCCACACCAATGAAAAAAAACTTTGCGTATTTGTCTTACATAGTTCTATTAAGTGGCAACCACAATACCATCAACTGGAAACTGTATAATTTGACTACTTGTAAAATATTTTGGTTATATTTTAGCATAAAATAAAGGTTAATGTTGGCAAACAACCTTTGGCTCAGATGAGCCCGCATTCATCTCTGCGGTTCTCATCCGCACATTCATTCCCTTTTTTGGTTATCGCTATTCAAGGGTAACATTCCATGCAAGTAATCACTTTCACCCTTCTCTGTGTTCTGCAAGTTCGTACCTTGCTCCAAGCGTTTTCAATTTTGAACAGTGTCTCTTCACTGCTAAAACAAGACTCCATGGAAACTTCTGGACTCACCAATGAAGTCCTACATCTTTTACTGGCGCAAAACAACTTGCCCATTACGGGTTCGCGTGAACAGTTGGTCAACATCTTGGTTCGATCACGCCTCTGCTTTCCTCGACCACCCGCACGAGAAACTCTGACTCAGCCTAGGCCGCATCGGCAGCCAAACGACTTCGTTCAAACAACAAGCAACCTGGTGGAAGTGGCGTTCCAGATGAGCCCCGCGATCCCATAAGGGAGAACGACGCTATTATAATAACAGAAGAAAACGGCAACAGTCAACTGGCCCGGCAAGATGGCACTCGCAACAAGGCCCCTGCCTCAAACCCTCCACTCAATCCAGCGCAGTTGGCCTCGTTGATCTAGTTTTCTGTTCTCCAATTGTTGGTACAATTATGATGTATACTATTTGAACCCCCAGTGTGTTCTTTATCAAATTCTTCTGACAGAGTTATCAACAACAGCAAAAACTATTTTATCATAGACTAGTAATGAGTATGTGAATTTAAAACAAAATATCTCATTTAAATATTTATACATAAATTTCTTTGCAGGGGTAAAGCATCAGGGAAGAAGAAGAAGGCTGTCAGACAAGCCTATGCAGACATCACCTCTCTGCGATCATTTCTTAAAACTGTCATGCCTATTCTTGCTTTGACAGCAGCTGTCGAAAAGAGGAAACGAGAGGGCCTTGTAAAACTGCTAGGACTTCGATCAGCGAAGATTGTTGATGTTTCCATCAACAACACTAACATAAGATTTTCCGCCCAAAATGTCAAGGATGGATTAAACTGTTTTAACTGGCTGGTGGAAGACATTGCAAACCAACAAAACTCTGTCCCTAAGACAATTGTGTTTTGTCGTAGCATTACAGATTTGTCCACCCTTCTCAGTTATTTGTTGATGAAACTTGGGGACCTGGCATATCTTGATAAAGAGAAGTATACATCGAAATGTCTACTTGGGGTATATTATAGCAACAGCCCAGTCGAGTTAAAGGATCTTGTCAAAAAATCTCTCAAATTTGATGATGGCCCAATCAGGATCGTTCTTGCAACATCTGCCTTAAGTCTTGGAGTTAACTTCAAAGACATAAGATATGTCATCCATTATGGCCCTGCTCCAGATCTTAGAAGTGAGTTGCAGGAAGCGAGAAGAGCTGGCAGAGACGGAAAAAAAAAAACATTTAATGTAATTCTGTACCATGGCCAACAGTTGCCTTTTTGTGACAAACAAATTAAACAGTGCATCAGTGTTGACTTGTCTTCGTGCCGCCTTTCTGAAACAGTTTGTGGATGATGTGGAACCTCTAAAAAATGGTCACGAGTGTTGCAGCAGCTGTCATCAAAACTTCAAATGTGGTGGAGACAAATGCAACGTAGAAATCCCGCCCTTTGAAGTTAAAGAAGTTGCCAAGGCTGTTCCAAATAGAGAAAGAAGTATTAATGACGAAGATGTTTCAGACTGGAGATGCGTTTAATTTTCCAACTTGGCACCTGCCAACCGCACGACCTCAACTTGGATTTCGGTTTCTATAGAGGTTCTCGCGCGGGTGTCTAGAGACATGACTTTAAATAAATTCTCTTGTTGCATATTTTTAATGGTCGTTTTATTTACGACCAATTTATCACTGATGAAGGGCTAAGCCTGAAACGTTTGGTTTTTAATGAACTTTTTGGCACTTAAAATACACTTTTTTTCTTGACCCCTAGAAAGTACTGTCTTGACCTTGGTAAGATTATTATGGGCTGTCACGAATGATTCTTCCTTCACAGCGATTTTTCTTGCTGTTTTCACTCAAATTCGCTGGGTTTTTTTTCACCAATAAGTTAAGCACAGACGCAATGGTGTAAGCAGAGGTAAGCTATTTCTGCAGATAAGATCGCAGTTAAATAAAAATAAAATAACAGTTAAACATAGAAATGAATAAAAATAAAAAGATGTTAATTATTTGGCACATTTAGAATTTCTTTGGCAATCTTCGGAAATTTTTGTAAAAGCTTGGAAATATCCTCATTACCTTCGGGAAACATTTTAAAATCTTTTCGTTAATCTTCGAAAAATGGTCAAAAATCTTTGGAAAATCTTAAAAAATCTCATTATGAGGTTTAATATTATAAACAAAAAAAAAATACACGGTTGTAAGAGTCTCTCGTTTAAATCGATATAAAATTGAACTGTTACAGATAAATGTCATATCAACTATCAGGAGCCCGTGAGCTCCTGCAACCATGTATTATCTGGTCTTATTACTCCCCGGCCCAGGCCTTATGTCCATAACCGAGTTAACGGTTATGGGCATTAGATATGGTAGGAAAACAGCAAAGTCATCTTTTCAAAAATGGAACAGCAGAAGTAATGTATTCGAAAAGTCACTTACATGTACAATGGCAAAGAAATCGTAGTCCATCACGCTGTCGAAAGTCTACGATGTAGAGTCTCTTAAACGAATGTACAAACTCCAAGAGAGTGGACATATTAGGCTGGTAGAAATCAGCAACCCCCTCCTGTGAATGTGGAATGGTCAATCTTAAAGACATTTGCATGCATGTCATTTGGATAATGCTAAAACAATTGAATGTCAACGAAAATGCCGCGTTGCTCCACCAGTAAATGATAACTTCTGAACAGCTGAAGCGGATCTTGTCAACTAGCGGTTGTCCAACCAGCCAATCATCACCTTCTCTTCGGAGACCAGCAGCGCATCTTCCCTCTTCCTCTTGTGCTTCCTTGGCTGCAAAAACAGGGCCACCAATATTAACAGCAAACCATTTCACTTGGGAAACCCCAGCATTGCTGTCATGCCAAATATGATAGGAATGGCTCTATCTCAACCATCCTCTGCTCCCAACGTCCCTTTCAACATTACGGTTACAAGGGCAGGAACACCAACATTCTTTGCATCCCAACCATTTTCAATTGCTTGTTTCCCTCAGGCCTTCAGGTTGGCAGCGCCACCCATCCAACTTGCACGGTTAACCTAACAACATCATCTCTTCACCCAGCCTCAGCTGTTATTCCTACCGCATTCAGCCGTTATCAAAGGATGCCATGGCACAATAACAATGTTTTTGTTATTGTGCCTATCACGAACAGAATAAAGAAGTGCGCGGGCTGCCCATTTGAGTTTGTGGACGTAAATGGGCAGCCATTCGCTGGGCTGGTCATTTGTCAGGTGGAGAAGGATTTTTACCATGGAAAAAATGGCCAAAAACAAGTGAGAAGAGAAAATAACAAATACTACCACTGTGAAAATAGATGCCTTATTAATTACCATCCCTATTCCAGCCCTGCCCTCCTACGTTTGGATCCGTCAGTGCAGTTGGATCACACTCAAGTAAACCATCTGCAGCGCACTTTCAACTTACATTTTTAATCCGCCCATTCAGGAGAATTTCAAAAATTTCAATAAAAGGACAAAGCAAGAACAAGTTTAATTTGTTACATTACTATGCTTTATGTTGGAACAGTACAAAGACACATTAATTGCAAGAAAATTTAGAAAAAAGGACATGTGTTCATACTTATCCCGGGCCGGGGGGTTTGTTTCATGGATAACAAAAAATAATGATAATTTAATAAACCGGCTATGTGTCAATTTTCACATAGCCATTTTCTCTCCATCTCGTTGTTTGCATTGCCTTTACAAACGAAGCACAGCACACATTTCATTCTGTTTAACAATTTGAGAGTTCGTGGCTAAATTGAAGCATAAAAATTCTTAAAGGGTCTCTTTCGTGGGGGTGGGGGGGTGGGGGCGAGGGTGTCTAAAAAAATAACAAACAAAGTTCTTGATAGGGGTGCCTGGGGACGAGTGGTTGAGGGAAAATTTTGTGGTTCCAAAGTGGCGGTAAAAGAATCGCATGACATAATTCAGTCATCGCACAACAGACTGCTGTTTGATCATAAAATTAGTGTGATTTCTTTTTTGAGACATCCCTGCATTTTACAGTTTCTGGCTGTGGCTGATTACCAGTCAAATAACCCAGGGCTAATTATCCAGTTAATGGAAAAGTCTCTGCCACAACTTGTCAGGTAAGAGAAATCATTAAACAGTAGATTGCCAAAAATAATTGGGCATGATGTGGCATGCGCCTTAATTACTTACACTGCCTTCAGCCAAATGCTATTTTACACATTGTGATGTAAGCAGCAACAATGTACTGGTCTGGAGACAAGGGACTGTTGGCGGGCAAGATTGAGTGACTTTGGATCAGCTGAATTTGAGGAGTTTGAGGAAGTGAAAGCAAAGCAGATAGGAGATATGCAGATGCCAGATGTGAGGATGAGAAGATGTCACATCTGGAAGGATGCTCCCTGAAGAGAAGAGATGGGAAGTTTGATCACTGAGCTTGCCCTTTTTTTCCTTGAGCCCCTTACTCATTTTGCAAAAGACGTATTTTCATGCTGGACAAATGGTGGCAACAAGTGTTCTTCAAGGTGGACCAATCCTTGGCCCTGGCTGGGGCCATATGCCAGAGATGAGGGTTCTTTTCTAACAATAATTTTGGGTACTTTAGAAGGTACATACTTAAGAGATAATCCCTTTGGAAGATAGTTGACTTATAAACACAACCCCGTTTAAAAAATGGTCAAATGAAGGAAGGACTTTAACCTAAAACCAAAGCGGCACTGTTCTACCCGTCAATTACAGTCAGAAAAATGTATTAACATTTTTGTATTAACTCAACTAAATACTGAGCATTTTAAGAATAGTTTTAGTAATAGGTTAGCTTTTAGATATAATTTAGCTGTTAATTCTTAGTTTTTACATAGTTTTTAATATAATTGTCATAATATTGCAACTAATTTTTAATTTTCATTCTTGTTCCTGTATTTAGCTCTTTTTAAATATTTCTACCATTGTAGCATTTGATATGTATTTTATAAACTGAAATAAAGACACTTTATTTATTTATTTTCAACAAGAGCTAGTTTAGCTGTTCCATATTTGAAAAAGGGGTTTTTCTCTACCACCTTACTTTTACTCTTTCTTTTGTCCTTATTTTCCTGTGTTTTTTATTGTTGTAGATGATTTTGTTTACTTTAAACACGTTTAGAGTCGAAATAATCTTAACTGCAGAAGATATGATACGTATGCTTTAAATTTTGCAAAGCTATTTTTTACAGACCGTATTAATCCTGTTACATTGTAACAGTTTTATCTAAGACGTCCAGATGCGAATAGAAATGTACTTGAATTTTTGAATGGGTTATGGTTATGGTATGGCGTTCACTAATATATCTTAAGAAGGGGTCTGGACCTCGTGATGAACAGATGTGTTTGATGAGCTCTGCTATCCGTTCTTCTCGACCATGTAAAATCAAAGATTTTTGGTAGCCATTTCAAAAGTTTCACTCTTAAATTTAATGTTAGAAACAAACATAAAGAAGAGAACTGATTAGCCACTAAACAGCAAAGAAAACCTCGATAATTTAGAACAATACTCTAGGAAAAACTCCTTGGAGTGCCACGGTATTCCCGACGGAGTAAATATGCCAACAGTCCAAGTTGTCTGCAAAATTGTCCAAGCTTTCGATGTGGAGATTCAGTAAGAGGACATTGAAATCTTGCACAGAATTGGGCGGAAGAGAGGCGAGAATCAAAGCCTGCACTAATCTAAAAGGTGTAACTGTTCAAAGTCTCTTTCCTGGTTCCTCCGTCTCCTTGGAGGCTAGCCTGTGTGGCCGGCATTCGAAGGGGAGGTAGAAGAAAGGAAGTTTGAGCACAAAGTGCGAGAGAGAGCGCATGATCGTTTGGGATTGGGAAGTGGAACATCTGCCTTGGCGCTATTGTTTTTTTCATTCTGCTCCCTAATTAACTTGTGATCTGTTTCATGCTGGCTGTCAAAATTATCCAATCAGGTTAATGCCGCTTTTCGCCGCTTTTTTGCATGACCTTGGTATCCTATTTCTTTTTCTCGCCTTGCGAGAAATACGGCAAACAAATATCTTCTATGGCAGATTTAAAGCATGTTAAAAGCAAAGCGAGGACGTCCAAAGAAAGAAAACAACTGCAATGAGGTGTGCCGAATTTGTAATTTAAATTTGAGAGTGACCTATGGTGATTGTGGAACGAAATCTTGTGCAAATTTGTTCAAACCTTCAACAAGAAAGGAAACTTTCAGCGTTGTGTGATCTGAACGTCTTGAAAATGTAGACTTTACACTCTTGAACGATCCTGGCGTTTCACAAGTTGTTTGCAATGGATGCTGCCGAAACATCAACAATTTTTACGAACTCTTTCATTTTTTAAAGAGGCATTTGATGGATGAGAAAAGCTCTTTTGAAACGGAGAATTGCGAAGGTGCAAAAAGAAAATTTGGCTCCATGTTGCAGTCACGGGCACGAAGCAGTCCTCCAAATAAATCGCTGAGAACTCAGTCGCCAGGAAAAGAAAGGAATCTAATGTGAAGCACAAAATCTCTAGAGTTTTAGGAGAATGGAAAAGATGCAGAATTTGCTAGGGCAGTTCATTCTAACGTGTTGTCAAATTATAATGTTGATGATATGAATACAAGTAAGGAGAGCGCAATCCTAGCGGACATGTAACAACAGAAAATTCCCTGGACAAAGACAGTCAGAACAACATAAGAAATATTTCTTTGCAGAATTGGAAAACCGTTGTTAATGCCTGTTTTAGTCATGAAAACATCTCTCCGGAATTAAAAGGGTTTGCGCGGCAAATTGAATGCGAGTGTAAAGATTACACTAAAACTGACAGTTGTTTAAAGGGCACTAGTCCTCATCAACTGGCCGTCTTTTCCAACAAAACAGTCTGTAACGAGGTAGAAACATATTGTCCTCTTCTCTATGCATTATTGAGTAAGGCAGCAAACATAAATGAATCGAGTGCAGACGACCAGAATGAGAGGGTTAGAAATGCTATCACCCTGGCCACGTCGAGTTTAATTCGCTGTAGAAAGCCTACAATGTCTGCTGAAGTGTACCAAATTTCCACAGTCCTGTTTCAGTGGCGTTAGCTTCAGGGACTTCACCAGATTGAATCACCTTGGAGTTTGTATGTCGCATCAAATGATGATCGACTTACAAAAGAAAATGGGCGAAAACTACAACTTCAAAGCGATAATCTGGAAGAAAACTATTGAAGAAAACAAATGTGCCAATTTGCTTGTTGAGGAAATTAAAGAAATGCAACTGCCGCCAAAAGATGATGATGACATGGACTGGTGGTGGACAAAACACTGACCCCCAGTCCATGGACTACCCCAATGGACTACCCAAATGGACTACCTAAAATGGACTACCCCTAAAAAATGGACTACCCCTTAAAGTACTATTCCGAGTGTGTACCACTTACTGAGATGTTGTTATACGCACATAATTTGCACTTACTTCGAGTACTTTCGACAACTCTAGCCGCCATTTTGAATAAATTACACTATACATCTGCTGACCTCAAAAAGCGAAGACTCATGCTCAGGTCGCGCGGAGCTAGCTCGCATCATGGATTCGGACTCGATGAGTTCGGGTAAGACTTATTTATCAAATCTGTTTCCATCTTAGAACTAGAGTCATAACTGGACGATGTTGATTTTATGTATATTTGAATTAATCTTTAGATGAAGACTTGCAAGTGATTTATGAAGAAATAGCAAGGTACAAGGGTTAACATGATGCATATATGGATTTACAACTAAATCTTACTAGACTTTGCATTACCCAGGAAAATCCCCGTTGTTGTATGCCAGTAATTAGTCAACAATATTATTTTTAGCAGTTTAGGGACATTTTAGAACGAAGATTTCAAAATAAAACATTTTTCCACTCGAAGGATCACGAGGCAATGGGTTTGGGGAGGTATTTTGAGAACCAGGCAACAAAAACAAAAGCTTGTTATCTGGAATTTAAGCTTATATTTCAAGGAACAACAACCAGTGAAATATTAAATTGCAGTTAAGAATTATCCCAAATTATTTTTGCAAAGTTTAGTTCTTCTCCTCGTGGATTTGAAATGTACATTACATGCAAGCTTGAAAAAAACTTGCTTCTCTATTAGAAATGGATTATTAAATTAAAAAGTGTAAAATGACGATCTGTTCTGTAAATATACTGGCGCTGAATATGGCACTGTGTATGTTACCACCTCAAATTCAGTAATCATTGATCACACTCTACCTTATCTGTTCAAAGGCTGTGCAACAGTTGTAGTTCAGGAACCTCAAAGATTTACATATAAGCCTGTAGTGCAGGTATATTTTGTGTGAGCTAGCACTCAATTTTCCGCACAGAATTTTTTTGTTTTTGCTATATTTAATAAGAAAGGTGAGAAACCCTGGATTGCAGAAAAGGGCCTAGGGAGTGGGATTGATGCAGAACGACAAACGTGACAGCCAACACATAGTGAATTGCCATGTGCCTTCGGAAAATAGTGGGCTACCAAGACAAGTGCAATCAACGTTTTTTTTTTGCCTCCTTGCCTTGATTATTTTTACCTGCATTTTAACATATGCCCCAATATTTAGAAATGTATAGGCTGGTGTCTGGGTGTTTTCCAACAATGCTGCAACACACTCTGACTTCCTCCCTGTGCTCTTTATACCCAGAATACTCCAGGTAAACTGTTGGCACAGGGAATGTTAATTTTTCCAATGAAAAAAAGAGTGTCTCAACATTTATACTATTTTCCTTTCTTTTTTAGCACACCAGATCTTGTGGAAATACTCTCTGATGATGATGACAATGATGATGATGATCGCCAGTTGGAAGAAAATCAGGTGAGGCATCACTGTAGCTGATGCATAGGTATATTTTACTGTCCAGTTCTGCAAACAAGTATTGACATTGACACTGATAACAAGTTTTATTGTTACAACTGACCTATAGAATTGAAACACAGACATGATGCTGTGGGCTTCCTTGCTTGACTAAATTACACCTAAAAACACATTTTTCATACTTAAAAATGCTTGCATCTGTCTTCATAATCCAGTGTATCGAGAAATCATTTACTCCTAAAATTCCCGTTCAGATTTGTTAACCTCATTATTGCATAGACTTCTACCTCTGAAAATTATTTGTTGAAGGTCTCTTTGAATTTTGAAGGTAATTGTTTATGTCACTGATATACTACTTAAATAAGTATTTTATCTTGGATATCTAATGTCAAAGAAGGCTTATAAAAACCTTCCAAGAAATATTACTTAGAACATGTTAAAACAAGAACCATTTCTGAATCATTATTTTTTGGTGATAGGTTGACGTTTCTCACTCACCAAGAAAGTTTAGGCGAGAGGAAATAGTATCATTCAGAGGTAATGAGGATTGCAAAGTTGTCAAATTGGAGAGTCTAGAAAACCCATTTGGGGTTCCGCTGCTAATGAACTGCAAGAAAGACAACAAAGAACTCGTCAGCAGCAGTGTACCACATGCCATTCAGGAAAATGGAACATTTCTAGTAGACCTCGACAAGCTCGCAAACCGGAAGGATGTGTTTGCAGATGACAATGGAGTGTGGATAATGAAAGGAAGCCGAAGAAAGTCTTACTGTGTAGAAAAGGATGCAGATGGTCAAGTTATTTCTCTGAACAGAAGTCAGGGGAATACTGACATTATTGTCCGCAGGCGACCCTATGTATGAAAGTCATGTCCAGAATACCATAAAACTATTATATCCATTGAGTATGGAAAGGACATAGACAGATGGTACCCAATCGTTCTCCTCCATTATTATTTCGATGGTGAGCCCAAACAATTCACTGTTGCCCCACATGGTAACCGCAAGGCCAATTCAACACAGTCATATGTCAGGACAAAAGAATCTACCAAAGAAAAGTTGGCAAAGAATGTTGCAGATGTAAAGTTCAACACCAAAAGGGCATTATTTCAAACCGTCAAGGAAGTTGGAGGGGTTAGTGGGGCTGCCAGCACTAGCTCCCTTCCTCGAAATTACACCCAGGCGAAGAACATTAAGCAAAAGTTGGGCCTCACACCTGGCTCATCAACAAAAAGTGCTAATGACCCCTTGCTTGCAGTGCTGGAACTCCAGAAAAGTACATTTCCTGGTTTCATAAGAGAAGTTGTCTGCAATGACCTACCCACCATAATGCTGTACACAGATAGCCAGTTGGATAACATTGTGAAGTTTTGTTGTAATGACAAAGCTGGACTTGTTTCTGAACTTGGTTTGGACATAACATTTCAACTTGGACCGTTTTATGTACTGGTCTCAACATACAAAAACACGCTGCTAAATGTTAAAGGAAGTAATCATTCCCCTTCATGCATGGGTCCGATTATGATATGTATGACGAAGGAAGAGGCCACATATTTATCATTCCTTCACTGTTTGCTTAGAGAAGTCCCCGGTCTATCACAATATCTACATGCAACTGGGACTGACAACGAGGTGGCCCTTCGCAATGCTACAGCTGCAGGGTTCCCAAATGCATCTGCCTTGCTATGCTACTTGCATAGCAAGAGAAATGTCAAGGCAAAATTGAAGGAACTGGGGGTTTCACATTACTCTGGTCAAATTCCAGAGAGCAATTTGACGAGCGAGTAAAGATTCTGTTAAAAGAATGGGAAACACTTGAGGGTTTAGAAAGAAGAGGCCCCCCACAATTTGCCACTTATTTCCAGAAATTCAAGCTGGAGGATATGAGGGAGAGGATGGCAAAGTACATCATGCAAGATCTGGGACTTGGAGATGAGCCATATCACCAGAACATTCCCGAGGCTGTCAACTGCATGATTAAAGAGTGGAACAACTTTGTCCCCCAGGACCTCGACAAGTTTATTATCTCCATGTTTGACTTTGCAGAGACATTTGAGTTTGAAACTGAAGCAGCATGGTTTGGAATCTCAGAAAAGTGGGAAGTTAAAGAAGGTTACCGTCAGCACCTGCCTAAAGTTTCACATGGGGCAATGACAACAGATGAAAGAAAAGCTTCAATGAAGAGAGTTTCCAAAGTTTGCCCAGACGCAGAAATGTACAAGCAGTGTCGTGCATTTAAATTCTCCGCCAAGGTGGCCAGTACCAGCTGTGTTACAGGTCAAACCAGCCTTGTAGATATGGAACCTAGCTTTGAAGTTATTGCTCCCCTGACAAAGTTTTTCTCTGAAGAGGAACTGTATGGAATGTATGACAAGGGTAGAGCAGACGTGAAGAACAACAGAATTCGTGAAGGTTTCAAACAGCAGTCATTCCTTGTTGACAGTGGAAGGCCTTTACCCTACACAGTCCAAAGTGCTAATAGTGGCAAGTGTTCTTGTACCTGCTCAGTATTTCAAAGGAACAGTTTGTGTCATCATTGCATTGGTGTTGCAATGAAAACTGGGAAACTTGACAGTCTTGTGTCTAATTTTTCTGGGAGAAGTCTTACAAGGATTACAACATCATCAGCCCCAGCTTCTGTTGGCTCAAAAATGCCACCTAGAAAACGCCAAAGAAGTGAAGAAGAGCGACCATCACAACGCAATGAAGGGGACCTTCTACAGCCAGTACAGTTAACGACAGAACCAATCAATGAAACCACCCTTGTGATAAGAACAAATAGAATACCTGGCAACCCAGTGCCAAGTGCACCACTGGTGCTGAAGAAGATAGCAGGAGGGATAAAAAAATGCAGTGGGTGCCAGAAGCCAATCACTACTCCTGTTGAGGGTTTTTCAACAGAGGATGACCAGCACTTCTGCTTTGGTCGATTGGAAGCGTATAACTACTGGAACAAAACTCTGAAAAGTTATCAGTCAACAGTGTCCACTAGGCACTTTCACCTAAACCCAGTGTGCACTCAAGTGCAAGGCAGTTCACATTTCCGTATCAACAGTGACAAGGTGGAGGTTTCCTTAAGCCTCAGGGCACTCATCAAAGAAAGGTTTTCTTATGACATCTAAACTGTATTTGCCACTCCTAAGGAGTGTTAACCCTTTCAGCTCCTACATCATAAAACAAATTCTCCTTACTTGTCTCCCTACATATTGTTGAGTACTAGCTGGGAGAACTTGCTTCAACATTGAGACAATGACTTTTTTGTTTGCTAATCATCCTTAGTTCTCGTGACTTGAATATGTTATACCGGTAATTGCATTGATGTGATTAGGAGAAAATTGATGCAGATCACTGTTGGAGCTTAAAGGGTTAACTTGATTGCCTGGCTTATGAATAGATTTTTTTGTCACTTAATGATTAAGCTATGTAAAAATGCTTTTCAAAAGTATTTCTAGTCTACATAATTTTATATTAAAATCCCTGACCTATTAAGTGGTATTTTAATACATTTAAGTCTTTTGAATTAAGTCAGAAAGACATTATATTATAGTGTATGGGACATAACATTTACCCTGACCTGTACACTAGCCACCATTGCTCCAGTCTGTCTTATAATTATGAATAAATTAGGTGCATTGTTTGCAGTGTACAGGGCACAGGAGTAACCCTGGTCTTTTCATTGAACCAGCCATCATTGTTCCAGTTAGTTCTCTTTATGAATAGATCTAGAAGTAAGTTGTACAACTTGCCGTGTATAGGGCACAACTGAGATTAACACTGGCCTACGAACCGGCCATCATTGTTCCAGTTAATTCTCTTTATGACTGGATCTAGAAGTAAGCTGTATAACTTGCAGTGTATAGGGCACATGATTAACCCTGGCCTGTGAACCATCCATCACTGTTCCAGTTAATTCTCTTTATAAAAAGATTAGCTGTATAACCTGCAGTGTAAAATTGTTAATAAGAATTAATTAGAGTATTGTCGACTGTCTACAGGGCTCAAGATAGCCTGCCTCAATACTCGATGTTCCAGTTAACAACATTTTGTCTATTAATGTTTTGCAAGGTACAAAGATATATCCAGCAGCAGTGATTTTTTTTCACCAAAAAATAATTCTTATGTTAGATGTTGAAACCTATTAAAAACTTGCATGATTGTCATATTCTTTTCTTGCCCCTCCCCCAACTACATGCATATTGTTTCAAATGTTATAAAGATCAATATTCCCCTTCAAGTTCTGTTAAGTTTTATTCCATTTCAGTTTTAGCATCAGTGACCACTGGTTGTTGTTTTCTTGAAATATGCATTGTAAACTGAACTGATTATTGACTACCCTGTTATTTATATCAGGATTGGTCTTAATCTTTGCAGAATAAATTGTTCCTTTTAAAAGACTGACTTGAGAGTATTCAGCCATTAGTTATTCTTGTGTTCTCCCATCTTGTTATCTTTTAGCTTCTGCATGTGCCGGCAAGCTGAATTGCCTGGTAATGAGATTAACAATATTTTAATACTGACTGTAGGGTCCATCACCAGCTGCCAGCAAACTCGACCTCGGGGTTTTTGTTCTACTTCCTTCCAGGTGTATGTCATCTTATCCACTTCCACATCAGTCTTTTGTCACGAACTGTTTCTGGGTTGTCCTCCCTTTCTCTTCCCTTGGGAATTCCAAGTCACTGGATTAGCGAGTGACGTTGCTTGGTGCTTTCCACAGCATGCCATGGCCAATCCAGCCTATTTTTTACTCAGGATCTGTCTGCCTACCGGTTCTGTTCTCCTCGCTGCCAAAGTTATTCATTCAAAAATTTTCTCAGGCCACCAAATGTTTAAGATGCGTCTCAAGCAACTATTTGATCCCTATTTATAAAAGTTTGGATCTTCTGTAGTGCAGTGTAGTGCCTGTTTTGTCCGTCTCTATGAGTGCGACGATTGATTTCTTGATTTGAGTCTACGCTTTCGTGATCAGCGGATGTCCATTTAGTATAATATATTCAAAATGGCGGCTAGAGGGATACGTACGGCTTGAAAACAAACAAGGTGAGACTTAGGTGCAAATTATGTGCGTATAACAACAGCTCAGTAAGTGGTACACACTCGGAATAGTACTTTAAGGGGTAGTCCATTTTTTAGGGGTAGTCCATTTTAGGTAGTCCATTTGGGTAGTCCATTGGGGTAGTCCATGGACTGGGGGTCAGTGTTTTGTCCACCACCCATGGACTTGGTGCTGGAAGTCGATGTAAGTGAAGAAACCATAAGGAATTACGAATGGTACAGCCCAGAAAACTACCACAGAAGTCTGTAGAAGACTGACAGTTCACAGATCTTCTACCACATTCATCAGTTCAACAGAATTTGATCTGGCAATGGGCAGTCCTTGTAAGCTGAGTTATTACGAAATACGTGCCAGCATTTGTGGAATTCAGAAAGAATGTTATTTTCCACATCCCTCACAAGTATTCAGAGGAGATGGCAACAAAGTCTGAAACTGTAAGTGTGATAAATAAATAGGCCCTTTGAATCAAAGAGCACAAGTTAATGTTCACCGGGGGGGGGGGGGGGGGTGGGGTGGAGGGAAATTTCTTAACAAGTGTTTACTGACTTGAGCATCCTGTAAAATTTGTCGGAAGTACATTTGGGGGCAGGGTGGTTGAATTGGATAAGACTGTTAATTGAGGAATAACATATATAGCCATAAAATTTTTGGCTTCCTTTCAGTGCTCGCTTGGTATGGAATTTTTTTATCCCAATGTGGCTGCAGACATGGCCCAAATTCTCAAATACTACCAGTCAAAGTATGACCATGCTTCACATTTGAAAACAAAAAAGAAGTTGTTGCCACTGTGCCAGTACATGGGGATCAGCTATTTGAAGAAAGAGCATGCAATGTGGAATGGGCTTTCCAGGATGGGCAGAACAGTTATGACAAGCTTGAAGGACTTCCTCCAGAACATGTCGATTGGCATGCCAAGGTTACACTATATGAGGTGAAGGATTTTTTCCCCTTCTATTTTTTTAAATTTTCCACCTCATTATTTAACCATCACTTTTCTGAAAAATATATCTGACTATATCAAGAAGTGTTATTGTGTAAATCTTGTCCTGCTTTAACTACAATAAATACCCACCCACCCCCTTCTTCTCTCATCACATTCCACTGCTGTTGTTAGTGGCTACTTTTTTAGCCATCATTTTTCTGGACAATATTTAGTGACTCGATATCATTTAGCGAGTTCCCAAAAAAAAGTGTTATTGTGTAAACGTGCTTTCACTATAAAAGAAGCTGCTAACCGTAACTTAGGTTCAAGTTTAGGTCCCAGCCAAATTTGAGCACAAAAGTCATTAATCCTCAGCCCCCCTTCCAATCCTATACATTATATGACACGTTTTACCAGTATCTTTTTTTTTTAACTTAGCCATTATTACTGTTGAAATATCGTTTGTTTAGACGGAGTTTGAAATGTTTGTGAAAAATGCATCTGCAGCTGAGTTAGGCACATCCCGTGCTAGTATGAACCGTATTGGTAAATTCAATGCTGCCAAGGGTGTCAAGACACATTACAACGAATACAAAGATTTTCACTCAAGAGAGGTTGAAGTTCATATATGTTCATCATTCATGGAGATGTGTGGAATGTCTAAAATTGATGGTAACTGCAATGATAGTATTTTAATTATCTTCATATGTTATTGTTGTAAAACATTTTGATAAAAGGATGCTGGCAGCTGAGTTAAAGGATATATACAAAGACTGTCTCTTACTTCATTTAGTGAGTCCCTCAAGTCTATTTTATCTTGGTTGCAAGCAGGCCATGGCATGGTTTGATGTTGTTGCTTGCAGGGGCGGTGCAACATGATGAACCCAATATTTAATTTCTTGAGATTTAATAATGTATGCAAAGAACTTTTATCCTGTGGTATAATATCTTAGACCAGAATGAAATTTGTGCTGGGGTGGGGGCGTGCCCTTGCTTTGAAAGGTCTTTGGCAGTTTATTGCCTCACCTTCGACGGCAATACATGTAATGAAAGTTTGAGTTCATATTATATTGGATATCCAGAGTTTAATAAATCGGCTATGTGTCAATTTTCACATAGCCATTTTTTCTCCTTTACAAACGGAGCACAGCACACATTTTATTCTGTTTAACAATTTGAGAGTTTGTAGGTAAATTGAAGCATAAAAATTCTCTTTCTTGGGGGGGGGGGGCGAGGGTGTTCTTAAAAAATAACAAACAAAGTTATTGATAGGGGTGCCTGGGGACGAGTGGTTGAGGGGAAATTTCGTGGTTCCAAAGTGGCGGTCAAAGAATTGCATGCCATAATTCAGTCATCGCACAACAGACTGGGTTCGATTGGAAATGCCAGGAAATTTGCACATAATTTGTGATCCAGAACTTTGTCACATGACACAAATGCTTGTTATGCTTCTGGCCAAAACTGAATGCTGATTCGAGTGATCATTGCCATAATTTGTCTTTGATGGAACAATATAGTTTGGGTGCGGTCAGCGGTCGTAATGGTGACCGGACGTGTATTTGTCTCCTCCGTACTTTTGCTGTCTTTGCTCAGCTTTTCGCCTCTCCCTGGACAAAAGTGTGACTGGAACCACTCTTCCAGCGACCCAGCTCTTCTTTTCGCAAACTCTGTCCCTCTTGGTGCGAATCTTGCGCTGGGATATCAACTTCGCTCCACGTCAAAATACGTCCGCCATCTTGTTTCTGCTCCACGTGGTAGAAGGTATTTTGCCTCAAGGACGTGCTACTATGCAAACTCCGACAGCAGCTTCCAGCATAGTCGTCTCCTTACAAGCGGCGATGTTGCCCTCAATCCTGGCCCGTGCTGTAATCCTCCAAAGTGCTCTGTTTGTTCGGGAACAGTCGCTCGTAACCACAGAGCCTTGAATTGTGACCAATGTGAAAAGTGGTGCCATATTAGATGCGGAAACGTCAAACCAAGTGATTATAAAAACTTACAACGCCTAACGACCTTTGATTGGTCCTGTCCTCGCTGCCTCCAGACCACTGAGATTATTGCGAATTCCTTCCGAAATGAGACCATTCTCACCGCTGTAACTGCTACCACGAATAACAACACCGAGGTTACAGAATCCCGGGATGATCCATTTCTCGTCCTCAAACAATCTGTTGGCGACAAAAATCTCAAGATTGGTCATCTTAACATCAATGGCCTTGTGAACAAGCTGTGCGAGGTCCAACACCTCTTGTATGTAGTCAAGTTTGACCTTCTTGGTATCACTGAGACTCACCTAAACTCGAGTATTTCAGATGACTGGATCAAAATTTCTGAATATAACTTTGTGAGGAGGGACCGTGATTCCTGTGGAGGTGGTGTTTTGATATATTTCAAAGAAGATCTTACTGTACACCCTGCTCTTTCTTGGGAAAGATCAAACATGGAAGCAACATGGCTAAACGTCACCATGAGATCTCAATCCTTCCTTGTTGGCTGTGTCTACAGACCACCTAATGACTCCTCCTTTTTTGAACCTTTTAGGGACTTGATTGCTAATATCTGGCTAAAGAGGAAAAATATAATCCTAGTTGGTGACCTCAACTGTGATATGCTGCACAAACCCAGCAACGCCGAGTCCGAATATGGAAAACGCTTACGAAGGATCCTATGTAGTTATGGTTTAAAAAACATCATAAACAGTCCAACCCGTATTACTGCCACCTCAAAGTCGCTTATCGACCTCGTGATAACAAGTCAACCTTCTAAAATCCAAACCTCTGGTTCCATCGACTTGGGCATCTCCGATCACCACCTAATATTCGCTGTCTTTAAAGTTGCAAGGAGTAATCCAAAACCCAAAGTTATCTCAACCAAGAACTATAAATCGTTAGACACTAAGCAACTTAGGAGCGACTTCGATCAGGCCCCATGGCATATAACTGGATTATTCGATGATATTGATGACAGCGTGGATGCTTGGCAATACTTATACGATGAAATCCTACTTCACCACCTACCCCCACGAGATGTTCGGATAAGAGTTAAATCTCTTCCATGGATTGACACCTCCATTAGAAAAGAAATGAACAAGAGATACAAACTCTTAATAAAGGCAAAGTCAACAGGTAATCCTGAATTATGGAGTCTCTACAAGCAGAAGAGACTAGAGGTGAAAAAGCTATTAAAGAGTGCTGAAGCTGCTTACTGGCATAATTTATTTCAAGAAGCTACCAACCCTAATGAATTTTGGAAATTGACTAACCAAGTTTTAAGAAAACACAAAGCCAAAAGCATCGGTCCAATTTGCGATCACAACCACGACGGGGTGATATTAACCCATGACCTAAAGAAGGCTGAGTATTTCAATGACTTCTTTGTGAATGTCAGTGAAGACCTCACTAAGCAACTCGATCCTTTGGACCTCTCATCCCTAAACACCTTTATCACTAGAATTACACCTACCAGAGACTATACTTACTTGAACTGGGAACTGGTAAAAAACAAACTGATAAAGGCTGCTAACCCCAAGAAGGCTACCGGTCCTGACCATGTTTCTCCAAGGGACCTCTCTATAATTGGCGACTCTGTCATCCACAGTCTATTACCGATTTTTACGAAGAGTGTGAGAGATGCATCTTTCCCCTCCAGCTGGAAATTATCACGTGTCAATCCCATATTTAAGAAAGGATCACCAACAGACGCAAACAACTACAGACCTATCTCCCTTCTCAGTATCCCAGGAAAAATCTTGGAAGATATTGTGAGCGACACCTTAAACAACCATATGGATACACAAGGTTTATTATGCAACAACCAATGGGGATTTCGAAAAAATTATTCAACTGAGAGCCTTTTACTTCATTTAACAGAGTCTTGGAGAAATGCACTGGACAAGGGCCAGAAAGTGGGTGTCCTTTTTATCGATTTTCGGAAAGCTTTTGACACTGTGAACCATACTATCCTACAAGAAAAGCTAAAAGCCATTGGTGTATCAGGTGACCTGCTTTCCTGGCTTGATGATTATATGTCTGCACGTAAGCAGTTTGTCCAATTATCAGAATATCAGTCCGAGCTCAAAACCATTACGTTTGGAGTCCCCCAAGGCTCAATATTAGGGCCCAAATTATTTTCAATCTTCGTAAACGACCTTCCTGAATCAATAACAAGTGGTAATGTATTCATGTTTGCTGATGATACCACAATTTACACAATTGGCAAGGACATCGACAATATCATCCTGACACTGCAATCCATTTTAGACCAGGTATACACCTGGTGTCAGTCTAACAGATTAATAGCCCACGAATCGAAGACGGAAGCCCTGATAATTTCAAGACAGAGCTTTATTGGTCCCCTGCGACGTTTGACTTACGGCAGTAGCACTATTGAGTACAAACAATCATCCAAATGTCTTGGGTTAACAATCGACAACAAGCTATCATGGTATGAACACATCGGGAACGTTTGTAAGTCCTTCAGTAACAAAGTCGCAGTCCTAAAACGGATAAAGTTCCTACCAAAACCAGTCTTGGAAACTATTTATTATAAAACAATCATCCCCAGTGTCCTATATGGTATTGCAGTCTGGGGATCTTGTTCTCCAGCTTTGTTAGATGATATAGACCGAATTCATTTGAGAGCAACAAGAATTTTTTATAGTCTACCGCATTACATCCATAGTGATTACATCAGGAACGCTCCATATTGGAACCCAATTGTTTCATTTTACATTAAGAGACTTCTAGTTATTACGCACAATATTTACCATGGAAATAGCATCGATCCTCTAAAGGACTTACTAGTGAAACCCGAGTCTACTTATAACTTTAGAAAATCCTTAAATGTTGAGGTTGATAGACCAAGAACAGAAGTGGGAAGATCTTCTTTTAAACATCGTGCTGCACTATCTTGGAATATCCTTCCCGATGACATCAAGTCTTGCTCTAACCTTGATTCTTTCAAGAAAAAACTTAAGGCAAATAAGAGTCTCTTAAAATCTATCAGTTTCACTAAAGCGTCTTGCTGCGTTTCTAACAAATCTCTGGACTTCATATATTTTTAATTTATTCATTCATTTATCTTTTTACTGCATATTGTTATTAATTCATCTATTTTACCTATCATTATTTATTCAGATATTGTAAATAAATTTTGGATTATGTATTATATAGGATCTTATTGTAATTTATTATTTTAGATAGTGCAGGTCCACATCAGGACTCAACGTCTTGCCAATTATTTTGTAACCTGCTTTATCAAATAAACCATGTATGTATGTATGTATGAAGCATCAGCTATGTTGGCGATACCTTGTCTAAATCACAAATAGGTATTGGGACCAGACAGGACTTTGCAGTTTGTTCTCTTTGGTATAAAATGTCAAGCTTAGTTTCACAACCAAATCGTATACAGTAAATTACTTTTATGACTTCTCAGAGAGCAACTAGTAAAATTTCAACATGTATTTGACAGTACTTATATTTTTTAATCATATGAATACAAAGCAATTTCGTGTACCTTTGAGATAGCAGCCAGTTCAATTTACATTTTTCCCTCTCCACCCTTATTCATTTTATTTGGTGTTTAATGTGTGAGAAGCCTGGTGTAATTGTGTCATTCTTAATGTTTTAGGGTTATCTTTGTTTTGAAACATTAAAGGCCTTGTGCCTCTTTCTAGGAACCTGCGCTCGGAAAAGTACAGTGAAACGAACGAAGCTCACTTGTCGAATTGCAGCAAAAAACACAGTAGAATTCAATTGCCAGCATTCATGCACTGTTGACTTTGACTGACTGTAACATGTAGTATGTCACGATCCATTAATTAACTGTGTTTTACAGTTTATTATTGTAAAAATTTCTTACATACATGTATAGATAGGCATATCAGAGTTGACCTCTCTGATGATGAACATTTGTTCGAAATATGCCATATTAAGTGGCATTTTTTACATGTTCTGTCTTTAACAGAGAGGGACATCCCCTGTCTGGGCGAGCTGACAGGAAGAGGGGGCTGCTGTAAGTTAAAACTTACAACAGCCATGTGTGGTACGATCTGAGATGAAGGCTGCTTTTTTGTTAGCACATGGGCTGACAGGACCCCAAAATGTTTCAAATACATTTGAAACTGAGTCAGTGAAAACCCTGTGAAAGGGGCTTTTCTTTCATATTTTTGGTACAACGCTCTTGGGGCTCTTGGGAAGCTAAGGGAATTGTCTGGGATGTTCAGAAGTAAGACAATTTATCAGTTCCTCGAAGAAGACAACAAAACGATTAGCAGAAGGGTTTACTAATAGAGTTCTTTGCAAAAAACCGCCATTGCTCGTCCTAAAGAAGCCAACAAAGTGCAAATCGCTGACCGTTTATAGGCTCGCTCCGTGTTTAAAAAAACATGTCCAAAATGTAAATAGACGTTTGGCACCGGTCAATGACTCATGCAAGTCAGGTCAAAGGGAAGCAACTGAGAAATGTAAAGAGCCTGAAACAACTATTCAACCAAAAGAGCTGCAAACATTATTTTCTCTTAATACTTGCATGTAGTACCAAAAATTACAAATAAGTGTATTGTACGTTGGACAGCTCTTCTTGTTTGTCTGATTAATGTGCAATGTCCAGGTATTTAAAGGCAATGGAACAGGATGTTAAGGCAGGGAGGGTGAAAAAACAACTGGCCAAGTGGCTCATTGAAGACGAACCAAAAATAAAGACTTCACTTACAGGTTAACAGGCAAAGATTTTCACCTTATTTTGCATGGGTTTATGTATTTAGTGGAGGCAATTAGGGGAAACTTAAATGAGCCCAAGCTACTTATGAAGCTGCTAGCAATTGTCTCCATTGGTATTAAGGGACTGCAACACTTTTCTCCATGTAACACTTAACTGAAGAAAATCTTACAAAACTGCATCAATTATCACATGAGTATTTTACTGCAGTTGCCATGTTCGGGCATGTTAATGGCACTGTCTGGAGTATTGGGCACTTAGGGCCTGTTTACATGGTGGGCAGGTGCCCTGGCTACCCGGCTAGAAGGGTTTAAACATAGCCGGCCTTTACATGCAACTTGCCTAAGCGGGGTAGCCAGCGGGCTGTCTTTTGAGCGGTCGCTTAGCACAACAAACAAGATGGTGGAAAAAAGGAACGTTTTGGCGTTAGTTTAATTTTTTTAACACTCGTTCCGTTAGCGGCGCTTTTCAGTGTTTAGGGCTGTTATTTTGCACTCTACTAATTGAACGTAGTCACCAGAGGCAGTTAACATTAAAAGCTGCCTTGGAATATAATGCTGCTTTAGCTAAGTTGTGCCACGTTCGAAGGACGTTCGGGTTGTACGTCGCCGTGGATGACCGTGGCGGTTTACATGCCGAACAGATCAGTGGTGGCAAAACCTGTTCAACGGTGTTTTACCTGAAGCAGAATGGAAGAAGAACTTTGGAATGGACCGACAATCCTTCATGGATATTGCCGATGAATTGCGACCATACCTTCAACCCAGGAGAAGTCCACGGGGTCTGGATGTGTTATCAGTAGAGAAACAGCTTGGAATAACTTTGTACTATTTACTTATGCAGCCTCTTGAAAACCCTCATGATTATTTCAGTTACAAAATGAAATACACTTTGAATGTGCAGGGTACATGCAATTGGAGAGGGCTGTTTATCGATGATGATGTCCGCCGACCAGGTAGTGTCCACGATGGCAGAGTCTTTGCAAATTCTAGAATAAACAAATTATTGAAAGAGGAAAAACTCCCTATGTTGTACAAAGAATTGTTACCAGGCCACGACAAAGTGCCTGTCACATTACTAAGTGACCCTGCTTATCCCTTGCTCCCTTATTGCAAGAAGGCGTTTCCCAGTGCACTCAACAATGAACAGGTTATTTTCAACAATATGTTGAGAAGTGCAAGGAACCCCATAGAATTTGCTTTTGGCAGATTGAAGGCCAGGTGGCAAATTCTAAACAAGCGCATTGACATGGGACTAAAGTTTGTTCCAAACATTGTTCATGCCTGCTTTGTACTCCACAACATCTGTAAAATGAAAGGTGTTACTATTGATGATGACATTGTGGCTCAGCAGATTGCACAAGACACTATTATTGCACTATTATTTTGGCCCAGAAAATTGGATGTAAAGTTTAGCCGTGCCTTTATCAGATATAAAGACACTCATTAAACATTAATTTCTTTTGTGTTTTCTTTATGAATTAATAATGAGTTTTTTAAGATCATATAGACAAAACTAAATTTGAGTTTCTAGCTATTATTGAAGGCTTTGATGGAATACTACATGAAAACAAGGAAATACAAAACTAAATTTGAGTTTGAATTTGAAACACCACTCACTGCTTACCCCACACCTCCAGAATAGGTAATAAGCCTCAGGTTAACAGAGAGACATCACACATGTAAATGTTTATTAAAGTAGCAGTGCATGTCCCTTCATTTTTATGCTAAAACAAGGAAATCTCTGTTATATTTATATTAAATCAACAATATTTATATTTTAAACATTTGAAATTATTAATGTTGTAAATTGAAATTACATGTAATCATTGCAATAGTTCTTATTATAAGTTGAAAAGACATGTAAAGTTCCATAAAATATAAACAACTGGTGAGTTTTGAAGTTTACATAAAAATCAATGAAAAATAATCACTTCAAATTGACAAACAGGCATATTCCTCCAACACTACAAATTTCAGGCCTATCAAAATTCTTCCTTCAACTAGGTTAACCCGTGCCGAGCTACTGTTGTTGAGAGGGCGAACAGATAATTTGTTTTGGGGCCTAAATCTCACAATCACCCGGGGCAGGTGGGAGCTGACATAGCAGCTAGAATAACAGCAAAAGGGAAAAAGGAGGCAGTCGCCAACATCTTCAAGCCAGCATCCACAATTGTCAATGAAGTATTACTTCAGGAGCTGACCGATGCGCCGTGCCCTGGCTTACCAAAGCCAGTCTACTTAATAAAGGCAGCCAACCACCTGCAGATATGTCCAGGATTGAACGCTAATGAGATGCACGTTCTTCATGACAGGCATCACAAAGTGTCCTCATTAATTAAAGTTCACCAAAACACACCAAAATCTGTCACATATGAAGTAATATGGAAATGCCAAATAACATAGTCAAACATGAGGTACTTATTAAACAATACTTGCGTTCAATCCTGGACATAAGTGACCACCTGCAGCAGCGTCTAAGACCAACAGATCCCATGGACCTGGAGTTTGAACTTCAAACAGAGCACATCCCAGATGACTTTCTCCGTGCAGACATAAAGGTTAGTGTAGAAAGTAACGTAGAAGAAATAGAGTTTTGAGTAATGTAGACTGTTTGAGAAAACAACAAAACCGCTATGTGGAAAAATGAGACTTTTGAGAAACGTAGACTGTTTGAGAAAACAACAAAACCGGTATGTCTCAGTGAAAAAATTACACTTTTTGAGAAATGTTGACTGTTTGAGAAAACAACAAAACCGCTATGTCAAGAAATTAGACTTTTGACAAACATGGACTGTTTGAGCAAACAACAAAACCGCCATATGCGAAACAATTAGACTTTTGAAAAACGCTATGTTTGACAAGACCACTGTTATTTTTACTGTTTTACTGGTGCTTGGGCGCTGTCACCTCATGTTTGCCAGCACCAAACAGTTAGAAGTCTTGTGCCGTGCCAAGAGCTGGTACATCGATGGAACATTTAAACTCTTTCGTCAACCATTCAACCAGCTGCTTACAATAAATGCATTTGTCTGGAGTGATGAGTTTACCTAAAGAGTCCCCCTCCTGTTCGTGATCATGTCTGGGAGAAGAATGAAAGGTTATAAAGCTGTTTTTCAGGCCCTCGCCCGCATCCTACCAGTCTCGCCTGACGTGAAAAAATAACAGTCGACTTTGAAATGGCATTTTGGTCAACATTTACCCGTCCGTCAAAATCCAGGGCTGCTCGTTCCACTGGACCCAAGCTCTATGGAGAAAGGTATGTATTATTATACAAACTAATAGATTATTTAAATCATCGCACTGAAATTCTTACACCTTCTTATACCTTGTCTAAATCACAAATAGGTATTGGAACCCAGACAGTCCTTTGCAGTTTGTTCTCTTTGGTATAAAAGATCAAGCTTAGTTTCACAACCAAATCGTATACAGTAAATTACTTTTAGGACTTCTCAGAGAGCAACTAGTAAAATTTAAACATGTATTTGACAGTACTTATATTTTTTAGTCATATGAATACAATGCAATTTCGTGTACCTTTGAGATAGCAGCCAGTTCAATTTACATTTTTCCCTCTCCACCCTTTTCATTTTATGTGGTGTTTAATGTGTGAGCAGCCCGGTGTTTTTCTGTCATTCTTATTATTTTAGGGTTATCTTTGTTTTGAAACATTAAAGGCCTCGTGCATCTTTCTAGGAACCCGCGCTCGGAAAAGTACAGTGAAACGAAGGAAGCTCACTTATCGAATTGCAGCAAAAAACACAGTAGAATTACATTGTCAGCATGCATGCACTGTTGATCTTGACTGACTGTAACATGTAGTACGTCACGATCCATTAATTAACTGCGTTTTACAGTTTATTATTGTAAAACTTTCTTACATACATGTATAGATAGGCATATCAGAGTTGACCTCTCTAATGATGAACATTTGTTCGAAATATGCCGTAATAAGTGGCATTTTGGGCAATTTATAACTTTTTTATCAATTTCTTACAAGATAGAGCCTAATGGCCAACAAATTCACCAAAGAAGTCTACAAATAGGAAGATTGCAAAAGTGTCACAGGGTTTTAAACTTAAAATTTAAAATAGGAAACGCCTTTTTGCAGTTAACATGGATCAATTCAAGTTAAAAAGTTAAGGTTTTCTGAAGGAAATTTGCTCACACGCTTTGGTGAACTTTTATTTTACATCCCTACATGGAATCCCCTATTAATTGTAGAAAGTCAGAAAGAGTTGGTAATGCAGATAAAATGCAATGACTTAGAATGACTTTTCGATAAGACTGGTGTTACCGGGAGATTTCGATAAGTCTCGCACAAAAAAGGTTCAGACAAAATATTACAACACTCATACTGAACCCACCTACCATGCACGAAATCATGAACAGGTAACAGGTAGCTGTAAATGTCATATTATCATAATTATCTATCTCTTAAATCATAAATATTATCAATAGACGCTGCCAAATTGAAAACCACCTCTCGAAAACATGCGCTTTGCAGGACCGCAAATGACTCCTAGCAGGACGTTAATGCATTAATGGCCCTGCAGCTGATTGGTTCTCGGTTTATCATCCGATGAATTTTAACCAATCAGCATCGCCAACGCGGAAAACCATTCGGCAAGGTCAGTTTAAAGAACAAAGTCTCTTGACCAATGGAAAGTGGAAGAAAGGTCAAAGCTTTTGGAAATGGAAGAATTCAAAGATTCTAGTCAAAACTCGGATCTGGGAACGAAAGAATTGGATAAAATCGAAGCATGAGCTCAGGCCAAAAATACCAATTCGAGAAATGGTGTGAAGAGCAAAGGGTGGCCACATGAAAGAAAAACAATCAGGGAAAAATTAAAAAGACACGAAATTTCTTGGCATATTTTCTTCCGTTTTTTTAATCCTTTATCTATTGATAAAAACAAAACATAGTATTATTATTATTTTTTTTATCATAATGTTATTTATTATATGTTTTGTACACTCCAAACCCAATCTCAAATCTGTATACTCAACAAAGATCTTTCAAGACCTTCCTCCAACACAGGCACAACCTCCAATCTGACAACCTATCGAACATACTTAAAGCTTAAGAAACATTGCAAAGAAAACTTCAACTTGAGCAAGAGAAAGAGAAACTTCAAACTACAGACAAGATCCACAACTTTACCAATGTCAATCTACCACCTACCTTCAAAGAATCTCCTAAATAAAGGCACTTACTTTATTCCTATTCTTCAACAATCTAACCACAACTTTATTAAGAGCACCATCACTAAAGAAGTCAATCAAGCCCTATGCTCCTTAATCAATGATGTGTATGTTAAAATGTGGTCTCCTTCGTATTCTTTTTAAGTTAAAACACACTTCCCTTAAATGAAGAGCACTGCTGCATTCATTTTGTATTTGATAAAGGTGTCAGCTGTATTTTTGGCCCAGGTGGGGGGAGGGGGATTCCATATGGAATTGGCAGAGATCTTTAGGGTGTAAATTTCGTTTTTTGTCCTACTATATTTTTTATTTATTTTAAAGATTGTTACCCGTATATTTTGGACACCTGAAGGAAAAAGGAGGAGAGGAAGGTCTAATACCACCTGGCAAAAAACAGTCAAGAGAGAGAGGAACAGCGCGGGATGGCGTACGTGGGGTGAGGCAAGAGCTGCTGCAGCCAACAGAGAAAATTGGAGGCATTCTGTGGAGGCCTTAAGTGACACAAGCATTCAATTAGAGAGATCCTTAATTAATAATACTTTACAGGACCAAACTGCAAGCTTATTTAACACACTGCCCAGCAACATGACATACTGCCAAGACTATAATAAATTTTGTAAAGACACCAGAAACATTATTTTTAAAAGAGTTTTAGAACATTTGAATTTTTAACATTTAAGGATGTCTTAAGTAATTTTGTATATTATAATTCACATAATTAGTTCTTATATCGTAGTTAGGTCACTGAAGTTTAATTTGCATAAGTTTAATACAATTTTATCTCGTTTACATGTACATATAAATTTTTAGATATTTTTTACTCTTTTTTTTCCCTTAACCAATGCAGTAAGCGATGGCAAAATCATACAGCACTTCGGGGAAGTGCTAGCTCCATATGTAATAGAAACTCAACTATCGGCTGGCTTAGATACAATATCTCTCCAACTTCCATACAAAGGATGACAGGCGCCGATGAAGGTCGCACTAAATATCAAAACAGCCAAGATTTTATTGATAAATTCACTGATATTTTGGAGAAAGGACTGCAAGGACACACAAAACAGCAGGCAGGAATATTCTTATAAAAGAGGATATATGCCACTCATTGTTTGTATAAGTACGATTGGAATACTGGGATGGTACATAACTAACAGTTATCTTGTTTATCAGCTTTGACAGGTCATGACACTAAGAATCAAAGGCTCTATGAGCAAAGTCGTGAATGTGGTATATTATAAACTGATAGCCCAGAATTAGCCAAAATAAATTTTAAATGTCTGCTGACAAACGACAATTTTTGTAATTGTCTATGAAATCTGTTAAACGTACGTCATAGTTGAGTCATGTTTAAAATTCTAGCTGGTAAGTGATAAATAACCCCTGAGAGAGACACGTATAGTGGTAACAAGATATGAGGTACCTTAAGATGCTGCGAAGCTGGTAATGGAAAGAAGCTAGGGAATTTTTTTTCACCAAGCTGTTTCACATTTGCTAAAGGGTTCTTTAATTAATAACCAGGTAACTCAGCCATTTTATACAGGACAGTGGTATTATTCGACATACATTTTTCTCTGTTAAAGAATGGCAGACACTGTGACAGAAGGCAAATAATTAAAAGAAACTAACAGATGCCTCATACATGTGACTTCTAAGAATTGAAATTGGCAGGAAACAGTAAAGTCAACATAATTTATTATCAATTTAGAGGCCTGATACATGTAACAAATGAAAACTGCTGCTTATTTCCTTTTCTGGTATCTTTACTTGCAACCAAAAAGTCTTTACCCCTTTACATTCCACAAAAATCATCAATGCATTTTAATCAGCCTTATTAATTCGTTTTTAAATAATCTCTATACATTGCCAGCCATCCTGCATAGATTTGGTGGCCATGTTGGATTAAAGGATCTGAACCTTAAAGCTTGTTTATCTTTTACTCTTTGTTTTTCAGCAGTCAATAACAATAACTTCCAAATATTTTATTTTTCAAGCTGTACAACTGGTCTGCTAAAAGTCAATTTATAGAGAGCAATATTCACTGTTTGTGAAATGAGAGTAAATTTGAAATAAAATTCTTTTTCTGATCATGTGTTTCATACAAGTTACTGCAGGATGTTCATTCCAGCCCACACCTCTTGACAGCCTAGCCTCATGCAGAGTTCAGTGATGTGCTGTATTGCAGGATATTGTTTTGGCGAATCTGTAAATTAATTCAAAATTCTATGTGCCTTGTTAAAATAAATCTGTAGCACAACACATACAACAAACCATCTAAGTGTAAGCAATTTGTTATTTATCAGCATGGCATGCAACCAGGTTCCTTTTCGGCTGAGATGACTGCATGAATTTATTTGGGGGGGGGGGGGAGGCATAGGACATGTACAGAAATCGACCTTAAGGTTACTATTGTTATATTAGTGGCTATTACATTTTAGCGATTTTAGTGAGTTGGGCGAAAATCGCTAAATTTAGTACTTGCTAAAACTTATCTTGGTCAAATTTCAAGTACCTCCCCGGTACCCACTTCCCACCCTAATGGAACACAAAAATGGATACTGGTAACTTTGTTCTTTTAGGCAATGCAATTTATGTTCACTCGATGTCAAGATACGGTAGTTTTTTTCTTTTACTGAACATTTATTTTCATCTTAGCCATATGTTCATCACCGGCCAGTAAAAGCTGGTTCACACGATATTACTATTTTTTGAAGTTTTTGGAAAATCCCTATATTAAATAGTCGCTAAATCTCGCTCAGAAAAAATCGCTAAAATTAATAGCCGCTAACAATAGTACTCTCACCCTTTGAATTAAATTTCTTTGAATGTCTACCCCATAGCACTCAGTGGATGTTGACAAAGCAAAAATTACCTGAGTGCAATGATACACCCCTGGAGAACTACAATTACCACAGTTGAACTAATATGTCCCTTTTTTGACAGACCATGTGTATGAAGAAAAAATAATTGTAAGGGACTGATGCATAATACTGTGTTTACAAATGTAGTTTTGCCTTTCAAAAACGGAGCAAATTTATCATTCACATAAGGCTTGCTACCTAAATTATGAGCTATGAATGCCAGAGGAAATTTTGATTTAAGTTTAAGTCACGAGATAGATGTACTTGGGAACTTCGTTAACGAAAGTGTGACAACGAATAGAAAATATTACTAGATACAAAAACTTGACGAATGTGCAAATGAATGATCGACCGAAAGACAAAGCAAGCCAACTATAGATGTCTCTAATTGTTTCGAAACGCATCAGTTTAATCTTGCTGAGTGAGACTAATTTGTAGCGGAAAATACAGCCTTATTTAGGGTGATTTATTACTTACCAACTATTTGATTGCATTTCAATGAAAGATAATTTCATATCCGCGGACTTTCAAAATAAGCTACTGATCGGCGTGCAAGTTTCTTGCTTCCTTGGCCATCCTTTCCGTTGCATTGTGTGTAAATGTGGATTCGAACACTGGCCTCACTAGAAAAATTCCTTCCAGAAAGGAAAAAAAATATTCGTATTCTCCTGATGTACATCCACAAGTTCGCTTTACAACTCGGGAAACCAGCCCTTGTGCACGTTCATCCGCCATTTTGAACTTAATTTAAACTTAATATAAAATTGCCAGGTTACCAAGGGAGTTTACACAAATTTAATTGAATTTCTCCAGCAGACCGCAATAAGTCGTTCTTTGCATTCACGACTTAAAAACGGAGTTGAATGACGGTTTAAGGAGCAGGTTGTTGCAGTTGTTCCTTTTTACAGTTATTGCAGAGGAATTGGAGGTGGGGTAGTGGTAAGTTTTGGGGAAGTATGTGAGATGATTCATTTAAAAGAGGCTTGACTGTTGGGGAACTTGGGGGATTATGTAGGAATGTTGTATACAGTGTTCTCCCTAGAATTTTGGGTGTACATGCAGTGCACGTGCCACCACCACCACCACCAGAACCAGAACTGCCATGTACCCCAAGGGAGACTCGGGGGATAACAGAAAGAGCAAGTTAATTTTTATAGGAGGGATAGCCATTGTGTCAATGAATAACTAAAATTAAGGACTGTTATTTAGCACAGATATTATTGTGACTATAGGTACAAAGTAAAATTATAAAACCTAGTCACTAAAACCTGCTATTTTTTGGCAACTAACTCTTATCATTATAATGTGTTTTTATTTTCTTTTACAGTGGGGAAATGTTTTTATTGTGTTGTAGCTTCACATGCTCGTTCAACGATCACGAAATGAGCAAATACATCCAGTTTCGGAAACAAGAGGATCAGGTTCACGTGAAAGGCGTGGCGACCATTCTTGGAGAGCAGCTGAATTCAAACGTCTGCATAATGAACAAGGAGTGTTACTTGAGGAGGATGAGGATAGGTGTACCCTCGACCAAAGTGACTCTCCTTTTGTTGGATATCCGATTACTTGAGCGGCCCAGGTATTACCCCAGCAGGAAGCAGCTGTGTAGTTAAGTTCCCTCAGGAAACTTACGTTCTTCGTGAAATTATTTTGACCTTGTTTTCTGTGATAGAGCACAATGCTATTAGTGCTATACTGATGCTGGGTGCCAGCGCCATGTCCCTGCAATACAAGATGATCCTCGAGACGAACTTGAACTGCCCTGTCTCTGTGGCCCATGGACCAACAATTAGCAGAAACTACCAACAACTACCAGTAACAACCAACAACTACCATTAACAACCAACAACAACCAAGAACTGCCAGTAACAACAAACAAATACCAAGAACCACCAGCAAAATCAACAAATACCAACAACTACCAACAACTACTTGTGGTCAAACCCTTATTACACTTGAGGGTGTTATTACATTTGTGGTCAATTATTACATTTGTGGCTTCAACAACACCTTTGGTGAAACCTCAGTTGCCAGTACTTCAACATGGTCAGAAAGGGTCGTGTCTTGATGTAAGGTAATCTAAGGTTTAAAGGATCAGTGAGTAGTTAAGTTATGGTGAACGTTTTGTGGAGAAACGTCTGTCGTTCTAAGCATTACTTTTAAGCGCTGAAAGTGAAATATTTAATTTCAAATTTACTTTCCCAAATTTTCTCCGGGAAGCATGCCCCCGGACCCTCTCCCCCCCACATGCCCCTAGTTGGCTCATGCTTTTGCGTATGAGTTTCCACCCCCCCCCCCCCACACACACACACACACATTCAAATTGGAAAATCGCCCCACACTTTTACAAAGGAATCTATCCCACCAACTTATTTTTTGGCGATTTACCATTGAATCAGATTACTCAAGGTGACAGTTAACACCTACATGCCAAAATGCTTTGTGTTACGTCATATGACAACAAGGACTGTTGAGACTTAACGGCATGATGGCGGAAAACAAGACCCCCGTCAACAACTTAACTGACAAGCTTTTAGTGAGTCTCAGGGTTTAGGATTTAAACTCTGCTCTGTGTGGTTGCCCAGTTGACGAGATTCACCGGATAAAACGGAGGAGACGAGCACTGAAAAACCGCGGTTATGTTCGAAAGTGTCACTTGAAACAAATTCAAAAACAAAAAGATCTTGAGGTTGATCTGCAACAACTCCGCAAGGACTTGGCAACAAACAACAACTAATAACAACTACCAGTAAAAACCAACCACAACCAACAACTATTAACAACAACCGACAAAAAACTGATAACTACCAGCATCATTTAGACACTATTAGCAGCTCCTAGCAATACACCGAAATAGCGACAGTACAATTACTATTACATGAAGTATATACCTCGGGTGCACTCGTGGCTTTCTACCATGAATTATATACCTTATTTTGATTGTGCAATGTAACGCAATGGACCTGTATGTCTTTCTTGTCTTGAAAGGACAATGATTTCAATGGCCGTTTAGGTATAAATGTCGCAACACTGTCTAGTACAATTATATCATGCATTTTGTATTGCTAGCTTTTAAATATCTCTATTCATGTCTCGTTTAAACCTGCAGGAGATCCTTACTTTTTATGGTAGACAATTTGCCATTGTCCTAAATCGTAAATCCAGACAACTGTCTGGCTATAAAAGTTTGTAGAATGAACTTAAGCATCATTCATTATTTGTATTGCTTGTGTTACTGTAACTTAGTTCGAAATTTGTAAATCCCACCATCCCTCCCTTTGGAAGCTTGATTGTTGTTGTAAGTAATTGAATAAACCAGGGTTCACCTCTTGCATGACGCAATTGGTTAAGTCCCACAGCGACTTCCTCAAGCTTCCTTTTCACTATTTTAGTGGCGCTATTTTACACTCTTATGCCTCTTCTTCTCCGAGCCGACTCCGCCACAGGGGGGGGGGGAATTTGAATATGAGAAGAGTCCTGCTGGCTTATGCACACTAAACAAAATCCTTCCTGAAAAATTGTTGGGAAGGCAGGATTGCCTCACAAAACGGCACATTGTCTTTGTGCTACCTGTGCTACTTGATTGTTTCAGATTTCAGCGAGAGGGGAAAGAACAGGACACTGATCCAATACATTTTTCATTTTATCAAAAGGCTATTAAAAAACTAGTCCAAAATGTAAGTAAACTTTCGACACCGGTCAATGACTCGCGCAAGTCGGGTCAAAGGGAAGCAAATGAGAAATGTAAAGCGGGATATAGACCACAAGCCATGATCAGGGTGGTGAAGCCACTTCCAGTAAGGTAGCATATCTTCCTTTCTTACTATAAATTTAAATATCATAATTTCGATATTTTGTATTGCGCCAATTCATGTAATGTTATTGTCATCTGTATAGACTGTCCACAGCCTCTCTATTGACCTATCAATTAAATCAGACCAATAAAATTTGAGCGGTAAAGTGCTTATTTAATTGACTACATGTGTCTGTTTACAAAACAACTATTCTCAGACTTCTTCTCCCCCCAAAAAATCCTGCAAAAAGAGGCAGAAAGTCGAAATCAAGCGGTCCTCTAAATTTTTGCAGAACATGGCAAGCCAAATCGAACTGCGTTGATTGGATTGGGATCACATTACTGAAATTTTGTGAGACGGCAGCCACATTTTTTAAACATTTGGATTTACGCTCACCCATCTCAAGAATCTAAATTCATCTTCTCCTTCCCCTCCTTCTGGATCTTCTCCACAAGAACTCACAGCCAAAGGTTGTTAAGTGTGGAATTACAAGGGGACTTGTTTTTGTGATTCCCCGGCTAGTAACTATACTCCTCACATCATTTGTACAGAGTTTGCAAATCCACCGAGCACCCTATGCTACACTGTCCAAAGTGGAAAATGCCAATCCCCAACCAGCAATGACTGGACCGTAAGAATATTGGTTTAATATCGTTGTTGTTAATACGTTTTTTGATGGATTATCGTCACAAGAATTTTATTCCTGTTTATAAGTACCAAAACCCTATGCAATCATATAATTCTTTCCTGAACAGCATCATATTGTTGTGCAGACAAAAAATCATATCTCAACCAGGTACGACTAAACGAAAATAAAAAAAAAGAACAAAGTTCTTGATAGGGGTGCCTGGGGACGAGTGGTTGAGGGGAAATTTCGTGGTTCCAAAGTGGCGGTCAAAGAATTGCATGCCATAATTCAGTCGTCGCACAACAGACCGCTGTTTGATCATGAAATTCGTGTGATTTCTTTTTTGAGACATCCCTGCATTTTACAGTTTATGGCTGTGGCTGATTACCAGTCAAGTAACCCAGGGCTAATTCTCCAGTTAATGGAAAAGTCTCTGCCACAACTTGTCAGGTAAGAGAAATCATTGAACAGTAGATTGACAAAAATAAGTGGCCATGATGTGGCATGCTCCCTTAATTACTTACACTGCCTTCAGTCAAATGCTATTTTTACATCGTGATGTAAGCAGCAACAATGTACTGGCTTGAAGACAAGGGAACTGTTGGCGGGCAAAATTGAGTGACTTTGGATCAGCTGAGTTTGAGGTGAAAGCAAAGCACATAGGAGATGTCCAGATGCCAGATGTGAGGATGAGAAGATGTCAAATCTGGAAGACTGCTCCCTGAAGAGAAATGATGGGAAGTTTGATGACTGAGCCTGCCCTTTTTTTCCTTGAGCCCCTTACTCATTTTGCAAAAGACACATTTTCATGCTGGACAAATGGTGGCAACAAGTGTTCTTCAAGGTGGACCAGATCTTAAATCCTTGCCCTGGCTGTTAGCTGTAGGGGCCAGATGCCAGAGATTAGGGTTCTTTTCTAACAATAATTTTGGGTACTTTTAGAAGGTACATACTTAAGAGAGAATCCCTTTGGAAGACAGTTGCCTTATAAACACAACCCCGTTTAAAAAATGATCAAATGAAGACTGAAGAAGCATCTTTTCTAATGCAATAAGGGAGACGATTCCACTCTCCCACATCCATACCTGAACTCAGCATGTAGCATATTCCTGTGTTTGACCTGTATTTTTTCTACTGAGTCTATACAATACAACCATTTCCTTAAAAATGTAACAGGAATTAATCATATTTTAACTTAATTTCAGACTTTTTTCAAGGCCAAAACAGATCTCAGATGAAAGGCTTATGGAAGCCAGTGGCAGGTTTGCTGTTGGCATAGTGACAGTACTTAAAAGTCGGTCTCACTCTCCAACGTAAATTGAGCTAGATCTTGATATTTGGCATTTCATTTACTACAACAAAGTGAACTACGTGTTTATTGGCCTTGAAAATGTCAAGAAAACTTCACATAGAGAGGAGCTTAAAACCAACTTTAAACTACATAAAGTAAGATATTCTTTCTTATGAAAACCACTGGACAAACATATTCTCCAATAATAAAACTTAAGTATACAAGCTTTCTAATAATGCCTATGGAAGCAAAATCGGGGCAAGGATGGCTGAAATATCACAGTTCGAAGAGAGTCAATTTAGGGATTTGTTCGTGGGATGCTTCCTGGTGTCGACTGAATGTGATTTTTTGCTATTTTCTGATGCCAAAAGTAATCAGAGAACCAAATGGGTTTAAACTGTAATTGATCAAGTAAGTTAATGTTATGCATTGTCTTATCAAACTCGCTTGCAAATTTTATCGGTCATTTCCAGTTTGGCAGTAATTGCTGGTTGTAAACTGTGAGTTTTCAGAATAGCCATAAATTCCCGCTCTATGCCTTATTATTTTGGACACAAAAACTGCACGCAGAAAACGTAATAAAGTAAACATGAAATTCAAAGTCTGCACTTTAATTTTTATTCACTGTAAAAGCTAATGTATCTTTCTATCTTGTTCTGATTGCAAAATTTTACATTTACTTGCTAGTCAAGAAATATTTAATTAAATATTTCACTTTCTATACGTTTTCTTTGTTGTTTTTGATTTCGCTTGTGTGATCAATTTACTGCATAACATACTTTTCGCGGGCACTGAAGTCCGACTCTCCTGGCGATGAGAAAACCTGAGGATTATCAGCGATAACCCTCACTGATATGGAGAGTATAAAAAGCATCAAGGACTTCCTAAGAGAAGTGGATGAGGATTTATTGATATATGCCGGTGAATTATGAAGCAACGGCTTAAGGTCAACAGCGAGCGTAAAGTGTCTTATGGAAAACGATCTGGCTGGAATCCCTGAAAGGCATAAAATACTTCTTCTTAATATGGTAAGTTGTCTCAGAACGCGCATACAAAACCGTGAAAGGCTGCAAGCTGAGTTCTCCTCATCCTCAGAGGAAAGTCCATCTTCTAAATCTCCAGCGAGGAATAAACTCTCCTGAGTGTTGGCGAAACAAGTGTTGGACAAGAAGCAAAAAGGTCACAACATGAAGCCAGAGACTCGCACCCAACAATGTACGAAGATTATTGTCCCCTGAAGAAAGATTCATTGAAGAAAAACGCCATGCAATTGAGGAAACACTTGCAGAAGCAGCTGAAAAACGAAAGTCTGTTGAGTACGACAAGCACCACAGACTTCCAGCTCTTCCAGAACATGACGCCAACGGCTCATCTACCGGTACTTAAACTTACTCGCAAACCAGAGTCCATCTGGAAAGCTACAGTGTAACTTTCCCTGATTGGTGAAATTTTACTAGCTTAACCACTTTCTACTTGTCACCAAGCACACCAGAGGAAGAGGAAAAGCAGCTTTACATGGCTAAAAAGTTGTCTCTTAGTTCCCTTTCTTCTGATGCCAGTAATGGAGATCACACAGAACAAACACACGAAGCGGCCAATATTTTGCTGTCTTTCAAGTCGGCAAAGGAATGAATAAAACTTTGACTTTGTGTGGTATTTTATCTAGCCTTTGTGCTTTAACTGTAATTGTAAAATCACAACTACTTTTTGACTTGTTGACATTTCCATGAAAAATGTTAGGATGTTGTGAGAAAGAAAATTTTTCATTTGATGTAGAAAAAGCACATCGATAGTTGTTTTTCACATGTGTACGTTGACATGCACAAACTAAACGTTTCAGATACGCTTAAATTCAATAAATTGACAATGGAGATCACACAGAACAAAAGAATCTGCCAATATTTGTTGTCCTCTAAGTCTTAAAGGATTGAATGAAACTTTGACTGTGTCGTATTTTTCCTAGACTGCATGCATGCTCTATTTGTATAGGTAATCATATGGTTTCGAGTACAATTTGGGATAACTCAGCCCGAGTAAATTTTTCAAAGGCTAACCAAATTGCATGAGCCCGTAGGGCAAGTGCAATTTGTAGTCTTTGAAAAATTTACGAGTGCTAATTTATCCCAAATTGTACAAAAAAATTATGTGATTACTTGTAAATAATACACATACAAAAATTTCACTTGAAGTGGATGGCAAACAAAACTTGTTCAGTGGCTTACCTTTCCGATTTGTTCTTAAACATAATGGAGTTGCCGGGCTTTGTAAAATCCAGATACCGCTAGGGAATTTTAAATCTCTCTGTCATGCATTATCAGGTGCTTTTATCACAGGTACCCCAAGCTCTATGGGAGATGTATAGACTGTGTGACCTTTGTTCAGCGTTGTGTGAGTGTTGTAATTTGAGCGTCACGGCGGCCATTGCGTAACAGCGAAATTATAAGGATTTGTATGGGAAATGACGATTCCTGTTTTAATTTGAATTTGCGAACTAGTTTTTTCCTCTCTATATATCCTTTAACCAAGGTTGGGCACTCAAACCAGTAGGCCGATCAGGTCTGCTGAGGGAAAAGAGCCGTTAATTCCTTTCAGAGCCTCCGATTAACTCGAAATTTCGCGTGGACCACACACGATAGTTCTTTTACACGTCCAAGCCATTTAGTCACAATCCATTTTCATTGAAGGGGCATTAAAGGTCGCCAACATCTGCAAGTTTTTCCATTGAGAGCCATCGATAACGGCTTTACTCAGATGTCTTGTGTCCCGAGCGTTTGAAAATCGGCTTAGCGTCATGGCCTAAGGTTCGAGTTACTTACACACCCCGTGGGTGACGGTAAAATGATGCCAACAACAATACTGCTCTCGGGCCCTTCCCTGGCAAACAACGATTTGTCACCATTGTTCCTTTTGACCAATCGCAGCGAAGGCAAGCAAATTCAAATTTTCTTTTGATCAGCTCGATAACCACAAAATGCTTTCAAAACAAAGCGAAAATCTTCTTTCCGAGAATATAAAAGCTCAAGGTTCCGCAAGGAAGGACTTAAAGCTATCTGGTTTTTCGCCAGAATGGAAAGTGTAGTGAGTACATTGATATATTTATAGAATATTTAAATAAAATGAAGACAACATGGCCAAAAAGTTTACGAATTTTAAACGTGAATTTGGTTCTTTCATAGGGTTTTGGAAAATTACGAGTATGTGCTGGAAGGACTTGTCTTTGTCAACGAAATTATCGATCATGCCCTTAAAGAAAAGAAAAATTTCTCCAAAGAATTATCCCATTCGTCCCTGGGCTGGATTATCAAAGACATATTTGGCGACCAAGTGCATTCTTATTAGACTTTTAGTTAGTCAGTTAACCAGTAAATTAGATAGTTTAGTCAGACAGTTAGTTAGTCACTTAGTTAATTAGTTAAGTTAGTTAGTTAATGAGTTAGTTTTTCATTTAAAGGTTTTAATGATTCTTAGTTTTTATTTCCATTTTTACAGCTTAGCTATTTTATTTGTTAGTTTTTTCTTTTATCACTGATGTAAATTTTTTAAGTAAATTTAACTTTTTAATAACATTTTTATTGTAAAGCGCCATGAGCCATGGATATGGCGCTATATAAATCTTTATTATTATTATTATTATTCTGTTCAGAGAGGGCCTAGGGACTAAGCAACGCGCCTACTTCAATCTGCGGCGAGTTCAAAAAAGCTGAAATGATGCAGAAAATTGTGGCTTGTTAAATCATATGGCCTCCGGTAGCCTCGTTACTTTAAAGCTACCAGATTGTTGGCATGTCATTGAAGATGGCGCTGAGCAAATAAGCATCATACGGCATGAACGCTAGGAATTCAGAAAACAAAGGGGAACCACAGAGCTCAAAGTCATAGAAAAAACACCACAGGAAACGCACGGATGTAGTGTAGACTTAAAAAATGATTGTGGTTTGGAGGGAATACTCAATAGCATGCCTGTGGAAAAGCTGTCAATTATATAGAGAACTCCTCCTTGCGCTTTGGCTTTCGATTAGAGGACACGTCGCTTTCAATTTGCCTCTGAGCGGAAATTTAGTTGGTAACCGCGCTTTATTAACTTTGGGTCATATGTCACAGTTAATATTCCTGTTAATAACTAACGCACCACGCCAGACGTGCAACGGAAGGGTCAAAGCGACTTAAAAACGTGATGTGCAGAAGTAGGTGATGAAAGAAATGTATGCGCAATGATTATTTTTGAATTCTTTATGTATTAAATCATCATAATAAAGTGGAATAATTTGGGTGTTGTTTGTGATGTCACCGTTTTCGAGCCACATGAAACGGAGACGATGTGATAATGGCGGAAACGTGTGTTACAAAATAAAGGAACTTTGATCTTGATTTAGTGTCTTTCTGAAGTTTTCCCAACCAAACCAGTAGTATATCAGTAGTCCCCAGGCATTTTTGCTCGCAATTATTGTCTCACACTTTTACTACAATTTTGTCTGAGCGACTACAGGAACATTTTAATACAAGCCTTTCCGGTCTGATAACGCGCGCGCCATGGCTGAAGCGACTGAAGACCTTCAAGATCACCACAATAATTTAAAGCGTCTGTACCGTGTATGCGGAGGAAAGTTCAAGAAATCGAAGGAGAAATACGAATGTAGTTATAGCTGTATCGAACACAAAGAGGCTTTAGCTGAGAAGTACCAGCTAAATATTGAAAAAGACGACCGTGATATTCACCCCTCGCATTTTTGTAATGCGTGTTATGTTTCACTGACCCGTACAAGCGCCGAGCGTGGACCGATATTTTGGGAAATACACACGGAGAGTTGTAAAACCTGTTTTGCCATTACAGAAAAGCAAAGCAAGGGAGGAAGGCCGCGAAAACCAAAAAAGGGTCGAAAACCTACCTCTGATAAGTTGAAAAGCCCAGCATCTCATGATAGTTCGGAAGGGCTTCAATCAAAAATTAAGGATATCACCCAGACATTAGAATCTCATCGAACAAGAGACTTTGATGAGAAATTCACTTTTACAGAAACGTTGAACACTGACTTCAACTGTGCTATATGTAAGGATATCCTTGATAGGCCACTGGAAACTGCATGTGAACACTACTTCTGTGCCAGTTGTCAGAAGCTTTTGAAAACGATTCCAGCAACGAAGCATGCCCAGTGTGCAAATTTCCCTTATCAGCCCCCCAGGTCAAGCCAGCAACAAGAATGATCCTGCGATTAATTGGAGAAATAAAGGTGGGATGCAAGAGGTGTAAAACGCAGCTTAATTATGAAGATACAGCTCACCATGTTTGCCCTCCTGCGCCCCACCTGCTCCCACCCCCAGCCGAGACTGCACAACGGCCTCTACCAGCTGCACCTGCCGTTGCTCGTGCTATTCCTGGTTCCGCAATCGAGCCTGTAGCTACCGACCCAGTTACATTGCAAGATGCGCTTGAGGAACTAAGGCAAGGGAAAGTTTCCCCACAAGTGGAAAAACTTGGAACAATGTTTGTAAAGTCCAAGCTGAAAGCCTCAAGCGATGGAAAGTCAGCTCTTCTAAAAACACAGGGCAAGGTAAGTAACCTAAAGTGGAGAAAACTGTTTATCAGTTATAGAACGAAACGAAAATTTACATTTCTATTCATCCCGATTTATTACAATCTAGCCCATCCAAATTGTCCATGTGCCACGAGCTGAGAAGTCCAGTAAAGAAGTGGGTGAACGCCAGTTAAGGAGCCGAACAAGAGATCTTCAAAGTGTTGGTGATGCACTCAGCAAAGGCCAGATGGACATCCAACTGGTGCAGTATTTGAAGACAAAAAAAAGCAAGCAAGAGCGGTAGGAAATTATTAGGGAGGCCCTTGGTAAAGAGTTGATTTTGGAGATACCCGACAAGCAGTCTTTGGCTATGAAAGCTGACCTAGGGATGTCATGGTTTCGCCTTAACAAACTGAGAAGGTATTTGGTACATGTTCTCATTTTGATAAATATAAACCCAATCTATCATACGTTTTTAAACATGCCTGCATGAGGGTGAGGTCTTTTCTTTCTTTGAAGGTGGTTCAAACAATGGGGAATAAAAATGGAGAGCGAGAAGTTGCAGAGAAAACAAAAAAAGGATCAGATTGGTGATAACCTAGAAGCAGAAATGGTACCCATAGAACACAAGGCCAAAAAAAAAGGAAAAATTGTAACTTTTATAAAAGCGACCCCATGTGCCTATGTGGATAACTTGGCGGAACAAATTAAAACCTTTGTCGATGAAAATGCAAAGTAAGTAATGTTATGTTAATTTATACTTATTATAACTATGTATAACTTCTGTATGTTTAAATACATGCTTATACATTGTACAATCTTATTCTCTTATCAGAGCTGAATTGCTGACTACACATGGTGGCATGATCCCTGAAGATCAACTCTATGTCAAACTGGGAGGAGATCATGGCCAAGGCTCCATGAAGTTCGCATTTCAGCTTGCCAACCTGGAGAAACCAAATTCCAGCAAGAAAACGGTTGTGTTCTCATTGTTTGAAGCAAAGGACACAAGGAACAAATTGAGGACTTCTCTCGAGAGATATAATGAGCAGCTAGAGGAACTTAAGCAAACTAAGCTGCAGTAAGATATTCCTCTTTAATATTTCTTGAAAATTTACTAGGCAATTGAAATATTTTGTGTCAAAGAGTAGTATTTCTTGGTTATTTATTCTAATTGAAACTAATATTTACTTTGCAGAAATAAATCAGTGGTACTGTTCTTATTTGGTGACTATGAATTTCTCTGCAAAATCATGGGAATTTCTGGGGTAAGAGGTAAGAAATTAAACTCAAATACTATATTTAATATTATTACACCCGGGCGTTGGCCAATGATATCCATACTTCAGTTCCATGCCCAATACTGTTGCCGCACTTTATTTTACTTTAGGGACCTATCCCTGCTTGTGGTGTTTAATTCTTGGGACCGCAATGCACCTGCCCAAAAATCAAAGAGGAGAGGCACAAACAAGAACACTCGAAGGCATGCGCGAGCACCTAAGGGAGTTCAAGGAAAAAGGGAGGGGTGACTTGAAGAAGGCAAAGTCCTTCTTCAACGTCATCAACGAGCCACTGTTGGAAATACCAATTGATCAAGTAAGTTGAACAGCAACAACAAATTTAATAGGAGAGCAAAATTAACATCCTGACAACTACTTACTGTTATATTTCACAGATCTGTGTTCCTGGGTTGCACATCAGCCTTGGTTTATTTTTGAAATTTTACGAATTGCTGTTGGACGATTGTGCTGTTCTTGACGCAAAGATAGCCACCAGGAAAGCCGAGACTGATGAAGCAGCTGGGGACACAGATTTGGATAACTACATTACGCAGCTACGTAAAGCAAGAGAGAACCACCAGTTGGCTCGTTCCTATCTAGAAGAGGCCCAACAGACTGTTGGATATGCCACTTATCTCATAACAGCTGGTGCGCTTATTCATACAGAGGAGGCACCAAACCCAATTGTGTTACAACTCCTGCAGCATGCTCAGGATATGCAAAGCAAGGCAACACGGGAGGTACATGATCACATATTTAGACATACTTCATTGTTACAACTAGTAAGGGCCTGCTACATGAGCCTGACTGCATTGACCTTGCCTTATGTTTGTAATTGTGTTAACACTATAACAAGATAGAGAGAATTAGAAAGGCTCGCCAGGTTCATAAATTTTTTTTCCAAAATATACTTCTTAACCCAATGCTTATGCTTTTTGTGTCAACAGGAAACACTTGGCAGTCAAATAAATGAATGTGCTAAATTTTCACGAGACACTGGGTTGGTATACAAAGCCTTGGAAGACACCTTGCAGTCCATAAATGTCAAGAGGCAAGCATACCACAGCCACAGCTTTGTTGGAAACCACATTGACATATGTCTCAAGGTAAATTTTGTAAAATATAGAAACAAAACTTGACTTTCTTTATTAAATTAATTAAAAAATTGAATAACACAAAACCATTTTATCCTCACTAGGAGTCAAGCATTCAAAAAATAACTAGAACTATTGTGGACAAGACAAGTGAGCAGTGTCCTGGACTTACTGAAGAGGCAAAGTCAATTGAGCGCAAGTTCCACACACTGTTCACTCTTTTTGCCAAATGCCATTTCAGCTACAATGCCAGTGCTCCGATGAAGGATGAAGAAATCACCACCTTAGGTAATGAAAATTATAATTAAACAGTGATAGGGTACAAGTGGTAGGGTTATTTCATTTCCATTTTCTTCCTTTTATTCACAGCACAGGACATCTGTACATTTACGAACTACTTCAGGGAACAGTTTCCTCAGGCAACCATCCCTCCAAAGATGCACATGCTGGAGGACCATGTTGTCAGCTTCATCCAGAAGTGGCATTTTCCTCTGGGCTTCTTTGGCGAACAGGGTGGAGAATCGATTCATCATGAGTTTGTGGATTTGGCTGCCACATTTGCTCGTGTCCATCCCGCCACTGACCGTTTAAAGAGAATGCTCGAGGAGCATTTTGTTGTGGTTCATCCCAAAAACAGAGAAATCATTCCGCAAAAACAGCGTCGAAATCTAAAAAGACAAAGAGAAGACCTCTGATTGTAAACGCTAAACATGTATAGCTTGCCGTTTAATTGTAAATAAATATATAAATAGAGAAACTAAGCTTGTGCATTACAACGAATCACGCAGAATTTTAAAAGTGATTTACAGTTGACTTATCTCTAGGCGCTTAGGTGCCCTGTTTCTTGCACTTCTTACAATAAATGCGTATAACCGAGACTCTTGTGTGTTTATATCCTGCATGTTTATTCAAACTAAGACTAGCTCAATGCAAACCGAACGAAAATTTAACACTAGCGATGAAAAATACAAGAGGTAGCCCTCAAATATAAAGACTTTAAACAGGCGGAATTTTCACACGCAATACCGTGTCGAAATAATATCCCAAAGCGTCGCAAAACAAAATTGTAGTAAAACACTTACCACTGATTTCGGTAATTGAATGATATAACTTTGAAGCTATCCGGGTGAAATCTTCCAGAAAACTTCGCTTTTCTTGCAATCTTAAGGTTTTTAAACCCATTTCGAAATTGCAGCGACCCATCTTTCATTCCTTAGGTGCGATATAAATCACAACTTTCTCCGAATTCAAGCTAAAAACACGCGGTTTTCGATCGCTTTCCTTCAGTTCATTTCTTGGGCCGCCATATTAGCTCGTGGGATGATGAAATACTGTCAAACAGGCTGAATTTGATTGGTTTAAAGACAAAGCGTATTCTCCCCATGAATCGTAAAGAAAGGCGCTGGCTCCTGTTGCTAAGGAGTTGCTAGAGAAAAAAAGGCGTGCGCTGATTTGCTTGACTGCGGGCGTAAGCGAACTAAATTTCCGCTCCGAAAGCGACGTGAGGAGGGTGAAAATGTCATGGCCCTCCTACCCCATATCAATGGTGTTTTGCGTGAACATGATGGAAGTGAATGCCAAACAGTTTTTGGAGAAAATTGCCCAGTGTTAGTTGATGCAGCAAGGGCCTGCAAAAACTGCTCACGACTGCATAGAGTTGATAACAACCACAGGAAGAGGAAGGCGGAACAACAAATGGTCCATCCTTTTTGCAATAAGCGATTCATGACAAAACAAGATATCGAATGTCAACTTAAGAGTGAACAAAGGGCCAATCGTAATGCAGAGAGAAGAGAATTATACTTGCGGCAAAAATTTGAAAATGAGGCAGCACTTGTTGCAGACGAAGATCAAGAAGACCTTCTTAAAATATCAGCTAGAGGAAAATCTACCAGAAGACATGCGGTTGCTATGGGAACAGCAGCAGAAGATAATCAACACTAAGAGCAAGAATGGTTACAGGTGGCACCCAAAGTAAGTCAATGAGATAGTTATAAAATAGCAGGACCATAGCTAGCGCGGGGGGGGGGGGGGGGGGGCAGTTGCCCTCGCCAGGAAAACTAAAAAAACTAAAGAAAGGAAAAACGAAAAACTAAACTATAAAAAAAACAGTTGCCCCCGCCAGAAAAAATGTGCCCCTGCCGCAGACAAAAATTCCTAGGTACTGTCTTGAATAGATACTTAACAGCACCACAGGATGACTCCCAATTTATAGGGGACAAGAAACCAAATGGCCCCATACCATTCGAACCTTTCAAAATTTGAAATACCCACCCGACCGTCGCGACCTGGAAGGTGTAGCCATTCTGTACACCTGCCAGTGTTAGTTGGGATAATTTCAATAAAATGGTTGGGTGGTAGTGATGATAATGATATTGTAATAATAATATTGAAGTAATACCAGTTGCACATTGCATTTTGATTGATGGTATTTTCTTATTTTGGACCATGCAACTGTGTATACAATTATATTGCCAGACCCCTAATGTATTGGATCCTTTGAGAAGTTCCCTACGTCTGCCAAGCAATTGCACCATCAGGTAGATTATAATTTGCAGATTAGAAAGCTAAGGAAAAAATTAAAACTAAAAAAGTGCACAAATAAATTTTTATCACACTTTTTTGAGTGGTTATTGTTTATTTATGAGTAAGTTAACTGCAAACCTTTTTATCCCTCAGGTATAAATGCAGTAAAAAAAAAACAGGCACAAATGCAGTAAAAAAAAACCCTTTTTTCCAGGTTAGCCTAAACAGGTTCTTACATAAATGGTAGTTAACACAAATTAAGGTTAGTTAGGTTCTTATTTTCTAAAAAAAAAAGTTGCTGATAGAACTTTAAATGGTGTTTGACCTATTGATTGTATACCACAAAAGGGGCTAAAAATGTTCTAAATGGCAGGTTCTTACTTGCAGGTTTTTACTGTATTACACTAATTATACTGAATCCAATATACATGTACTTGAATAAGTTTAACAGTTACCACTTTATTTTAAGAATATCATTCAAGATAATCAAAGAAGCAATGAAATTTAATAACAATTTACTACAATTAACTGCAACTAAAATTACCTAACATTCCAAATATTTAAGGTCCTAAAATTATTATCCACCATTAACAGGAAAATGTAGAAATGGTTGTTAAGGGTGGAAAACACCGACTGGTTGGTTTTGTGGAGCTTGGTTGTTTACACGATGACATGCTTGCTTTAGAAGGTAAGCCATCAATCAATCCCAATCACGCAGTGATCCTCACGAAAACTGGGCAGTACGATCAAACAATTTGGTGTCAAAGGCGGCAAAATAAAAAAAGATCAAATCAAAAGGCAAATAAAAAAGATCACTAATTCTCTCGTGATCGCAGCTTTATCCTTTTCCTTATTTCTGCGTGCACACTTCCCCTACCACACTTTCTGCAGTCGCTACCAAAAGGTCCAGTTCAACAGCAAGACATCATCTGGTAAATGTCAGCTTTCTGTTTCTTTCAGTTTATAAGGTTCCTCGTGGACACCAAATTCATTTTCGTATGTAGGATTACCTAAAGTTGATATTAAGAGTCATGACAAGTACATGGAGACGACAAGGGAAAGAAATGTGGAGGTACATGGGGATGATGAGAAATCAGAGAATCAAGGAGCGCGCGTATTTCATGTGGATTAAGGCAGAAAGGAGGAGAGCAAGTAGAGAAGAGTGGAGTAGAAAAAGGCAAGAAAATAATGACAGAATGAGGGCCGTAAGAAATGCCCATGTCAGAAGGGCTCCACGCAAACAACATGAAAGAGCTAAAAAAACTGGTGGTGTTTCAGCTTACAGATCCCAACATTGAAAGAGAAATTTCCAGAGGCTGAATCTGCAATATATTTACCTTTAAAGTTTTATCTGCGTCAACCATAAATTTTAAACAGAGAGATTTTACTTACCTTTAGTACTAGTTTTTAAATTAAATTCAAATGTAGATAGCTTTATAATTGTAAATATTTTTAATTTTCACTAGTTTTAAAATTAAATTTAATTGTAAAGAGCTTTACAAATTGTAAAAATTTTTATCTTTTATATACTTTTAGGTACACGACCCCACAAGCTTGTAAGCTTTAATTTTATCGTGTTTAAATAAAGGCAACTTACTTACTTGAACGTCATAGCAACTCATGTGGGTGCCTGTCTGACACATTTATCCAAAATGTCCTTATGTCCAATGTCTTTAAAGTTAAGTTGGGGCCAAGAACAAAGTTCCTTTCAGGAAATGGTACGGTTGTATGTAAGAATAAAGGTCTCTTGTTCCTAAGGAATGTCAGCTCATGATTCTAACAGCAACCCCAACAAAGGAAACAAAGCAGCAAATACTACATATGCTTCATGTGTCCGAGAAAGACCTCCAAATGGTCGAACAGAGCCCAGACAAACCAAAATTATTTTATGCAGCTCATTATCTTGACAACAATGAAGAAATAGTTGGCCTTATTATCTTTGATGGGTGAGATCAAGGAATTAAAGACTGGGACAGCCAGAACTTTAATTTACTGTCAGACACACAAACACTGTTCTGTCCTCTTTTGTGTATTTGAGGTTTACCTGGGAAATCACCTCTACAATGGTAATGCCTTGCCAAGGAAACAGATGGTGGAAATGTACCAAGCTGGTACTCCTACCTCTGTAAAAGAGCACAATTCAAGATCCATGGCATTACATGGTGGCAATGTGTGTGTATTGATATGCACTGTTGCTTTTGGCTTGGATGCGAATTCTAAGAAAGTGGCCAAGGAAGACATCCTTAAAAGTCTAGAGAAAAGACTAAATGCACAAACTGATAGTGAGCCCCTGCGGACAATGACCCACTTCTATGTGAGGATTCCCCTCTGCTCTGTCCATATAGTAGTAGTCCTGTCGGGGATTCAGCAACAATAGGGCAATATGTTCCAAACCGTATCGTTGACAAGATTTATGAGCTAGTAAAATGCAACATTACCAACATTTGCAGAAGTGAAACGATGTCTTGACCGATACGTAGAAAACAAAGTCTTTGCGGATGTCCTAGATGCTAAGAAGCCGAAAAAGACGAATTGGAGGTACTACCCATGCTGCAAAGATTTGAGAAATTTCAGCACAGAAGTACTCCGACAATGACCAAGAATCCCTTTGCCACAAGATATCTGATTGGCAATAAGTCTCCTCAAACAAAGTTCTTTTACAGAACAAGAGACAAGCCATCTGATCTGCCCGCAAAGGATGGTTCGTCAAGAGAGGAAATGTTTCTTTCTGTCCACCAGGAGCCATTGCAGCAGCGACTATTACAGTAGTACAAGAACGAGCTGGTTTTGATGGATGCCACCTACAAGACCCCGCCATCCCACTTTTCTTCATCTGCGTCCACACAAATGTAGTCGCAGAATTCATGTGCCAGACAGAAGACCAAGCATTGCCCATTCTCAGGGAGTGGAATGGACCTGGACTTGGAATCCAAGCTATTTCATGGTCAATTACTCTAGAACTGAAATAGGTGCAATTAAAGAGCGGTTTCCATTGAGTTTGGTGTACATCGTATCCAGGCGCTGCAAAGATGGGCGAGGGCAAAGAAGAATGACCTATCTTCAGCTGAGCAGGAGACGTTTCTGAGCTACATTCAAACATTGCCTATGCCCACACAGAAGAGGTTTAAGAAAGGTGTTAATGCATTGATGAATTCTAGAATTTACAGGGACCACATCAAACTACATGGAAAATATGTGGCTGTCTTGTTCTTTTTGCTGGGCTCAGGCATTCAGGAAACAGCAGGCAATCAGCATTGTCAATACCAACAATGGTACTTAAGCACAAAAAAAATTGTTCAAATACAAGTTTTTGTTAACAAATGTTTTTACGGTATCTCTACCATGTTTGTAGAATCGTTCATTCCAGATTCTTACCAGCATTATTTACAGAGCAATTTACAATCCAGCAGTGTTTATCGGCGGTTCAACAACACTGTTCGTGTTTTATCATGCTTTGTTGTATTTTGGAGCCAAGAAATGTTTAGCTGTTAGACAGGCTATTTTGATCGATATCACAACATTTTGTGGGACTATGATGCATTGGTAAATAGGCTGCCTTCAACAACCCAAGCCAATTTTCAGGTATGTCTTAGATAAACATCTACATGTGTGTTTAAACGAGAATTGAGAAAATTTGGAGTTATACCACATATTAAATAATTCCGTTAAAAACTACTGCTTAAATCGACTCTAGTATCGTGAAAAGTATTTCTCACGCTTTCAGTTATTTCAGTTCGAAGAGTTTCGCTAAAGCCCTGAAACTATATTCGAGCGAAGGGAAGAGTTTATGATAATAGAAAGCATTCACAGTTCTCAATGTGGCTTTGTTTGCGAACGCGAGGAGAGTTTACGATAGCGAATTTCAGGTTGAAAAATTGTGTCATTCTCAGGCTCCAATCACGAAAACTGACTGTCATTTTTTCTCGAAATAAGAAGACTTCTGGGGGGAACAAAAAATATCAGGTTTCTTATTACCTAAGAGCTATTAATGAGTAAGAAATGAAGGAATTTGATTTGTCAACTTCTGCCGCTGCAAGCACAGTTTTTCCTCACAGTTCTTCTGAAATACTCTCTATTTAACTTATCACAGTTGTTTTTGTTAAAGAACGGTTTGCTTGATTACTGCAACAGTATTCTTCTCGGTATCCCCTCCTATGAGTCAGAGAAACTACAACGGTTGCAGAATACAGCCGCAAGACTAACTGTTAAAGCAAAAAAGTCGGCTCATATCACTCCAGTTTTAAAGAGTTTACACTGGCTTCCGGTGAAAGAAAGAATTATTTTTAAAATTCTCTTGGTAACGTACAAAGTCCTCCATGGCTTTGCACCAGCCTATTTAAATGACCTGCTTTTGAACTACAGGCCTCATCGTTCACTACGATCAAGTAGCTTAAACCTACTGTCTATTCCTAAGACTAAAACTGTACCTATGGTGACAGATCGTTCTTAGTGATTGCACCAAAGCTATGGAATGACTTGCCCATTGTAGTCAAAAAGTACTCCACGGTTGACTTTTTTAAATAGAGACTTAAAACTTTTCTTTTTAACAGCGTTTATATTTGATTATATTTGATTTATTGTAAAAAGCATTGAGACTCCGTCAGGCTGTAAAATGCGTTTTTTAAGTACCTTATTATTATTATTATTATTATTATTTGAACAGAATGGCATTAAGTTCAAGGAGGAGTTAGTTACCTTCTATAATTATTAACTAAAAACTCTGATGGTCTGATTTGATGTCTACAAAATAAATTTCATGAAAGTTTTATTATTTTGAGCTTGAGTTACATTAAGGCTGACATAACACCCCATCACCATCATCGAAAAGCTCACGGAATTCTGCCACAGTGGAGAGCTGGAGGTGTACCACTTTGAATATCTGAAGTACGGCCCCAAGCGTAAACACTTATCGCATAGCGGGTCGCTGTTTTGAGAAAGTAACATCGCCTGACAGTGTAGCAAGTGTAATTCACAGCCCAAAAGTTATCTCACTGCATAAATAACTTATCACAGTTGTTTTTGTTAAAGAACGGTTTGCTGTTTATCGCTTTCTATCATACATTCCTTTGGAAGACAACCTTGACTGTTGAGCCCCAGAAAAGAATGTACCGTAAAGTTCCGTGTATAAGCCGCACCTTTTTCCTCTAAATTCAAGTCAAAAATCGGGGGTGCGGCTTATCTACGGAAACATCTCTGGTTGGAGTTCTCAAAGGCCTAATTAATATTCATAAAAAACTTCTCAAGACGTCATTGAATGAACATATAACAACCTGAAAACTTTGTTGTTGTTCACTACCTTTTAGTTCCTCTGCAAAGCTGTTTGCAGTGAAGTCTGCCAGTCATTTGAATCGTGTCTTTCCGCCGCGTGCGGGAAGGCACCAAGATAAACGCAAATACTCACAAGGCAAATGGCCGACCGCTTCGGTTTTTTATTGACCTTCACAGCACAGCAAATACATCTGCTGGATTAACAAACTCTTATTCTGCATGAATTTTTTATCCTGTTGCGGGTAGCAGTTTCCAAGAATCTTGAAATGAAAACGTGGTTTCTTCCGAAGAAAATGCCGCCATGTTTGTTTTTAATGCCCAGACTCCTCTCTACAATTCAGAGCTTGGCTACTAAGCATTGGTCATTTGCGAATGATTCGAAGGAGTGCTTAGAAGTGATAATCTCGAAAAAATGACATCAAGAGAGCATCCAAATTTAAGATATTGTGAACTCAAACTAAAAAGAAGGTATGACAAGTGAAATTTAGCTTTCTTAAAACTTAATTTATATTAAACATTGCAACAACCACCGTGTCAGTGTTTCGAAACCGTGCTTGTTTGCCCTTGTTTGTTTACCAATAGAACTTCACTTGAACTTCAAACTTTATGGTCTGTATATTTTTTTCCAAAATTTGAGCTTCCAAATCGGGGGTGCGGCTTATCTACGGGTGCGGCTTATACACGGAACTTTACGGTACTATACCTTATACAGCATTTCAATTTAGCCGTAGCCTGCGTAGCTGGCGGGAGTCAAGTGCGAGTGCTTGCTTCTAGCGGGCAAAGCCCGTGTGCGTGAGCGGCAAAGCCGGGATCCGCGAGCGAGTGAAATTCCCGCCTGCCACATTATTTGGGGGTTTTGCTTGCCGCCCACTTTTATCGCCTTTGATGATCTAATTATATAAGCCAATCAGAGAGTGAGGTGTAATACGAAACTCCCGCCTTTTTTACGCGCGAAACGGCGGTAAATGTAATGACCACAAACATTCCTTTGTTGGCACATGGAGATTTCCAGTAACGATAAGAACGGTACGCCAAAAAAACCTGCAAAACGCAGTCCGAAACCAAGAGAAGGAGTTGTTAGCAAAATATGCAGACTGTGTTGTACCAATTTGAAGCAAAAGTTTGGCGATTTTAAGAAATCCGTGTCCGTTTCCACTGTAAATCTATTCAAGCCGTCGCAACGAGAAGGATCGAAAATGGTGACACATTAGCCGATCTCTGCTCGCGAATTGGTTTTAACGTCGAGAAGAGCACAACTTTGTCAGAACGTGTCTGCCAAAGTTGTGTAAAAAAGATACGGAACGCTGTGCAGCTATATGAATTTATTGCGTCGAGCCTGAATCGAAACCAAGAACACTCTCAATCGAAGAGCTCGCAGTTATGTTCGAGTGAGGAATCGCCACCTAGATTCAAGCGTCTCCTTCCAAGCTCCATCGCCTCTCCCCAACGAAGCCCACAGCCCAAGAAAGGCCACAAAAGAAACACTGGTGTTAAAAAAACCTTAAACTTCGCAGAAAAAGTATTGTCAACCGAGGAAAATGACGAGCGGCGTTCGAATGCAGAAAGCTTAAGGTGTCATAATCTCAACGTGGATGATTTGGTTGGAAATCAGACAAGCCAAGTGAAAGTTGTCATAGTGGCTCCTAGTGGCCGGGTAGAAAATCATAGTTCCTTCGATGACAAAAGTAAATCAATGACCATGAATCTGTGTAGAAAGAACTGGCAAACTGTCGCCAACGCGTGTTTTCAGCACCCGCATTTACGCCGGCGATGAATTGACAGAACCACTGCGAAAAACAGTCAACGCAGAGTTTAAAGAATATTGTAATAATTCAACTGATTCTGTGTTGAAGAAATCAAGCCCGGAAGATCTAGCCGCATTTTGCATTTTCGAATAAGATTCTCGTACACGAAGCTGAAGTTTGGTGCTCCGAATGGATTGCTTGCTTGAAAGGCGCTTGCAATGTACAAGAGTCATCGGATGAAGACATCAAGGCTACAAATTCCCTAGCCTTGTCAACAGCAGTAGCCGCTCGCTATAGAAATCCGACAATATCAGCTGTTTCCTATCGCATCTCAACAATTCTCTTCCATAGCGGAGGAAATTGGGACGATTTAAAGCTATTAAACAAGTTGTGTGTCTGCATGCCACCGCAGTCAATCGTTGAAATTCAGAGAAAGATGGGAGAGAATTGCGAGGCAAAAGTTATCTACTGGAAGACGGAAATTGTTGTCGTTGTTGTATTGCCGTTATGATCTAATCACAGACCAAATTAGAAGAATTTCCGAGGTGACATGGAAAGGGGCAGCTCTAACCAAAAGTTGAATTTATAACTCTTATAATTCTTAACCAAAAGTTCCACTCAGTCTATCTTGAAATTGATCTTGAAATTCGGCGAAGCTAATATCACAGGTTTGAAAGATGCAGGCTACAATCTCCTGTTTACGCATCCCAAAGGCTTTCCTTTCATGCAAAGAAGGTGTGAACTTATTCGAAAGCAAAACATACCAACAAGCTGTTAAAGCAATAGTGGTTGATGAAGCCCACTGTATATTAGAATGGTAAGAAAAGGTTTGCTGTTGATGTTCTCACCTAAAGTGTTTTAACTCATGTTGATCTACATTTGGGCGAAGAAAGAACATATCTGTTGATTTGTACCGCTATACAGTTCTATTATTCATTTATTTTATTTCCCAAAAGGCTAGAAAAATACTAGGAAAGAGACTCGAGTCATTTCTGACATCTCTTATGTCAGATGTGTTTTGGGTTTGTGTTACATTCTTCATGTTTCACAACATTTTAAATTAAAAATGTAAAATCATAGTTACTGGGTCTCCTAGGTAGTGTAAATGTTTTCAGCCACTAACTCGAGGTATTAGCTCGTGATACGTGTCTTGGTAGCTCACATTCTGTTTTGCTACTTGGTTTATTTCCAGGAGAGATGACTTTCGAAAGGACTACTCAAGGCTGGCTATTTTCTGTGCTACATTTCCCAATGTTCCTGTGGTGGCCCTTACTGCTACAGCCAGCAAGAGTGACGTGGCTGCAATAAAACAATCTTTAAATTCATAAACAACCCTTGAGGTAATTGCCAACCCAAACATTTATTATGAAGAATATTTTCACCAAGGCGAGGATACTGACTTTTTTGAGGCATAACTGAAGCCTATAGCTGAACAGCTCAAGGAGAAAACAGTGAATTACCCATTAACTGTTTTGTATCTACCACTTAAGTGGTGTGGGTTTTCATTCAAGTATGTTGAAAAACAATTGGGTAATGAACAATATTACCCACAAACAACAGAAGCATTACCTGAAAACAGGTTGTTTGCACAGTTCCATGCACCACAGACAAGGGCATTGGAAGATCAAATTCTCAGTGAACTGGCATCACCTGAATCAAACGTGAGAGTGATTTTTGCAACTGTAGCAATGGGAATGGGCGTTTCCAGGAATACTTCCAGGAAACAGGAAGAGCAGGCCGAGATGGGAAACCAGCCACTGCTTTGTTATTTTAACAATTCAGACATTTCAAAGAACAAAGCAGGAATGAGTAAGGATATCAGAACATTTTGTCGGCTGGGAAATGAGTGTTTAAGAAAAATCCTGTTTAAGTGCCTTGATGCAAGGGAAGGTGACTTACACACCATAGGTCACCTTTGTTGCTGTCATTGTAAAACTTCTTTACTTCAATTGTTGTCTTTAAGGAAGAACCAAAGCCCCTTTTTGTGATTTTGTTTTTTATTTTTTCACAACGTCCCAATAATGTTCATGTCTATGGAAAGAAAACGATTCCTTGCTTACTGGTGCAATTCTTGTAACATATTTATTAGGACACTGCATTGACTGCAAAATACATTATGTTTGTTTTCTTACCAGGTTTGTTGGTCCCTTCTATTAAAGTGAAAACAACGGGCCTTGGAGGAACAAGAAATATGTTTGCCTACAGCAGTTCCCAGTTGCGGAGTGTCAGCTTCCAGGGGTCATCAATGGTAGAGGCTTCCAGATGCACCGCTGTAGGACTCGCACTTGCTGTTGGTTTTATTTTTCCTGTGCATGGTGTTTTAAAGTTTAATATAACATCGAATCAGTGGCTTGGAATTCAGGTTATATCAAGGAACTGTTACTATGAAGTTATGAAACTGATATATTCTCAAATTCATGACATTTAAATTAAGATGTGCAAGAAAAAGAAGGCAAATAGTGGGTCATTGATGATGAAACACGTGGCAGCTGGAAACGAAGAGCTGTCACCTTAGATGGAGTTAAGCAAAAATGGCTCATTCATCATCAAGAATTACATGACTAGAGGCCTTCTTTGGTTTGGACACAAGTGTACGAGGGGAGCGTCTGAGAATGATGAACTGTAACCAAACAACCGGCTCATGTAATTTTGTAAACCTTTAAAAAAATTGACTCGTGCTTATTAAGCCCAAATTGCACTCGAAATCCTGTGATTACCTATACTTATTGAACAGGTTACCAAGCATAGTCACGTGCATGCTCAAGACGAAACGATCATTTACTATGATTGATGTTTGCCAATTTGTTAACCAAACCATTCTTGCTTTCCAGCAAAAGAATGTCGGTCATAATTTCTGGAATGATGGCGAGCCAGCAATGCCTGTATTACCTTAACCATGTGGATGGTGATCGAAACCTAGGGTAAGGATATTGAAAACCGTTTTCCGGCAGACGTCACAACTAACGAAAGTGTCTCTTAAGTTTATTCATCTAGTCCTTCGTAATGGATAATATGTTTGTGCTTGGACAGGGCGAATTTACTACCCAGTATGTAAGATTAGTATCAACACATCATTTTCAGCAGGTCCTTGCTGTGTTCTTATTGATAGGATTCTAAACCCAAAATGTATTTATTTCATTCATTATCCAACTTTCTTGCTTATTAGTCTTGTTGCTAAGTTTATAGTTTACTGTCAAGAGAGTAACAGAGTGCACTGTAAATGGCACTCACAAGACAAATATTTCTGTTTCCTAAGGCATCAAGGACGTTTTCTATTCCGTTTAAAAAGTGTTGAGCAGAGTTAAGAAGAAACTAAAAATATAGATATTTCGTGTTTTAGGAAAGGCACACTAACCAACTAAACAGCAGAGTCAAAAAACAAAAAGAAAGCGGATTTAAACGACATACAGCGTGTTTTAGTCCTTATGACTTGGTTCTTGCATTCAGGAAAATTGTCAAAATGTCTTTATCCTCAACTCCTGTCATTTCCTCAACCCAACCAGACAATGCGTACACACAAGTCTAAATGAGAACTCTCTACTCGCCATTTGAGCGTTGATTTGAAGTGATGGGCCAGGCATTCTTGCTGATAGAACATGTACTAGCCTGGCACAACTGTAGCATTCACCCAGGAGATTCAACTAGAGCCAGCTACATGAACGAGTATCTGTTTTACACAGGCAAGCACTGATGAAGATGGCTAAAAAGAGAGATTTTCTGTAATGTGTAAACATTATGACGCCAGATCCAAATCGTTCAAGTCTAAGTTAGAAGTAAGGAAGGAATTAAGGAAAAAAACCTGTGTGTGGTTGTAGTGGGGCAGGATAAATTCAAAATACCAAGCAGAATCACTACTGTGCCTGCTGAAAAGTACAGAGACATCATGCTGACAACTGGGAAAAACCACAGCAGGGGCATTCAAAGCTAACCGGCAATTCATTTCATTTTTTCCTACCCACTTTTTCTATGTATTTCTATTTTTTTATTGAAACTTAAGTGTACATATATCCATATATAATTTGCTTCTTATTGAACACATAAAACAGCTATTTGAGATGGCCAAAAAGAGAGACTTTCTGTAACATTTTTTGACATTTCTGTCGGAAGCTCAGATCAAAACGCATTTGTGGTTTAGGTTAGGAGGTGAAAGTGAACTTACGGATTGACTTAGTTACATTAATGCTGCACATGATACCATCAAGTTTACGTGAAATTGGTTGAGAGAACAGGTGAACTACTTGGATGTACAAGTCATTAATAATCAAGGTAGGATTGAGACAGACTTATACACAAAGCCAACAGATAGACATCAATATCTGTTCTCCACCTCCTGTCACCCAAGAGGATGCAAACAGAGCATTCCATATGCCCAAGCACCGAGATTAAGGCGCATATGCTTCACCAAAGAGGCATTTTACAAATGGTGCAATGAACTTGCAAAATATTTGGTGGAGAGAGGATATCGTGACAATTTTGTCAGAGAACAAATCCGGAAAACACAGACCAAAACTCGGGAGGAGGCATTGACACCTAGGCCACAAAACACAAATTCCCCATGGTAGTGACACATCAACCTAGTCTCCCTAATATTGGTGCTATACTGAAAGAACTTCAACTGCTACAGTTAAAGATAGGAGACCTAAGAGTGTAAGGGATTACCTCGTACATGCAATACGTGAAATATGTTTGCCTACAGCGGTTGCCAGTTGCGGAATGTCAGCTTCCAGGAGTCATCCATGGTAGAAGCTTCGCAGTGGGACTGGCACTTGCTGTTGGTTTTATTGTTTCTGGGCATGGTGTTTTAAAGTTTAATATAACATCGAATCAGTGCCTTGGAATTCAGGTTATATCAAAGAACTGTTACTATGAAGTTGTGAAACTGATATATTCTCAAATTCATGACATTTAAATTAAGATGTGCAAGAAAGAGAAGGCAAATAGTGGGTCATTGATGATGAAACACGTGGCAGCTGGAAACGAAGAGCTGTCACCTTAGATGGAGTTAAGCAAAAATGGCTCATTCATCATCAAGAATTACATGACTAGAGGCCTTCTTTGGTTTGGACACAAGTGTACAAGGGGAGCATCTGAGAAGGATGAACTGTAACCAACCTACGGGCTCATGTAATTTTGTAAACCTTTAAAAAAATTGACTCGTGCTTATTTAGCCCAAATTGCACTCGAAATCATGTGATTACCTATACTTATTGAACAGGTTACCAAGCATAGTCACGTGCATGCTCAAGACGAAACGATCATTTACTATGATTGATGTTTGCCAATTTGTTAACCAAACCATTCTTGCTTTCCAGGAAAAGAATGTCGGTCATAATTTCTGGAATGATGGCGAGCCAGCAATGCCTGTATTACCTTAACCATGTGGATGGTGATTGAAACCTAGGGTAAGGATATTGAAAACCGTTTTCCGGCAGACGTCACCAAGAAAGCTAATGTTTTTGATTAAATACTTATGGCCACGCTGTTTTAAAGGGTTCTTGAAGTTCTTTAAGGAGGAGGACTGGTGCCAAGGTTTGTCTACAACAGAGAAGAGTGGGTATGTGAATATACCCATATAGGAACCTCAGATGACATATTCACATCCATCGATGAAGATGGTTAGTTATAAACCTAATTTAGGTCAGAAAAACAACAACCACAAAAAAATTGTCAAGTATCAACAGAACAGCATTCAAAACCATACATGTTTTTACTGCATGTGGATTTTTTGCTGTTTTTTTTTTTTACAGTAAACGCTGAACAAATTTGATTTTGTTTCTTTTGAAGTGCTTTGACATGCACAGCTTTTGACCCTTATGGTTACACTAATGATTTAATTTGTAGGAACACACACACACTCACACACCAAATAATAAGAATGATGATTTACTTTACTTTTTAATTCACAGGTATTTTGTTTTCAAAGGCACACCAGTGTTCTGGAATCATACAATAGTATGATGACGAATTAATTATGTCCCCAAGAGGATGGCCTTACAGTTGATATTTTTTTAGATGGTTGAAAAGCACTTTTGACGATTGTGTGAACATTTCATGGTTTTGCAAATATGCATACTACATTATGCGAGTCACTCTGGCTGCCACTGACAACAACTTTCACCTTGCTAGAAAGCCAGCACAAAGAAAGGACAGTGTTCAAGGCAATGGGTGTATCGTCCCTCGTTTACTCTGCTTCGAGTATCGACGTACCAAATGAGATTATAGGAAATGTGCAGGGCCGTCTTTTTAAATTTTTATGGAAAAATAAAAGAGACAAGGTTAAAAGAACTAGTACCTACCAGGACCACGTAAATGGAGGACTGCGAATGGTTGACATAGAGATAATGATAAAGGCTTTAAGACTCGCGTGGATCCCTAGACTGTTAAAACATGGGGACCCAAATTGGAAAGCGGTACCGAATTACTATTTCCGAAAATATGGCGGATTGGAATTTCTACTGAAGTGTAATTATTGGATGGAGGACTTAAAAGAAATACCACGTTTTTACAGGGACATTCTATTATATTTTAAAGAACTCAAATCGCTTTACAATTGTCATAACATTCATGACACAATCCTGTTTAATAATAAGAAAATACTAATAGGAGGGAAACCCTTTTTGTTTCATGAATGGCTAAACAAAGGAATTAAGACGGTCATGGATCTTTTAGACATTGAGAGTAAAGTTCTATCTTTTGCGGATTTTAAATCCAAATTTCATCTTAAAAAGACATCGTTTCTCCATTTTTATCAAGCCATAAGTGCAATTCCAAACCACCTACTCGAAAAAGCAAGAGAGTTACTTAATTCTGAAGACAGCGGTATATGTTTTGAAGATATGACGTCCTTTCAGGTCGACAATAACAGTTTCTTAAACTTGACGAAAGCCAAAGCCAAAGATTTTTATTGGCTCTTAGTGATTAAAATCCATACAAACAGCCACACGGGGCCGAAACGTTGGGAAAAATCACTTACTTCCGAAAACATCAACTGGAAGAAAACATTCCAATCGGTCCACAAAACTGCTAAAGAAAACAAGTTGCGAGCATTTCATTCCAAGGTCATTCATAAGTTTTTGTAACTAAAAAGGAGCTTTTCATATTTAAGATTAAGGAGGATGGAGATTGTACATACTGCGGAGAAACAGATTCGAGAGACCATACACTTATTGACTGTCATTTCACAAAGTCTTTCATTCAGCAGGTGTTGCAGTGGTTCAATTCAACCAACAACTCGTCCTTTTCACTCAATACTGAAGAGATTTTATTTGGCCTTCCCAATACACCGAATGATGAATTAAAGAGAAAGCTAAACTACACTCTTTTATACATGTGTTATTATATTTATAAAATGAAACTCCAGAACGATTCATTATTAATCTCGGACTTTATAAGTAAAATCATTTTTAAATATAGAATAGAACAACTTCTTTAAGTACATATAAACCAGCTATCTAACAACTTCTTCGCCTTCTCCTATGTGTAATGTGTAATATATAGTTTCTTTACATTGTTTAGTGAAAGATTTCCACCGCTTCTTATATTAATTTGTAATATTTCTGCTCCGTTGCCACTGTATTGTGAATTGTAAATAGTATTTTGTAAATAGCGTTGTAATATTGTAAGTATTTTTTTTTTGTGTGTGTTATTTTCTAAATGAATAAAAAAATGGTAGCTTAGTGCTTTTAAGCGGGGAATTTGAGATTGCCTTGTTCCCGCAAAAAAAGTCTTGCATTTTTTCGATCTGCTACAGAGTCTCGTTTACCTTAAATGTGAAATGTCTGATTGCTACCTGATCTGCGATCCACTTGTGCATATTTGCAGTCCACCAGAGAAACAATTACAATTAATACATTTTAAAGCAACGGGAATGTGGGAACGATGTTGTGTTCTGGATTGGAATACAAAATGTAGCTCTTATACAGTGGCACAAAGTGAAAGAAGTAACGCCATCACTGACATACAGTGTACGTTGATTTATTGAATGGAGGCCATAAGACCATCATAAGAGGCCACTTTAGCAAAACTGGTTTATTTATCATCAGGAATTACATAAGTAGAGGCCTTCTTTGGTTTGGACACAAGTGTATGAGGGGAGGGTCAGAGGAAAATTAACTGTTTCAAGGAACACTCAAATGAATGAAAGAGATGGCCAACGAATTTTACCAGTAGGGAAAGACTAAGGCTTTGAATTAGCTTTGGAACTGCAATATGGAGATTCAACTCCCAGAAATGAGTAGAAGAAGTTAACAGTAAAGAGCCTAGGAGAGTGTTCAAGTGTGGGGGCCATGTCAGAAGGGCTCATGCAAACAACCTGAAGGAGCTTGAAAAACAAGTGGTGTTTTAAGCTTACAGATCACAAGATTACAGGAGAAATTTCCAGAGGCTGAATCTGCAAAATGTTAATGTAAACGCCATAGCAATTCATGTTGGTACTGGTTTGACACATTAATCCAAAATGCTTGTATAACTTTAACTTAAACTCAAGTTCAAAATCTAATTACTTAACTGCCAAAAGAAAAAAAAAACAGAACGAATATGAATTCTTGAATGACTCTTAGCTTTGGCGAGTTATCCCTATCCTGCACTGCATACGACACTAAAACCTGATTTAATCCATCTCCAAACCAGCACCACATTCCTTGTTCTAAAAAACTAAAAAAGGCCATTGTCATATGAGCAGTGATTAGCCCCGATTGGATAAAGAATTCCTTGGCATATTGCACTGGAAGCGAATAGTCAGTGAGCAGAAAGTGAACGTGAAAACAATGCCGATGGGTAGTAAAGATAAATGGAAAAAAGCCTTTGAAGCATTGAAATCACAGTTCAAATAGGCTTTCAATAAAGTCCTTTGTCTTGTTTATTATGGCATGCCGGAACGAAAGACTTTTTATACTTGATTCACGTCACTTTTAGTGACCCAAAAACGGGTCGCTGAGCATAGACCAATCAGAGCAGCCCTAAGGACAGAAGTGTCAATCACATGAGGTCAATTTCGAAAGCAATAGATGATGCTGTCAAGGTCACCAGTTATTCAAGTTTGCGTGACTACCAGCGAAAAACAATAGAAGTTTATCTTTCTGGAAGAGATGTTGTGTCTGCTCCAACCGTTGCGGAGCAGGAAAAGCCTCACCTTTGAACTCTCTCCGTACCAATTTGACTCCTTTTTTGGTGTGGATAGCAATGCCATTGTTTTAGTTGTCATTCCGCTGATTCCTTTCATGAAAGACCAAGTCTCGAACCTTATTGCCTCTGGAATTCCAGCTTTGTATGTTGGCGGCGAATCCTCTGAGCAGCAAATGGCAGATAATTTAGATTTTAAATCTAAACTGGTGTTTAGAAGTCCGGAGGCGATTCTTAATAACTAGCGGTACATTTTTCGTGGGTTGAAAAACAATTAAAAATGTGTATTCCTTGATGAGAATCACTGCATTGCCAAATGGTAAGAGTGTTTGTCGTTCTTTTTTATTTTTACTTAGAAGCCCGGTCTATTCACTGACTATTATTTAAGTTCAACTGAAGAACAGCAAGCGGCAGCAAGCGTTACTAGCTAGCACAATTCAACCAAGCGTACGAGTATAAAGTGTGATAGAAATATTAACATTGCTTAATCCACAACTTTAATTTTCTTTTGTCCTGATGGAAACGTTCCTCGTAATTGATCTCTTTGTAAGAGGGGTATAAATAGAAGAAAATGTTTCTGCAGTGACTTCCATTTGTTCTGAATTTCAAAAAACACACACGCTTGATTGTTTTCATCCGAGTTGTGTCCTTAGTAAGTTGAGTCAGAGTAAGTCACACAACAGCTTAACTCCGCCCCTTGAAAATTGATACTCCCCATTTTTTGGTGCAAAACAAAAACAAGAACACATCAAGCAAGATAAATCGACATCTTGCGACTTTGTTGCTCGCTTATTTACTGTGAAAAATACTGTGAAAACTCGTGAGGTCGACTTGTGGCAAGTCTAAGTTCGAACTAGCTAATCAACTTCCAGACCAAGAAAAAGCCATCAAAGCTAGGATGGCTACCTGTTGAATCACATATTATATTTCAACTTCTACTCATCACTTTTAAAATTATTCATGGACTCTGCCAAGCCTACTAGTCGCCTCTCCTACAACAATATCGCCCGCAACGGAACTTACGCTCATCTTCTAAACTACTTTTTACTGTCCCTGCTGTGAACTGTGTGACATATGTGAACGTGCCTTTTCTTTCTCTGCACCTATACTATGGAACAGCCTACTGGATTGGACAAAAATGCACCATCCCTTTCGACTTTTAAATCTGCACTTAAAACATTTTTGTTTCGGAAATATTATTGTTGATCTATTTTTAGTATGCTTACCTAGCTTTTATGTAACCTTAATTTTTTCCTTTGTTTAGTTTTTTCACTTATTTTATTTATTGGTGTCTTAGGAAATTATTACATTAATATAGAAATGTAAGCGCATTGAGTTTTTTAAATGCGCCCCAAAAACTTTATTATTACTATAATTAGTATTATATTATTTTATTATTATTATTGTTATTATTATTATTATTATTATTATTATTATTATTATTATTATTATTAACACAAAATTTGTCCTTATGCACCTTGGATATAATTCACCTCTTTTTAATACAGCAAAGCCTAAAAGAAGTGAAGAATCATTGATCAGAGTAGAATTAAAACTACTATGATCAGTTTCATTGTAAAAACTTAATATCCATAACCCTTTACAGAACTTCAACTTTCTTTAAGCAGAATCAATCTTTCTCTATTTGTTGAAGGACCTAACCAGTTCTCTACTGCCATTCGTTTTTCTGTACAGTTTCTGTATAATTTTTTGCATCAGGATGGACATGGAGGCTGCAAACCAAAGCCAGATGTAACCTTGAGTCATCATAACTCTCTGTCAACAAAATTCACCGAGTCTGGAATGTCCTGCTTTAATTCAAATATGTACAGTGAAATGTGTGCAGGCTATCATGTCGATAAAGACAAGTGTGTAACCAACAACAGCCTCACAACGGCCAAGAAAGGCATCATTAAAAGACTTGAGAAAAGACTAATGCACAAACCGATAGCGAGCCCCTGCAGACAATGACCTGCTTCTATGTGAGGATTCCCCTCTGTTCTGTCCATATAAGCCTCCTGTCAGGTATTTGGCAACAAACGTATCATTGACAAGATTTATGAGCTGGTAAACATTACCAACATTGCAGAAGTCATTGTAGAAGTTAAATGATGGCTTGACCGATATGAAGAAAACAAAGTCTTTGCGGATGTCCCAGATGCTAAGAAGCCGAAAAAGGAGGAGGTACTATCCATGCTGCAAAGATCTGAGAAATCACATTCCTTGGGAAATTTCCACACAGAAGTATTCCGACAATGACCCAGGATCCCTCCACCACAAGATATCCGATTGGCAAGACACGACTCCTCCTCTCCTTTTGGCAGTAGGGGAAGCAGGAGCAAAGTTCCATGCCACATATGTTGAAAGATGGGGGAATAAAGGGCTGAATGTCCTGAAAAAAAAATAGCTGAAGACATCAGGCCTATTACTGGACTGACCATTTACTCCCAGTGGTGCGGGCTCAAAATCGGGAGCGGATTTATGTTTCAGAATAGCGTGGCTTCACAAATTAACAGCAGAGTTAGGTAAGTCTGAGAAACAAAATGGCAGCCCAACTTGATTTGGGAGGTACAGTTTTTGTTCTAATGAAATCAACAGTCGAGTTGTAGTGGTTAAAAATGGTGAATACCGCCAAACGCAAGCCGGATTATGGGATGAGGGATTTCAATGAGATAATGGAGGAGAGAATGGGAAACAAAATTGAGCTTGTTGGCCCAATGGTTGATTCCTATCTCAAGCAAATAGGGCATATGATAGACAACAAACTGTCAAGATCAACTAACACTGGTTTGATGTCACCTTTTTTGCCATGGTCAATCTTTCGTCATATATTCGTTTTGGTAGTCAGCTATGGTGGAGACATGAAGGCGACGGAAAGGAAAATCATGTTGACGATTTTGTCCTACCACACCGCAAAGAAAGTGTTTTCCCCAGTCCGCATGAAGGGAAAAAACTGCCTAAGAAAGCGTTTACTGTAAGGCACTGCTACCACAGTCCCGAAGTCATTGCTTACTTTGTATAAGCATTACGAAATGTTAACATGCGATTTTTCTCTTCCTAAAAATGTCAAATCAAAATCCGCCTTTTATCTAACTTTGAGCTTTGCATATAAAAACGAAAGCCTCGCAGCCAAGTAACAAGGACAGACAAATGGCACTTATTCAAATTGCAATTATTTATTGAACTGAACTGCCTTGTCAACCATGCTTCATGCACTTCCACATTAAACAGAATAAAATTGCCTTACCAAATGCTTCCTCTGCCCTCGTTATGAACAGCTATATGCACAACAATAATTTCACAAGTACCCCTTCTCTTAATAAACAATTCATTCACTGAAAAGTTAAATAAGTGGTTGTAGGGTTTAAACAGCAGATTAAACAATACTTTACACAAAAGATTTCTTCCACCTTGTGTGATTTATCACAACTTTACACAAGGTTAATTAACTATTGAACCAAACTCTTTTTATTGCCCCCGTCCCTTTTTTTCTTGTTTCTTGTATGAAGGTTCGCAAAGGGAATGAGTAATACAAATGGCATTCTTTCATCATCCCTGCATGCTCATTCAGTTTATTGTATTGACAGCGCGTCCATTTCATCGTTAGTTCATTTCCTTCCCTTGCATTTTGTTAGTAACAAATTATTCAAAACCTACAGTGCACTTTCAATAACGCTCAGCCTGTCATTTAGACCTTTCATTTCATCACTACTCATACTACTCCCTTATTTCTTCAAAGCCAACAATTTATTTTATCACGTAACCCACTATCAATAGGCTAATTAAGTCACTGTTCCCAAGGGGTACACACTCCTAAGATAGACTTACAATTGGTCAAAATTGTGGCTTACAGTTGGTCAAAATTCCAACTGACGGCATCTCTTATCAACCGTCACTTCTATTGCTTCTCATTTGCGATCAATCTATGACATTCGTCACATCTGATCTATGCTCACTATGTATGCGCTTTCGAAGCTGTCAAAGTAAAACGAACAAACATGGGTGAATCTCCGGAAGCGGCTGAATGAAGTTTAGTTTTCCTACGAGAAATTGTTCACAAACCAAGACGTCCACTGATTCATAAAAAACAAAGCAGTCTCTTTTTTCACAACAACTGCCTACCTCCTTGCATCAAATCACTACCACATTCAAACATTAACGGACAGCCAGCCCCTAAATCTTTTCACCATCTTTGTTGGATATCCTGGAAAAGGTAAATATATCGTGTGTTTATCAGAAAATTCATCGAGTCTAATCTTCTATAAATTTTCACCTTTCCTCAAAGTTGTCATACGCAGTTCAGTGATTTATACCCTTGTCATTAATATTTTTGGTATCGTTACAGGAAAATCGTCCGCAATACAACACGCTGCCCAAGATGCCTTGGAAGAGTTAGAATTAACTCCTTCTATAATAAGAAAAAGCGCATCTTCAGGACTAGTTAAACTCTTTGCCAACTAGAACAAAGCGATAATTCTATCGCCCGAAGTCTTCAACATCCTCAACAAACTAATGAAGTCTGACAAGGACAACACAACAGGCGACGTCCAGCTTCCGTGTAAACTATTCTCTGGTGAAAAATGCATTTTTTTTTTTTTTTTTTTTTTTTTTTTTTTTTTTTTTTTTTTTGCTACCACTATTCCAGGGAGGAATCACGAGTCATCCCAGCCAACACCCCATTTAGCATCTTAGGCCCCACACAGCTGTTAAACGTCGCTCAATTGATCACCAAAATGGACCATGGTCATGGTTTGGTCGACAGGTGTATCACCCATAAATGTAATAAAAACCATAAATGTAATACCAACCATAAATGTAATAAAAATTGACCATAAATGTAATACTAACCATAAATGTAATAACTTTTAACCACAAATGTAATAAATCCACTAACCATAAATGTAATGAAATTTGCCCATAAATGTAATAAACTGAACAACCATAAATGTAATAAGGCTTAACCATAAATGTAATAAACTGGCTACGACTTCCAAGTAAGGGGCCACAAGTGATAATAAGCAAATATTGGATGAGGTTGAGCATGATATAGTGAATTATCAAAACCTCGTGCCTGTGTTATCTGCCGAAGCCGAAAACACAGGCACGAGGTTTTGATAATTCACGATATCATGCGAAAACCGAATTCAATAATTGTTTTATTATACGTTTTCAAACAATTTGCTTTCACTTTTTCTAGCGCCGACGTAAAACTTCGTCAGAACATTGGCCAAAGCGGTTTTATCATGTGGTTCCTCCAGGTTCTTCTCCCTAAAATAATCAATCAGAATTTTTACACTTGTGTTTGTTGTTCTCTCGGTGTTTTTAGGAGCTTTATTCTCGATCAAAACTTTCAATTCCTCTTCGGAAACGGAGGCGAATCGCTCAGCCATATTTTCACAAATTTGACAGCACTACACGGACGAGGGGCTTGGAAACTAGGCGGACTTTTAACTCGACATGATAACCCAATATCTGCTGCAGATATTGGGTTATCATGTCAAGTTCACATGCTACTGTATATTGACTGAATGCTCTCGACCAATCACATGTTTCAAAGTAATTCTAATGTATAATAATATAAAATGAGACAGGCCTAACGCGACTCCCGCTGGTTGCTGAATGTTAGCCTTCGATCTGTAAACGGAGGATTTAATTAACGCTCTCTCGAGCCATTTCAATGATGATCTTTATGCCATTGTGTTTGCTAGCTCTGTAGCATATTCGTTAGGTTTATTGGCTGCTGTTTGTTCAGAGATTCTTAATAGCCTTTAATGGAATGTTGTAGCCTAGTATCGGATCAGTAGATTTCTAACTGTCAACAGTGGCAGTTAGTTCGTTTAATAACGTTTCGTTATCACGGTTGTGAGGGTCTAAGATTCGATTCTTTTAGAGGCTTCTGCAGTCTCTAAGCATTGCGAGCGATGGTTTCTTTGTTGTTAAGCTCCCCTTAGTTTGAGTGGTTGTGATTTGTGCTCTGGTAGCTATAACACTTTACCTCCATTGTTTTTTTATCTGTTTTGTTGCGTTACTTGCATCCAGCAAATAAATTCTATAGCAGTTTGATCACTGCATTTGAAGTCTCTAGGATGCTGCAACGATGTCTCTTGGCAAATGCTTTATCTTAAGCAAGACTCGAGTTTCGGTCCTTCAGTGGACCTCATCAGTTGCTCCTTTATGTTAAAGTCTCATCGAATGATTTGAAATCATTCGATTTGCCTTTTTTGTACTTATCTGCAGGATCGAAAATTCTGTTTTTTGATTGGCCCACTTAACTGGACCAATTGTGTTAATGTAGTTCGATCTGTGCTTAAGTGTGTTTGTTTAGAAGGCTTTTTTTTTCGCATTTTTGACCTTTAAAGGTCAGTTCTGATGCTAAAAAGTGGTTCTTATTTAGCCGTGCGAGAGTAGTGTTCCACATAATGAAGAAAGGCGTCATTTGGTATATATTGCACAGCGTGCGTTTGACTATAGCATAGATTTTTTTTGCGATCAAGATAATCTCGTGCAACACAGCGGAACGGAGCACTGTCAGAAAAAGGTCACAAGTGATAATATAAAATGAGACAGGCCTAACGCGACTCCCGCTGGTTGCTGAATGTTTGTTTCTTTAAGGGGTCACAAAGAGCTTGAGCCAGGCCTTTAGAGGTATAATCGAATAGTCAATTTCTCGAAACGTTTGTGGCCCCTTACTTGGAAGTCGTAGCCAGTTTATTACATTTATGGTTACGCCTTATTACATTTATGGTTGTTCAGTTTATTACATTTATGGGCAAATTTCATTACATTTATGGTTAGTGGATTTTTTACATTTGTGGTTAAAAGTTATTACATTTATGGTTAGTATTACATTTATGGTCAATTTTTATTACATTTATGGTTGGTATTACATTTATGGTTTTTATTACATTTATGGGTGATACAGACAGGTTCCTCCTTGCCTTCCGCTAGCATTCTAGCATTCTGTCCGATGCTCACCTAAATGGAGAAGGCAGCTAACTACCTAGAAGCCGAGGTGGTCCAAAACTTTCAAAAGTGTTTTAAGAATGTCTACGACCATGGCCAGCTGCACTTCACGTTTGACCAGGATGCACAGCAGCTACTAAGACACAACATAGATCAGTTTGTGGCAGAGGTGAACAAAGCCATCAGAGAAGCCAAAATCCCCCCCCCCCCCAAAAAAAAAAAAAATCTAAGATGCCTGAGCACCGTATTACATCATCGTGACAGTTTTTATTTTTTACTTTTTGTTTCAGTCCCCTAGGAATTTTCTTATACATTTATAGTCGCACCTTGTTTAATTCATTTTCATTTTGACTTGATAATGAGGTTTAGCAAACATCGAAGAGTCGTCATTTTTACAACTTTTTAAACCAAGATGGCTTCAAAAATTTTTAGTATTATATCGCAATGTTTTATAGTTAAATTGTTTAACAAATCTCTTCTTCTACGAATGAAATCCTTGACAATCATGGAGCACCTGGAAACTAGCAAACAGCTAAGCGTATACTTGTCCACGTTAAAGTATGTTTATGTCTACACAGAAAATAAAAAATATACCTTAATAGCTTTAAGCTATTAAGACTGGACTAAAGTAGCCGCACTATCAAGCTTGGAAGCACCTTTGTATACATTTTGCTTTCTAAGAAATTGCTGCTTAGCCTATTAACAAGTTACATATAAAGTAGTGTGGAAATGGCACTATGTCTGGCCCAGAAACACAATGCAATGACCTTAGACCAGGGATCAAACTTGGGCTACTCAATCAGGAACTCTGCACACCAACCATTAGGCCACCCTACATATTTTTTATTCACCCTATATAATTGGTTTTATCGTATGTTTTTCTTTTAAATTATACAGAATCCAAAATCTCTAAAGCACAGTTAGTAACAATTTTGGAGGCATATCGTTCCTTTTATAACACTATGGAACATGAAGCAGAAACATCAACTGAGCCTCCTGTTCACCAGCTAAATATGAAGCCCCCACAGCAGACTTCCACAGAGCCTAATCATCTTAGAAATGCTGCGGCTTTAGGGTCTACAGCCAGTAACCAGCCAAATATGGAGCCCCCACGGCAGACTTCCACAGGACCTGATTGTCTTAAAAATGCCATGGCTTAGGGTATACCTTGTTATACCTTAGAATTCATGTCTTAAATTTGATGGTCACACATTCCCTTATATGAAGTCACCAGCATCGAATATTACAACTGACCTGTTTTGTATGTACCTACAGAGATGCTGGTGTACAAAATCAACAATAAATTTGTTGCTGGATATGAACAGAAGGCCAATCCACGATACATGGTTGTCATATTTCACCTGGACATGTTTGTGTTATGGTTACGTCTGTGGGAAGGGACCATGTTCCACCATGTATACTTGGTGACCCTACAGAAAATGGAAAGCTGTTCACTGGAGGATTTTTTGCCTTCCCAAGAGAGTCACTCTCAGTAATTAAAATCGACCCTAATCGTTCAGTTATCATAAAGCCTTATACTTCATGACCAAATTTTGGCATAGAATATTTATAAAATTTACCATAAGATTTAAAATTCTCCTTAATTTCGTGGCACATTTAATGGTAAAATATGCAAAATAGGGGAGCAAGGATGTCATTTACTCAACTTAATTTCGCGTTGAGTAATTATATGAACAGCTATCTCAATCAATTTGCTGTAAAATTTGTCTGATAGAAATGCTAAGGATTCAGGGTCTACAGGCAGTAACCAGCTAAATATGGAGCCCCCACAGCAGACTCCCCCTTTTGCCCAATGCCTTTGTTCTCCCAAATACACTTATGGCAGGTCATTCCACTGTTAAGAGACTTCAATTCTGTTTTGCAATGTAAATTTGACTGGGATTTTATTGCCAGGCTATTGGAATTAACAGGACCTAATGGAACTTTCTTTTAACAACATTTGTCACAAAAATAAAAACCACACACACCTTGGCTGTTGCAAAAAATCTTAAAGTGCATATTACCCTTACCCAGATATATTTTTTTTCGAAAGTTTGTGTATGTTTTAAGCATTTTACCCTAAGAAACAAAGAAAGAAATGGGTCGATTTTGTGAAGGAAAAGCAAGCAAAATGGAAAGGCCCAACTCCAGACTCTTCCATTTGCTCAAAGCACTTCACCGAAGACGACTATGTGCATCGCTTCACCTTTGTAGACAGTTTATCAAACAAGCCGATCATACCAAGGCTAAAACATTACGATTTAGGTCCAATTGTATATCCAACTGTTCATGCCAAAGCAGTGGTAAAAAAGCCAGTTGTGAGCAAAAGAGCCAAAAGTCACCTTGAGCGAGTGGTAAGCCATGTTTCTGTCAATTGTTTTTAACTTCTTGATTCATTTGTACAGCCAGTGAAAATTTTCTAAAATAATTAAGTAACTCTTTAATTTCTTTGGACACATATGAATGCAAAAAGGCAAGTGGAGAGTTTGACAACAATTCAGTCTGCCACTTTCATGTACAGCGAATTACCGGAAATACAACTGGAAAAGCCATAGTTTTGTAGTACAGCAGAAGTCCTAGAAGATCCAGAAGCACTGGCTGAGAACAGCTTCCAATCAGTCGATCAATGTGACACAAATAATGACACTGAGTTTCATTATCCGGTAAACAGCTATGCACATGTTAATTTGTCTATTATTTTTTTTATATCGTAGTCATTGAAACTAAACACCAACAGTGTTGACACGCAACTCCAGCATAAAACCCTGCCACTCTGAGTGTTTAATGTCCTTGAATTACAATCCTAAGACGAGAAATTCGTCTATAAGTACTTTTTAGGATTTATTTGGTCTATTTGGGCAAACAAGGTTGAGTATATCATTTACATGTAAGAGTTTGTGGATATCTAGTTTCGAACTTGTGTTTTCAGTCTGTTTTCTTACTTAGTGTAAGCTTGTATAAATGTTTAAGCTTACATCATTATAATTATTGGTGTGCATGTTTTTTATACATATAAAATCAAAAACAATCAACAGTTAGAGCAGAGTGGAACGGAAATGTGATCTTTCTCTGCCAATCCTACAAAAAATCTGTTGTCATAATAGCAACTGAAGAGATTCGTACAGAATTGAAACTTCCAGTCTTGCTGGAGACCCCACATTAATTATCATAACACATTTGATAATGTCAGATCTTGAAGACAACAACTTCCCACAACATTATCTCAAGCAATCTGAGATGAACGAGGACGACTTTGTGTCGCCAAAAACACCAGAGGGTATTTCTCCTCAGAGGAGTAGGGCCTATTGTACAACCACAAATACAAAATGGAGGAATTAGAAGAACCAAGCCCTCCATCATCCCAGTACAAACCATGCCACAAAGAGTACCCACAACACATAAAGAAAGAGAACAGCCTGCCAAAAGGACTTAAAGAACGTCCAAACCGTTAACGCAAATACATGGACACAAACATTAAAAAAATCAAAGGATTCCATCAAGAAACTGGAAAACCACATGAAGAACAAGACATGTCCAAAATCGTTCCAATACTCGGCAAGGGCTAATATCTTGCCGGATGAGACATTTCTTAAAGAAATCAAAGAAATTAAAGAACAAGCTGAGCAAAGCTTTGTTGGTGCTCTCTCGCGCTACCACAAAAAACGTTGAAAAAACAAGAAAATAAACACAAGAAGGTTAAGCTCTACACAAAAACTAGTGCAACTGCTGGTACTGATGTAAATAGGTCGAAGCGAGATGAGCCGCACTTGGCGAACGCAGAAAACATTGTGAACAACGATGTAAATAGGGTAGACAAAATAGAGCAAGATCTAACCGAAATCAAACAACTATCGTTGAAAGCAAATGTGTTGCAGAATTCTACAAACAATAAAAATGTTGAAGATTACAACTGCCTATTCTGCCACCCTATATAATTGGTTTTATTGTATGTTTTTCCTTTAAATTTTGCAGAATCCAAAATCTCTAAAGCACAGCTAGCAACAATTATGGAAGCATACTGTTCCTTTTATAACACTATGAAACATGAAGCAGAAACATCAACTGAGCCTCCTGATCACCAGCTAAATATGAAGCCCCCACGGCAGACTTCCACAGGGCCTGATCCTCTTAGAAACACGCAGAGGCTTCAGAGTCTACAGCCCTTGAAAATATCAAGAGTCAGTGGCAAACCTTTTCCATAAAACTTTTGATCACTATGATCTTGGAACATCTTACTTCGAAATATGTAGTTTTGTGGATGCCACCCAAAGATCTGGTGTTGAATTACATGGCAAACATGACCCAGCAGCTGCAAAATTACCAGGAAGAAAGTGATATGGGTCTTGCTTTTCACGCTCCAAGTCCTGTGAAATATTGGTCAACAGTATTTGTGTCGATGGTGTCCAATGTTACTACATTATAAAACACTATATGCTTCAATTTTACTTCCCCCTTTTTGCCCCATGGTTTGTTCTCTTAAATACCCTTATAGCAGGGGTTTATTTGTGTTACGAGGCCTCACACTGATTTGCAATGTAAATTTTTGCCATCAGTATTTCAATATTAGCAAAGTTCTGATACTGTGTCAACTGCTTCAATTGTTATCAATTACAAAAGACCAAGGTCCCTTGGCTTCGGAGCTACCTTCCTGGGTGAAAGTCCAGAAAGCGACAAAAGCATTTGTGCAGGAATGGATGGTGTTAATTTTGTGTAGGACACTCCTGAATCTTTTCTTGGAGATCAAAAGTTTCGAGAAATGTTCTCCAATCAATTTTATAGCCAAAATATTGTGCTGATAGTGTGTGATGAAGTGCATACCATTGTACAATGGTAAGTTACATTTGAAATATCTATACATGACTTCATAATATAATCTTTCTGTGCTGTTTTTTAATGTAAGTGGAGAGACGATTGAACTGATTATTGACATTTTCGGACTTGTTTCTAAAAGCGTTACTGTCATGACTGTTGTAAAGCCCTAGGCGCGCCACCGCGCAGGGACTGGAGACTTGTTAAGAATATTATTGAATGGACGAAAAGATTGTGAGTAAAAGAAAAGCATGTGCAATGACTGTGTTTTGGTTTTTTGCGTTTTCCTAAAGCAAAAGAATATCCATATTGGTCCTTCGAGCGCCAGATTGAATAGAATAGAATCGGCAGTGGATTTAAAGAAGCGTAGAACCAAAACATGGAGGGAAATTCGATGAAACCTGTGGAAATACCAGCCGAAGAGCAAAGCAGACATGAACGGAACTTACCGAGACATTTTCCGCTAAAGTTCCCGGTCAGGACAAGCTCCAAACAGTAAGAAACAGGCGAAAGTCGATGAAAGCAAACCTGACCATTAATATCTCTCAATTATGCTTTCAAAGGACTGGATTGGAAACGAACGAAAAGAAAGGGTTTGGCTTCCAAGAGGGGACCAAGACAAGAAAATAACACGCTCAAATACGTGCCGGGTCAGAAACAGAAAAAAATCCGGTTATTCTGTTTTTAAGAGTACATTCCTCTCTAGTGAAGAAGGTAAGCGTTTTGTCTATAGTCAAAGCCTTTCTTTAAGAAACTAGGTGAAGCTTATAATGTTTCAGCCATTTTTTGAGCCTGTCAAATAAATAGTTTGCCCTTAAGGAACAAGTTTTTTTGCATCAGGTTCGAGGCCTACAGCTAATAGTAGAAGGGAAAAAACAAAACACATGATGACAGGTGAATGTCTAGCTACACTGCGACTTCCAAAAGATAGACCTTTTACAAAAAACTAAATACTGTACATAAAATCTGTGCGTCTTCCATTACATTGCAAGCAAAACAAAGTTGAAATTAGAATAGACCATGAGTAGTTTTCTTTTTTAAATGATTGTCATATCCTTATTTAGCTCGCAAGATGTTAGCTGATGGCCATGGACCTGGAGAAATCCAAAAAAGGCTAATACTGCCTACTGGCAGCTTACATCCGAGGAAAAGGAGGGGCTGCGAAAAGAAGCTGAAGAGGCGCAATATACATGCTAACGTAGGTACCCTCGGTATATTGTACTCTTACTTTCAATATGACACGCCCTGGCTTGTGCAACTGGCGATCGTCTCTGACTCTAAGTTTTGAAAATTTTTTACTGTTGTGCATTGGAGGGGGCATTCTTTTTATCAAGTATTGGATGAGGCCAAGTATGATAAATCCGTCGACACCTAAGGCTTCTGTGGACAACACCCTGCCAGAGCTGCTTAATTATATAACTTCATATCATACCTAAGCTCAATTCAGTAATTGTTATATTATTCATTCAAAATATCTTCAGAGCGTTTTTAGCTGTGCATGTCCAACGCGATGTCACTTGACGTCAAATGGTTTTTCAAACTTCACATATAGTTCCACATTATTACATGTAAGTAATTTAAATGATGCTTAATTTGTCAACAGATGCAAAAACGTGATCAGTTGGGCTGTTCCTCAATTTGGCTGGGGCATAGCGGGGCCTCTCCTGAGAGATTGTTCTCTGCTCAGATGTCTGATCTTGCTGAGGATGACACATTCACCAATTATGTGGTCTCCACCATGGTGAATAAATTGAGTAAGTAATAACGACAGGATATTGCTTATTTTTTATGATTGTTACTTGGCAAGTGTTAATATTAATGCATGTATGGTGTTGATAATTTAACAGGCAAGACACAGATGGCTTAGGTATCCAATGATGCTGTGGCTGCCTTTGAGAAATAAAGTAAACAGAAAAAGAAGAACAAGTCCGAAAAATCAGGTATTTTTGCTGACTAGGAATTATTCCTGTAGCTTCTTAAGCCCGATTCATTGGCTGTTTGCATGTCAGTCCAAAGCTTCCGAGGCAATTGGCAGAACGTCAGACCCCATATGCATGAACACTTTTTATACCAAGTGTTTGCATGTCATTTGAAATGACTTAAATGCAATGAAATGTCTATTAATGCGCCTGAATCTACAACGCCATTTAAGCTTAATTTAAATTTCCACAATCTATGTTACCTTTCAGATTTACAAAAGAAGGATGTCTTCTTTACATTCTTTTAAGGAGTGTAAAATGCCTCCTTTTTTCATTAAATGAAGCATTATGTTTTCCACAATGTTTTCCTTTTATCCCTTTAGGTTCATCGGGAAATCCACAACTTGTGGGTCGACGCTGGGGGTTTTTTGGGTTACAGCGCAACAATACAATTGTAATTTGATGTAAAAACACGCCGTTCTAATTACTGCTTAAACTTATTTGTACGTTCGTTTTGTGACTTTTCAACTTCGTAACTTGTTTTTCTTCTATCAAGCTTTTAAAACATGGGTAATGTCTAATCATTAATTCATTTTTTTTTTTCTGCTTTAGGCAAGAAGGTAGAGCTACTAGACAGGAATATGAAATTGGCCTGTCGAGGAAGCATCACCAACCAAGCACAAGTGCATGGCCATGCACTTCAGCTGGGTTGTCATGGTAAAGAATTTGTTTCAAAAAGCAAGGTGGAGCCATGGCAGCAGTACTCCACCCACTCTGGAGAAGTGGAGGCAGGAAGCTTTGTTGCCTGGCCCACGGAACACATTAGACCACACGTCACACCAAGCCAAAACGCCAGGCCAAACCTTTCAGAGCCTGACGTCCTTAAAGATTCCCTACATCCGAATCAATTTCATTCCCCCGGAACAATTATGTCCCGGGATAGGCAGTTATGTAGCAGAAAGTAAAATGTTTCTTTGTATATACTCAAACAGTGGATAGTGTTTTTGCACGCGCTGATTAGCTGCTCAAACTCCGGATATTTATTCCACAAATGCACGGGCTGCCCATATGTAATCAAAATGCTAATGTTAGGTTGCACTGATGAAAAAATAAGGCTTGTGTTTTTGGTCTGTCAGCAAGAAAAGGTAATGTTTAGACACCTTAAAGATGCCACATGAACGTAAGCCCGCAAAAATGAACATATTCACCAGATACCAAGAAATACTGTTTTAATGACTATTCTAATATAATGACTGTCAAGAATCTAACCTTCCCATGGAAAGATATACAGAAAGAAACTTGTAAGAAAAAGACCATCAACCATTTCTTGAATGAATAGTTTTGTAGTGCAGAGAATAAGGATTTAAAGGAAAGTGATATTATATTTCTGATCACACTGGAGCAGTCTTTGTAACAATTTGGGAAGAAGCAGCAGTGCCAGCAACAGCTGCAGCAGCTGTGCAAGGAATAGGAAAAGGAAAATAGAAACCCAAAAGGCTACAGGAGAAGCACGGAACATATTGCATTGCTTCTATGATGAGTCCACCTCATCTGACAAATTATTGTCTCATATCTTTGATTCCTAAGGCCTTTACAGATGATCTTCTGAATCTAAGTGAAGAAGAAAGCCCTGACTTGAGCTAAAAAGACTGCTCTGAGTCTGTAGCTGCCCAGGACAGCATCGATGAAGAGACAGACTCTGATCCTCACGATGTTAAGTACTTCACTGAGTCGTTCGTGGTAAAAGGGTCATTCTGGGCGACCAAATATCAGGAGGCCCTAAAAAAAGCCATGAAAGCTAATGAAGCAGATGTCAGGGTAAGAGCCTCTATCAAACCCACTAACTTAAAAGACAAAAATGCCATTACATTTGAAGTATTGGACGATGGAGTTTGGCTTGTCTTTGGCTACTGTGGAGTGAAGACGATACCTAAACTAACAAAGGCAGTCGGTAAAGAGGACATTATTTCTTACAAATTCTGATTTACTAAAGTATTTAAGAAATGTCTTTGTGAAGAAGAGGCAACGTGTGGCAATGCCAGTTCTGTTTTGAAGGGGACAGCTCCACGGCAAGAGCAGAATATTGTCCTTGAATCTCTCAAATCCAGACATTCGTCAATTCCACAAACAATGCTGTAATAAAGATGTGTAATCTCTTACAAGACAATGTGGCACATTTGTTTTTGCCGCAAGATGCCTACTTTAAGTCTTTGCTGTTACAGCACATGGTTCAAGACCTGTGCAGTCAAAACAATATAGCTTAATTCTGTAATGTTTACTAAGTTCTGATGTCATTGAGAAAGTGGCAGAGCTACAAGAGCAAAGTGGCCTGCAATCAAGGGAACACGAAAACAATAGGAAAAAAACAGATTAAAAATAAACAGAAATAGGGACAAGATAAGTTTTATGTGAAAATAATATTTATTGATTGTACTGGTATATACAAATATTTTGATGAAAAAAATGATATTTATTCATTGAAAAAAATCTAAACAGATATTTTGATATAAAAATGAAATTGATTGATGGAAAAGATGTAAACATATATATTTTATGTAAAAATGTTATAAATATATTGAAAAATGTATACAAATGCTTTTATTTAAAAATGATATTCGAGAGTTCAAATAACACAAAACAGCCCAATCTATCCATTGTTATATGTTCAGTTAGTTGTCATTTATCATAATGTATGTATTTCTTGAATAAATAGTTTTGAGGTGCGTAGAATAAGGATTTAAAGGAAAGTGATATCACATTTTTGATTATTTTTGGAGTAGCTACAGGTGCAAGGATCAGGAAAAGGAAAATACAAAACCCAAAAGCATAAGTTTCACAGAACTTATCAGATTGTTTCTGTAAAACATCCACCTCATCTGAGGATGAAAACACAGAGAAGGACTCTAATTACAACATGAATTCCTGAGACGAAAAGGAACAAATGAACATGCCATTTGGAAGCAAGGAAAACCAAACTGAAACAAAGGGAGTAGAAGTCAAAAGAAGGTTGTTCGTTTCTGAGTCTGCAAATCTGATGGATATGATATATCAAATCAATTCTTCATCCAAATGTTCGACTCCTGACTGGAATTTATTCTCAAGAATGATACTGTCATTGAATTTTTGTAGAAATGCCAGTGAATCATCGAAAATCATCACTGTTATTGTGTTGTCAATTAGTCACTTGGGTTCATGTTTACCTTGATTGTCTTGATGTCATTCTTTATACATAGTTGAAAAAAGATATTTGTTTGATGACTTACATGTACATGTACACACTAAATCTTTATGGAAGGTCCTTACATTTCCATTTATTTGGTTTTGTTTTCAGAGTCAAATGTTATCATTTTGAACGGTAAATTATTTTAATAAAACAGTTGATTTCACGTCTGTTCATAGTGGTTTTCAATCGATGCAACTTACGTTAGATTCTAGATACAAGTTATTTACATTTTAGGCGGAAACGAAACATTTGCAAGAATGCAATGGCTAAAGGTCTTCCAACTATAGATACAAACCCGAGAATGAAACCAGGAAGGAAAACTGGTCCCCCTTGCAAATGTACTCAGGAGTGTTTCCAACTTATCAACGAAGTGGAAAGGAGGTGGCTTCTCAGGAATTTCAAGGCCATAGCTGATTTCTCAATACAAAACGTTTACCTACGGGGACTGATCATCACCGAGCCCAAGGTCAAAGGGCATGACATAAAATCGTACACCTACCACGTACAAACCTCAGATCTCGTTCAAATAAAGGTAAGTTAAGTGTTTTTGTATTATTGTTTGAGGGAACGGCAAAATCAATTGAGGGCATTCTTGCAGAGGAGTGTTACAAACAGGCGATGGAAGAGGGATGTAAGGTGGAGGTTGTTTGGCAAGATGGTGACACAAGTGCTGCAAAAGCAGTAGCTGTACACCATCCAGAAGGGAAAATGTACAAGTGTGGTGGGCATGTTGGTCGAGTCCACTACAACCAGTTAAAAGAGGCTTCAAAGACAAAAGTTCTCGGCTGATAAAAAGAACAGATACAAAGAGAAGTTTCCCCAAGTGCAAAGTGCTGTATGCAAGTGCGAAAGGCACAAATCTGGTTGTGGACGTCTTGGGGACAGCTTTCTAACAAATGCCCGTATCAATTATTTCTGCTGTCTCCAGCAATGTGATAATCCACAAGAGTATGCCAGGAGAATGAGAGCAATTGTTTTTGTCCTTTTATTCATATTTCTCCTATTTTATATTAATCTTCAATATTCTAATATATTATTTTCTTTTTTTTCATTTTGCTCATTGTAATGTTCTGTGTTGTTGTGTGTTTTAACGACCTAAATTTGTATTTTCATAATTGTAACACTGGCTGCCTGCCCTTTTTAACTCTTCAGTTATTTCAGGCAGCCAGACCCTTAATTATTCATTTATCATATATATATGTCTTTTCCTTTTGTAAATATTTAGGGTAAATAAAGTTTGTTGTTGTTGTTGTTTTTTGTAGCATAAGGTGAATACCATTGTAGAGGCATCCATGAGTAGGGCAATGGGGAAGAGTGTGGATTCCATGAAAACATTGAATGTTTCTGTAAGAACTGTGATGAGGATGAGGTACTAAAATGCCAGGGAAAGCCTTGCAAGATGAAAATCCCTCTGACATGTGAGTGCCACTGGCTAGTATACCATAAACCTCGTGTGTCCCCGATTCAAACGGGAGCGTGTGTGTGCGTTTCTCCTGCATCCATCCTGCATTTGTTTGCTTTGTGCAAAAGTGGTCACATACAAAGATTACAAGCGAAAGTTGACAATATTGGGTGGATGGAAAAAAAATAAAACTTGCTTAAATCTCGAGTTAATTGTGGGAAAAGAGTGGTCCTGTGACGAGGATTTCTTGACGAACATCTTGTGTAGAAACTGTGCTGACAAAAACGAAACCTTAGTACGAAAGCTCCATGAAGTAAGAGATAGCTTGAAGTCAAACGAGGCCATTGTAGCAGAGAAAGGAGGAATTACATCGGTTAAAAGGTTATCGCGCGCCGGAGAAAGTGACACGTGTAAAGAAGGAGAAGCTCAAAGTAACAAGAGAGCGCTGTTTGTTGAAAGTGATTTTTCAACTTCGACAGGCACTTTTGCCGCAGCTTTACGGGCGAGAGATGCAACAACTCAAGTGGACTTTGGGGATTTTCACGACGAAGAGAGCAATTTAACGGAGGTAAGGTTCCAAAAATTTAAGTCAAGGTTTTACCGAGATAACACACCAGTAGTAATGTACTACACTCTGAGGCAAATTTGCCTTAGAGATGTAGTACATCACTACTGCCCGCCGACTGGAACAAATATGGGGACAAAAATGGATTCAAATATTGGAATCAAATATTAGAATCAAAAACTGAAATTCAAACCCTAGAAAACCAAGCCTGTAAAACCAAGCCTGTAAAACCAAGCCTAACTCAACCCTAGGTTCAAAATAAAAAAAACTTCTTATACTCTTTTTTAAACTTTTTTTATACTGCGTTCGAATGGGATTGTCTTATATGGGTCCACTTGCTACCATTGCCGAACGAAAAATCTACGCGATTATAGGTTAAAGCATTCTTTTGTTCCGCCCATATTAAAATATAGTTTTTTTTGGAAGCAAACAAATTTGTCAGCTCGGTTTTAACATTTTCAATTTTGTTAAGAAGTATTTCAGCTAAATGCATATCTTGTATATATATATATTGTATAAAAGTAAAATATGTAAATTTTTTCGTTTAAGGTTATTAATATTTTAACAGCTTCTTGAATTTTCTATTTTTATATAAAACATCTGCCTTATTGCTATAGTTTCATAATATTTTGTTCAATACAATAGATTCGAATGTTCTATTTTATAAAACATCTGCCTTATTGCTATAGTTTCATAATATTTTGTTCAATACAATAGAACATTAAATCTATTGTATTGAACAAACCAATCATATCACAATAAACTTTTATATAAACATTTGTCATAAAATAAACTTTTATTCTCAAAATTGAATTCAGTCAAAATGCCAAAATCAATACTCACTCTGAAAAATCAGATAGCTAATTGCGAGGAAAGTATCCAAGAATCACTTGGTCTTTGTGCTGATGAGTCTGGTGATATCAATTACAAGCTCGACTTTTCTTTGGAAGGTGTTATTAACAGCTTGACAACTATTGATCTTGATGCAGCCATTGAAGCTGTTTTTAGAGCTCTCCATGTTTTAAATCAATGCGAGAAGATTTTCAATTTGGAGAAAAAACGTCGAAAGTATTCTAAAGAGATACGACGTCGTTTAAAGGCTAAAGAACACAAGCAAACTCTCCAACGCTTGACAATGAAGAATAAATTCGAGATGAAATCAAAGCCCTTCGTTATTCCGAATATGAAGATGATGATGGATAAAGAAAAGAAATTCAAAGAAAATCAGATGAAGAATGATGAAGAAGATGATGATGAAGAAGAAATTGAAGATGAAGATGAAGATGAAGAAATTGCTGAAGAAGATATTGGAGAAAAACTTCAAGAATTGAATCTCAATGATGAAGAACTGAAGTGATTATCTTATCTAAGTTTTTCAGACATTTTCACTTTATTAAGCACAAAGTTTAAATATGTTGTAAATCTTTCATTGGAATCCAGCTGTTAAAGTCATCACTGTATCCCTTCCATTTGACAAGAGCCTGTTTCTTTTTAGTACAATGTTATTTTGTTCTTTTCTAAGAAGTCTTTCAAGTGTTTATTATAATACTCTTTGCCCTTGTCTGTCCATAAATATCTAGGTATTCTGCCTTCTTTAATTATCATTTTGAATGCTTCAGTTACTGTTTCACCTTTTTTGTCTTTTAGAGGCACTATCCAACCATATTTACTGAAAACATCCATTACCATAAGAAGGTATCTGTAGCCTTTGTTCCATTTACTAAATTGTTGCATCTCAACAAGATCACTGCACCATATTTCATCAATATGGTTAACTATAACACGTCGTTTAGTAAAGTTACGTTTTATTGCTGTATGTAATTCATCAGCTAATTTTTCTTGCCATTTTTCTTCACCTGTCGTTTTTTTACGTTTTTTTTTTTTTTGCTTTTTAACACCAAATCCGATTTTTCGTTTACTAGCGATTAAAGCTTGTACTCCTGTTGTTCCCCATGGACGGTCTTTGAATGGTATTTTTGATATTCTCTTAAGCATAAGATCATCTGCCTTATGTTTATCAGCTAGTGATTTTGAATTACTGTAATCAATATCATGCTGTTGACATATGCTATCAAGATTGTTTATTGGATCTCTATATTTAGGATCGTTAGAAGCCAATCGTTCTTTTAATTTAGTACCAGGTCCACAATAATTGTACTTTTTGCCTGTAGGTGTTCTCATGTGTAGTTCTCCAAGTTTTGATAGGTGTTTTTGAATATCAATGCCTCCACCTTTAACAAATTTACTCTTATTCTTCCTGCATATATGGCAAACTGATTTTTCCATAAGCCGACCATTTTTAGCTTTTACCTTTTTAGAGTTTAATGATTTGGTTTGTTTTTTACACGATAGACAATACGATTGGCACATTATATATATTGATTAGATATTTAATCGCAATAATGATTTATCCATTTTCCATTTTTATACTCACTGAAATTGCATTTTGGGTCGAGATTTTCATTTTTATATGCACCAGCAGGCTTCCAAAAATTAGATGTCTGAATCCCGCTTTTTTTATTAAATATACCTTTAGCAAAGTCACCGCGCCAATATTTTTTAAATAGATCTTTATCACCTCCGGTAACTGCCATGATAGCCGATGCTAAGTCTTGAGCCTGTTGAAACCCTGGAATCTTTTCGCCGACCTTTTTGTTAATCGTTTCACCTACTCCACGCCCTTTTTTCTCACTAACAAAACGGGTTTTAGTAATACCACAAGAAACGCATTTCGATTTGAGTATTAAACGATTGTTTTTTGTTCTCATATATTTTTCAGAATTAGGAACTGAATTAGTTTTTATTTTTTCACGTACACAATACGATTTAGTCATTGTATATATATTACGTTACATATTTTTGAAATAATGTTGAATGAATTTTTCATTATTCATTGTGTCATATATGTCAAACACTTCTAATAAATTATAATACGAATTCCCCTTATTCATTTCGTTGAGAAAGTATAGACAAAAGTATCCGCAGGTGGTAGTCTTTATGCTCTGTATCTGATTGTTTTGATGTATCAATGTTAAATTCTTCTTTTTTGCGTGATCGACTATTTCTTGAAATGGAGGCATACCAAAACTATCAAAATAATTGATTACCTCATCTTTTACATAAGTTGCAACCCAATGACTACCACTCAGATATGACGGTTGGAGATTGTAAATGAATATTCCTAATTTGTGATTATGTGGCACAGTCTCGTCTCTCATTAGTACATCTTTTATCGGTATATTCAAATATAAACACCAGTTTATTAAATCAAAATTACTCATTGGTATATTCTTATGGAATGTTGGCTTTCTTACTTTCTTTTCGGTTTTAAGATCTTTTTTTTTGGAAGCACCAATCCACCTGTTCTAAGAAATTTATCATATTCATCCCAAGAACCAATGAATGGTGGCGGTGTGTAAGCTAATACATCTTTCTTACTTGGTAGTTTAATTTTACCCCCATCCTTCTTTGTTGTGTTATCAGTTGTTGATTTGTTAGTTGTTGACCTTCTTGATCTTGTTTTCGTTTTCGGAGCACTAATTCCAATCATTGGAAAACCAATTTGCGGTGCCCCATGACCGAGCCTAATGACCTTTCGAATTTGTGTCTTCGAGATGTTTAAATCAGATCCAACACCTAACTTCTTAGCCTTATTCAATTTATTGATTTGTCGTTGAGTTAGCATTAAACTGTCATTGCCAGTCATATCTGAATTGTTTAAGCGAATAGTGATCTCACTTTTATTTCTATAAGCAGTCAAAAGCTTCCTTCGCTGTCCTTCTGACAGATTCACTTTATGAGAGTGATAAGTTGTCATTACTTGTATATATATTATATGTTATATAATTTCTTGTTTATAAAACGTATACAAAATAGAATGGTTTATACATAATATTCAATTGATTGATTTATACAATAACCAGCTCATTCCCCACCTTGTCAATGACGATTGTCTCATCATAAAGAACGATGGCATGGACGTTGAAAGGACTATCTCCCGCACTATTAGCGTTTAGTTTATATCTGAATATCAACTGCTTTGGGTCTCTAGTTACTCGCTCTGCTTGATATGATAAATCAAAAAAGATAATAGGATAGAGAGAGTTGTAATTTGCCAAGTTGAGTTGTGTACCGCTGTTGTAATCATTCTTTCTCATACCATAAGACATCAAATCATTGAAGATCCTAACTTTGGACTCACTATCATATTCGGTCTCAGGATAAAACACTCCGTTGCCGTATTCCAATCGGCATGTTGTCAAATAACTACCATTCCCACGGTCAAGATTGATATTGTAGGTATCAAATTCATAGGGATTTTCATCTGCATTGTTTGATTTAGCTCGTTGTAGATATACAAAGATAGCCTTAACATTATCAATACTGGATGATATCTGGAAGAATCCACTGCTATTCGTTGGTGCGGAAACCTCATACATTTCGCGCATATACGTCCAAGTGTTCTTTACCAAGAAGGAACTAACAAACTTATCATATAGGCTGTCCTTTGGAGTCAATTTTGGGACCCATAGAAGGAATCTATTAAGGACCACTCGTCCATCAGCTACATCATCGGCCTTTTTAAGTAATTCGGCGTCATTCTGTAACTGTATATTGAATTGGAGTTGCATTGGGAGTAACATTCGACCTTCCAGCTCTTCAAAGAAACTGTAACGATTTAGAGGTATAACAACATTGACATCATTGAGACCTGTCGTCAAAAGTCGCCTAGCCTCAAACCCTGCATTCTGATTAGCATTTGCTATCCTATGGTCGGTATCTAGATACCAAAGACTATTTTTTGCTACTGAGCGACTAAAATCGTCACTATATTCGAGGAGGTTCTTAACGAAAGTAACTTTATGGAGATTATCGGTATCATAAACGATTTTTCCTGCTGATTTAATCATCATGTGGGCAATCAATGAATGTGCTCCATTAATAACTGTGATACGATTCGCCCCCGTGGTTGCTCCATCAGCTAACATTTGCACCTGAAATTGCACCTCGAAATACGCATTATACCAATCGTAGAATGAACTTCTATCGTTAATCGTGAACTTATAGCCGTTTTTAAGTTGGTGCTGACCGTTAGCTGGGACTCGAATAACATCATCGAGTTGAAATCGAACCAACTCATATCTCTGTAAGTATTCACTTGTTCTGAAAGACATTATATTATTATGTTATATAATTTTGCAATTATGTACCAATTTTTTTAATCATTTTATTCATTTTACTCAACGCCTTCTTTTTACACCTGATCCTGATATTAATCTATTAATGATCATATCAGTACTTTCATTTTTCTGTTGGTGTCTGACAGGTGAGGCATTTACTTTCTGTAAGATTGGGGATAGTGCCTTTTGCCCAGCATTCCCCTTCCTCATATTCCTAAGCCTTTCCATTATAAGGTCTCCGGCTTTTTCTGATGCCCTTTTACCCAGTTTATCACCTGCATGAGAAATACCTGATTTTATCGCCTTCTTACCTAAGGGCTTGACAATTTTTTTAACAACAGACGACATAACACTCTTCATCGGTTTGAAAATGTTATCAACGATAATCCCTGACCCTTTGTGCTTATATACAAATTTACCAAATTTTGGATGGTAAAACCTCTTGAATTCATATGGTTTCATTATATACTATTATGTTATATTATTCTATCCTTTTCAAAATTAATGAAAAAGACGTATCCGCTCCATTCAGGTTAATTAACCGTCTCTTCCCATCTGTGATGTATATTCGAATGCTACTTATCTGTTGCTTATTAACCGGATTAAATGTGACCCTACGAGGCTCGATTGTAAACGAATAACTCGGCTGTAGTACGCTGGTCGAAAAAGTATAAATGATATCCGACTCTTCGCCATCGACTAAAGAAGTATTGACTAGATCGCAATGTATATTTAATATATCGGTATCTTGGCTTAGATTTGGGACTCTTGGTCCAATATTAACCGCATCCTTTAATACCTTTTTATCAAACCCTATAAGGTCGTTGAAATTGCTATGCGTCAAATCAAGTTGATAATTTTGAGATAAAGTGATTGTGACTCGAAATGTTGTTGAATCAAAATCAATAGAGATGGGATATATAGGGTTATCATCATCTCCCGTCTTGGTAATCTCTTTAATATATTCATCAAATTCAGAATAATTCCAAACACCTTCAGGGAAAGTTATGTCTTCAAATTTATTCCCATTATCAGAACTATATTTAATGAGCTGATTACCATATGAGGGATTTACATTAAACCATGTAAATGACATGTTAATAATACGATTGAGGCCTATCATATATTGGTAATTGCTATCCAATGTTATAGGCCTGTTGAATTTAGTTGTAAAATTTTGAGGAGTGTTATTCCCTTGATTTTTAACACTATATGATGATAATACTAACTCACGATCCATATATATAATACAGTTACATAAATTAGACTTTAAAGTACAGATTATATATCTGTTTATATTGTTGTTTATTTATAGTAGACCTTTTTAAAAGTGTGTCTAATATAGCGACTCCCATATTTCGCATTTTAACTGATGTGTTTCCTGCGTTTATTGAACCGATGATCAATTCCAATTTTTTGAGAAGCTGTTTTACATCGTTAAAAAATATAACATTTCCACCTTTCTGTTTTTTTCGAATACCAGAACCTTTTATCGTTTTGGCTTTACTTTCGTAATGTTTTATGTAGTCATTTAATGCAACTCTTGCATTGTTTATTCTCTTATTTTTAATCTGTCTTTCCGCTTCAGATATAGTTCCCCTATTATATTCTTTAGTAACATTCGCCTTGAAACCTTTCAATTGTCTCCGTTTATATTTGGCTTTCTCTAAAATCTTATTAAGATAGTTCTTGGTTTTCTTTGGTGTCATTTCAGGCTGATCTAATTTCATTTGCACTACATCATAATCGTCGATACCAACGTCATCTAGTATTTCACTTACTTCATCATCAGCATCTAAAGCATAATCAATTTCATCCTCATCGTATTCAGGAGGTAATTCATCTACATATTCAGGATAATATTGGGGATCAACATAAATCTCCTTATTTCCTTCTAAAAGATCTTTTAAAGATTCTTCATATGTTGGTGGTTTCGGTACAATCTGTTTTTCATTTTGTGGCATTACAGGCTCATCAAATAAATTATCTACGTCCATATCCTCAAAAGGATCAACTTCAGGATAGTAATCTGGAGCTTCCATTTCACCTCTCATCCCCTTTTTGACACGATTTTTGGGTACTTTTGCTATCTGCAAATTACTTTTAATTACATCATCTAATTTACTTGTCACTGGTTTGAATACCTTCGAAAATGACTCTTGGCTTGTCTGCTGACCGATATTATTTTGTGTGATTGCATTTTTAACATAATTGATTTTATCGCCCAAATCAGATTTACTCTTTGCAAGCTCTTTCCATCTAAGTAAACTCATTTTATTTTATATTATTACGTTACATAAAAAATGAAAATTGAATATAAAAATCAACATTTAACATAGCGTTTAACACCTTGATGTACACCGTGTTGAACACCTTGTTGAACTGAAAATAATATACCCATATAATATAATGAGAATACCGAATTATGACACTGAAGACGATATGGCCTCAAACTTTAGACAACTATACGATTTCATGCCAAATCAATGTTTTCGGATGCTGGTTTGCGGTCCAAGCGGTTCGGGGAAAACAAACACACTAATGCATATGATATACAATCTATTATATTTTGATAAAATTTATTTATACGCAAAAAACTTAGAGCAGTCCAAGTTTGTGGATCTTATGGATATGTTCCAGCAAATAAGTAATGAAGCTGGTTATGATGTTATTGAAGCACGCAATGATGAGATTATTCCCGTTGGAGACCTTGATGGTGACTCTCAGAAAATAGTCATTTTTGACGATTTTGTATGTGATAAAAACCAAAAACCATTAGTCGACTATTTTATACGAGGAAGGCATAAGAACTGTAGCGTGATATATCTGAATCAAAGCTACTATAAGACACCAAAAGACATAAGATTAAACTGTTCACATTTCTCTATATACGAATTCCCAAGTGCTAATGAGAGTAGTCTAATATGCCGTGAAAACAGTATTCCAAAAGAGCTATACGATAAAGCAACTGCAGACACATTTAGCTTTTTATATATTGATAAGCCACGAAAATTCGTAACTAAGAATTTCAATGAAAAAATATAATATAATATAACTGATTGATATAATATGAGTTACTCAAACGGTTTATTACAATCAAATAACACTAATATTACACCAATTAAAGGCCCTCGAGGTGAAAAGGGTGACCCAGGAGTCGGCTTTGATGTTACGCCTGAAGGTAATTTCAATTTGAACAAAAAGAGAGTAATAGGGCTAAAAACGCCTGATGACGTTGCGATCGATGATTCAATTGAAAATTATTCAAGGGATCTCGAGACGGCCGTAAATAAACGATATCTTAACCAATTCTTCCTTAAAAAGAACAGAAATGAAACAGTGTTTGATTGTGCCGGCCTTTCATTGCAAAATACCGAAGTGTATTATCCAAGTTTATATAACGATCGATCTGTACCAAACGTAGGCTATGTTAGTGTTGAGGATAACAAAGTAAGGACTGAAATTGATACCAAACTTGCTACTAAGGCTGACAAATCGTACGCTGATAATACATATTTAACGAAGAAATCAGGAGGTGTCTTAGCTCAAAGCCTTCAAAACAAAGCAGACAAATCGTACGTTGATAACAGTTTTTTAAAGAAGGTCGTAGGACGCGTTTTGACTCAAAAAATTCTAAGCAAACTTGATATTCAAGGTAGTAACATGATGCAGGCAAATCTCCATATGGGTGGGTATAATATAACCCATCTAAAAAACCCAACCAATGATACAGACGCTGTAAACAAAAAATATATGCTTGATCATGTTGGTGAAAGTCATGTTCAATCAGCTAATGGTGAAAATAAATTCAAATATATAATGGATGATCCCAATGCACAAGTGAGTGAAGAAGATGATGTCCAATTGGGGAATGTTGTAACCTTTCAAAATTCTCCACATAAGGTAAATAAAAAGGTTGTTGACATGAAATTATTGCTTGACAGTTCTAAAGGCTATTACAGTTCAAGAATTGGACTAAATCTGTATTTATTGACCAATGATCAATATACTGCTGTTCTTGAGATTATGTGGGTTAGTGATGATATTGACCCTGACAGTTTGGAAATATATGGCACATCATCCATAGAAACTATTCATAACGTTAGCAGAAAAACGTTCAAAACACAAAAATATGTCAGATTGATATGCCAATTCACAAAAAGTCAAAGCATCGGAAACAATTACTGGTATCTCGATTTAGTCATGAAAAATAAAACAGGAAGCTCTTATGTCCCTAAACTACAGACATATTTCACTGTTTATGGAATATCTGGTCATCAATCCAATGTCGAACCAAGTATTTATGATCAAATATATTATATAGCTAATGACCAAATTAATTTCAACACAGCGATCAATATGGATAATAAAGCTATTTATGGCGTTTTAGAGGGAAATAGTGATAGCCAAGCCGTCAATTATAAACAACTGAATAGCTTCAATGATAATCTTAAGGCCTATCTTGAAACAAAAATATTATCACTCCAACCCAAAAGTTATTATAATGAAGTGTTTGAATACTTTTTTAATTTATTAGATGTATCGAATTTTACTATGTCAGATAGCAACGGCAGTGTTGTTTCTGGCTTAGGTAGTAATCTCGTTTTTCAAACTACTAAATTGTTAACAGAATTTGAACCAAAAGGGGGCTTTATAGGTGTTTTCGTAATTAATTTAAATGAAAATATCACTGAATCAAATGACTACACTATATATATATCATTTAAAAATGACTATAAACTCGGTGATAATAAAAGAATTAAAATAGAATTAGGCAACGAGGGTAGCTTTCATTTCCCATGGATAAAAGTAGAGAATAATAAATTAGCACTTGAATATGATTTAGATTCATATACAGAGCAAATCAGAGATGTTTATATAACTAAATTTTTAAACCTCTGGTATACTAAAATAGGGAATCAATTTAGAATCGCTGTTTGCAATAATGTTATGAGTATTGATCAAACATTTTCTGGGTTTAATATCAATACATCTAGCATTAAAATTTCTTCAGATTACTTTGTACAAAGAATCGGTTTTAGTAACACAGCAATGTCAGTGAATAGTCGAGAGTATCACAAAGTCCAATTTTTAGATAAAACAATGGGTATATTCTTCGAATAAATTATCTAACTCACTATTATATGAAAACTGCAGATTTAATACATGAGATGCTGAAAACTATTGAACGGTTGATTAAAAATATCAGAAAATTATACAACAGATTTAAAAATAGAAAGAAAACATTGTCTAATCAATAATATATGACAAAACAACGCAAAAATATATTCGAATGGAACCATATTAGTGACAAGTTAAATCAAGCGCAAATTCAAGAATTAAAAGAATACTACAGAGTATACCATAAGAAGTGTTGGTGTTATAAAAAAGCTACAAAAAGCTTTAGAAGGCTGAAATTAATAGGCAATTCGCTGGCTATTTTATTCGCTTCAGGAGGCATAGTATCGTCCATTTCAACTGGTGGTATCAGCCTGATTGCAATCAGCACGGGAGCTTTATTGATACAAGGTTGGCTTCAACATCAAAATCTCGATTTGAAAATTCAAAATTGTATATATGCAACCCAATCCTATATGCATATACTTAACACACTAAAATTTATTTTGCGAACGGGTGAATTCGACCTATCCAATATCCTAATAACGATGAAAAACACCGATGACTACATAAGTGATAACAGCCCGATTATAGATAAGTATATGGTAAAATATGATAAAATTTTTACTTTATAAGGCGCAATATCTCTGCATTTTTCAATTCTAAAATATTTGCCCAATATCGATTATAAAATTCAAGCGTTTTTCTCGATTCAGTAACACAGATAAAATTGTATGGGATATCGAGCATTTTAAACAGCTGTCTTATAATATATTTCGTTGAGATCATCCTCTTTCTTCTTTTATTTATAGATGGAAGAATAGTATCGATCTCATGAAACACTTTGTAAATCTTATAGCGATGATTATGAGACAATTGAACTCCATTTTTAATACATAAATCGTTTAAAACATTCTCAACATGGTATTTACGATGATAGATGCTTTTACGCCATATCTTGTGTATGTTCTCGTAAAAATCGAAATACTCATTGTAATAAATAGAACCATGAACCAAACCGCAATTAATACAAACATTTATACCGTTTTGATTTGACATATCCTGCTTACTACAGCATGGCTTAGCATCCTTGTTACCTTTTATCAATAGTTGATCACAGAAAGGGCATATAGTTTCTTTTAAAATTTTTAATTCATCGTGGATTTCAGAATTACAAACCATTATATATATAACACACATAACTTCACGGCACAGCTGTGTTTGGCAGTAAATTTTAGAATAAACTTTTTGAGTGAGAAATTTAAAAACTTTTTACTTGTTGAAATATGATTGGTCAAAAGAAATCACGCCAGATTAAAATACCTGCTGACGCGTCAGCAGGTTTTTTCGGTCAATGGTTTAGTCATTAATTATTTATAACTTATGGCTAAAACCGTAAACTGAATAATTATGTATTTAATGTTGATCCTTACGAGGTCTTTCACGTCGTTTTTTCTGGTCTTTAGGTATACACTCTAAACGTACATGATTTTTGTCTTCATTTGATATTTCAGATGTTTGATATTTAATGTTATATAACACATTCTATATATATTAATAAAGAAAATAATTATCTGTTTATATCTAAACGCACTATAAAAAACATATAAAGAATTATATATATAGTATATAATAAATGGGACGAAATAAAAAATACGATAATGAAGAAGACAGACAAAACGCTATTACTAAATCAAAAACGAAATACATGCTTAATAAGCCTTGGTATTGTGATATTTGTGAATATCACAGTTGCCTTGCAGGAAAATGGAGTCATATGATGACCAAAAAGCATATTAAAAATGCTGTTATTAAAGCTCTTGAAGATGATGATCGGTTTAATATTATACCTGATGAATAACATATAAAGAAAAATTATATAATTATATATTGTATAGCACAGTATATATGAATTGCTGTTATCTGTTGCCTTAGGTGACCAAAAATATATTTATTTCTGGTTATCTTTTAAACACACCAAAAATCTAAAAAATTATTTTTTACTATAGATACTTAAAGAAATGGTAATTCTATATAGTACACAAAAAATGACACAAAAAAATATCTCAACCAATATTAATATGGACGAATCTAATCTCAACAATCTATCTAAAACCGAGCTTATAAAACTCATTTTATCACTAAAAGCCGAACCAAAAGCACACGAGCACAAAAAGGTCGAGCATAAAGCACACGAGCCCCAGAAGCCAAATAAAAGCCCCACCCCCTCGCGTAAAATACCAAAAAAGAAGACATACCAATCTCATTCAAACACTCCTAAACCAATAACAAAAACCCATAATACTCTTAAACAACTATCAAAAAGTTACCTGAGTGATGCAAAGGCACTAGGCTATACATGGATAGATCTTGTAAAAAACTCAACAAGGAAAAAAGTAATCAATAAAATTCAAAAATATAAGACCGATAAGACCTTAAACAGGACACTCAATGAATTTAATTTCGATGACAGTATTTTTGATTCAACATCCAATGACCAACCTCTATTCAAAATAACTGAAATCGGAAATACAGCGAATAAAAAATTCAATGCTTATACCAATGAATTCAAAATAAATGTACAAAAACATTTCATAAACAATAAAAATGATGTTTTCAGTGTATTTGAAAAAATGGTTGAAATGACAATAAAGAAAAGGCAGTTAAAAGGTAATGATAGATTCAGATTGGTAATTTCAAATGATGAATTAGATCATCCTATCTCAACAAAATTGTTAAAAGTTTCTGATTTCAAGTTAAATCAACTTTCAAATGTAATCAATACTTTGGAGTATAAAGAAATAGATTTAGAAAATTGCAAAATAATTATTCAATCTGTTAAAATGCCTAGTGGTAAAGCTCGATTACATTTATCAAAACAAACAGTTAATAGAAAGCAATGTATTATCACAATCAAAAATGATGACACAATATGTTTAGCAAGGGGAATTGTTACAGCTTATGCTAATTTACACCCTGAGAATTACACTACAACTCAGTTGAAAGATGGCTTTAATAAATCACGGAAACTACAAGAAATTCAAGCCAAAGAACTTCATAATAATGCAAATGTTGAAATTAACGAGTATGGCAATACTTTAGAAGATGTAAATACCTTTGCATCGTATTTAGATATTGAGATTAACATTATCGATTCTGAGCAGTTTAATGAAATCATATATACAGCTAATAATGGTAAAATTGACAAAATTTATTTATACAAAACACGGAATCATTTTGATGTCATAAAATCAATGACAGCTTTTCTAAATGTAGCATATTACTGTCATAGTTGCAAAAAAGCTTATACAAGACGTGATAAACACAAATGCCCCCAAAAATGCCTTTCTTGCTTCAAATATTTCCCAAATGGAGATAAATGTGACGGCAAAGACATTACATGTAAGCAATGCAATCGTGTATTTCATGGTGACAGCTGTTTCAAAAACCATACAAGAAATCGATCTAAAAAAGATGGTGATGAATCAGTATGTAGCAGTGTAGCAAAATGTTCAAAATGCAATCAAATAATACTAAAACCTTATATTAAAATACATAAATGTGGTTTCAAAATGTGTAATAATTGCAATAAATATTGTGAAAGCAAACATAAATGTTTCATGAAAAAGATCAAGTGTAAGGGTGAAAATTGCATCAAAGATAACAAAAATCCTTGCAGATTAAATAAAAACATAAAACGAAAAGATTATTGCTACTCATGTAGAACGTATAATGAAAAATATTTATTTTTCGATTTCGAATGTGTACAAAGTACTGGGTTACACGAAGTTAATTTAGCTATCTGTCATGATTTCAACGGTAATGAATCAATCTTCAATGATATTAATAGTTTTTGTAATGGAATTTTAAATGAAAAATATAAAGGATACACCCTTCTAGCTCATAATAGCAAAGGGTACGATTCCCATTTTATTCTCAAATGGTGTATTGATAATGGTTTTAAACCTTACTGTATTTACAATGGTGCAAAAATTATGATGATGGAAATTCCACAATTAAGAATCAAGATAATCGACAGCTTAAATTTTATTCAGCAACCATTATCATCGTTTCCTAAAACGTTTGGTTTAAACGAGCTGAAAAAAGGATATTTCCCACATTATTTCAACAAAATTTGTAATCAAAACTATATAGGAAAAATACCTTCTAAAAAGCATTATGGGTATAATCAAATGAAAACCCATGATAGACAAAAATTTTTACAATGGTATAATGATCGTGTTAATGAAAATTATGTTTTCGATTTCAAAAAAGAATTAATTGAATACTGTAGGTCAGATGTTGATATATTAAGAAGATGTATGTTAAAATTCAGACAAGATTTCATAAACCAAGAAAATATTGATCCACTAAAATACATCACAATAGCCGGTGTTTGTATGGCTATTTATAGAGGGAATTATATGCCTAAAAATACCATAGCTGTGATTGATAATGTTGTTCAAACAGAAAACCATAGTGCAGTCAGTATTGCATGGCTTGATTACATAAGTAAGAAAAATAAAATTAAAATTCAACATGCCTTGGAAGGGGGTGAAAAAGTTATCAATTGTCTCAATAACAAATTAAAAGTAGATGGTTTTTGTGAATCTACAAATACTGTTTATGAATTCCAAGGTTGCTTCTGGCATGGATGCCCAGATTGTTACAAGCCTGATGTTATCAACAATAAAAACCAATGTGATATGGGTACTTTATATAATAAAACCCAAGCTAAAAATAACAAAATAACATCTGCTGGTTACAGCCTCATTGAGATGTGGGAATGCAAGTTGAAAAATGACAAAAGTTTTCAAAAATATTATAAAAATGATTGGAATAGAGAAGTGGTTGGCCAATTAAACCCAAGAGATGCTTTCTATGGTGGACGGACAAATGCTACCAAACTATTGTATAAATTCGAAGAAGGTGAATGTGGTAAATATGTGGATTTTTGCTCTTTGTATCCGAGTGTTCAGTTCTATAAAAAATATCCCATTGGTCATCCTATAAAGATAATATCACCAGATAAATATAACACGGCATGGTACGGATTCATAAAATGCAAAATTTCAGCACCAAGAGTTTTATACCATGCTGTTTTACCTCAGAAAATCAAATGTGAAAAGGCCGAAAAATTGATGTTTCCTCTGTGCATATCATGTGCCAAATCAAAACAACAAGAAAGATGCCAACATAGTGAAAATGAACGAGCATTTGTAGGCACATGGACAACAGATGAGGTCAATAAAGCCATTGAAAAAGGTTATAATATCATAAAAATATATGAAGTATGGCATTTTGAGAAGTCATCCGACGATCTATTCAAAGGATATATAAAAAAATTTATGAAACTCAAACTTGAATCAACGAAATATAATTTTAAAAATAACAATGACGAGGTGAATTTCAGAAATAAAGTCAAAAAGAATTTAGATATTGATTTAGGTGAATTAAATGAAAATTCAGGTTTACGAGCCATTGCAAAAATGTGTTTAAACTCACTTTGGGGGAAATTTGGTCAACGAAATAACATGAATCAGTGCAAATACGTAACTGATATAAATGAATTTTATCAAGTAGTTCTCGATGATACAATAGATAATTTAAACATGAACTTCATAAATGAAGAAATGGTACAGATGAGTTATACTTATAAAGATCAGTTTGTTGATAAAAGCTATAATACAAATATATACATTGCTTGCTTCACGACAAGCAGTGCGAGGCTAATGCTTTATGAAAAACTAGACTATTTAGATAAACAGGTATTATACTTTGATACAGATAGTATTGTGTATATCGAATCCCAAAATAGTAAGGTTATAGAAACAGGCGACATGCTAGGCGATTTAACAGATGAGTTACACGGCGAATCTATAAATAATACATTCGTTTCAGGAGGACCAAAGAATTATAGTTTCATATATGGTAATAATAAGCAGAAATGCGTTATTAAAGGTTTCAGCCTTAACCACGAAAATTCCCAAATACTAAATCACACAAATATGATTAAAATTGTAAAAAACGAGATCAAAGAACTCACATTAGTAAATGAAAATAAAATAACCAGACAGAATAAACAAATTGTAAACAAATATGAAGAAAAAGTATACACCTTTGGATATGACAAGCGCGCAATAAAATACATATCGGAAAGCTGTATAGAAACATATCCTTATGGATATTAATTTGACCTAGGGTTTGAGCAGAGCGAGCGATTTGATTTTTAAACGCACTAAGATCCAAGATTTTTCAATTAAACTATAAGAGATTCATGAAAAAACGCATAAAAATAAAAACATACACTATATATATAGATAAATGACAAACATGAAAATAAACATGGAAAATTTAAAGAAAATATGTTTCAAAGCAAATACATTCAAAAATATGTCTGATGACGCAATAAACACACTGAAGTATATCGTAACATTAAAAGAATTATCAAAACTCGGAGATTTAGTATATGAAAATTTAGACACTTTAGTATATTTAGATAAAAAACTAAAGGAAGATGGACATTGCAAGCCATTAACAAAATTATTAAATGAAGAAAATGAAACAAGCAAATACCTATGTAACATTTACAATGATTTAAACAGTGTATTATCCGACCTTGAAAAAGAAAAAATGAATTCAAAAATAACAAAAATCATAATCGTTTTAGAAGATAATTCACAACAGATATTCAGTACAAGAGATTTACCATGATAATAAAAACAGCATAAAACTCGGCTTCGCTTGGTTTTCCAGATTGATATTTCAGTTATGATATCAAGGCTTGTTTAAACGCACATTATTCCATTACAGATTTTCGAATTTTAGTATAAGAAGTTTTTTTATTCCATTCAAGGATTTACAACAAATTTAAACGCACTATATAAAATCACATAAGAAAATAAAAATATATAAAGTATTTGTATAAATGGTTAGATTTCAAAGATATTTTTGTGAAAAAGATAGACAGGATGCTATTAGGAGAAGCAAGACTCGTTACATGCGGTATAAATCATGGGTATGTGATATATGTGATGGATATGACTACAGATTGGCAGGTAAATGGAGACATCTTTTGACACAAAAACATATCAACAATAGCATTATCCATAACATGGATACTGACAATAGATCATAGGTATTAGGATCAACGCTGTTATCTTCCAATGATATAATTGTACCATGACGGTCTAGCGCGGGGTATAGTTGTATCCTAGGTTATGATCCTAGGTTTTGATTTTCATTATGTCAACGAGGTTTGTTTTAAACGTACCTTGATTTCAAAATTTTAAAAAGAGTATAAGAGATTTTTTTATTTTGATTAAAGGGTTTAGCAAGGGTTGGTTTTTAAGGCTTGGTTTTTTCATTTTGGTTTTCAAACTTGATTCTATTTTGGTTTTGATTCCAATATTTGAATCCATTTTTGTCCCCCATATTTTGGACCGACCACTGGTTCCAATATTTGATTCCAATATTTGAATCCATTTTTGCCCCCATATTTTAGATCCACCACTGGTAGTAGTGATGTACTACATCTCTAAGGCAAAGCTCCGCTTGAATCCATAGCTAGAATCCATAGCTTGAATCCATAGCTTGAATCCATAGCTTGATTTAAACGCACTTCCAATATTTTTTTAAAAGAGTATAAGAAGTTATTTTATTTTGAACCTAGGGTTGAGTTAGGGTTGGTTTTTCAGGCTTGGTTTTACAGGCTTTGTTTTCTAGGGTTTGAATCCATTTTGATTTTCTAGGGTTTGAATTTCAGTTTTGATTCTAATATTTGATTCCAATATTTGAATCCATTTTTGTCCCCATATTTGTTCCAGTCGGCGGGCAGTAGTGATGTACTACATCTCTAAGGCAAATTTGCCTCAGAGTGTAGTACATTACTACTCACACCGTAAGTTACATTTGTCGCATTTTCGCTCTCAACGGGTTTATCATCTTTGTAAGCTTTTGAATTAAGTATGTTTTTAGGAAACTTACGTGTAAACCTAAATACTATACCTTCTAACAAGAGAAGTTACTGTTCCAAAATTTTTGTTAGCTGCCCTTGAGTTATTTTTCAGTCGGAATTACTGCAACCTGAATTTTCACGCACTGCGCGCCATAATAAATAAGACAAAGGAGTTTATTGAAATACTTTACTTTAACGGACAATCTAGGTACAAGGGAAGTTTTATTGCTTTGTATTGGGTTTGATATATGTTGTATCATATAACTTGCATTATTTAGATATTTTTTAACTTTTGCACGCGTTTTTGTGATTCAGTAGATAAGTATCTTTAATTAAACAGAGCAAATGTATTTTAATATGCAGTGTGATATGGCATGCCAAATATAGCGTTTTCATTTTTTAACATTCAATAACATATTCAACAAATTGTCTCACAGCCATCTTTCACTTTGTATTTATTCAATAATGATTGTGAGATAAATATTATAGCTCATTTGGTTCCCACTACCATTCCCTTATAGGTCATCATACACTTCCCAAATAGTCCTGCAAGACGGGTTAATCTCTATGGAGACAAGGCCCGCCTAACACGCCAGCTTTGCCTTGGTTCTATTGACACAGTCGTTAATACCTTGATAGGGAGCAGTGAATGGAAAGATGTTCTTTTTGACAAGGTAGCGAATGGCATAACAAGAGAATTGACAGGACTGTGTGCCTTATCACAGCCATCCCTGTTAAGGCAAAAAGCAAAAGAAGACCTTGTTACATTGAAATGGAACGACATCTACAATTAACTGTCAGAAAGATGCCCCCTTTTTCTGAAGTTCCTGTTGGCGTCAGTAAGCAACCCATCTCAGGTCAGAAATCTTCACAAGAAAGGTGAAGCACTCCACCCACCTATGTTAGATGCTGCCACACTCCAACACTTAACAAATCAGTGCACTTTTGTTACATTATTTAGCAAATATGATGCACAGACAAACAAGAGAAAAAATTCCAGGCGAATTTATGAACTGGGCCTAGACTCTGCCCGTAAGAAATAACCCTGAAAATGCTCGACCACCTAAAAATAGGACATCAATGTCTTTTAAGACCTAGACAGCTTAAAGCAGCAATGAAGCAGAACAAATCTTTTTTTCATTTGGCTAGAAGCCTTCAATTCTTAGGACAAAACAAAAAATTAAGCAAGGTTCCAACAATGAAGCTCGTACAATGGTAAATACTGTTATTCAAATGTTAATTTACTTTATTATCATTTAGCTCATTTCTCAAAACTAGATTCAATAATTAGGAAATTTTTTTGAAAAACAGTGATTTGGTGATTTGTTTATAAACAGCACTCTTGCAAAATGCAGACATTTACATTTAAACACTATTAAAAAGCGAAACATTTGTTTTTATTTACATAAAAAATAAAATAATAATAAATATGTGTTTATAGTGGTCATGCACTTAGCTTCATATCTCAACGAGATAGCTAGTTTACAGGCATGCCACTGAAACAGAGGAAACAAATAATTTATAAATGAACATAACAAGGTTAAAAATCCCAACTGGCAGGAGGCAGACCAGTTGGCTATATACAAAGCGTGGTCGAGGATTTGAACTCGGGACAACCGAGAAACAAATCCAGCTAGTGGCAAGGGCAGGCCTCGAACCGGTGACCTCCGGATTACAACACCAGCGCCCCAAACCACTCGGCCACGCTTGCCTCCGTTAAATAAAACTTTTATTTAGTTTTAGAACCACTATCAACATGCTAACTTTTATTTAGTTTTAGAACCACCTTTGCATTCAAGAACTATCTAGAACAATCTAAAAGTTTTGTTGTACCAGTACAAACTGGTTTTCATAGTTTTTGTGCTTGTGTCAGCTTTTGTGCTTACATCAAATTAAAAACTTTTGCTGATAGTTTGTTGTGTGTAGTTTCTGGCCGTAGGAGCCTTCTTAGCGTGTTTTTTTCTGTAAGCATCTGGAAATATATAATGCCTGCATGTGTTCTGAGATGCAACAATGATGCAAGGAATGTACAAATATTCTTAAGTATTCTTTTTGACATAGATGCATCGATGACTGGAATTCCTTACCAAATAATATTGTCAAAGCAGCCAATGCCACTAATTTTAAGTTGCGCCTGTGCAAGTTTGTTATGAATCAATTAAATTAAAAAATATATATTAAATTAAAATATTTCAAATCAAATTAATTATTTTTTTTATTGTATATATTGTATAGATGTAAAAAGAGTTTTTGTAGAAATATTTTGTATTATACATGTTACTATTTATTTTGTCTTGCTTTGTTTTGTTGTTTTTTTCTTTAGGGGGTCGGCTGTATATGGGGATTGGGTTCCTCCCTGCTGACACCCTTTTGCAATATTATTATTACAATTTCTCTCTTTTTAATTGCAAAAGTTGTTAAAAATTATAAATAAATTATAAGGAATTCAAAAGTTTTTGCCTCTAAAAGCAAATGCACAGTATTTATTTAAACTAGTAATAGTTCTCACTATAAAGCTGCCCCCGCCTTTTTAGAATTTGTTTTTTTTCGCCTTTAATTATTAATGCCGATGGACTGCACAATTAGGCTTCTTTTTTACAGTGTCATGCGGAATTTCTTGTTGTGTGACACCGTTGCGTCCTAAAAATATTCACAAGTTCAAGTCGAATTATATTACCTAGCGCGCGTAAATAGCACCTAGCGGAAATAACACATAACACATTATTCGTGATGACAACACACAAGCTTATTCCCGGGCTTATGACATTCAAAATAAACTTACAATAATTTCCAGGCCAAAAAGCCTAAAAAATTCCACGAGTAACAAAATATGGCACATTCAAAGATTCGAGAAAACAACCCACTAATTACGTTGACAAAGTTCACGCTTTTGTTTATTACTCGTTGTAATTTGTAAGATGTATACGATACAACAAACCTCCGAAAGCAAACCTTACAAATGTAACGCTTGGAACATAGGTAGCCGGCACGTAGCCAATAACACGAAACCAATTGCTCGAAATCTTTCGACGTATTACTAACATTTGCTTCAAATATCACTTAACACAACCAAAGCAGAGAAACCGCTTGAACAAATCTGTGAACAGGCGTAGGCCAAAACCGGAAAACAAAACGCTGCTAGCAGATGGTGAAGCTCGAAACGCGAAGGTGACCAAACGCGACCTCGTGGTTGCAAGTACCCGACACCACTGTGCGCGCTTGCAAAAATATTACCCGTCACGACCGTGCGCGCCTAGTTTCGTCAAATCGAGAATGCTTCGCCCACTACAGACACATTTCTTACTTTTTCAACAAATATTCATTGTCCTTGTATGTATACACCCGGGGATTCCTAGTGCGCCTCCTCGGGTTTTGGCCTCTGGGCCAAAACCCTGCGGGGGCAATAACATTTGGCTGGCTTTTTAGTTTAATTTTGTATTTGCAATTCGTTGTTTACAGTATGGAAGCAGTTTTGTGTAAAACCTTAAAAAAGCTGTATAAATGGATTGGAATCTGATATATACTTAATCCATCATTTATTAACTGTAATTCAAAGTAAGTTATTTTTCTGTACATTCATATATTCTTTAAGTGTTACGGCAGCACTTTACTACTTCTCATTGAGAACCTCTAGACTAGTATATCTGTATTAGATTAGAATACCTCGGCCATTCCATTGTCCACTTTAGCAGTTGAACAGGCATCATTTCCTCATTGTAGTCTGGGATAACAAGAAAAAAGATTTTCAAAAATTATCCATACCAATGGCCTCACATGCTACTTGAAGCAATTAGAAGATTAAGTAAGGAGGGGGGTGAATAGGTTTGCGGATCTATGGATTTAGCCTTAAAATGCGCACGGATTGTGGATTTTTGCAAAATATTGTGCGGATTCGCGGATTTCGAAAATACAGTGGATTGGGGGTTTGCTGAGAATTTTGGAGCAGATTTCGGACTCTTCGTGTCAGGAAGTTCGGTTTGTGGATACTAAACGACATTCGGATCACTTTGGTCAGTCCTCGTCGGTATGTTGGCGGAATTGTCACAAAACAAACAATAGACCATTTGCATAAATGGCATCTGCATTTGAATAACAATACATATACATCCTAAGCCTCACATTCACGTAAAAAATCCTTCGTCTAAGAACAACAACATGAGGCTAAGGATGTACATAGTATTATTTTTTAAATTTGGGCGATTTATGCAAAGTTTCTATGCATAGAAACTTCGTGAAAAATTGGTATAGAAAACAAATTTACTGTCCGTTGGAGTGTAGCTATACCACACAAAGTTTCTTAAGTAATGTAGATTTAGATTTGAACGAAAATAGTGACGGATTGATGAATTTAGCCAAAAAATAGCATGGATTGGAGGATTTGCATACCCCTTTTCACCCCCCCTCAGTAAAAATCAACTAAATAATTCATTCTTACTCAAGTATTTTTTTGTCACATAAAAAGCCACAGAAAAAATGTACAAATGACAGGGACATGTGACAGAAACACATCAACTGAATTTAAACACAGGAGGGATTCACTAACTTATCTAGGTCAATTTCAGTGAACAAATGAATAAATACAGTAGAACCCCGGTAACTCGAACTCGAAAACCCCGCTAACTCGAACAAACTTCCATTTCCCTTGGTTTTGACCTTACCGAGTCATTTTTACTCGGGCAACTCGAACTCGGATAACTCGAAAACCCCACTAACTCGAACTAAATTTTTAAACAGTTCGTTGAAGTTAGAACCTGGTTATTAACTCAAATTAAAAGAAATGCCTTCACTCACGACGATTTTATAAGGTCAAAAGTAAAGCAAAACATAAACAACCATTGACTAGTATCCACATGGGCCGACGAATTTAAACACACCGAGAGAACTGTCGACAACCCCAAGTATGCAGCCGAAAATTATGCAGGCTATAAACTTTGTATGGGCTACATAAAAGGTAAACGAGTAGTTAAAATGTTCTATTTTTTCTTCTAGGTAAGAAAGACATTTCAGAATTAGAGAAATAAAACGTCTGTAATGAAACAACGTTCGAATTAATAGCTCACCATAAACAGGTCGCGAGCTCGAAGCACGTTTTACGGTCGTTTACCTTTCGCGAGCCGGCTGATAAAACATCAAGCTAAAAAAAAAAGCAACAATGATCTTAGGAACAAGTTTCGATGTATCTGCAGCAGTGAGTTAAGGTATAAAGTTCGAGAAATTCATCTTACCTGATCTGAACTCACAAATGCTCTTGAAATCACTTGACTTGATTCTGCTCGAAGCTTCAGGACGCTTCGGTCCCGGATGACTAGTACCCAGAGCCCAGGCATTTGTGCGCGACTGGTCACGCAAAACAGTTGCGGCACGAGGAATGACAAGCGAAAGCGTGACGCGAACTAGCCTGTGAGTACGCTATTTTTTTTTTTTCTATAAGAATGGACATATTTTATAAAAGTATCGAGGCTGAAATTTTAGGAATATTTTTAACATAAGCCCGAGGCTGAGATTTTAAAAAGAATATTAATTGTGTGTTATCAGTACAAAATTTTTCCTTTCTCTATATGGAAAGCTATAAACCAAAACTTAACAAAAGTAGCGCTAGCCGAATTAATGTTTGATGCTAATAACATTTCTGCAAGAAGTTATACACCAAACACTTGTAACTGATACAGCAATACATTCTGAAACAGAAAGGTCATCGAAGAATACTCACAAGAATATTTTCAGCCGGAAAAAATATTCTTATACATAAAAAAGAGTGTATAGCCGCCTCTCTCATTCATGCAAAATAACATAAATTAAAAATCCATAGGATTTTTTTTTCTTAAAATAAGAAATAGGGGTCATGATTTTGCCTATTTTAATAATAGCTCAAAATCTGTCTTACATATTTTTGTTATCTTGCAAGAATGTTCAGTCAGAGCCAATTTGTAATTTCTAAAATCTTGAGGTACGGGTAAATTAAAAAAAAAACGCGTTGAACGCTTTTCTATCGTCAGTTGACCGACAGTTGACCACTTTGCCAATCTCGGCTCCTGCCTCGGCCTTTTTCCGCATTGCGGACCCAGCAAAAAGAGGCGGTTACCAAGCGCGTAAACATCACGTCAGCTCGACAGCTCACGTCAGCTGAAAACCTGAGAAAAACGAAAGCTTTGCAATGGCACTTTGAAGCTAAAAGGACTTGAAAAGGTATTGCAAAGCCAGGTTTTAATAATTTTATAACTTTGAACTAGCTTTTTTCAAACCTGCTTTGAGTCAGCAAAGTCTTTTCCGAATTGTATTAACACGAAGCTAAAGCAAATTGGCCTAAAATGTCTGTGCCCCGCTCTGGGAGCTCGCGGAGATGTGACGGTCTCGTCAAACGTTTGCTGCTGTTGTAGAAAAAAATAGGGCCCCAATGGGTCCATGTGTTTTGCTGCTAGAGCAAAGTCTTAGGGAACATGTTGATGAAAGACAAGTGAGTCGAGATTGAAATCCAACGTCTTTTATTGTCTGTCACTTGTGTGCAGGTTAATAATTGCACTATATTGTAGTCACTTTGTGTTAATTCAATCCTGATAATTTTACTGATCAATGTTATGTTGAAATCAAAGACAGCAAACATAATTTAATTACTAGTAAGTCAACGTAATGTCTGACATGATTGTCTCTTTGATAAAAAACAGTAACTCTTAACATTATAAAAAAATCTCAATGAACTCAATGTGATTCTTTTAGTGGCGTTATCTCACTGGTTACCGTTAGTTGTATTTGGAATCATTGTCACAATGGTAGCGTTTTAACAACAACGAAAAAGACAGAATCTATTGACCTTATAAGAACTCAATGTGATATATTTATTAGTGACAAGACAGTGGTTCTTTAACCACTTTCACCCAAATTAAACACTGGAACAACTAACTCTTAACAAACTTGTTGTGTCACCCTGAGTTAAATATGCAAAATTCAGAAATTATAAATAATCGCACGCGCACCGGCGTACAACAGCAGAAAGACGGCGTTGAACGTAACGCAAAGTTCATTTTGAAAGCGAAAGTTTACAAATAATTATTATCATTCGTCAGTCATCCCTTCACGCATGAACACTCGTCGAATTTCAGTGTCTTCGCAACAAGATCGGAAGATCGATAAGGACCAATTTTTGATTCTGCGAAAGTTCGTTTTCTTAAAGTTTTAGAAATTTGTGAAGTTGGAGGATTCACTGAGGACTGCGTAGCCGAAGATGCAGTGGCTCGCTGGACATCAAATTCTATTTTTCACGGCGTTTAATTAATCTTCACAAAATAAACATGTGGCGCCAGCGCGTCTGGCAGTCAAAAATTCATTTTTCAAAAAACTTTCCCTTTCCAGCTATTTTAGCGGGGCTTATACTATAGTACCTACCTGTCAGTCGTAGAAAAGCTGAAATTTAAGGATGAACTGTTTATTAAATGAAGACCGTATTATTTTTTAATAACTAGTAAACAAACTGGTCGCCACGCATTTAAACACGAACTGACGAATGTTGCATCTGATGCAGTGAATCTGGTGAATGAGAACTTCCTTTAATATTTCTTTGTTTTCGACGGTGTGCACCACTGAATAAGTTTCTTTCCCATTGTGATGTTACTAGTATTAATTCGTTTCTAGCTGTCTTTTATATAGCTCGAATACAGCTACAATTAGCGGTGCAGCCTACCAGCATGGTATATTCCTTTCCAGCTGTCTTTGCGTGACAAGTTACACGTTCATACATTTTATTTTAAAATATGAAGTTCAGAGTTAATACAGTACTAGTATGCTGTAGACAGTGTAGACAAGGTGAGGGTAAGTTTATTTTCAAAGCGAAAGTTTACAAACTGTGCACTAACCGGTCCTTTGGAGAAAATATTTATGACCTTCGGCAAGGTTCCAAGTCTTCGCTCTTTTCGTAAATGATGAAAACTGCAGAATAATTTTCTCATAAAACTGGAGTGGTCGCGCCACAGTTTGTTTTCTTTCCCAATGCGATATACTTTTAAATCGGTTTTCTGTTTTCCAACGTGTCCAACGTGGTTTGCGTTCGAATACTTTGGCCCGTAACTTCGAATGCGATCAGCGCTACGGTTCATTGGTTTCGATTTTGTTTGTTCATGGATTTGATTGACATCGGTAGTTCAGATTTCTCCTCTGTTACGGCACTTACACCTTACACCTTACGGCACAAACTTCAGCTCTCAATGTGTTTTGCTTGCAGCCATTGCGGCTGCAGCAAAACACAAAAACGTTTTATTCCAAGAGGGACTAGACTACCGGTATATCTAGAAAAAAAGTAACTGTAAAAAATGGAAAATTTGTAACACGTACAGTTTTAAGGACGTATCGACTTGAGTTTTACTGAAGTTTATTTTGTCAAACTTAGCTTTTGAACATTGGTCTCGCAGTTGTTTTTTTTAACACTTTTTATCCCGGGGGGGGAGGTACTCGAAAAAGTTTTGTACGGGGAGGCTCCCCCCGGAGATCCAACCCCTTACCCTTTTATATACCATTTTGATAGAAAAGGTACCCCTTTTGTATACCTTTTATTGCAAAAAGGTACCCCTTTCATATACCTACACGACATCACATTTACCTAAAACGGGAAGTTTTCTTGTCATTTTTAAGTAGCGCTTAATAAATTAATTAAGACGATACAGCCAAAAGTTGTGTCTGCTCGAAATATTTAATGTTAAGGCCTTTTAAAACATCATTATGGCAGATTTTCCTACCCTTTCATATACCTAAATTTCTGAAATCCCTACCCTTTTATATACCTGGAGCCTGAAAAAGGTACCCCTTTCGGGCGGAGCCTCCCCGTATAGGCCATTATAGGGAGTACCCCCCTCCCCCCGGGATTTTTATTCAATTATTCCAAGCTTAATTGGTACTGTATGTCGCAGGTCAACCTTACGGACTTGCCATGAAGCTGTCATTATATGCCAGCCAGCACATGCACCAAAATTTTACCTGGTCTAGCTCGAAAGGTAAGCTCACATTTTCTTATTTTTAAAATTCCAAGCGAGATGATACCACCCCCCCCCCTCAGGGAACCCCCGGGCATTTGCCTTTCTTCTAAATGTCTGAACTAATTTGACTAAATTGAGAACAAAGGTGGATGACTTTTTTGTTAATCGACCAATGACATTCAAGAATACAAACAATTGTTCCACAACACAATTTAAACAGTTGCAGACCTTTTCAGAAAACTTGGTTACTTTCTACGCTTAATTTTCAAGAGGTCACAGTGCAAAGAGGAGGACCCTTTTAAGTGCAAATCTCTTAATTTTTAATAGGAAAACTCTTAAATGGCTGTCCGTGGGGTAAGGGCAATTTTCTCTTACAGGAAGGGTCACATCTCTTATGTTAAGTGCTTGCACTCTCAAAACTCTCAAAATAGTAAGGCGACTGCACTAAATAAAAATTAAGAAACACTAAAGTTAGGATTCAAGGAAACTTATTTAAGGGGTATATATCTAACTGAAGGAAATGGTCCTTAAACTAGGGACCGTACTACACTTAATTATATAGCTGTCAGTAAATCCTATATTGTCAGCGCAGCTATTTTTCCTTAATTTCTGAGAACTGTCCTATTTGGGATTAAATTTGGATAGTTTCAATTAGGACTTTCAGGTAAAATGCACAAACTATCCAATTTAAGGAAAATTGGACAGTTTTGTCTCAGCCAATCAAATCGAAGAAAAAACAAGTTTTTCATGGCCTCATGGTGAGTGTCACTCACAAAAACATTAAATATAGTCAACAGAAAGCATCAAAATTTATAACTGCCAATACAATTTAAGCTTGGTTTAGCACAGGCCTGTAAAAATGAAGCATCACTTTATCTTATACCTTGATCACTATCTGATTTCAACCAATGATGTTTCAACCTTTCATTTGTCGAGGACTTTCTTTTTTCCTGTTATCGTTTGTTTTTCAGGGCTCTTCCTATTTTCTCTGTTAAGAGATCCTATGATGCAATAAAAATAGCAAACCAATATTTTTAAGTTTGACTTTCTGCAGGGGTTAACAATTTTTTATTCTAAATATCTCAGTAAAGTGTGCCACAAAGATGTGAGGAATTTATTTATAACTTCTTGATAGAGTTACGTCTGGTCCTGACAAAATCATTTTCAGTTTGAATTGACAGAATAATCCGAATTATTAATTCTTACCCACTCCTTGAAAGGTTTACTTTTCCAAGGTTTCTCTCCAGGAATCATTCCTAATGGGTTAATTTGCTGCAAGCAGGGATACTTGACACAATATCTCCATGCGACCCACTCAATTGTTTGCTTTGAAGGGTGAGAATTCTCCGACTCTATGTGGTCAGCAACCTGGTTTACAAATTTCCTCAGAAGATCATGGGGCAACGACCCAGGTTGCTTGAAACCTGATTTTAAGGCCTTTTCGACTTTTTTGGGAAAGGAAGTCAGCAGATCAAAGTCTGGAGGCAGATCCAGGGGCTTATATTTTTCCAATCTACCATAGTCGTGTCTCTGTGTTTGTTTTGGTGTCTGGGACTGTGGAGAGTATGAGCTATCATCTGACGAATACACGGATAGTGTTGAACCACTTTCTGATGAACTACTAGTAGGTTTATTTTTCCTTTTACTGCTACTGCTGTCACTAAGAACTTGCACAACTTCGGTAATACATTCCTCTTGTTTTCTCTGAAAAGCACAGATGATAACAGAATACAGATTTGCAAATTGGTTGTTATAGGTGCAAGTCTATATACAATCACCATTTATTTAATAATCCCTTTGAGGACCATGCCAACACCATTGTACTTTGCAAACATTTGTCTTAATTTAAAGATATCAATTGCTACCAATTATTTGACTGCTTAAGATATCTTTCTTTCTAGCTCAGTATTACAAAACACTGGTTCCCAAAACATAAGCCACTAAGATACAACCCAGATACCACGTATAAGATTGCTTCCAAACAAAACATCAAACTATAAAGAAAAGGGGCAATTGATGACTAATTCTGCCCACTTTTTGGACGTTTAATTTCAGCATGTGCTTTTGATTATAAAAATGGCGCCAAAATGGCGGCCATAAGCAAATGTCACTTGCTAGAACATTTAGACTTCAAAACTTACAATTTCACAAAGAAAATTTCTTAAATATATCCTGTCTTCAACTGTTAATTCGCCCATCTCGTATTTAATATCTTCTGCATCCATGAGTAGGAGTGTCAATCCTTTAACAAAGGGCTTAGTTTATTGCCTTGATGACCTCTGTTGCAAAACCATCGGCGGGATCATATGCAAATTATGTGAAGGTAGACATCATTTCCATTTGCCTGTGACAACAGGGACACAGCCATCTTGAGGCACACTATATAGGGGATAATTTGTGGTTGGATCATTCAAACCCATGTCTGAACAATATAGTCAATTAGAAAGGTTTGATTATAGCAGTAGTTGATTCACTTACTCCACAGTAGTCTCCTCCTTTTCGGTATTATTTTGTTCACATCTGTGAGGAATGAAACCTCCTTCAGCTAGTAAGAAATTATTTTTTGGCATCTTTTATACTTATCGATTAGGAGTAAATTGAATCAAATAACTTAATAAAATTTTCATGAAACCAGCTCATCACAATTGATTTAAAAAGAATGGATAGATATTATTGTCACACAGTATAAACTGAAAGCGACAATGACAATGAATTTTGATGTAAATGTAAATAGTTTTTTTTTCCTCAGATTATTGAAGTGCAAACCTCCCACTGATGCCAAACAGCTTTTCACATATGCTTACACTTGTGTCCCGGCCTTAAATGTAGGGTCTAAGCTACCACTTGGCGGGACATGCAAACCATTTAAAGAATCTGTAAACGAGGAAGTGAAGTGACAATTTGTGCTTGTGAGGTAAAGCTAAAGATTTGTTTGAATCCAAACTTGAGTCACATAGTTAGCAGGAACATTTGCATCTTGAACACTACATATAGAGGTCGTTTGACTGTGTAGTTTGTCATATTCCCTTGCATTCATGTCTTTTCGCTGCTGTCTTAGGAAGTTTCTGATGAAGTTCTTTCAAAGGGAAGCATTCTAATGCCAGGCAGTATCACTTGGTTTTTTAGTTGTTTCATTGCCACAAAGAAAGGTAACTCTTGTAACATTTCTTACAGAAAGGTTGGTCTCAAAGTTTAATAGACTCTTTAGCATTTTTATACTTAAATGGCTCTTTTCAAGCATTCACCCCTTTTGTGAAAAAATTTTTACAAAAAAAAAAATTATCTTTAAGGTCCAAAAAGTTCTTTAGCCTTTTGAGGTTACTTTGCCGATAATTGCCTGTGGAAGCCATGCAAACTACAAAGTAAGTTTCTGATATCTGTCTAAGATCAGTAGGCTTTCCCAGTTCTGAAATTCTTCTCATCTTTGAATCATACTTCCATTGTTTATCATTTTGTGTATTGCATGGTTTCATTTCCATTGCTCTTTTCAGCCAATGATCAATTGCATAAGCAGTGTGTAAGCTTTCAATGGTTAGTCGGACTTCATCCCACATGTTGACTCTGAATCTTTGGCTAAAAGCCTTTGAATGTTGGCTAGTGACATGATTTGCTTATCTTTATATTTTAAAACCATTTTGGTTAGAGGAGCACGCAGGAGAAGGTGAATTCTCCCTTGAACACTACTTCCACTATCAGCTGTTTTGAATCGTCTGCAGGTCAAGGTGGGCCTCACTATCATGTTTGCTTGATTACAAATCTAATATGGTGCCAGGAACTGTAAGACATTTGCTTACACTCACACTTTATGACAAATACCCGGGCGTTGCTGATTTGCCGTGATTCCCTGCAGGCTTGGCTATAAAGGGAATCGGGTATTATTGGATAAATCACTCAGTCATTCCGATATACAAATTCTTCTTAATAGTTTTATGTTCATATGAGAGAATGAAATTAAAATGTGGTAAAGATTGCCTTTGGCATTTTTGTGATTTGTAAAACATTTCTTTCTGTTTTTGTTGTTTCTTCTTATTGTCTGTTTCTCTGAATTGCCTATCAGCCCACTTTTCTTTCGTATACATGTATTGCCTCATGTATGGGTAGCAAGGTTCTTTCTTCAGGGATTTGTGATTCACCAGTCCTGTAAGGGTGGACATTGAAGGTTCTTTACATCACTCCTTTCTAGGAAATAGGCAAGGGGTTGTCCACAGTCATTCAGAATAACCGTGTACAGTGACTTAATGTCCATGGTGAAAAAAAGCGATGACCTGGCATAACCTTCACCTTACTTTGTTTAGGACAGCCCATATTATTAACTGTTTTTCACACTGATGAAGGGTAAAACACCCGAAACGTCTGTGTTTAAAGTTACATTTTTTACACTTTTCGATGTTTGTTATACTGTATCAGTTAACATTATCTTCCAAGTGTCAGGCATCACCAGAGACGTTTTAGTCCCCTTATATGTATTTCATTAGTCTCTGCAAAGTTTTCAGCACTTTCTTTGATGTTACCGGTAATTGAATAGTTAACACATACAGCACTAGCCACTGCCTGAATAATGAGATTGTCATAGTACTTTTCCTGTCAAGACATGTTATTTAAATTCTGTAACAAATAATATTTAACACTAAAAGTAGAAGTAATAATTATGTTCAGGGTGACTTCCATGATACTCATAAATACACCATCATAAAAATACCATCCAGGTTTAGAGACAAGTGGTGTGAATAACTTCATTGCACATGTGTACTGGCTTCCTTTCCAGAAGCTGATGGCTTGGAGAAAGTACCTTTCAAAATTTATGGTGCAGTGCATAAAAACTTTGTTTACAGTACAAGGTTTGTTTAAATTACTTACCGGTATATAGCAATATTTAAGAAAACCGTAATGCAATGTGCACTGAAAACGGCAGGGAGAGAGAAAACTGGTTATGAGTTCTTAAGTTGATGTTTTGTCCTGTTTTAGTTTTGTTCTTTCTGGTTCAAATTCCTTTTCTTTTCCACTTTGTCTGCTAAGCTCACTAGCTTCTTCATCTTGATGTTAACTGTTCAGGCTTCTTGCAATCTGAATGCAAACTTTTCCTTTTCATCCTGTTTAATTTCATTCTGTTTGTGAAGTGGATAGTCTTTTGAATGTATTGTAGAAGAAGTACCGTTAATAACTGCAGATTAGCCACACCCTCCGTTTAGCAACTCAAATTTCACAAAAAAAAATTCCAAAGAAATCCTAAGTTCAGTATTCATCTTCCTCAAGCATAAACTGGCCGCAAACATTGACATGGAAAAAATTATTGTATATTACATCATGTTGCTTGCAGTTAGCTTTATATTGGGATTAGGGTTTTCTTGCTTGCTTAAGTTTAAGGCCTCACAAATTTTTACATTGCTACTTTAAAATGCTACTGAAGGTCATCCAATAACTGAAAATACAGGCCTTAAAAAATGTCAAACAGATTTTTTATGAAGTAGACAAATTGGCTTTCATTCATGGAGACCAAACTTACACATCTTTTAGCCTGCACGTGTGCGTGGCCTGATCTGATGTCACTTTCATGGTCTATACTCTCATTGACCATAACTTTGGACCAATCAGCGCGCGAGAATTCTCTCGGTAATGGTATAATTATTTATTTATTTATTTATTTTTCATCCAGAGCGCACAGCAAGATAACTCTTTAATTGCAAGGCAAAATGTTTTATACCTTTTCTTCTTCTTTTACATGTTTTGTGGCATCCTCTGTTTTCAGCTCAGCTTTTTCTGTGAACAAAGAAAAAACTCCATTTTCTTAAATCACGGCTGAAATTATTTATATATGTGACAACACAAATTGTGTAAATATTTAAAATTAAAAAGCAAATGAATCAATAAATAAGCAAGAGGATGGCATTTTGCATTGCTAAGGGGTACAACGAGTTGCTAAGGTTCGGGCGCGCGGTCCGTGGGAAAAATAAAATCGTTTGCAATGTTGGGATGTGTCTTGAGCCTGATAGAAAAATTCCCTTTGTCAAGTTTATACAATTTGACTTTTCCATTCCTGTATTGTAGTTAAATATTTTCCATGATTCATTTTTTAGGGCAGAGGGGAACGCTATCAATTTTAATTTGCAAGCTTTCAGCGTGCAAATCTCCCGGAAATTTTTAACTTAAAAAGTTGCGATCAGGGGAGCTAGGGTTTCTAATAATGTCAAGAAACTTCTCACTAACCTTTTACTTGGTCGTTGCAGCGCTAGACATGCTAGAGCGACTCTTTTTTCTTGGTGGCCGATATTATCGAATTCCCTGGCTGTCGCTGTCACCGTCTGTGAGATTGCATGGAGATTTTCTTTTATGACGTAAAATAGGTCACATGGAATTTTTTGTGCACGATACTCTTTAGGACTAGTAACTGGCAGAGTGCGTTAGAGTCAATATTTCACGCATGATGGAATGGCGCAATAGCCCCCGAGACTGAAAACAATTCGATAGATTTACAGTGTGGCACACTTGCCTCCAGTATATACAATAAGGTAGAAATTGTTTTGAAGGACAATTGTCGCCAACTCAGTAGATTTATTTTGTGACCACAGGCTGTGGCGCATTCATGCTGCCTAATGACTGCTGAGTACAATAACTAAACGTCAGGACGCATTTACTTTGAGGTGACTCACCGAAACAGCATTAGTCTCGAAGGCGAGAAGGTTGACATTAAAATGACAATTCCCATTTGATGTATTCACCAGGTGTCACACACGCCTCTCTAAGGGTGCTTTTTTTATTCGTACATCATTGGGATCAAACATTTTAGGTTGGTTGGGTTGGTTGTGTTTTATGCAGGACGCGTGTCATATATCAACCTAGTAAATGGCCCAGCTCACAACGAGCGTCTCGTAGCTCAGTTGGTTAGAGCGCCCAACAGTATCTGGGAGGCGATGGATTCGATTCCCGTCGGGGACTCAGATTCTTTCTTTGTCCCACGCTCGTGTCATGTTGAATAATTTCTTCACTATTTATCACCAAGCTTGAAATTTACCATCTTTTTTATTTACTACACATTTGATGATTTCAACATTGCTGATCCTAGCAGTATGCAGGGCGCGTGTCATATATCAACCTAGTAAATGGCCCAGCTCACAATGAGTCTCTCGTAGCTCAGTTGGTTAGAGCGCCCAACCGGTATCTGGGAGGCCATGGGTTCGATTCCCGCCGGGGACTCAGATTTTTTCTTTGTCCCACGCTCGTGTCATGTTGAATAATTTCTTCACTATTTATCACCAAGCTTAAAATTTACCATCTTTATTATGTACTACACATTTGATGATTTCAACATTGCTGATCCTAGCAGTAAGCAGGACCCGTGTCATATATCAACCTAGTAAATGGCCCAGCTCACAATGAGTCTCTCGTAGCTCAGTTGGTTAGAGCACCCAACCGGTATCTGGAAGACCATGGTTTCGATTCTCGTCGGGAACTCAGATTTTTTCTTTGTCCCACGCTCGTGTCATGTTAAATAATTTCTTCACTATATATCACCAAGCTTGAGATTTACCATCTTTACTATTTACAACATATATTTAATTTGTACCAAAATACAGTCAAACATGATCTAGTTAATATTTAACCCAATCCCAAGATGTTTTCAATGATAAGTACCAGTAACTTGACTATATTGCGATGACGGTGTTTTGTCAAATTTTCTTGTGATGATGCGGTGTTTGTGTAATATTTTTGCGGTGTTGTGGTGTTCAGGGTACCCATGTCCCCCTCATTGCTAGAATTGACTGTCACATAACTATGTGTAAAACTAAGAGATCAACAACTACCTGAACTTGTTACAATCCATAGTTGAACTCACTGAACAGTAATCCAGAATGTCTTGTCAAAACATTAGGCATTCTATTAGTCCAAAAATTACCTGTAGAGCACAAAATGCAAAGGAAACGTAAAGCTATGTTTACCAATACAAGTAAACATGGGAAGGACAAATTTTAAGTTAAGAAATGGTCTCATTTATTAAACATGCCCAAAGAGGCATTTCAAAACGTGAGTAGCACTGTTTAATTGAAGTCTAGATAAGCTACCAGGTACACTGCAAGTAGTCTCTAGTCTACCTTAAAAAAGAGATCACACTGAGCTGAAATGTTTCTTCCAATTTGGCTTAAAAAAATAAAGAAAAAAAAAAAGAAAAAAGGGGGGGCGAAAAAAAAAAAAACAAAGGCATCACATCAAATTCTCCTGAGGTAATTTTTCTTTGCGGCCTAAAATTGCCACTTGGTCAATATTTTGAGGAACATTTTCTCAGGTATAAATAATGAAAGGATGCGATTCTTATTAATTTGAAAAACAGAAGCTTAAAATTCAGATGACAAACATAAATAACAGTTGCATGCCCCTCGACGAAATGACTGCATTTCATACTATCGCCTCGTTCTCACTATCTATTTTTTTACGCCTAGCCTGACTTTAATTCCGGTAAGCTAAGCTGATAATCATCTGAGAATGTTCCTGGTCTGGAAAGGGTTAGACACACAAGCATTTAAAATCTGCAGGAACTGCAGCATTTGGTCTTTTAACTCATTAACTACTTATCCTAAGAGAACATAACAAGATCTGCATGTGATGTATTTCTCAAAATTAAAGGGTTTGATTTTGCATGTAAGCCAAAACGTTCAGCAGTGAGTTGGGAGAAGAAATGATCAAAAATGGTATCTTTTAAATCTTCAATCATTATTGGAGCCGCCACTGATCTTGGACTACCCAGGGCCAGCTCTCATCCAATTATTTCCGATCCTTTAGGTACCTCCACCACTTTTTTTCAGCAGAGGAGTAATGCAAAACAATCTTAAATGAAGATTTCTATCAAAGTACTACTGTACGAATATATTAAATAAATAAATAAACAATGAACTAAATAAATTGACTTTTATTTATCTTCGCTTCTCTGTAACGGCCACCTCTACAATGGTCCAGATTTTTTGTTTCAAATGTCCAGCAATCTGTACACTTAAATATTATTAAAATCTCCTCATGTACAATGTTAACGGTCACCTCTCCACAATGGCTGGATAATGCTTGTGGAAAACTGATAAAAAAAAACGGTAAACAATAATCAACTCACATTTATGTTGCCTCCATATGGCGTAAATACTGTTGTACCAATTATGGCTTACAGCTGATGTTCATAACAGGTTAGCAAAAATAACTGTAAACTGGTTAGCATGGCTGTCTGTGAACAGCTGAAGTAAAATGTTAAATTACGCCACTTGAGTTAGTTCATACGCAACTGTAAAATGGGATCGTGAACCATAAGGCAAGTGGTTTCACTGTGAACAAATATAATACTATAACAAAGAGAAGAATTCGAGTGTTCCTTTTTTATTAAAAGCACTTTAATTAATAGACAGAAAAAACTTTTCAAAATGTAAAGTAGACGAAATGGAAGAAATTAATGGAAAAGAAAAACAAAACTAAAACATTGTGGTGGCCTCCATGGCCACAACCTTAATGACCTTTATGACACCATAAAAATAATGTTCTTAACTAAAATGGAACCATGAACCGTCAGGCAAGTGGTTTTACTGCAAAAAATAAATACCAGAAAAATTCGAATGTTCAATTTTTTATTTTAAAAGCACAGACATCTTTTCAAAATATAAAAAAGTAGACGGATTTTGTTTGAATTCAACACATTCGATTTGCTGCCCATGGAAAAGCATGGTTGTGAATAATGTTCTGGCATGTAAAGTATACAGCATGCCTTCCAAACTGGAAATGTTTGGGTGAAAGAGTAAATTAAACACATTTTCAATAAGGCGATCTCTCACCAACACACCAGCATTATTGTTAAGGTGAACTGGCACCTCAATCATCAAATCTGGTTCATGAGGGGGTGCTCAACATACCCAGGGAGTGGTGTGTTGACAAAAATGCACATATTGTGCAGCACAGCAGTTGCTGCAACAATAGTGCAGCAACACTAGGAGAAAACTGCAGTGCCTCACCAGACACATCGAGGCAACAAAATCTTGCATTCCATAGGCCAAAGAACATTTCAGTGGTATTTCGAGTTTTAGTGTGCGCCTTCTGGTATCTCCTTTGCGATGGGGTGGACACATCATCGGGCCTGAAAGGGGTCAAGAGGTATGGCTGGATCCCGTAGCCACGGTCACCCAGCAGCCAGCTGTTTTCTCTCCACCATCACCAGGCGGACACGAAGCATGCTTGTGTTAAAAACTGCTGAATCATGGACAGATCCATTCCACCGACACAAAGTTAGTAACATACAGTTGTGCATTTCACACTGCCATGGCGTTAATGGCATGAAAACCCTTATGGCAGACATATAGATGTTCTTCAAAATGTGGTGCCCCGATGGAGATTAAGGAGCCATCCACTGCACCAATCACTCAGGGCATCCCAGCAATTTTGTAAAAATCGGCCATTGTTGTCTGTTGATGAAGAATACAAAACTTTGCCTTTACTTTTACACATGTAATTAACAATCTTCCCATCACTTTCCTCTTAAATTCTTAAGTTTTTTAACTTAGTGCATGATCCCCTTCCTTTATACAAATTTCATTAAAATGTATTCAGTAAAACTACCGATATTTAACAATTTTAAATTTTTAGTCAGCAGGACTCTGTTGACAACAGTATGCTGTACTGAAGTGGTAAATATTCGGTTATTATAACAATTTCTAAATTTAAAGTCTCCCATTCTCTGATTCTTTCGGAAGCAAAAAAGACCCATGTAATTGCATTGTTCTCCGATACACCCATTAAATTATGAAATCTAAAAAAAAATTATTTGGAAAGCTTTGCAATAAATCAAATCCTCTAATTTGTCCAAAAAAACCCAACAACAAACAAACGTTTTCTACTTTGACTACCAGTATTCTGTATTTCAGTATGGCTTTAAATGGTACTTACATTCAGATCTGAGTTTCTGGTGGGAAACACAATCCAGTCTGGTGCAATCTATTCTTACACTCTCAAGCAACTAACGCTCTACGGCCTTGCCTTGGCTACCCCCTAGGCGGCAATTCTTAGAAACTCGGGAGTGCTATAAGAATCTCAAAGAAATAACAAATGTTATCAACAGGAATTGTTGTAATGACGATCAACCTAATCGGGATCAGTGCACGAGAACAATTTGAGAAAAAAAAAACTTGACGTATACACTTTCCACAGAATTGCAGCAAAACCAGCTATGCGGACCGCTGAGAAAACAGCGTTCGCGTTCAGCGTTGCATTCTTATTCAAGATTTCAACAGTTTACTGACGAAATTTTACCTAAAAGGTTATAAAGTAGAGAATACTGGAATTAAGGAAGCATCATTACTGAAAACTACAGTTCAACTGGCGGGATTTGAGTTTCGGCTGCAGACTTTTTTTACCCGGTGCTGTGATAAAATAAAATGCCACTGAAACTATATTTTGTTAAATGGGAGGATTATTTTAAAGTTCTATATTCTAGTTTATCTATCCTGAGTTAATACACTTCGTTTTCTCATTTCCTCAAGGACCTCACTCCGGCAAGCTAAAGCGTTAAGTCGGTTAACCACATAATTTATTTCAACTCTTCGTAACCGCTCTATTTTGTTTAACCTTTTTCCTGAAGCATGAAGCATGATTCTAACTTACTCCTTTTTAAAGAGAATTATACAAATTAGAACATAGAAAACAGTAGCGCTTGTTGTAAAAAAAAGCTTTGCGTGACAGGAAGCCATTTTCATGTTGTGAAAAGCAATTTTAAAGTAATTTACGTAGACATGCAACGCATGAGTGATAAGCGCTTAAGACAACAGAATGTAGGTTTATTTATTCATCAATTTGTTTTTTCCGTCGTTGGTTGATAATAATATAATAGCAAAACCAATAATAATATATAATAATAATAATATAATAGCAAAACCAATAATAATAATAATAATATATAATAATATAATAATAATATAATAGCAAAACCAATAAAGTGCTGTAAATGCTCCAGGCACCTTTCAAACAGTATGTTAAAAAAACAACGTCAAAAAAACAAAAACTGAACTGCGCCTACACTAACCTGTGTCTCAGGAGACAGTGGGCAGCTTCTTGACGTATTTCTCTGCAACTCATCACCAATTTCTTCAATTAGCCACTCTTGCATCTAACTACCCCAAAAAGTCTGCCTTCGGCCACCATTTTGTTTAGTTTTGCAACATTTTCAATTTCCTGGTAACTTTTACCGCGGCAAGTTACCGGGAAAATTAACGGGATCGTAAATAACGTGAGCTTCAAGAAACACGCGAAAAGTTAACAGGGAGTTTTAGGGTGACTTATTGGGCCCGATAATTTACCGGGTCGTTCGAGAAATGGGCCCCAGATTGTTCAAACTGAAGTTGACTTGTCTTTGTCCTTTATCTGCTTTTTGCGGTGTGGACCAATGCTGGGATGTAAGAATCCATTCTGTGATCATGTCTGGTGGGCAACCACCCAGAAAGAATACCATCAGTTTAAAAGTGTCCGTGTCTCCAATTGTTTTCTTTCCAGAATTGTCTTGAGGCCAATAGAAATTTCTTGAGCTCTTGCCAAAAAAAAAAACATTTTTTTTTTTCATATAGAAAACCAGCTTTATAGCTTTGAAATTGTGTCAAAATTTGGAGCTCAAAATATGGCTCGAAATTAATCATTTATAATTACCCCAGGACTGACCAAAGAAAAAAGGGAAATAAAAATAATTGAAGGGTTTATTTTGAAAATGCAGCTGATTATTAGCATTTTTGAATTCCCAGGAAGTGGGAAAAGTGTCACATACAATATTTTCACTTTTGACACAGATTACTTATCAAACATATACTTTAAACCTCAGCCATGTCCTGTGTTACATTTGTAAATGTTAAGGAGTTATAAACGTCCAATACAACTTGTTCAGTTTTAAGAGATCGGGGATGTCAATGTAACCCACAAAAATTTAATGTCCTGGCTTTTGTTTTCCTTGCTTTTAAAAAATAGACCCACCTCCATAATTTTCTATTGCATTACATTACGAGGATTTCCCCTTATGTTATATAAGAAGTAAAATATTATTCGTCTTGATTCCTTTGAGTTGTCTTTATTTTGACCATTAACATAAAATATTGCTTTTACAAACTTTGAAACCAATTTTTTCTTTATAAACTTTGGATCAAATTTTGGGTACTCCTTGTGAGCACCTGCAACTCCTTAGACATTTTTGTAAGTTGGGCAGAAAGTTGCTTTGCTCGAATACAATGTTTTACAATAATGCCAATTTGTGATTTTTTCTTGTTTTTTTTTTGTGTTTTTGTTTTTTTGATCTTTTATTTTATTTTCTTTCTAAGATCCATTTTTGAGATCGGCTTCGCCTTGCGCGACTCTTTAGTTCTTCTTCTTTCCAGCCTCTTCAATTTCTTTATGACCTGCAACAAAATTTTAATTCTATTTCTTTTTTTGTCCTTCAGATTTCTGGATTTGTACTTGAACGGGTATCATCCGTACACAGTAGTCAAACTATAAACAACAATAACAAAAAGTATAACTATATATGTTCCATAACTGAAAAAAGCTCTCGAAAGTCTTAAACTGATATAATGTTTAACCTTCGAGGTCGCAAAGGTCGCCCAAAGATTTTGCTGGGTCGTGAAGTTTAGCCTGATTGGATCCATCGGAAATCATTGAATTCGATGAAGCCTGTATCCTGGTCAGCTCCAGTTGCAGCTTGAGCTTTTCCACCTCGATCATTTGTGTTTGCTTAGCAAGTAAAAGACGGCGAAAGTCTAAATCTTGTTTTCCTATTTGAAAGAAAGGCACAAGTACTAAGCACAAAATAAACAATGTTCTTTTATGACAAAATACAGAAAAAATGATGAATTAATCTTTTGGAAGCCAATTAAGTGCTGTATTCTAGCTCGTAATGATCTTTATGCTCTTGACATAGATGAAACTCAAGGAAAAGATCGTTTGGTGTTTTTAACTTTGGAGACCTCTGTCTTGTGTTGTGGCATATTCTTACCACGATGAAGGGAATACAGTTTAGCTGCCAGACTTCAATGTCTTGGCAACTCTTTATTGAGGTGCCTTCCAATAATAGGGATTATCTGGTAGTGTACTGTCCGTAATGCACAAAAAGGATACGTACGATGTGGTAGATCTCTCTACCCATCATTCTTGTCTATGTTAAATATAAAGGCGAGAACATGGAATACTTTTCAAGCAAATCATGATAAGAAGCACTTTTTTGTATGCACCTAAAAGACATCAGTGCAGTCAATTGCTCCTTGGAATGTGTTGGACATGTCGTGGTGTTGCAACATCAAGAACTTCCAATGTCTGTGGTGTCTGTCCAGTAGAATACCAAAAAATGAACATGGTTCTTACAAGCGTTGCCCACACATCCCTTTGATTGTTTTTTTCGGAAAGAAAATTAGTAAAAAGATGTTAATTAGACAGAACCCTGTCATAACTACAGCTGCTAAAATGATAAGCAGACTAAAATTGCTTGTACAGTTTATGAACGGTAAAGGTAAAAATGGTGGTAGAAACATTCCATAGGGTTGTCATTCAGAAAGTCAATTTCGCTATGATAAGCTGGACTACTAACAGTGTGTAAACTTTCGCTTGGAAATCTGGATATGGCAGTGGCCCTTCCATTTTCAACATAGCAACTCTGAAAATTTTAGAAGAAACACTGATGTCTGTTTATGGTTTTTCAAAAATAAAAACAATTTTTTTCTCTGTGTAAAATACACTTTCACACCTTTTTACACCTTATGATCTAGAAGAATGTGCTTTTGCGTTCAAGGAGTAATTTCTCACCCTTGTCCAGTTCTGCTTTAACTTTGTCGAGCTGTGACTTTTGGGTGACAGACTTGGTGTCGTCAAGAGTTTCTTCTCTTGTTTGAGATTGAACTTGTAATGAACTTCATTGGCTTTATGTTAAAACTTGTGTGGCTTGCTGAATTTGAGCTTTTTTTTCTTTTTTTTTCTTACTCACAGTATGCTCGAGCTAATTGACTGCTTGTTCCACTGTGTTCCTTTGTTCCAGACTTTATAAGAATCGCCTGTCACTTCTTCTGCAGACATGAGAGGGAAAGAAGACCATAGTTATCGCCACACAATTTTAGCTTGGGTTCCACTTATACATAGTATTCCAATATTCAAGTCTCTAGAATATCGTTCCAATTGTTCTACCTTTTTCCTGAGTTTCTCATTACTATTACAAAGGTTCTCTTCTCTTCAGTGCTGCTTTATACCGTACAAAGTTTAAAACCAGTATGCCCACTGGGCCCCCTTCTCCCTAAGATCGGTTGTTTCCTGGTAAATTGATCAATTAACTGGATTCTAACCTTACCTAAACCATTAAGATCGGACTGATTGAAACGCCTATAAAGAATATTTTTCTTTCTACTATCAGCGGATAGCCTTCTGAGTACTTTTAGTCGAAAATTGTGGTTTCTAAACCCACTTCTATACTTATTAGTGATGCCGTGTGCGAAGTGCACATGGCAACTAGTAAATTACGTGATCTTTATTACAACCTAACTTAAAATTTATGAAGGCCCTACCAGTAACTATACTCTTAAGTCCAGTGCACTGTACAAGCCCTACAATGTCTATCCCTGCAACCTCTATAACCCCTTTCAGGTACTATGCTTTAAAGATCCGTAGTGGTGGTAGTGGCAGTGGTAGTGGTGGTAGTGGCAGTGGTAGTGGTGGTGGTAGTGGTGGTGGTAGTGGTGGTGGTAGAGGCAGTGGTAGAGGCAGTGGTGGTGGTAGAGGCAGTGGTAGAGGCAGTGGTGGTGGTAGTGGCAGTGGTAGTGGTGGTGGCAGTGGTGGTGGTAGAGGCAGTGGTAGAGGCAGTGGTGGTGGTAGAGGCAGTGGTAGAGGCAGTGGTGGTGGTAGTGGTGGTGGTAGAGGCAGTGGTGGTGGTAGTGGTGGTGGCAGTGGCAGTGGTGGTGGTAGTGGTGGTGGTAGTAGTGGTGGTAGAGGCAGTGGTGGTGGTAGTGGCAGTGGTAGTGGTGGTGGCAGTGGTGTTGGTAGAGGCAGTGGTGGTGGCAGTGGTGGTGGTAGAGGCAGTGGTGGTGGCAGTGGTGGTGGTAGAGGCAGTGGTGGTGGTAGAGGCAGTGGTGGTGGCAGAAGTGGTGGTGGTGGCAGTGGTAGTGGTGGTGATAGGGCAGTGCTGGTGGTGGTAAAACCTTTATTTATACACAGTATCAATTTACACATAATATGCTCTTCCTTTTAGCTGTGTCTCTAAACAACACACTATTAACATGCCCGTTAATTAACTAATTAGACTAATTAATTATATTTCTTATCTGTACAGGATTGTACCAAAAAAAATTATCCCTAAATTACATCGAAATTAGATACATGATTTAAAAGAGCTAAGAGTGGGCTTTGTCTTAGCGCTCAAAAGGCAAGTTGATCTAGTGAACAGAACCACAATGTTGAAGGCTTCGTTTTCCTTGGGTTGGAACAAAATGTCCTTTTAGCACTTAGGGCTGTAAAATGCCACCATGAACACCTGCCCTATGGTTCCCTGGCAACCAGCTGCTTGATTGGGAAATAACGACTATGTGGCCAGTTATTAAAGAAAAAATGTGCCTCGCAAGAGCGACCCTCTAATACTGAGCCACTCCGATTGAGGAAACAATTTTAAATGTCTTTTTAAATAATTAAATGGCCTTTTTTCTTTCTTTGTTATACTCTCATAAGATTTTTACCTTCTTGAGTATTAATCCAAACAAAAAACATGATGCTAACTGATAAGGATGTCATCTAAGACTTGCTTTACAAGATGGAAAATGTTGCCGATTGGGTTAAGGTCGTGTGAACACGACCTGCTTCATTGTCTTTAAAGGCTAATTTAGCTGCTAGGCTGGTCTGAGTTAGGTCATTGTCCATAACAAATAACTGTTGTCCGTTTCTTTTTAGACCAGCTTCTGCTAAAGTCCTATTGAAATGCTCTCTGACAAACTGTAAAAAGAGTGACCTGTCATTTTACCCCCAAAATAATAATAATAATAATAATAATAATAATAATAATAATAGTAAAAATAATAATGATAATAATAATAAAATGTGAATCTTTAATATAATAATAATAATACATTTTTACAAAATTAACAACTACTTTCAGTTTGCAACAAGACATGTTTCGATCGTTTAACGATCATCATCAGTTGAGTTCGTTTATAATTGTGGTTTTCATTTGTACAAGCAATGGCGCTACATTTCAAACGTGATACAATTTAAAGTAAACCTACAACATTTAAATGCATGACATGTGGAAAATGTGCTTGAGTCAAAATACATGGCAAAGAAATTAAACAGTATAAACAACAAAGTAAATTACAATTATTACATAACAAAAGTTTTGTTGGTCCCGATAACAAAAGTTTTGTTGGTCCCGATGAAAACCTCATTCATTTTCTCTTAAAATAACCCACTTACAGCAAGGCGCCCAAAAGTGTGACCACTTTTAATTTATTCACATTCTTTCGTGCAGATTTAATCCAATCAAAAGCCGTAGATAGCTTGCAGTTGACTTCTGATTGGACTAGATCTGCACGAAAGAATGTGAATAAGTTAAAAGTGGTCACACTTTTGGGCGCCTTGCTGTAATACGGACACCTGTTAATACGGACAACAGACACTTTTCCGTGTCTCGAGTGACAAACTGTCATACATTGTCAACCTTTCTTTACGAACACTGTTTACCTGTGCACTGTCAATTTTCATTGTCGCAATTATTTGGTAACTTGAAGACATTGGACCCTGGTCAAATAATGGCAGAATTTGACAAGTAAAAACGATTTTGTTACAAAGAGTAGCTTAAAAGCGTAACCTGCAGCTGTTTTGTCCATTCTTCCTCAGCCAGAGCTACCTCCTAAAATAGAATGGAAATGATACTTCTTTCAAGAGAGCAACAATCGAAGTTTCTCAAAATGTGAAAGAAATGGAGCGAATTGTCCAATGTGGGCATGATTATACTTTTTTGCAAAATACTCTTATAATACAAGAGTTGCTCACAAAACAAGAAAGTCTTTTCCAACCGTGCTGTATGTAGCACTATCAATTGACATACGGAATACAAATAAAAATAGCTATTAAACATCAATCTTACTAGGGTAAATGTCACATGAAAAATTTCTGCTACCAGTAACTTTCTTCTTTTTCCCTTTTTTTTGGCTTTTCTTTTGTTAATTTTACCTACGTATGGAACAAATCTGGTACCATCAGTAGAAAAGGTGCAAAGCAAAAAAAAGATTTCTGAATGTGTGATCAAATTCCACTGGTTTGTGAGAACACCATTATTTGAGAGAATTGTGAACACAAGAGGGTAGTTGCAGATAGACTGATGTATTATGAAGTAAAAACAGAAATTTATTTGGGAAGTGGCAAGGTTGTGGCTCTGGATTTGGTACCATGATGTTGATTGTTCCAGTTCTCTACCAAGCTTGATTTTTTTTATATCATTGTAGCCAATGTTTAAATTCCTTTCCAGTCTAGCTGCAAACTGGACAAAATAATAAAATTCTTCTTTAAAAGGACTGGCAGGAATGTCCTCTCAAAACCTAAATACTAAAAGGCGTATTGGATGAAATCAGCCTTTTTATTATCAGGGTGCATCCATTTTTAATTGTCTTCCGATGAACATTAAGACTATGCAGCCAAAGGAACGTTTCCAAGCTATCTCTGCTTTTTATTCTTAGGTTATTTTTAGAACATTTTTAATTTGTAATTTATTTATTTTTAAGAGAACACTAGTACTTCTTTTAAACTTTTTAACTTTTTTTAGCATTTTAGCGGTATCTTTTTAAACTTTTTAACTTTTTTTTAGCATTTTAGCGGTATCTTTTTAAAGTAGTTTTTATAGATAGATAGTTATTTTATACATACTCTCTTTTACTTTAAATTTGTTTTATTTTACACTGGGCCCCCGTTGATACAAGTCCTGCGACTGAAGGGGTCACCCTGTTAAAATATTGATTATTATTATCTTTCATAGAATAATGGTATGAGCTATTTTCTCCAGAGAAACGCTTGCGCGAGAGCTGGACGTCACAAGTGGCATTGTCCTCGTCTGATTTAATCAGTTTGTTTAAAATGTCAAACACTTTGGGTGACCAGATGAAACATGTCTTGGTGATCGAAAACGTCACCTGGACTGACCTCATCGTCTGGCTTATTTTGTCACAACTACATTTCAGAAACTCTAGCGGCTCTTGAACAGCAGACTTAATTACTGATGACTTTCCTTTTGTATTCAAAAGGAAATCCAAATTTTGTCTTTTTGCTTAAATGCACACTTTTAATTCAGACTTGGGAGAAAATACAACTGTCACTGTTCAGCTTGATGAAAGGAATTACTGAATAAATATTCGTATCTAATTTCACACACATTTTTCACGAAATTATCAGTCTCAATGTCAGGAGAATGCCTTTTGTCCTAGTTGTTAGACACTTGGCTGTAAGGTTAATGATGTTTTTTCTACTTTCTCCCCTTATTGACTCTCAAACTCTATATGAGTCTTTCATCCTAGTTGGACTCCAGTAACATGTACAAACAGACCTCATAACAGGTTTTTGACCACTTTGAATCTTGGCAACTCAAACATGACCATTTTGTCCTGAGAACACTTCCAGAACTTTTCCCAAAGGCCTATGTGCTCTAGGACAGTCAGGAGATATGGCAAGCACAATATCTCCAGAATATAACTGACCTCTTTGGTAACAGAGACGACCTTTTTGATCACCCGGTTTTAGGAGCTCAGTGCACAAGCTCTTTTTGGTCTTCATTGCATAAGTCAATGTTATGTTTATTTTTAAATTCTTTTTATTATCTGTATGAATGGTTATAGAAAAGTTAACTGCCAAAACAATTGTGTCACTGCTTCTAATACTTTGTCGCCTGAGACAGAGAAAAAAGCCAGGAACACTTGCTAAACAAACAAGTCAAATTTCTGAACTCGATCAAATCCATCTCTACATGTGATAGATAATTACTTGCCTGTATTGGTTTCATCTGCTGTTGATGGAGGTGGTACAGACTAACAGATAATGTTATTTCTTGTTAAGATACTTCGGCAAATGTCCTTTTACAAATTGTTACAGTGTATGGCTTAAGGTGGCTCCATAGGGTTTTGAGATATTACGGCGCGCGCACAAGTGATACGCATCAAGAGATCATTTTCGCGTTATTTTTTAAACTAGTTAAATAAAAGCTGCCAAAATATTAAAAACAAGGACTAAAATATATTGTGCATTATTCTTTTTTTAAAATAACGGCCTTTGTTTCTGAGCTATATCTACTCAAAGAGTGCTATTTTTTGGTGTTTTTATGGCTTTGATCTTAAATTTCTTTAATTTTCTTCGGTGAAAATTTTTGAAATTCTCCCAACGGATTGAATCTGATGAGAAATAACTTTTAAAAACAAAACAATTAGGGGTTGTCCAGGTTGTTTATGCGTTTTTGGTTATTTTGTGTTTTTTTGACTAAGCAAAAAAACTGGCTTACAGATTTTTTTAAAAATACGGCAAAAAGGGCAGTTAAAAAGGTATCACATCTATGCCAAATTTTAAGGAATTTCACCAAAGGAAACTCTAGTAAATACAAGGGGAAAATTTCTATTTTCGCCCGAATAACAATTACGTCATCAGAATAGAAATTGTCCAAGATCGCTATTTGAGCATGCGCGAACTTTCGAACCATACGAGTTGATGTGTAAAGACGAGCGTTCCCCGTTGTTGTCGGTTTTTGTTCGAATATCTGTTAACCCCAAGGTTAGTTAGAGACATACCTTAATCCTTTATGTAGCAGAATCTCTGAAATTCTGCTCGAAGTATCTCACAATCGCGGATACTATTCTTTATTTTCTCTTTTGCTTTCGATCGTACGAACTTCACAAGAGCGGCCAGAAGCACTGCGGACGTTGTAAACACCTTTTTAGGGTGTTGTTAACGCTTTTATCTGCTCAACACAGGAAAGCACGGGTGTTGTTTCATTGGCAGGAAGCGAGTCTCGTGTTTTCTCGCCGAAAATTTCACACTCGCGTGAAGCCGCCATATTTGTTTTGATTTGCCAGCATTTCAAGCTCGCTCTTTCGTACCCATTCTTCGCGCGGTCAAGAAACCCTATGGAGCCACCTTAAAAAGTTTCATGACCTTGATTATTTTATTCACCTCCGTGTGTCATTGTTGAAGCTCTAAGCAGCAGGCTGGCCAACAGGTTGCCCAGCATCTAGCATCGCTTGGACTTGTGGAAGAGCAGGCAAAGCTTGAACCTGGTCCTGTGGAGACGGGTTCAGTGCTTGAGCCATTGCTTAAGCGGTGAGGGCAAGTTAAACAAAAACATTCATCAACAGACCAAAGAGCCCATGTGGCCATGAGGGAGAAAGAGTTTACAACAAGAGAATGCTTTAAACCTTGAGGGAATAGCTTGAGAGGGCATGGAGTGTGCCATGTGAATTCAGCAAAGCAACCAGGAATGCTTAAAATATTTTGTACTTTATGAATGAATAAAAATAACACCTTTCCTCCCAAAATTACCACGAGAAATGTAAAACCTGAACATTCTGAAAAATAAGTGTCAGGTGTTCATGAACGAAATATAACAGCACCACGGAAAAACTTAAAGGGATCACTTCATCCAGAATATGCAGGATACATACCAATTCGAGGTCTTTGCACGTCCCGAATTTATTCAATAATTTCTCTCTGATTTGATCCATCCACAGAGCACACCCATCAAAGGTTACTGCACTAGTATGGCTTTGGCTCAAGCAAAAGTCAAAAAACGTCTTTAATGGAAATGGAAATTAAATCTTTTAAATATTTTATGTAAAAGAGCTAGTGTTTACTTACCTTGAAAACCTGAAATCATAGCTAATAGACATCACATTTTAACACAATTTTGTGAACAACTACTACTACGAGGGCCAGGAAGTGACATCTCAAGGTTTTTAACTCAATATTTCTGACAAGTGTTGAAACGTTTGCGTATGCGATTGTAAGATAAACTGAATTTTGAAAAATAGGATAAACTGAAAAAACTGGTCTCTTCGCAACACTGGCAACACTTTCTGAGCTTTCTTCCCTCTTTAAAATTGACTGTTTTCTTTTTCAGAACAACTGTTTTTTCAAGCAACTGATTGCTCGCCACCGTTTTGGCAATATAGAAAAAAACAGTACCAACTGATTCCTTGATCTTTATACTGGATCACAAAAGCAGATCTTGTTGATTTCTGTTCTTGTTGAGTGTTTTATATGTCTCTTCAGTTCTGTGCTCGATGCACAGCTCATCCTTGTAACATAAATTTGTCTGCCACCTCTACGCCTCCATATTTTGGCGTTTAATGCAAAGTACATTCACAGCAGATGCCGGGCCAATCAGTACTTGACACCATTGTCACATCATTCACAAGTAACTGCTGAGAAGCAAATTGCCTTTGTTTTCTTGTTGGTGGGACTTAAAGCACAGCACTGATGCGACCAAACTGGAAAACTGTACAAACAAAACCGATCACTAACCCATAATAATTCATCTGAATTCTTAATTCTCCTCTGGGAGAATAGGGCCTTACCCATAATAATTATTACAACATAATTTTACTTACCTCCTTTAATGTTTCCTCTAGTTCATAGTCTGGCACATCAGCCGTGGCAAATGTAGTGATGTTTTCTTGACACCAGAACCTGACAACTGCTGGTGAAAATCTATAAGGGAAGAGCTACATGTAGAAAAGAACGGACAATCATCCTGAGAACACTTGCATAAAATACTGAATTATGTGTATTGGAGATTGGAAGTTTGTGGTCTTCCTGGCCTTCAAATACATTTGTCAGATTTCCCTGGCTAGCTTTTTCAAGTCTCGTGTTGGAACCAGAAATGAGCTGTGTCACGCAATGTAGTCTGACATTTAAACACATCTACAGGAGAAATTTAATCACAATGGATAGATAAATAGACCCATTCAAACTGCAGTGTTAATTTACTTTTTGTTTAAAACGGTTCTATACAACTTCCAAGATCATAAAATAAAATACACAAATAAATAACTTTTATTTAAGTGTCGATGTATTAAGCACTGTTGTGGTATCATGCAAGCGAGCTCCAGGCTGAAATTGATTTGATGTTAGAATATGTATCATCTTAAAAATGATTCATACCTTGATAATCCGGACAAGCTGGTGAAAGATAGTTGTTGTTCTTTCTTTTTGGCTTGTTTGTTTTCTTGTGTTTTGTTAGCATTTGATAAAAGGAAATAATGCAGGCGTTATGCTAACACTAAGTTACAGAAACCAAACTAGGGGTGATTTATCATAACTCGAATCCTAACAGTTTCGCCAGTGTTTTGTTGTCATTTTGTGTTGTTTAGTTTTGTTTTGAGTTTTTGTGTGTGTTTGTTAGTTTTGATTTACTTTTACTTTTGCTTAATGCTAGATGTGAATAATTTTTTGGGAGTTGTAAATGACGATTTTCTACCTGCACTGTCTAACTGATGTTATCGAAGAATTTCGCATTTGGAAATACATGTGTGGGGAAGTTGTGAGCCCGTGTACCGGCTAGCTGACTGTTTCCAGACAAACGGCTAACTTTAAATTGGCTAAGTAAATTAATCAATGTAATTATTTAATCAATATAATTATCAACCATTTAATCAATATAATTAATCAATAAATTAATCAGTTGGATTAATAATGACTAGTTTGACTCTAAGTTTCAAAAACATTTCTAAAATCACCACGAAATGATTGACTTACCTTCAGCATAGCTTTTTGGGAAAAAATAATAAAAATTGAACCTAACCTATTGTGGATGCTGTCTTCCAGACAGTTCTTATGCCCCATCAGCCACACCAAAAGACTGGGTGCCACATCAAGAGTGTACATGTTCCATTCTGTTGTGTAGCTGTTGGTCGTGGCTGGCACTTCGCTGCTTTTTGGATCACGTGTTGAGTTGTATTCAACCTTCGGTGGTGTTGAAATTATGTATTTGTGGGCCCTAGAAACCTTTTTTCTTTTAAACACTCGAGGAACGTGAGTATGACTTTGGCTGAAAGAACAACCATGTTGTAAAATTTACCCAAATTAGAAATTTATCCCAAGCAATAAATTAGAAATCCAATGGTCAAAGAGACTGGACTATTTTAAGGATACATTTCACATAGGTTAAAGATATCGTTTTGATTTTTACTGGAAGTACTGCCTAAAGGGACGTTTGTTGTTGGTTTGTTATTAATCTTTCCTAAATGCAAGAGTGCTGTTTTAACATAAGTAAAGAACATATATAAACTTTTTACTTTTGGTCACTGAAAAGTGGCATGACATAACATGCATTGAGAAAGTTGCATTTTAAAAACGAAATAATTATATGTTGAAAAATAACAGAAATTTATAGAATCGTTTTTTAAGAAAATAATTATTTTTGAAAAATAAAAGGAATAAACAAAAGTACAGTTATTAAAATAATTTAACGAAAGGGAATAACTATTTTGAAACATTCCATGCTTTCAGTTTTTTAACTGAGTTAAAAACGACGCCTGAAAAGACGCCTCAGTGACCTTCCAAGACTCGTTATTATGGATGGACTCGTTATTATGCGACTGTTCATAGGCCTGTTTGTAGTCCCTTACGTCATACTGGCCTGCAGTTTGAACCAAAATAAAACTCGAGAGGTTTTCAGTGGGAAATAAAACAGAAAATATGACAAACCTTATAAGTATGGAGCAAATGGGTGTGACATCCAGTAACGTGATATTAGTAAAACTGTCTGGATAGTCGTGGGATTCGATTTCCCAACAAATAATATTCCCAGAAACCCGGGAGATGCTGAACGACCTAGCTACTACTTACTCGCTGTCACTACAGGGACGTCCTGTGGAAAGACTTGGTTACCCGAGATTTCCTGGGTGTGTAGGAAGGACTTGCGTTTGTTTGAGCACTCATTCTGGCGTACATGATAGTAGGCTGGAATTTGAACCAAATTAAAACTCGGTGGGTTTTCAGTGGAAAATAAAACAGAATTTATTACAAACGTAATAACTATGGACTAAATCAGTGTGAGATCAAGTAAAACCCGAGAGGTTCCCAACGACCTAGCTACTACTTACCCGCTGTCACTTCAGGCACGGCGTGTGGTAAGACTTGGTTTCCCGAGATTGTCTCATGAGACTGCTTCTACTAATGAAGAAATGTAATGCCTGTTATACAAAATCCTTTATACAAACTTCTCATTTGTTCATTTATACCAAATTTAAACTGTCGTATTAAAAAATATATCGAAATATAGTTCATTGAAGATTTTTTTTATCACAACAGTGCATACGGAGGGTTTACTTGTACAAAAGCGGATGGTGTAGACTTGGAACAAGACAATCTCATAATTGGGATACGGATGAGAATTTTAAATCCATTAAAAGGGAAAATAAATTACCCAAAAGAAATCATTTTTGAATAAAACTTGGGACAGAAAAATAAGAATGGGATTTTCTTGATCTATGTATGCTTTTGATAGCAATTTACCAATTTTGGATTTACCCCACAAGAAACCTTTGAAATCCTAAGTATTTCCTTTTTTATAAAACCCAAAATGAAATTTCCGAATTTTTTCCTGTGTTGCATGTAGTAAGGGTCATACATGTACATACAATGTACATATGTATATGTTCACTCAATCCTTTTTTTTATTTCTTTTCACAGGCCGATCTTAAATGGGCCATAATTGACTCTGGGAGCAAAGGGTTAAAAAATAAATTATTACGGCAACTATCATTACTTTTAATACCTGATGCAGTCCTACCTTTCTTCACATAAATAGCCAATGCACTGTGCTTTGAGCAACTGCATATCATTTTTAATAAGGGGATTTTTTTCTTTGTATTATCTATAATGCTAACTTTTTCCAGAGCAAAAAATGAATCATCCCAATTATTAAATGGTTTTCAACATGCCAAGCAAACTTCTGCCAAGGTTAAAACAGATGATATCTTTAAAAAAAATCTAAAAAAAATGACCTGAAATAGGTTCTGTCAAAATTTCGAAGACATGAATGAAAAAAAAGCCTATTAAGATCTATGATTTTAAATTACACAGTAAATAATTCAGTGGTTTTCTTTGAAAAATCAACAAACAAGTTACAAAATTATTTGAAATACAGTTAAATTCCTTCAAAGAAATAATCAAACATTAAGGAAATTACCATTTGTGGATTTTCATCCTTAAGAGAGTGGCAAGCTGTTTCTGGTGGTTAAAACGCATATTTGTGACTGGATTCCTGTAAGTGTACACCAACCAACAAATACACACAGCTATCGGGTTAGGGAATTGTGTGTGTTTTTAGTTTTGATTTACATTATTTTGTTTAATGCTAGAGGTGAATAATTTTTGAGTTACACTGTGTAACTGATTTCAACGAATTTGAATATGAACACTGTGTGCATGCTGATGTAAGCCTGCAAGTGGACTTGTGTGAGTGGGGAAGTTGTAAGCCCGTGCACAGGTCAGCTGACTGTTTTCAGAGCAATACATACTGGTGGTTCCTGACCAAATAAAATATTTAATAATAATAAATAATCGCATTATTGATTGATTCATAATAACTTGACCAGTTTAAAATTGGAAAAAATGTCTTGTCCTCCAGACAGTCCTTAGCCCCCCACAAGCCATGCCAAAAGACTGGACGCCACATCAGGCTCCTTGTGAGCACCCGCAACTCCTTTGACATTTTTGTCAGTTGCGCTGAAAGTTGCTTCGCCTGGATGCAATGTTTGACAATAATGTCAAATTTTTGATTTTTTTTTCTTTTTTTTTTCTGTTTTTGTTTTTTTGATCTTTTCCTTTATTCAATTTAGAAGCTCCATTTTCGAGACCCGCCTCGCCTTGTGCGTCTCTTTAGTTTTCTTCCTTGCCAACTTGAACCTGAACCCTGACCCTGTTTAAGACAGAATGCCTATTATTGATACCCCGTCTAAGACATAAACAAGTACCTCACTGGCTTTATTGTGATAGTAAATTAAGGCAAGGATCCATGCCGAAATCAACGCAAGTCAGCAATACGGAAGAATTTGTGATAAGCCTATCCTGTCTGACATTGGTCCATGCAAAGATACCCCTTTTAAGACAAAAAGGGGTGAAATATATACCCCATTGAAGACAAAAAAGCCCAAAAACCATACCCTATCGGGCCCCATGTCCCCGTTAAGCCCTAAAAAGGGAGTGCCTCCCCCCAGGCTATAGAGGTCTCCACTATGATGTCACTCATGATTTCACTGACAGCTCGAAGTGTTCAGTAAATAAAATGCGGCCTACAATTATCTTTTAACTTCATGTAGGTTGTTTAATATGCAGCATTAAAACACATTGACTATCAGAAGAATACTACATTTTATACCATGCCATAGAAAATACAGCCAATCAGAATACAGGAAAGCCGTTGTATATTCGACGGTATTCAACCCAACCTTCCCATCGTGCGCTGCGATCTTATTCTCGATGAAATTTAGTGAGCGTATTTTCTATGGCATGGTATAAAATAGTTACACAACACTTTCTCGTGGAATACTATGGAATATCCCACTTGTCACTTGTATTTTCTTCGTATACACACTCGCCTAAAGGCTCGTGTGTATACCGAGAAAATACAAGTGACTCGTGGGATATTCCATGGTATACCACTCGAAAGCGTTGCATAACTAGTATGTACATCTCAGCTAAATGAACTGTATATGAAATACTGTTTTCAAAAAAAATGATCCACAATGCAATGCTGCATATAAAAACTAACATTAAACACAACTCCAGAGAGATTTGATTGTAGTTGATAAATTGACTATCAGATCTTTAGATAAAAAATTTGGTTAAAATTCAAAATACGGCGGCATTTTTATGTCGAGAATTTCTACCAAATATCTTCATAAACCTAGACTTTGTCAAAAAATAAACTTTCTAACTGCCTAGCTGTTTTCAATTAAAAGCTAGATGAAAAAGTCTCACAGCCTTGCTACGGCTACGACTACTGTGTTTCAGTGTGTTGCCATTTGTGGACACCAGGGAAAACCCTTCAAAAATACCACAACACTTGACGCCTACGTTGAATGAAAGCAATGAAATTAAAAAAAAATCACTCGGACAATGATTTCTTATGACTACAAGATAGTTTCTTACCTTTAGGCTTTCAAAAAACTCCCCAAAACACGGAAAATGCTGGACGTTTTGTACAGGACGGGAAAACCAACAAAGAGCCGTTGTAAACTTGTCGTGACGACAGCAACGTGAGCACCGGAAGTCGTGATAGACTTTGTTCCAGATTTCTCCGCGCACTCTCCCGTCGTGAAATGACGTCCCCGTTCTGTTGCTAAATCAGTCTAACATAAAAGTGAGGCCGTTATGATAACTGACAATAAATTTTCGTGAAAACTTTTTCTAAAGGTTGTTCATTTTAAGAGTACTCATTTTTGCAAATAGTTCTAGGAAATATCCATACCACCTTACAGACCCCTACCTCCATTGTTTCAAGGAAAGGAAAGCCAAAGAAAAATTTCTGGTGCCTTGGTGGGTTTAAAGCAAAGAAATCTTCTCTGGGGAAGAAATGGATGTTTTCCAGCACAATGCAATCACTGTAAGTGTAAACTAGTTTGACGCACATGTTACCTGCTGTATTTTTTTCAAATTGCGAACAAAGCATTTCAGCTAACTGAAGGCCAAGGTGAGCAGTACTAGGGTTGTACTCAGAAAGGGGTGTACCATTCCAATTTTTACGCCCAGGATTCCCAAGATTTTGTTTGGCAAACTCTTTGTTCTTTTCTTTGGTGGGGGCTTTTCTGCACAGTTCAGTCTAAATTTTTTTCTGGGAACTCTCTGCATCTGAAGTTGTCTAAACTGCTTCTGGACAGATGAACTTCATGGTGCCCAGTTGGCTCTGGTGCTTCTGGGATTGGATAAGTGGATTTGGTAGATGAACTGCCAGTAGATAATCTTCTCCCCTAACCAGCCCGACACGTGCATCTAATAATGTGTTTAAATGTCTTTAGCTCTTTCCCTTGTTTGTAAACAGCATTACCACATTGTTTTGTTGTCTCATTGTCATCGTTCCCCAACCAAAGGGCAACACTTAAAACTGTGCTTAATAAATTGTAAGGCTCAATTAGTTTTACTCTTACACTGGTTTGGAAAGATATTCTGCCCTAAGCACACCTCTCTGTTTCGTGAACTCCCCAATAGGAGGACTCTCCCTTACCAAAAAGAAATATACAAAATGCATATTTTTTTTGGTACAAAATGTCTACATTAGAAGGTATACATTTTGTAGGGGTAATTTGGAACTAGAAAACTATACAAAATGTATACATTCCCTTACCAAAAATAAATACACAAAATGTATACATTTTTTGTACAAAATATATACATTAGAACATATACATTTTGTAGGGGTATTTTGGAACTAGAAAACTATACAAAATGTATACATCACTAGATATAAAAGTATAATTGTTCAATGTATACAAAATGTATACATTGCCACATCCAAGACATGTACAAAATGTATACATTTTTGCTACTTACAGCTTACCAATAGTGGCAAAAAAAGGTATACAATTTGTATACTTTCAGCCATTCCAGCCCAGCCTAACCATCCCAGTATGGAGTATGGGAGCTGCCATGTTGGAGGGACGTCGTCGCTAGGGTGCACACACCCGCGAACTATACCGCTAGCCCTGATGACCATGAGTAACCAAAAGCATGGGTCTGTTAATTTTCTATGGGTATGGGGCTCTGCTCTGCGACCCTTCGGGCTGCTCGAAGCTCCACTATAACCATGCAGGCCTAGCCACCCAGCCCACCTCAGCCAACCCTACCTTGCCAGTCCAGCTCTTGATTCCCCACAGCCCTTTATTCCAGCACTGGTCTCCCTCAGGGGTGCTTGTCAAGGAACTTTCTCAAGTAATATTCCATATGACATATAACAGATAGTTTAAATTGTGTATTTTCATAAAATCTTCATGGAACAATACACATACCTAACAGTAACTGTAACGGGAATATCAAAAATTATATGCAAAAAATATTAAAATATAATTATGTTGTGGTTTCATAATAAATGTCACCTGCTGTGCATTGACTTATAAATATGCCAACAGTCCAAAAGCATGCCGTAATGTTTTAATTAGCAAGTTTAGTAACTTCTCAGAAAAAATAGTTCTGACAAACGTACAGTATTAACATATGTAATGTCACATAATTTTCTTTATTATTCATCAAAGATCTAGCTGACAAACAGTATGAATAATATATCACTTAATTTTCACAGAGAATTTGTTTGACAGAAATTTAAAAGCATGAATCATTAAGAAAGTTCTGACAAACAGTTTAAATATAATGTCAGTTTTCACTGTCCCCTAGGACAGACAATTTGTTCATGACAAAAATCTGAAAGCTCGAATCAGTAAAAAAGTTCTGATTGACAAACAGTATGAATATAATGACACTTTTCACCATTCTTTAGGGCAGACAATTTGTTTCTGACAAAAATCTAAAAGCTTGAATCAGTAAAAACGTTCTGACCAACAGTATTGAATTTAATGTCACTTTTCACCATCCTTTAGGACAGACAAGTTGTTTCTGACAAAAATCTAAAAGCTTGAAACGGTAAAGTTTAAACAAACAGTTTAAATAATTTATAATGTAGATCACTTTTCACTACCCTTAAGGGCAGACAGTTTGCTCCTGAGTGATATCTTGATGCCTGACTAAGTGGTTCCTGAACATTATGTCCTTTTTTGTTTCACCATCCTTAAATTAGGACAGACAATTTGTTTCTGACGGAATATCCCTATGGAATATCCCACTTGTCACTTGTATTTTCTTCGTATACACACTCGCCTAAAGGCTCGTGTGTATACCGAGAAAATACAAGTGACTCGTGGGATATTCCATGGTATACCACTCGAAAGCGTTGCATAACTAGTATGTACATCTCAGCTAAATGAACTGTATATGAAATACTGTTTTCAAAAAAAATGATCCACAATGCAATGCTGCATATAAAAACTAACATTAAACACAACTCCAGAGAGATTTGATTGTAGTTGATAAATTGACTATCAGATCTTTAGATAAAAAATTTGGTTAAAATTCAAAATACGGCGGCATTTTTATGTCGAGAATTTCTACCAAATATCTTCATAAACCTAGACTTTGTCAAAAAATAAACTTTCTAACTGCCTAGCTGTTTTCAATTAAAAGCTAGATGAAAAAGTCTCACAGCCTTGCTACGGCTACGACTACTGTGTTTCAGTGTGTTGCCATTTGTGGACACCAGGGAAAACCCTTCAAAAATACCACAACACTTGACGCCTACGTTGAATGAAAGCAATGAAATTAAAAAAAATCACTCGGACAATGATTTCTTATGACTACAAGATAGTTTCTTACCTTTAGGCTTTCAAAAAACTCCCCAAAACACGGAAAATGCTGGACGTTTTGTACAGGACGGGAAAACCAACAAAGAGCCGTCGTAAACTTGTCGTGACGACAGCAACGTGAGCACCGGAAGTTGTGATAGACTTTGTTCCAGATTTCTCCGCGCACTCTCCCGTCGTGAAATGACGTCCCCGTTCTGTTGCTAAATCAGTCTAACATAAAAGTGAGGCCGTTATGATAACTGACAATAAATTTTCGTGAAAACTTTTTCTAAAGGTTGTTCATTTTAAGAGTACTCATTTTCGCAAATAGTTCTAGGAAATATCCATACCACGTTACAGACCCCTACCTCCATTGTTTCAAGGAAAGGAAAGCCAAAGAAAAATTTCTGGTGCCTTGGTGGGTTTAAAGCAAAGAAATCTTCTCTGGGGAAGAAATGGATGTTTTCCAGCACAATACAATCACTGTAAGTGTAAACTAGTTTGACACACATGTTACCTGCTGTATTTTTTTCAAATTGCAAACAAAGCATTTCAGCTAACTGAAGGCCAAGGTGAGCAGTACTAGGGTTGTACTCAGAAAGGGGTGTACCATTCCAATTTTTACGCCCAGGATTCCCAAGATTTTGTTTGGCAAACTCTTTGTTCTTTTCTTTGGTGGGGGCTTTTCTGCACAGTTCAGTCTAATTTTTTTTCTGGGAACTCTCTGCATCTGAAGTTGTCTAAACTGCTTCTGGACAGATGAACTTCATGGTGCCCAGTTGGCTCTGGTGCTTCTGGGATTGGATAAGTGGATTTGGAAGATGAACTGCCAGTAGATAATCTTCTCTCCTAACCAGCCCGACACGTGCATCTAATGTGTTTAAATGTCTTTAGCTCTTTCCTTTGTTTGTAAACAGCATTACCACATTGTTTTGTTGTCTCATTGTCATCATTCCCCAACCAAAGGGCAACACTCAAAACTGTGCTTAGTAAATTGTAAGGCTCGATTAGTTTTACTCTTACACTGGTTTGGAAAGATATTCTGCCCTAAGCACACCTCTCTGTTTCGTGAACTCCCCAATAGGAGGACTCTCCCTTACCAAAAAGAAATATACAAAATGCATATTTTTTTTTGTACAAATGTCTACATTAGAAGGTATACATTTTGTAGGGGTAATTTGGAACTAGAAAACTATACAAAATGTATACATTCCCTTACCAAAAATAAATACACAAAATGTATACATTTTTTCTACAAAATATATACATTAGAACGTATACATTTTGTAGGGGTATTTTGGAACTAGGAAACTATACAAAATGTATACATCACTAGATATAAAAGTATAATTGTTCAATGTATACAAAATGTATACATTGCCACATCCAAGACATGTACAAAATGTATACATTTTTGCTACTTACAGCTTACCAATAGTGGCAAAAAAAGGTATACAATTTGTATACTTTCAGCCATTCCAGCCCAGCCTAACCATCCCAGTATGGAGTATGGGAGCTGCCATGTTGGAGGGACGTCGTCGCTAGGGTGCACACACCCGCGAACTATACCACTAGCCCTGATGACCATGAGTAACCAAAAGCATGGGTCTGTTAATTTTCTATGGGTATGGGGCTCTGCTCTGCGACCCTTCGGGCTGCTCGAAGCTCCACTATAACCATGCAGGCCTAGCCACCCAGCCCACCTCAGCCAACCCTACCTTGCCAGTCCAGCTCTTGATTCCCCACAGCCCTTTATTCCAGCACTGGTCTCCCTCAGGGATGCTTGTCAAGAAACTTTCTCAAGTTATATTCCATATGACATATAACAGATAGTTTAAATTGTGTATTTTCATAAAATCTTCATGGACCAATACACATACCTAACAGTAACTGTAATGGGAATATCAAAAATTATATGCAAAAAATATTAAAATATAATTAATTATGTTGTGGTTTCATAATAAATGTCACCTGCTGTGCATTGACTTATAAATATGCCAACAGTCCACAAGCATGCCGTAATGTTTTAATTAGCAAGTTTAGTAACTTCTCAGAAAAAATAGTTCTGACAAACGTACAGTATTAACATATGTAATGTCACATAAATTTTCTTTATTATTCATCAAAGATCTAGATCTAGCTGACAAAAAGTATGAATAATATGTCACTTAATTTAAACAGAGAATTTGTTTCTGACAGAAATTTAAAAGTATGAATCATTAAGAAAGTTCTGACAAACAGTATGAATAAAATGCCACTTAATTTTTACAGACAATTTGTTTCTGTCAGAAATCTTAAAGCTTGAATCACTAAAAAAGTTTTGACAAACAGTTTAAATATAATGTCAGTTTTCACTGTCCCCTAGGACAGACAATTTGTTCATGACAAAAATCTGAAAGCTCGAATCAGTAAAAAAAAGTTCTGATTGACACACAGTATGAATATGATGACACTTTTCACCATCCTTTAGGGCAGACAATTTGTTTCTGACAAAAATCTAAAAGCTTGAATCAGTAAAAAAGTTCTGACAAACAGTTTTGAATTTTAATGTCCCTTTTCACCGTCCTTTAGGACAGACAAGTTGTTTCTGACAAAAATCTAAAAGCTTGAAAAAGGTAAAAAGTTTTGACAAACAGTTAAAATAATTCAAAATGTAGATCACTTTTCACCATCCTTAAAGGCGGACAGTTTGTTCCTGAGTGATATCTTGATGCCTGACTCAGTGGTTCCTGAACATAATTTCCTTTTTACTGCTAGCTGTCCCACTTCAAAAGAACAAAAATAGTCCTCTTCTCGTCAGGAACCCAGAAGGACTACCTGGTAAATAGGTATAGAGGGGTGGGTAAGCCAATGAAATTTACACTCTCTGAGTGCTTGTTTGATTAAAGTTTAAGTCACGAAGGAGAGAGTGGCAAGCTGTTTAAACGCATTTTTGTGACATGGAATTCCTGTTTAGTGTACACCAACAATACAATATACACACGACTTTTATCAGGCTGTTTGAGCGGGATTGTGTGTGTTTCTTAGTTTTGATTAATATTTACTTTTGTTTAATGCTAGAAGGGAATAATTTTTTTGGAGTTGCACTGTCTTACTGATTTTAACGAAAAAATTGAATATGAACACTGTGCATGTTGATGGAAGTGAACTTGTGTGAGTGGGGAAGTTGTAAGCTCGTGCACAGGCCAGTGACTGTTTTCAGAGCAATACTTACTGGTGGTTCCTGACCAAATAAAATATTTGATAATAATAAATAATTGCATTATTGATTCATTCATAATAACTTGACCAGTTTAACTATTGCATAAAATTGGAAAAACTTTCTTGGGATATTATCCTCTAAACAGTCTTTAGCCCCCATAAGCCACGCCAAAAGACTGGGCGCCACATCAGGAGTGTACCACTCTGTCGTGGAGTGAGCTGTTGGTCGTCGCTGGCCCTTGTTGGGTCATGTTGAACCTTTGGTGGTGTTGAAATTATGTATTTCTGGGTCCTAGAAGTCTTTCCTTTTAAATACTCTTGGAACACGAGTATGACTTCGGTTGAAAGAACAACCCATCTTTTAAAATTTTCCAAAATTATAAATTGATTCCAAGCAAATAAATAGAAATCAGGCTGTCAAAAGAAACTAGGTTATTTCTGGCTTGGAAAATCTTGCACTGAGTGGTCCGTTCCTTTTGTGTCATATAAGCGCATCTGACCTTATCTCCCAGAACTTCAAACCAGAGTATGGGCTGACCACAGTAGTTAATAATAGTTGAAAACTGCGTAGCGTCTTTTATGCTAAAAATAATTTATTTTCTAAAATGACGCTAAATGGCGGTATAAAACTGCTCCGACCTTTCAGCAATACTGCCTTCTTCAAGGTGGCACGAACAAAAAACGAGTCCGTTATTGTAGTCGTGTGCCATTTTGAAAATGTTTTAAAAATGTTCCTCAGGCACGTGCCAAAAAATTGCATGTATGTGTGTGTGATTAATATGAATAAAAAGTCGTGTTTCATCCACACCGGAATATGGTATGAGCACAACTTTCAAATCTAATGCGTTTTACAGTGACGCTTTACAGTCACGTACTTACTTAAGAAAAAGTTTGTTAAAAATATTATTATTATTGTGCCAGATAGGGACCTGAACAAACCTGAAAAATTTTCAAACACTCTGTATATGGTGAAAAGAGGCTTCTGTATTATTTGACTGCTTAGGTTTTAATTGTAAGGTCTTTCCATTGAAATTGAACTGACAATAGATTTTCGTTAAAACTTTTTATTAAGGTTGTTCATTTTAAAAGTACTTTACTTTTGCAAATAGTTCTAGGAAATATTCATACCACCTCACAGACCCCTACGACCTCCATGGAAAGGAAAGCTAAGGGAAACTTTCTGGTGCCTTGGTGGGTTTAAAGCAAAGAAATCTTCTCTAGGGAAGAGATGGGTATTTTCCAGCACAATGCAATCACTGTAAGTGTAAACTAGTTGGACGCACATGTTACCTGCTGTATTTTTTTTCAAATCGCAAACAAAGCATTTCAGCTAACTGAAGGCCAAGGTGAGCAGTACTAGGGTTGTACTCAGAAATGGGTGTACCATTCAAATTTTTACGCCCAGCGTTCCCAAGATTTTGTTTGGCAAACTCTCTGTACTTTTCTTTGGTGGGGGCTTTTCTGCACAGTTCAGTCTAAATTTTTTTCTGGGAACCCTCTGCATCTGAAACTGTCTAAACTGCTTCTGGACAGATGATCTTCATGGTGCCCAGTTGGCTCTGGTGCTTCTGGGATTGGATAAGTGGATTTGGAAGATGAACTGCCAGTAGATAATCTTCTCTCCTACCCAGCCCGACACGTGCATCTAATAATAATGTGTTTAATTGTTTTTAGTTTTTAATAATAATGTGTTTAATTGTTTTTAGCTCTTTCCGTTGTTTGTAAACATCATTGCCACATTGTTTTGTTGTGTCATTGTCATCATTCCCCAACCAAAGGGCAACACTCAAAACTGTGCTTAGTAAATTGTAAGGCTCGATTAGTTTTACTCTTACACTGGTTTGGAAATATATTTTGCCCTAAGCACACCACCCTGTTTTGTCAACTCCACAATAGGAGGACTCTTGCACTTTTTTGATGTTTTTCGGTTTCTTCTAGACCCACCTTCCATGTAAACCCTTATTTTATTTTTATTTGCATAACAGATAGTCACCTACACTAGTTTCAATACAAGCTACTTATACATGTACTGCTCACAATACTTAACAACATTACATGTATTAACATTTCCTTCAGTACTTCGGTTTAACATTAGAGCGCTTTTCACTTGAGTGTCGAAAGTTAATTGCGTTTGCTTTGGTTTTGAATTGCTACGCTTAGTGATTGGCTTAAAGATTTCGCGCCACTTTCTCAGCCAATCAGGAGTAAAACCAAAACCAATCGTGACTCGCTCACGCACGTTTTCCCGCGCTTCGTGCCAGCTACATGTATTTGCTTCGAGTTTTGATTGGTTCACTGGATTGTCTGTGTCCTTTGTGGTTGGCCAGAGTAATTACTTTGGTTTTGGTTTTACGACACTCAATTGAAAACTGCTCTAACCTACCCACACACTTGCTCACTCACTCATCACACTATATTAGCGATTAATGTATAAATACTGTAAACGTTTCATAATTGTATTCAATTTTCCGCATTTTCAGTTGTATTGTAAGAAATTGTTTTAAACTTTATACATTCTCCTTTTCCTTAAGTAATCAGCTTCGTGTGTCCGGCCATTATGTCAATAATCTTCTTTATAATTTCTATTACAGGCAATTTGTACATTGTTCTAATAACATGCGTGGAAAATTGTTCAAATGTTTCATGCGTAATATTTCTTTCCAGAAATTAGCGCTGTCTAAATAGAATGCAACAGATGTCTTCCAAAGATCGCCACAAAATGTTTCCTGAATGTTTTTTGCAAACTGGACAGGATTGTGCATATCGCACTCCGTCATTAAGCCTTTCTTGTGTGCCAGAAGGTAGCGATGTTCCTTTTTATGGAGAAAACTACGGAGTTTTCTAGTGCTAACCTCCTTGTCCTTTGTCAATTTGATAGAAACTAGCCTTCCTCCTTCCACAGCACATGAAAACAGTTTTTGAGCTTTCTTTCATGTGGACTCACTTTCCATGTAAACCTTTTTTTTAATTTTATTTGCATTACACATATTTACCTACACTAGTTTCAATACAAACTACCTGTATATGTACCACTAACAATACTTAACAACAATATTTACATTTTTTTTTCAGTACTTCGGTTTAACATTAACCTACCTACACACTTGCTTACTCACTCATCACACAATCGCGTACAAGAATTACATGGTAATTTTTATTTTACATTTCCAATTTCTTCTTAAATATATCTAATGTATTATTTTTAGTACAAGTGTATTTCTCTGTTTCATACTTAAATGCTACTTTTAATTTATACCCTCTTATATTTTGAAGCTTATTATTTCTTCTGCACCCCCATAACTAAATTTTTCCTACAACTAATAAAGAATTAAGTAAGGGACGTTCCGGTGTTAGAATATCAACTACCACATCTTGCAAATCAAGATGTATTTGTTGTTTAAGTTGTTATTAACACTGCTTGAAAAGGTGCGTGTTGTGGTCCGGAAATCACACGATTTGGACCCATATTCTACAGGAATACGGGCGTACTCAGAAGTGTTGTGGCTTGTGACCCACGACGAGTCCATCTCGTGTCAAGAATCCTATTTTCCACTTTTACACTATTAATGGAATGGGCACGATTTTTGACAGATTTAATCTCATCCTTTTGTGCAAGCCGTGCAGCAAGTCATATAAAGCTCTTTTGAGGTGTTGATGGCATGGTCTCGTGCCAAGTGAGAAGAATGTGGGCATTGAGCGTTTTATTTCATGCGCGTTGTTGAACAAAACATCCAGAGATAATTTTAAATCCGGGTTACTCGTAAAAACATCTCTTATAGCGTGCTTGTGAAATTTTCATGCCTCCCTAGCACGTTTTTCGCGTGGCGGCCTCAATCAAGTGACCGAGCAAAGCCTGGATACGACTTTCGGGCACCCAAAGAATTTGTCATGCCGGACATTTTCTTATGCCCGGCTTAAAAACGGCTCATTTCCGGTTCATGCCCAGCATTAAAACGGAATTTTTCATGCTGATCATAAAACGGCTCATTTCCGGTTCTCTACAAAATTTACAAACTGTAACTTCAAATACTTCCCAATTTCCTTGAATACAGCTCTTAATAATGGCCAACTTGTAAACGTTCCTCTAAAGGAAGCAACACTAAAAAGTTATTTTCTCTATACTGCCTGGTGTCTACTTGTGGAGTATGAACATCAATAAAACAAAAATAAATTGCGAGAACTTTTATTGCATACCCAATTCAATCAGGCCGATCAGACAGACTACATGTACAAAAGTTGCAATAAATTATTTTTTTTCTTTTTCGCATCCCACGTTTCCTTGCACTGTTGTGAGAGGTCTTTTTCAGCCACCCAGGAGGGCTTCCATTCCACCAGATATTCTTTACAGTGCTGAAAATTGATTTCGAGAGTTGTTACTGTTAAAAGTAAATGGTATCACGCATTTAAAAGCTGTTAATACCCTGTATTTCGTTAAAGGGTAGGGGATTAAAACTACAAGGATACTAATAATTGTTAAAACATTCGAGAAAAAACTTTTAAGTGTCAAAAAATTAATATTTACAGACGTTTCGGGCAGAGCCCTTCTTCAGTGTAATGTAAAAATGACAATGCAAGCAACTGTCTTACTAATAATTGTGTCTGATCTGTTGACATGTTGTGAAAACAACAATGCAAGCTAGTCTCTTACTCAATCATAACTCAATTTATGAAAAAAAAAAAACAGCAGGAAGTCCATTCGGTTAAAAGGTTAGTCTAGTTTAGGGGTTTGATCCCCTGGGATCAGAAGCAGGTAAAGGCAAACTGATTGGTTATATAACACCCCCTGTAGGACCCCTAAAATTTAATAGGCGCCCCGGGTGTTGATTGGATCATTTACGGTAAACAAATTATTTTTGGATCGCTTTACTTATAACGAGTGATGTTTCAAAGATGCAAGTGTGTTGAAAATAATAAAAATTATTTACAACACACTTGATGATTTCGACATTGCTGATCCTAGCAGTATGCAGGACGCGTGTCACATATCAACCTAGTAAATGGCCCAGCTCACCATGAGTCTCTCGTAGCTCAGTTGGTTAGAGTGCCCAACCGGTATCTGGGAGGCCATGGGTTCAATTCCTGTTGGGGACTCAAAATTTTTCTTTGTCCCATGCTCGTGTCATTGTTGAAAAATTCATCTTCACTAAATGTATTATGTCACTATTTTTTTCTGGGCTGATTTAATTTCTTTTCCTGTTTCAGCATACCATATTTATTTGATTAAGCGCCCAACCTCGAATAAGCGCCCATCCTGTAGGTAGGAAAAGTTAATAAGCGCCCACCCCTACCCACCTAAAATGAGGACACAAGAGGAATTTTGATTATTGTTGAAGTTGAGATTAAAATTCACCAAGTACTAGTAAGAGACTATTCTGAAGACCGTGTTTTTTTTAGTTTTTTACTAAAACTTTCAATGAACATTTAAAATTCAGCTTTGTACACCTTTACGTTTAGTTATTATATATCGTTTTCTTGCAAAATTTACGTACTACTTGCTAAAAAATGGTGAAAATTTAATAAGCGCCCAGCCTCGAATCAGCGCCCACCCTCAAGGTCCAAAAATTAAATAAGCACCCAGGGCGCTTAATCGAATACGGTAAAAGCTTGGTTTTTGCATTGCACCTTTTAGCCTGCATGTATTTTATTACGTCATGCTTTTCATAAGAGTATTTACCTAATTGGCTGTAGGATAGGCTGAAAGTTTTTTGTTTTTGCCTAACATAAGCTAACATTCTGAGGCATGATAGTGGTGGAAATGCAAGGAAAAGCCTGTATAAGGATAGGTGTTTGGTGTTAAATATTAGTAAACAGGACCTTTTAATGGTTGATTTTGTGACATGATGTTAAGTTTTGGTTGATTTTGTGACAAATTGTTGTTAAGTTTTTGTAATGAAGATATATCTTTTACTCATTTCCTTTTAGTTTCCGATTTGGATTTGGAGGTGCTAAGAAGGGGTTTTGGCTTCTGTAGAGCAAGAACATGTAGCTAGATTTTCAGGATTTTCCGGAACCGGATGCCTGGTAATAGCATCAGGGCGTTGCTATAGAAACCAGCGACTACTCTTATGGTGTGTTTTGATAATTTTATTAAAAACCTTTTGCTATCTTGACTTATAAAAATTTTTTTTTTTGATAATAATAAACTTATTCTTGTCTTTCAAATTGTTTTCTTTCAAATTTTTACAAACTTTTAAAAATCCTCTGCATATTTCTGGTCAACTCCCACAGTTCAGCTGACATGCGGGTCACCTTGGCCGCTATATGTTTAGCTGTTATCTGTTTTCTTGCCAACAATGCCTTATTGTTACCGTTTTTTCGTTTTCCTTCATCCAATTTTTTGTTGCCTTCCTGTTTTTCTTTTTTCAGTTTATCTGTTTTATAGCAGATACTGCAATTAATTGTCTGATTTATCTAAAAAATTAGTTTTTAATTAGTGAGCTCACTACTAGTATTTTTCCATACCATTTCAGAAGAACAAAAATAGTCCTCTTCTTGTCAGGAACCCAGAAGGACTACCTGGTAAATTGGTAAGGAGGGATAGGGACAAAAATAATAATAATAATAATAATTTGGGGGAGAGGGAATGGGAACGAGTCAGATTTGTCATGTAACGCTGCTAAGGAGACTACCTATTTGCCTGCACGTTTCAAACCATTTGGTGTCATTTGGCTGGGCTCTACGTGCAGTTTGTCTTAAGAAATGGCATGAAAACATTTTTTAATATTCGGCGAGTTACCTTACTGTTCACTGGCCTCTTACTTCGTGCCATTTCTTCTTCCACACTTCTGGCAACTCTGATGAGCGCAAGGTCGTCTTCTGTGGCCATTTCCTTTCTTGGAAAGAGTCATGTTTGAGGAAAATCGGTGAGTTGGACTTGTTAGTATTATTATATGCTAAGTTAATAACTAACATCCCATCCCATCAGCGGGATTGTGTGTGTTTCTTAGTTTTGATTTACATTTAACTTTTTTTTAATGCTAGAAGTGAATAATTTTTTTGGAGTTGCACTGTCTTACTGATTTCAACGAAAAAATTGAATATAAACACTGTGTGCATGTTGATGGAAGTGAACTTGTGTGAGTGGGTAAGTTGTAAGCTCGTGCACATGCCAGCTGACTGTTTTCAGAGCAATACCGGTGGTTCCTGACCAAATAAAATATTTGATAATAATAAATAATTGCATTATTGATTCATTCATAATAACTTGACCAGTTTAACTATTGCATGAAATTGGAAAAACATTCTTGGGATATTATCCTCTAAACAGTCTTTAGCCCCCATTAGCCACGCCAAAAGACTGGGCGCCACATCAGGAGTGTACCACTCTGTCGTGGAGTGAGCTGTTGGTTATCGCTGGCCCTTGTTGGGTCATGTTGAACCTTTGGTGGTGTTGAAATTATGTATTTCTGGGTCCTAGAAGTCTTTCCTTTCAAATACTCTTGGAACACGAGTATGACTTCGGTTGAAAGAACAACCCATCTTTTAAAATTTTCCAAAATTATAAATTTATTCCAAGCAAATAAATAGAAACCAGGCTGTCAAAAGAAACTAGGTTATTTCTGGCTTGGAAAATCTTGCAATGAGTGGTCCGTTCCTTTTGTGTCATATAAGCGAATCTGACCTTGTCTCCCAGAACTTCAAACCAGAGTATGGGCTGACCACAGTAGTTAATAATAGTTGAAAACTGCGTAGCATCTTTTATGCTAAAAATAATTAATTTTCCAAAATGACGCTAAATGGCGTTATAAAACTGCTTCGACGTTTCGGCAATACTGCCTTCTTCAGGGTGGCACGAAAAAAAACGAGTCCGTTATTTGTAGTCGTGTGCCATTTTGAAAATGTTTTTAAAATGTTCCTCAGGCACGTGCCAAAAAATTGCATGTATATGTGTGTGATTTATATGAATGAAAAGTCGCGATTCATCCACACTGGAGAATATGGTATGAGCACAACTTTCAAATCTAACGCGTTTTTTATCCCATTCTACAACAGTCACGTATTTACTAAAGGAAAAGTTTGTTAAAAAAACTATTATTAGGAGGGATTTTGGGCGTCAAAAAATTTTCAAAGTATTTTCCTTTTTCCATGTAAAGTGCTAAAGCCTGAGAAAAGGTTCCCAAGTGGAGCAGAGTTTAAAATAAATCAGTATGGGAAGTGTACTACTCGGACAAACTGTTCTTTTCCCTGCCACACTTCAGTTTCTTTTTTTGTTTTTTGAATTGGGAGCATGTTCGAAGGATAAGTTTTGTTTTACAGTTAGACTTAATAACGGTCATTTACACACTAAAATCTTATGAACAAAGTCTTTCCTTCGCATTAAAACACCAAACACTTTTGTAATACACAGTGTCCTAAACTCCATAGCTTTGGCAGCTCCAGAGATAGCAGGAGATACTCTAATTCTGCAAAAATAAACATCCTGTGCAAGGGAGACACAGTTTGTTTAGCGTTGACAAAACCACAATAACAAATGATTGCAATTCGCTCTCTCGAAAAGCTATCGTCAGCATTTTGGATGACTTTCTTGTAATGCTATCAAACGTGATACACACGGGAAAATGATAACGATTTTAATTGTTGGTAACTTAAAAACAATACAAGTGTTTAAAAGTTTAAAAAATACAAATGTTAAAAAATTCAAAACATATTTAAGAAAAATTAGATTGATCCCCTGCTAAAATAAGCAGGGGAAAAAATAAAATAAAAAACGCCCCAAAACAACTGAAACTGACATTTATGATTTCAACGGTTTCTTCAAATATCCTTCACTCTTCCTTTACTTCTCCAGTGGGCGTTTTTCCTTCTAACAGTGATCTGGGTCAAGACCTGGAAAGAGAAAATTAAAAATATTCAATCAATACAATTGTTGTATTGATAATGAAGGAAATTAAAATTCTGGCTAATACTCACTGCTTCAATGTCTTGAGCCACATCTGGATGAATTTGTAACATGCAGTTCATGATTTTGTGCGTCATTGGTGTGTTATATGAGAGGCAGCAGCGGGGGCAGGCTACGTGCCGCCCAACCCATATGCTTGTGGATTACTGAGGGCCAAGCAGCATGGCATGCCCCCACTGCCGCTCTCCTGACAAATTGGACAGAGCCCTTCCTGCAAGAGAGAAGAAAACATAGCACGCGTAACTAACCAATAAAAGTCAAAGCACAGAACCTGTATGACCTAAGTATAAGTTGATCGTAACTCAATGGAATATTTACGCATGCTGCACAACTCCTAAGACGTGGTGTTCCACATGCTCGGTTCAAAAGACAATGACTATTAATCACTATTAAAAAATCAGTTTGTTATTGTATGAGAGCATGGCATAAGGCTATGGCCCCTTTATGAAACTCTTATTATTTGAGAAGCTTTGATATATTAAATCCACTCGAACAAACTCCACAATATGGTATCAAAAAATTAAACACTTTTTAATGTTCTTAGATTTTCTTTTGACAATATGCAGGCGATAACTTTCTGGTGCCTTGGTGGGTTTAAAGCAAAGAAATCTTCTCTAGGGAAGAAATGGATATTTTCCGGCACAATGCAATCACTCTAAGTGTAAACTAGTTTGACGCACACGTTACCTGCTGTATTTTTTTCAAATCGCAAACAAAGCATTTCAGCTAACTGAAGGCCAAGGTGAGCAGTACTAGGGTTGTACTCAGGAACCGGTGTACCATTCCAATTTTTACGCCCAGGATTCCCAAGGTTTTGTTTGGCAAACTCTTTGTTCTTTTCTTTGGTGGGAGCTTTTCTGCACAGTTCAGTCTTAATTTTTTTCTGGGAAATCTCTGCATCTGAAATTGTCTAAACTGCTTCTGGACAGATGAACTTCATGGTGCCCAGTTGGCTCTGGTGCTTCTGGGATTGGATAAGTAGATTGAACTGCCAGTAGATAATCTTCTCTCCTAACCAGCCCGACACGTGCATCTAATAATGTGTTTAATTGTTTTTAGCTCTTTCTGTTGTTTGTAAACAGCATTACCACATTGTTTTGTTGTCTCATTGTCATCATTCCCCAACCAAAGGGCAACGCTCAAAACTGTGCTTAGGTAAGGCTCGATAAGTTTTACTCTTACACTGGTTTGGAAAGATATTCTGCCCTAAGCACACCTCTCTGTTTCGTGAATTCCCCAATAAGAGGACTCTTGCACTTTTTTATTTGTTTTTCGGTTTCTTTTGGACTCACTTCCCATGTAAACCTTTTTTTTATTTTTATTTGCATAACAGATAGTCACCTACACTAGTTTCAATACAAGCTACTTATACATGTACTGCTCACAATATTTAACAACATTACATGTATTAACATTTCCTTCAGTACTTCGGTTTAACATTAACCTACCCACACACTTGCTCACTCACTCATCACACTATATTAGCGATTAATGTATAAATACTGTAAACGTTTCATAATTGTATTCAATTTTCCGCATTTTCAGTTGTATTTTAAGAAATTATTTAAACTTAAACGTTCTCCTTTTCCTTGAGTAATCAGCTTCATGTGTCCGGCCATTGTGTCACTAATCTTGTTTATAATATCTACTACAGGCAAGTTGTACATTGTTCTAATCACATGCGTGGAAAATTGTTTGAATGTTGCATGCGTAATATTGAAACATCACTTGTTATAAGTAGAACAATCCATAAATCATTAATTTGTTTACCGTAAATGATTTAATAAACGCCCGGGCGTCTATTAAATTTTAGCGGTCCCACAGGGGGTGTTAAATAGATATGAGGTGTTTATTAGAGAGAGGCGTTTATTTCACTTTAACTGAAACACAATCAACAAAACAAATAAGACATGAAGTTTGTTCGCGGAGTAAGACAGAAAGCAGACTTTGTGAGTAGAATCTTATCTTTTCTGCGCTAATGCAAAGCCTGGAGATGTTGTTCATAGTTCCATATTAATGTTTTCATCGACATCGGGGTCAACCATGTTAGTATCGTTGGCTTCTTGGATGTTCCAAGCTATAATAATAATAATAATAAGAAGAAGAACTTTATTTAAGTGTCTGGTCTTCTAGCTAGCCTTAAGCTTACTAATCGGAGACACTGTTTAAATTAAAATATAATATAAGTTTAAAAACGATTTTGGTATTTTTACATCAAATTATACTACATTTTCCAACACTCTTTGTATTTACATCTAATTCCTACAATTAAGATACTACTTTAAAATACGGAATAAATACGGAAAATCGAACTTTAAAACACGGAATATCGAACCTATATCGAACCTATAAAATATAAATTGCGTGATTTTACTCTATGGAACCTTTGTTTTTGAGGCTATCCTTGGAGGGGGCGGTGAGGGTGGGGCTAACTTACACTGTAATTTAACAAGAGGCAGTCAAGTTTGCAGTCATTATTCGCGGTACATCTACACCATTTATTTTTTTACTCTTTTTTACCTTACCATGGGCATTGTTTCCTCCTGATGTTCAAGCCCGGACACCACCTCCTTAGCAGCCTCCTCATTGAACTGATCCTGCTCTTTTCGTTTTGTTTTAACTTTTCCAGGGGCCAGGTTGTATTGTTGGATGTAAAAGCATTGCCTTAAATGCAATAAAATGCTTATAAGTAAGCTGCTTATAGTCTCTAACACATAAAATGGTGTCAACAACATGATCTTGTTTTTTAAGGGGTGGAAACCTACTACTTTTAGCTGTTTTCCAGAATGGTGATGATCTCCCAGCAAAGCAGAAGAGCTAAAACCAAAAAAATTACTGGGCTTTAATCCACTGGATATAGTCATTTATGTGAAATTTCTTTAATTCACCTGCCAGATAATCTGTCCACCAAATCCTCCTCTCTTCGAGCTTCTCATCCTGCACCAGAGGGTGATTTAAAAGCCTACAAGATACATATCCAATGTGGTTAGTGGATCATGTAGTATATGATGGATGGGTTGAATCAACCTAATCAGCAACTACACTGCAGTGTTGCCTTCAAGGGTGAGTTAAAAAAATTAATAGATATACAGTCCGACCTCTATTAAGCGGCCACCCTCGGGACTTTGAGAAGTGGCCGCTTAACAGAGGTACAAAATAAATTGGATGGGAATGGCAGTAAACATGATTTTATTGACTCTATACAGCAAAATGCTTAAAAAGTGAACATATATAAAAATATATCCAAAATTCATTGTAACAAAACATCAAGTGTATTTCCAGCCCACACATAGTTCTAGCTCACAGAGGGCATGTAGTTAAAATGCAGAGTATTTCTTCGGGTTGAAAATGAACAGAAAAATACAAAAAACATTGTTGACAAGTTTCTTTACCGATGTGAGGGAGGATAGGTGAATCATGTTTTATTTCTTTTTTGCTAAGACATTTGTTTTTTTTTAGGTTTTGTGAGTGACGAAAGCAGTTAGCAGTTTCTATTGATGAACGGCAGGTCAGCAGTTTCTAAATTGATGAACGACAGGCCAGCAGGCAGCCAAGCCCACTAAATGATCATTCTAACACTGGGGTTGTCGCAATACATCCTGACGTCTGTCTGATCGTAGGTTTAGGGGGGGGGGGGGCTATCTGATCGTAGATTTAGGGGGGATTGTGCTGGTTGGGTTCATATTCAACCATACTAATTTCATGACATGATGTTAACTTTTGGTTAATTTTGTGACAAATTGTTGTTAAGTTTTTTAATGAAGATGTTTATTTTACTCTTTTACTTTTCGTTTTGGATTTGGAGGTGCTAAAAGGGGGTTTTGGCTTCTGTAGAGCAAGTAGCAAGATTTTCAGGTTTTCCGGAACCCGATGCCGGGTATTGGTATTATCACGATAATCACAGATTGCTTGAACATTGATGAAATGGTATCCTTTTATGTTGACATAGTCAGGCTCGTCAGTAGTCAGTGCCGTCTTGACGGCACTGTGATTCTGATGGGAGTGCGGTCTACATACCCAATGACACACAGACATTCTCCGACTCAAAATAAACCGTGCCTAATTTTGTTTCTATTTTGAGGAACTGTCCGCATTTTGTAGTCCACATTTTCTCATTCCAAATAAATGCGAGGAAATGTGTCTCTAAAGTATTTCTCAGTGAAAAGATTTTGAATTGGTCCCCACTAGAATAAGCGCGATAATAAAGGAGTTTCGTTCAATCTTAAAACACTGACTTGATGAGTTTTTTCCCCCTTTTGAGTTTGCCCCGGTCACACATTCTTTGCAAACTCGTCCAGGCTCTTTATCATAAACTACTGAGATAGTGTCCTCGTCTTGATCAAAGCCTTGTACGTCAATGAGTTACCAACCTGTTTTCCAGTCAGTTCCTTTGATATCATCCTTGCTCCAACGAACTTTGATTCTTGCTCCAAACTCTGTGACCTCGTCATACAAATTTCTACAAAAAAGAGAGCAGATGGGCGCTTGTTTGTTATAAACAGCTTTGCCCTCTCTTCTTTAATTAAAATAATTAATAATTCAGCTAAACAAGAGAGGAGGGAAATCTTAATAGTTATTTTTACTACATAAGAAAATATTTTCTCCTTTTTGTTTACCACGGTTGAATTTTAATGCAATTATTTTATCTGTTTTGTTTGAAGGAAGAAAAGACCAATACCTGATTTCTAAAGACACTGAGATTGTGCAGTAAGACAACTACTCAAATTCTTTGAAGATGTCTTCCTTGAAGATGTCTTCCTTGTCTTCCTTCCTTGTCTTCCTTCCTTCTTTCTTCCTTGATTGTGCTTCCTTTTCATCATTAAATATGGCCGAAAAGATGTCCTCAAACAGGCCAGGAGCTTGTACATCACAAAACTGTTCCATGTCATCAGGATCATACAAATGTTGTCCCCCATTTGTATAGTGCTGTACCAAGGACTTGTGGAGTGCTAAGAGTGCTAAATGTGGTGTCTCCTTAAGCAGTGAGAAATACTTGGTAGAAGAAACATATTGTGGCGTTTCTTGTTTGTTTGTTTTTTGAAAAAAAAAATTGTGTTTGCTGTTTTCATGTGAGAGTTAATGTAAGTTTCTACCTTGGGCATGTGCCACTTTCTCTTAGACAGCCAATATGCACCTGAATGATTGTATTAGTTTACATTTTTCAGCTTGATGATTTAAAAAAAAAACATTAATTAAGATGAACATGCACAAAAAAGGAAACCACTGTTAGAACTTTATATACAGGCTGGATGTTTTGATTATTATTATTAAATGTTAGTTTTCCAGTACAGAATTTTTGTGCTGAGTAAAATACTGCTTAATACTTGGTTCGTTGACCATGTCCCTTTATTATAATATCCATTCGCTTTTCCAAAGATTCGATGATCTTTTCTATTTGCTCAGAAGGAAAATTTGTGATGGTGTCATTTACCAGCTGAGAGAATTCACTGTAACTTTCCTTAGTTATATTGTTTTGTAGCGCCTGTTTTCGCAGTTCTCGTTTTATTAAATGGAAAAGGTTTTCAATAGGATTAATGTCAGGACTTCTAGGTGGAATGGATAACAGCTTAGCCCCCTGGTGTTATTTACCCGCTGAGAGAATTCACTGTAACTTTCCTTAGTTATATTGTTTTGTAACGCCTGTTTTCGCAGTTCTCGTTTTATTAAATGGAAAAGGTTTTCAATAGGATTAATGTCAGGACTTCTAGGTGGAATGGATAACAGCTTAGCCCTCTTAAGTTTCAACGCCCTGTTCGCTGCTGTAGAATTTTAACTCGGGTCGCCATCTTGAATCCAAATTTTGGACCTTCCTTTCCCCGCTCTTCTAAACATGCCGTTTAAATTTTGACGTGCAAAGTTGGCGAAATATGTACCATCCAGATGGTCGTACTCGTTTTCTGTGGCTGATTGCCACAAACAACTTAACAAGTCTTCCACCTGTCCCTTCTTTTCGTCCCTTTGCAGTACACCCGAAACTTGTCCTCTCGCATTTTTTCCGCCAAATTCGGCCTTCTGCTGCGCGGGCTTGGTCTGCAGGGTTTGTTTTGTGAACAAAACTAACGCGGTCGAGAATAAAATGCTATGTCTTCAGTCCAAACTTCTTTAGAATATTTCTTCTTCAACATTCTTGCAAAGCGACAACACAGTTTCAGATCTTTCTCTGTAAAAAGACCCTTCTTTCTTGCTTGCAAATAATGATAGCCCTGTTTATGTAAGTAGCGGCACACAGTTCTTACACTTACTTCTTTCTCGCTTATTCCAGCTTTTTCCATGATGCGCAAACAGGAAAAGCGTCCTTCTTCCTTTCTTAACCAGTGCAAACTCCTGACAAGTTTCCTTTTATCTCGAAGTGTTAACTTACGCGGACGTCTGCCAACATTTACGCGTCCTTTATTTTTACACCTCTTAAGTGAAAACGTCATTTTGCGGTATCTATCCGCCGTCGCACGGGATATCTTGAATCGTCAACATATTTCCTGGATGGAAATTCTTTGTCTTTTCCTAAATAGGATATATAGGCTTTGACCTCCGGGTTTATTTGACCATGAAAAACCATCCTGACAAATGCGCTTGTGAAACTCGTTATAATTTGTGCGCGTCATCAAAAAAGGAGACTTGCGCGCGCCGGCTTTTGATGCCCAAAAAAGGATTCACTTCTAATTAGAAGAACTGAGTTCTAATGTTTTGGATAGATACGAAAGGTTTCACCTTTAGCTATCACGACAGTAAATTACACCCTACACCTATTCAGAGTTTTTTTAATTCCCCCCTCTCCCCTATTCAATGTTGTTTTTTACGAAAACGTTTCTCGACAGACATACTTTAGCAAATGTTAGCAAAAGCGAATTTCAACATTGAATGGGGGGGAGGGGTGAGGACTGTTTTCATTTCTCATACTGCAATTGCTGTAATCACTGCGATAAAACATTGAAAAGAGAAGTTGTCTCAACAGGTTTCGTCCAGGATTGCAGATACAAGGGCTGCGGGAAACAAAACTTGTGTTTGACTAGTGAAATGATCTTTTATTTAGCTTTAAGTTGAGTATTTATTTTGTGTTTATTGTCTGACTTCTGCCTGAGATTCTGTAAAATAAAATTTGTGCTTGGTCTTTTGGTTGAGAGGAGGAGTTATTAAGTACCCGAGTGATTAAAATTTAGACATATTACTATACAGAGGATTGGCGTAAGATTGATATTTTAAGCTAATGTTTTTTGGTTTTGCTTTCTTAGATTTCTGCATGACACAATTCCTGATATCAATAAAACTCACAAAATTTAATGTCCTTGGCTTGTCCTTGTTTTCCTTGCTTTTTAATCTCTATACCCACCACCAGAATTTTGCATTGCATTACATTACCAGGATTTCCCCTTATGTTATATTAATAATGGTAATAGGACTGAGTGGAGTCCAATTCGGTCTGTAATCATACGAGTGATTAACAAAATCGGACGACCGCGAAGCGGGAGTCCGATTTGTTTAATTACGAGTATGATTACAGACAGAATTGGATGACACGAAGTCCAGTTACCAATTAATCAAAACTATGACAAAATTTGAGAAACAAATTAAACTAATCTTCGGTTAAATGGTTAAACGCCTTTAAAAATATTGAAAAACATAACAGTTTACTCCACGAAATGCACAACAACAGCGCGCGCAAAATGACGCGTACTGTCCAATTATACAGGCATGACGCGTGCACTGTCCTATTACACTGTCCAATTACAAGCATGACGCGTACACTGTCCTATTAGTGCTCAAATCGGGCTGCTGATAACCAATCACGTTCGAGAATTTTGTTATAGTTTTGATTAGAAGTAAAATATTATTCCTCTTGATTCCTTTGAGTTATCTTTTATTTCATTAATATAAAATTATTGCCTTTACAAACTTTGAATCAAATTTTGGGTGCTCCTTGTGAGCACCCGCAACTCTTTTGACATTTTTGTCAGTTGCGCTGATAGTTGCTTCGCCTGGATGCAATGTTTGACAATAACGTCAGTTTTCGATTTTTTCCTCATTTTTTTTTCTGTTTTTCTTTTTTTTTTAATCTTTTCCTTCATCCTCTTTCGAAGTTCCATTTTCGAGACCCGCCTCGCCTTGCGCGTCTCTTTAGTTTTCTTCTTTGCTAACTTTTCCAATTTCTTTACAACCTGCAACAAAATGTCAAATAATTTGGTGCGTAGTACAGTGAAAAAACAAAATGGTTCGGAATTACTCCAGTATTAGCAAATTGCACAGAAAAGTCGGCCCAATCTAATTAATCCAAGAAAAAATGGTATACAGAAACGGGTTTTGTGTGAAAGAGCGAACAATTTATCGCTTGTGATGAATGCATTTGTGTATGTTTTTATCTTTTTTCAAAGTTTCAAGGCCCGTGGAACCACCGGCCACTTTTAAATGATCAACATTTCCATCCATCATCCTCGGCAGTTAAAGTCGCTAAAACAAAAAGCTGAATGAAAATGTTTGAGTTAAAAAATTCTTCACAAGATGTGTATTGTAAATAAGAAGCTTTGATGGCTTAGCATTTCATCCATCATGACGTGCACATTGTATAAACATGTTTGATCATTAAGAAAGCCAAAAGACTGGCATAAGATTCCTCTTTAGCTTCAGCTGTTGTAATGATCTGTTTAAAGAGCCCATATTTAGCGGGATAATTTGTGAACAATTTAACTTTAGATATCATGCTTCGATAACATAACGAAATTTACCATGCTTTTTTCACCAATTATATTTCATAAAAATTGTTGAAATTTCTACAATACAAATTTCCTGCATTACATTGTTATGTTCGTGTACCGGCAGCATGCACCCATATATTCAAACATATCAGTTATTTCTCTAAAACCAAAAAAAAATAAACAGCCAGATAAACATGAAACACACAAAATACCTCTTTAGGTTGATGGCAGTCACCAATTCCTGCAAGTGAATGGATTGTTTTGGCTTTGTTTTTTAAAATCTTCGCCACACGCCCAGTCATGCTTGTTATGCAAACTGTTTTCTTTGTGCGCTCACAAATTTGTTTCATGAGGAAGGACTTCCCACTACTGGTGGCCACAGAAAGAAAAGTATTATGGCCAGCCAAAACGACATCCAACACTTTCTTTTGGCAGTTAGTCAAACCGCTAGAGGCAAACGAACAGCAACATTTTTTAAGCTGATCTAAATTGCAGTACCGAAAAGGTCCCCAATTAACAAGAACCGCTGCGTCTCAAAGCACAAAATTACCTTAGAGTTAATTGACATGGCAAAATGTTCTCCTATTATTCATACGTACCTCGTGTTATCAGGTGGAAGAAATTTCTTATCATATTAAAGAGTGATGAAATTCCTGAATTCTTCCAAATAAATCAAAAGTTTTTGGAACTCTTCCCGCCACTGTGCCGTCATTAATCGGGAATTATCTGGCCTTTCCTGGCCTTGGCCTTGAGGCAGCATTCTATTTCCAGATTAAAATCATCCAACTTCCAGAATTAAAGCTCACCAATCAGAAGAAGTGACACTCTCACTTTTACTTCAATTCTGTCAATCAACTTTTCGCATTTTTCACTTCAGTGGCTCCCAACTGGCAGAGACATAACGTGAAAGCGAGTAGTTTAAAACAACGCCAAAATATCAGACCTTCTTAATGTTTGGGCTAAATAAGCTTAAATATGTTTAGCTTAATGCTTCTTCCCAGAGTAATTTTTGTCAAATTACGAAGTAAATTGCCCCTTGAACTAATGTGAAATTCGGAATGCTTTTCATGGTTTTCAGGCGAGTAGAAATACCAGAGCAAATACCTCGAGATTTTAATAGCCTGAGATCTTTAAGGCGAGCGAAAAGATCATTCGGGATGGCATGTTTTGCTCGAAGTTGAATAAGTTCTCTTCTTGAATATTCTTTTGTTCGAGTAGCGGGAAGATTTAAATCCACAGATTGATGTAAGTCTGTCGAATTGGGACCAGGGTTTGCTTGTATATCCATGTGTGTTGTAAGGTCGGTCCAGAATAGACTGCTTGGAAGTGCCAGCGTCAGATTTCTGCGTTTTGTTTGCTTTAAAATGGGAGTTGAGATTCGGCTGTTGGACTCACCTCGACCACGCTTCAAGGTGGTTTTAATGCATACGCAATAAATCGGATGAAAACTCGCCAAATGTTGCTTGGACAGAGCACCTGGAGAATCTCTAGTTGAACAAACATGCTTAGAATCAAATCTAGAGCATTGTGAGATGTTAACGTTTGATCGAATAGGGTACAAAATCCAAAAGCTGAGGAACCATATAAAAATTGCTGCCATTATGGCGCATACATTAATAAATCCAGATAAAACCAAATTTTTACTCATTGGTACCAGGCAGTTGATGGGCAGACTTGAATCCACTCCATCAGTCTCTTTTTTGGGCGAGCACCTTCATCCTGCAGCATCTGCCATGGATTTGGGTGTGTTCCTAGACCCCAACCTTACTTACAACAACCATATCTCCAGAGTTGTATCTTCATGTTTTTCTAAGCTTTGTCAGATAAACAGAGTAAGATCAAGCTTCGATGCTAAGACCTTGGAAATGCTCATTAAGTCTCTAGTTTTTAGCAAGATGCTATATTGCTCGACTGTTTGGGCAAACACGTCATCCTCGAACATAAAAAAACTCCAGCAAGATTTGGTTGCAAAATTGTTACCAACTCAAGGAAGTACGACCACGTGACTCCACCTCTCCGTCAGCTAAACTGGGTGCCTTTAAAAGAACAACTAGCCTTTAGAGATTTAGTATTAATGTACAAATGTCTAAATAATTTAGCACCCAGCTATTTAAGCAACAAGTTTTGTAAAAGGTGTGATGACGAAAAACTCGCCAACACCAGAGCTTGCAAATTCCACTGTTCAGGACCGCAGCAGGCCAAAGAACATTTACATACAAGCCATAAACCTATGGAACAGCCTTGATATTAAAATCGAAAACGCTAACTCTCTGTACTCTTTTAAATCAAAGCTTAGGGATCATCTTCTTTTAAACTTTTAATCATTATTTTATTTAGTTTTCAATTTTATTTGTAAATATTAGTGTTAAGTAGATTTATTTTTTATTGTAAATAGTTTCTGAAAAGCCCTTTGGGGAGATTACCATTAAAGTTCTTAAAGTTCTTAATGCTAGCATTTCAGTTTCATCCCTTGTCATTTTCTTAGAGCTCCGTGCAGGCTCCCAGCAATTTCTGTAATATCGGTTTCAGACATCACACTAGACCATGCGTTCATTAAAAATGGCCGCCATAAAACACGTGCGATAAAGGCAGGTTAATCTTTTATTCATGTTCTAAACGGATGGGAGGGCTCCCTGTGTGTCGGCATGCAGAATTAATTCCCTCATTACAGGAAACCAGCAGTTCATCCATACCACATTCCTTTGCCGCATGCGTCACCCTCGACAAGTTTGGCACCGACTTGCACTGCTTACAGCAGCTAAAGCGAAAGCACAACGAACAAAGAAAATACACAACCAGTAGCTACGCACAGGAACTGTGGCTCTAACTGGACAGATGCAGAGAGGAGGTATTTACTTGAATTGTGGAGGGACAATTTCCCAATCAGCAAGAAAAGAAACAGCACTGTGTGGGAGGCCATCGCAAAGAAGCTTAATTTCATACTAAAAGAGCAGGGCTGAGTCCAACAGTGATCTTGTGGAATTTTTACAACAGAGTCAAAGTAAAGATCAGAAGCTTTTCGAGCGCCTCACCGACAAGGAGGCAGCGAGAGATCTTAAAAGTAAAAAACTTATGTTTAATGCTATAAAAGAAATAGCAAAAAATTTTAAAGGAGACAGTTAAAGAAAGAACTGACTTTCAGCCACAAGTTTTTGTACATCAAGTACAAAGATTTTTAATTTTTAATTTTTAAGAAATCTCTGATTTTATACCTATCACTTTGTCAATTTGTATTACTTTTCCTCAATATATTTCCACCTTTGACTTTTTCAGGCAAACAGAGTGGACAGAGGAACGTGATGTGTTGTTGTTATGTTAAATGTGAGGCAAAAAAGGATGCCTGCACGTGTTCTGGCATGGAATGCCATAGAAGAGAATCTTGATGGAAATAATAATAATAATAATAATAATAATAATAATAATAATAATAATAATAAGTATTAGGAGTATGATGTTTTAAACATTAAAATTAAAACATTCAAGAAAAGCACTCATCGTGTTTAACCTCCAAAGTTTCAACTTAGGGACAAAAGAGTAATGATAGAGATGGGCGCTCTCTCGAGAACAAAATTTACCAACATTATTTTCGTTTATACAATTGAAATCCAAATTAGGAAATGGTCATTTCACCGATCTCTCTTATTGTCTTTTCTAGTTCTCTGTTAAGCAGTTTTAATTTAGCCCATAGGCGTTTGTCTTGTAACACTTTCTTCCTCAGTTTTCTTTGTTTCTCTTCTTTGATCTCTGCCTCTGTGCGGTCTAGAAAATATTTGTGACTTGAAAGTGAGATGTATTTGCGTCGAGACATACCAGGAATCGCTCCAAAGACAAATGAAATATATCAATGGTTTCACCATTTTAGCAATATAAAATCACTCTTTATCAAATGCCATTCCTGAACAAAAAACAAAAAGCATTCCACACAATCCCGCAAACCACACTTCCCCTTTATGCAAACACCAACAATATATTACTAATATAATTGCAGTTTTCAAAACAGTGGTATTCAAAGATACTACCTTACTGTATAGTGTAGATGTTGAGTGTAATATTTTGCCTTAAAATTGCAACCTGATATTTTTTCTTTGTTTAATATCCATTAATATTTCTTGACAGCTTACTGAGAGTTATATGGTAAAATTCTGTGTCTCAGAATACAATTTTTGTTAAAGGAATGGGCCTAATATCATAAAAATATTTTAGGTGCCAATGGATTAAAAAGTAGTTTATTGAAGGTTTGTCGCTGGCTGTGTTTTAGATGTTATTTTCCAAGACGTTTCGGCTATTGCTTAAGCCTTTATCAGTTAAAAAATCAAAGCTTTCACACGCAAATTAAAATAGCAGCACGTTAGCGCGCGCTTTTAAATTAACGTGTAAAAGTTTGAAACAAAAGAAACGTGGCGCGAAACTCATGCGCGTGACGAGGACTTGCAAACCTCTGGGATGACAGCATGGTCGTGGCAGAGTGCGGATCCTTAATGGACAACCAGGCTTCCAAAAAGAGTCGCTTGTGGTAATTTGGCTCATGTCCAACTACATTGAAGGCATTGAAATCCATGTGGTGATTATTTTCATGTACATGGAAGGAGATCTTTGAGTTATGGTCGAACATGGCCACTGCCCGTCTGTGTTCCGCAATCTGGGTCTTTAATGGTCGCTCCGTTTGACCGTAGTATACAAAATTACAGTTGGTGCAATTGATTTTTTGCGAAAAACCTTAAACAAACTATGTCATCCCCTGACTACAATAACACTATTTTCAAATGGATTAAAAAGTGTTGATCATTCAGGGAAATGCCAGAATTGCTGCTCTTATGATGTGTACCTGTTCATCTGGCAAATTGCCATTTCCAGTGACCCTGATTCTCTTTAGCTCATTTTGCCTAGCAGTTCTCTCTTTTTTTCTTAACTTGTGTTGCCATGTCTTCCCATCTCTTTTTGACCTTATTTTCAATAATCCACAAACATCAACTGAGTTTCAATGTTACAGTCATGATAAATTATATGGATACAGTATAAATATTTACAAATTTTAAATTTAAATTTTTTTCAGGTCTTCAGTAGTATAAGGCCGCGTTTGCATTTATCATATATACATTTCATTGCTACTGCTGGACACATTTATTTATTTCACATACACTTGGGCCGAGTATCATGTCCACCATATAAAGGGATTACCCATATACGACCGCTCTCATGTGGCTTTGATAGCTCAGTGGTAGAGCATTGCACTGGCAACGCAAAGGTCGTGGGTTCGACTCCCGCTCAGACCCTGAAATTTTTTTCAGGTCTTCAGTAGTATAAGGCCGCATTTGCATTTATTATATATTTATTGTCTACATAGTTTTTCAATTTTATAGTCTAGTTTTTCAATTTTAAATTTTATAGTATAATTTTTGTATTTTTATTGAATAGATAATCATATTTAAATTTTTACATTGTAATTTTTAGAATACATGTTCACTTTTAAACGAGTGCAAGGCTCATTGGTGATATGTGTTTAAATAAAGTACTTACTTACTAAGTCACAAAAATGTGAAGATCACACACAATGTGTACGTTAAATGGTTTGGTTTTAGACCCCTAGCCCTCTGAACTAATTTTAAATAAGCTTCAAACAGGCTTCCCTTTGAAAACTTTGGACTTTGACCAACTTTGTCAATGTGACCCTGACTCTTCTCACAAATGTCCAAAGACCTTCTGTTGGATGGGTATGATTATCTTCTGAAACCTAACACAATACCTGGTATAGTATCTTATTTTGTAAATTAAATGGTATATAAATCCAGCACTTGATTAATCATAAATTAAAGACAATGATTTTTGGTATTAAATCTGAAGTAGCACTCACTTGCTCAATGCTCTTCCTTTCTCGGGTAATAACAGCATCTACTGCCTGCATTATTGCCTCCCGTGCCTTTTTCTTCTTTTTATTGGAAACAGTATTTGTAAATTTTGATTTTAGAACACCCTAAGGATGCCAGAAGAATGAATCAGTTTAAGGAATGAAAAGCTTTCAACCTCACTTTATTAATTACAAGAATTACGCTAAAAGTCGAACAGTTTGTTTTGACATAGATTTTTCATTTTACTGAAAAATGCCAAAAGTTGTTGAAAGAAAATAAACTTATTGCTGACTTTGCATCTCTGGCCTTAGCACATCTCTGGCTCCTTACTCTTTTAATGGACAGAGGGCAATAATCAAGTTGTTACAGTGTATATCCGTAAGTATTCATAACCTTTACTTTGAGCAACACAAATTACTGGAATCTGTTGTCTAAGACCTGCACATAATTGGTGTTTTTGATAGTAAGATTAAAAGGATCACATTGCAAAAAAAAAATCGCAAATCACACAAGAAATGTTTCCGTTGTATTCAAGGCTAAAAAGTATCTCACATTTGATTGCCAAACTAAGGGTCTGTTTACGCTTTACACTTTTACTAGCCGGGGTCGGCTTGCTGCTAAGTGTGGAAAAATTAATGTTCACATGAACCCTGGTTGCCTATTCCTGCTGATCCTGATCAGCCAAAAACTGGAAATGGGTAACTATAAAGTGGCATGTACTAAAACCCGAAACAACGAAACGAAACCACCGAAACGAAACCGCCGAAACGACCGAAACCACCGAAACGAAACCAGCGAAACCACCGAAACCAGCGGCCGAAACGACCGAAACGAAACGGCCGAAACCACCAAAACCAGCGAAACCACCGAAACGAAACGGCCGAAACCAGACGGCTAAAACCACCGAAATGACAGTCTTCTCCGCAGCTCGAGCATTGGGTAACCTTTCAAAAAAAACGGCTCCTAGTTCTTCTGTAGCCAAATACCCTGGATACCAGAAGTTACTTTGCCCCCGCCCCCCCCCCTCCAATGATAACAGATAGAAATACCTCCAGGGCACCCATGGTAGTATCGGCTCCCCGATATCTTTAGTCTTGCCATGTATCCTAACAATTACTAACAAGGAACCTGCAGCTGATTTCCTGTCCCTACTGCGCAGTCTCGGGGTTTGTTTTCCTTTTATTTTTGTTTTGAATTTGTTACGTTACGCTTGGGTAATAGCGTACATGAAGTGATATAGTCCGCCATTACGTTTCGTTCAGGGATGCTGGACAAGCTGAAGACACGTCGGATTGGAATGGTGGATTGGAATATCTGTCCCCAATAATGAAGAAGAGGTAAGTTTCTCTCGGAATTTTATTTTTGCTAGTAAACATCCCTTCGCGTGAGACTCGCATAGGCATTGGAGGCGGACATCGCGCAGTACGGATCTGGTAATCATCAAATATGTAGTATTGGTTGATGTCGGCGTTCAATATTTCCCAGTGTATAAGTTATACTTTATTAGTGTATCCCCCCCCCCAGGAAATAGGATTTGCAATACCAAATTCAAAGTCAACAATCTTTTAATAAATACATTATTGCTGTTGTTTGTAAACGGAACGTTTCATCACCGGCACCGTCCAACACGTACTATCACATTATAAATGCTTCTAGGAAAGAGATACAATTGTTTACCAACAATGTGTCTTAGTATCGGCGATGAGTTTTTTGTTACACATGAAAGTTATAGCACATTCAAAGAGTCAAGTTATCCTTGTTGTCGCTTACTAAACGTATCAATCAATCACGTCCATGGCGAAATGTGAACAAAATATAAAGTTAAAACAGTGAAGACAAAGATCATTCTAAACGTCTTCATTTCCCTACAACTACAACATTAGAAGTGAAGAATTGGTAATCGGCAAGACTAGCTAAGACGTATAGGCTTTTACTACCAAAAACCTGCTGCTCGTTATTAGAAGCTGAGAATTGTCAGTACACAAAAAGGTTTCACCGAACGAGCAAAAATACCTCAACAAACTGCTGTGGAGCAGCATAAAATTTCTCTTGTACAAATGATTTACTATAACAGGTGATTTACTAAAACAAAAAAAAGAAACAAACTTAAAAACGAGAACTTGGGTGAGGGGCTAATGAAATGTCTGACGAGTCTGCGAATTCTAACTTTTCCTACACCAAACCCAATTAAAAAAAACCTAAATTGAACGGCTAACGTGTTTACTTGATTCGACTGACTTGTATTTTCATATATGATCACTTAAACTTTAAGACTGAGTTTGTGAAAGTTTAAACCATAAATTCAAACTCATTCTCGAGCAACTTCCAGTGTACTGCAGTAAGTTTTGGCTTTATTTCAGGAGGGATTCTTAGCGCTGACGGAAGAAAGTCTTGGTGCTTTCTTTTAACACAGCTTGGCTTCAGGTGGTAGTGGCAGTTTTGTCGTTCCAGGGAGACCTTGAGACCTCCATCTGGCTTCTTGAAAGACCTGTATTCTCTGTTTACCACACAAAAGTCGTGCGGAGGTGGCGGGACATGTGGAGGTACTCGTATCGCCTGGCCACAGCCGTAACACATTCTGACTTGGGTACCCTCCAGAGCCTTTAAGGAGAAATAGTCGTCATTAGTGGTTGACGACCCTGATCCCGACAATTGTAGTAATGCAGAAGCTGCCATGGAGCTGGAATCGTCAACCGGAATGCGTTTTGATGGTGTAGCTGGACAGGAGGACTGGATTTCCATTAGTGGTCCTCTGTGGTTATTAGCTCTGCCTTTCCTTTTTGTCGACACTTTCTTTCCAGCAGATCTTGGCAAATCGTTACTCACAAGGTGATATGGGTCAGGCTCATTTCTTTTCTTTCCCACTTTTGCCAAAAACTCTGGAAGGCATAGTTCTTGTTCTGCAACTGCCAATGAGTGGGCACAGATCATAGCTGACTTGAACTTTTGACACGAACATTTTAGACCCCCACCTGGATTGACGCTAACATGGCAGGGTGGTGCACATTCACCATCATAGACGAGCCGTTGTGTTCCGCTTTTGTCCCAAGGCACTGACAACACTCCTTCTTTTTCTTCCAAGATCTTCGATGCAGAACACCACATTTGCTGGAGGTTGCTGCCGGACAACGTCGTGATTCCACAGTCCTGGGAGGGTACGGAAAGGGTGGTGTGATTTGCACTTCCCACTGACTCAGAGTCTTTGTCAACTGACTTTGCAAGCTTGTCGAGTGGGCTGTTTAAGCAGCGCTTGATGTGTGCATCGCGTTGGGCTGTGTTCATCCCCATCCATTTGTCAGCTTTAATTTCTAGGTGCTTGAAATCAGAACTCAATCGTAGCTCTCCCATCTCGTGTACTGCCTTTACCAACTCTTGCTCTTGGCTTTGGACAGCAGATTCCAAAGAGATACAGAAATCTGCCCATTCTTTCTTTCTGCCGGCATTATTCTTGACCATGCTGTTACAACATTCTGGCGTGTTTTGAGTATAGAATTCCGGAGGGCTACCAAGACCTGCTTTTTCACGGACAGGAGCGATCACGTTGTCTTTCATGACCATTGCAATGTGGCGTTTGAACCACGAGTGGAACTGGGGCTCACCAGAATGCTGGGTGGCTTCTAACACGCGCCACTCTGTTTCCAAAGCGTCAAGCATCTCGTCAAATTCTTTGGCTGAAGTGGCATCTACGAGTGCTTTTGTTTTTGAATCGCCCTTGCGCCTTCCGAATACTGTATTCAGAATGTTTTGCCGAGCATCGCTTTTAAAGGATAGCTTGCGCAACTTGCCCTCAATATTCTCTGACAGGTGAATCTTGCATCTAAGATGGACTGCATCTGGGAGTTCGCACACAAACGCATTAGCCAAGTTAATTTCACTGTCCGTTCCGAACGCTGTCAAGGCTTCAAAGCTCTTGCAGTGGGACTTGAGATTACTTGCCAAATAATGGTAGTCTTCAAATTCTTTCGTCATATGGATAATCGACGGCCCAATGATGACTGGATGTTTTCCAGATTGTTTGTTAACAAACATCTGGTGCTGAAAAGAGGTGAGCGTAACGAAAAAGTTACCACAATTGAAGGTGGCATCAACACCGAGTACTGAACCATACTTTTGGGATGCACACATACGAGAAAGCTGGGTGAGCTGAAAGTCTGTTGCTTGAAATGATCGGGGTCGAGTACGGCTCTGTGATGTCGGCCGCTGAAATGCAAAATCTCTAACAAATGTTCCCTTATTCAAAAGTTCCAATACGTCATAGAATTCATGACGCTGTGAATTCTTTGTAATCTGTTGTTTGAGGTTGTATGCCTGTTTACGATTTCTAGGCACATCAGCCACTGCTTCAATACCAGAGCTTCCTCCACCGTCTTCAAAGCATTCTTCTACGGCCTTTCGGCAAGTCTCAGTGGAGCATTTTTTCTTTAGCTTGTGAAGAACCGGACGCGATGAGCGCATGTAAGGAGAAGCATTTTTATCTTTTGCATTCCCATGCTTTGCTAGATTCACGGGTACTTCGATGCCTCCTTCGAAATAGTATTGGACAACTGCCAACGGCATTACTTTACCTTCACAATCTCGCACTGTTGCAATCATCTTTCTAAACTCTGGGGTGTGAGCGTGGCGAAAATAGTTACGACACAAGGTGTAGATGTTGTTGTCCAAGTGCTGGATATCTCCTAGCTCACCTTGATACTCCTCGGCTGTCAACATACCAGTGTCATCTTCAACTTCAATGCAGTATTTTCGTCTTGGTTTGCTGTGTCCAGTCCAGCTGCCATTGTCATCTCCGTAGCTGACAATATCAGCTTCAAAAGACGTAGTGTCAACAACAAATGCCGCATGATGTCGAACTCCCCGTGGCACACGCTTGCAAACTTTTTCATCGGGCGTATCTTCTCCCACAATAATGCCAAGTAGGCGCCCTGCAGTAAAGCCTTTCACAGCCCTTTCCAATATCGGCTGGGAACTAGGATCATCATTTTCCTTTTCATCTTTTTGGCCAGACGACCTCCCCACTGTATCACTAGTTATCATACGTTGATCATACGCTTCTGTTTTGACGGCATCATCAACTTTACTTGCTTTCTTGTGCTGTCCAATAACACTTGCTTTGTCGGTATCATCTAATTCACTCAATCCACCAGTATCATCAGCGCCTGTTAAGCTGTCATTATCTGAGCTGGAGTCCACATATACTGGTTCTGCTTTACTCCCCTAAAAGAGTGAGCCATATTTATAATTAGAATTAAACTTTCTTTGGAGAAAAACTGAAGATTGGCCGAATAACGTATTGGTTACACTGTACTTTTCTATCTGCCAATTGCCAACTTACTATCAATTTAGGAGTTGTTTAGGCAAAGACAAGGGAGCGTTAAGTAATAACATTGTTATGATGTCACTAATCTATTTTATAACAAAACTAGTTAAGAGTACTTACACCTGGTGTTCCTCCAAAGTGTGAATTTTCTAACTTAGGAAATTTCGCGTCAACACCTTGAACACTGCAAAACAAAATCCTTATTCTCAGAGATCATTTATTTTGAAGGGGAAAGGGGGAGGGGAGGGGCTGGTAGACTATGATTGATAATTCCTGTGATATAGGCAGGAACATAGTTTAGCTTGGGTCATTTTTCGTGTAGTTTTCTTTCATATCATAATAGTTTTAATTCTTATATTTGTTTATAGACTTTTACCGAGAGGAACTACCATGAATAAATAAAGTCATCCATCTATCTATCTAACCCCTTCTTCATCAGAACTGTTTACCTGGTCCCTTTTGCATCACTTGTACAGTCATAAAAATTAAGCCCAAAAAAGAGCTGACATTGCTTTCACTCTTTTATCTGTTAACCAGGTTGACTATATTTAGTTGATGCTGTTTGGTACCCAACAAGATCGGGCAGGGGGCGGGGGGAGTCTGGGGCCATGATTTCTTTGAAAAAATTAAACTTTCAGAACCTCAGGACTGCTATTTAAAGCATTCTTGCAGAATTTTTCTTCCACCACAGGTATTATAGATGCCATCATTAAGGGGAATCATTTTGAGTGACCCCCTGAACACATCATATAATTTTTTCTGTCAACCCTCAGTCGAAAGCCATAGTGTTTGATATGGCTCACTTTCAAATCCCAGCACCACCCCCCAACCCAACCATGTACAAAAATTAATTATGGTCCCTCAATAGTCTGAAAATAATGCGGTATGCTGATAACTGTAATTAATTGATGAGTCAGCAGTAAAAATAAATATGTTCAATAACAAATATCCAAAAATAGACAGAACACTTATATTAATATACATTATTAATGGGCCGGAACATCATGTCATTGACATCAGTATAATTTTTGATAAAATTCAAACCTTTTTCTCTTCTTCTCAAGTTCTTTTAACAACTTCTTTGTTTCACAAATCTGAAAGATTATTGCATGGCATAGTGTCACCAATAGCAAACAATTTTATTGACCAAAATGCCTCCCATTTATTAGTAGAACAATAATTATTTAAATAAGTGTGACTTCTTGTGATTGTTAGATGTGTTTAAGGGAAAAGAGGGGTTCGGGGTTGATGTATTTTATTTTATTTTATACATAAATGGCCCAAAATAGTCTCTCATTTTATTAAACCCTGCCCAGAATGCCCCTAAAGTTGCGAAATGAGTGATGAATCGCGTGACGTGTTTGGTCACGCAATATGACCTTATACATTTACTGCTCGTATCATTGACAGTGATTTTTTCAAAGCAACTCAGTTTAGTAGAAAGCCTGGGTAGAAAGCAATTTTCCTGCAAGCAGCATTTGGAATAGATGTCATGTTAAAGTACCGTAAAATACATAAAGAAGCTGGTTGTTGGCTAGTGACATCGAGTATTAAAGAAATTACCAACTATCAAGTCAGTCACTAAGCTTATATATTATAAAACTTGACATTACTTTTATCCTCAGTTATGGTACGCAACAATTATTCCTTTTACCTCTTTCATAATCTAAAAGTATCAACGATTTCCATGTAAGCTTACTTTATAGGTAAGTCCTAGGTATTAGGAGTGACAAAATGCAAGTAAGCTTGTTTTTATCCGTCCAGAACATGAACAACGATGATCCGCGTAAAGAATCTGAAAGAATCTACAACTTCTGCTCGTCACACTATCAATAACTCCATTTCTGTTGTTGTAGACATTAAACTAAGTATTGTGTCTTTCCTACCATTCGAAAACTAAGAAAAACACCCACCTTTTTTTCGATATCGTTCTTGCCCGAATTGCCCTCTCGTTCAGCCATCTTACACTCCGGTTTTGGCGCGAATTTGTGACGTCACAAACCCGACATGCTAACCTGTTCCCAGGACTCCTAATCCACAACCTCCGTTTGACTGTTCCGGCTGTTTCGCTTTCCGTTTCGTTTCGGTGGTTTCGGCCGTTTCGTTTCGGTCGTTTCGGTGGTTTCGGTCGTTTCGGCGGTTTCGTTTCGGTGGTTTCGTTTCGTTGTTTCGGGTTTTAGTACATGCCCTATAAAGTAACAGAATACCACTTTTATTTTACAAAGCCTGGTCTCACTGAGCTGTGGTGGCTTATAATGAAAGAAGAAAACCAACAAACATGGCTACAGGTATCAAAATGCCAACCCAGTGTTCGCGGAAATTTTTTATGAAAATTGTCAACCCTTGTATGAACCTGAGTTTCAAAAAGGGTTACCGGTCAGAAAGACTTTTTGATTAATCCTACAGAGGATTGACTGAAAAATGGTCACCCAAAATCGAATAAATTCTTTTAGGGGAAATACAAGGGAAATGTTGTTAGAAAGAAGAAGACATGGAACCCCCCTTGATTGCCCTCATAAAGTGCAGTTTAATGGGTTCTCATGTCAGCGTTGAGTTTCCGTAAAACACGGGCCAATGCATTTTCTTTCCTGAAGACACCAAGTGACTTTCCCTATTTACGATTATTGCGACCTAACGGCACTTTTCTTAAAGTTTGTTACATTAGTGGTCACCCGGTTATTACATTTGTGGTTAAGAGTTTTATTACATTAAAGGTTAAAAAGTTATTACATTAGTGGTTAGCATATTTGTTACATTAGTAATTAGTACATTAGTGGTTGATATTTATTACATTAGTGGCTAGTATAACATTAGTGGTTAATTATTATATAAGTGGGTGATACAATGCTCTGCGACCAACTAAAAACTTTGTTGGGCTATAAAAATCATGCATGTACCAGATGACAAACAAATATGTGACTCACGGATCTTAATAATAAAATATTTTTTGTTTGTCTCACGACGTAGTGTCACTTGTGATGTAGATCGCGACGTTTTGACTGCACACTGCTAGTCTTTATCAGGCGATGAAGAAAGAGGCAGAAAATTGGCAATGAAAAGAATTTTTTGATGAAACAGGCAATCAGCCTGAGGAAGATGTCATAATTACATACTACAAGATAACTCCCACTGTGGCACAACACATTTAACAGAGAGGAAACTACTTTCTGCTTATTGAAAGAGTCATAACAGAAGAAATACCTTGTCTTACATCCTGCCAAGATGTTTTGATGTTGGACATCCTCCCATGTTCATTCCAAGGAGATGGCCACAAAATCAGAAAAGGTTACTAGTAACACAGAGGTAAAGGTAGCCCAGTGACAGAGGCACCTGCCTTACGCATTTGACATGTATTTATTGCCACCAATGGCTGAACTTTGAGAGGCTAAAAAACTGTTTTGTTCAATTTTAAAAAATAGTTTATGATTATGAATGTTAAACCGTCACTGCTGATGGAACAGATTGTGTGTGAAACTTCGCATGACTATCATAAACAGGATCACAACCAATGTATTTTCTCCTAGCAGGGTTGAAACATTTACAAGGAATGCCTTGGAGTAATAGTTGAAAATGAAAATACCACAGATGGGATCAGGCAGGCTTTGAATCAGTTTCTTTCTTATGTTCCTCAAGACTTACTCTAAAAGCTGCTAAATGCGTGTATAATTGTTGATTTGTGATTACACTGACACAGAATGGGATGGGCTTTCAATCGGCTTCAGTCATAGCTGCAACGTCTGCAAAACAGAGCAGCATGCATAATACAAAAGAGGGCAACAACCTAAGGATGTCTTAGAATGTTAGGGTGGGTAGATTTGGAAACCAAGAGGAAAGCCCACAATTGCATTTTAGTTTTCAAATGTTTAAAAAATTTAGTTCCTCCATATTTGTCGGATTATTTTATTAGAAATTGCACCGTTCATTCATACAACATGAGAAAAAAGAAAGACATTCACTTGCCGAAACCCAAGTTAACGCTGGGGAAAAGGACATTCAGATACTGTGATGCGCTTCTTTTTAATAATTTACCTACTTCTATAAAAGAAGCAACATCGCTTCCCCTTTTTAAAAATCTTCTTGGTCTTCATTTTAGACAGTAGTTTGAAATTTATACAATAATTATAATTCACTTGTATTTTTAAGCGCTTTTCCCCGTATTTATCCTTGTAAATATTAATTTTTATATCTATATGTAGTCATAATTTACGCAGGGCCCCTTTTGATACCAGCCAAGTGCTGATTGGGCCACCCTGCCTTACAAAAGTTGATCTTTACCTCTATTTAACAGAGTTGTGGTTGTTGGTGACCAACTTTCTGTGGCAAGAGCTGTCAATTGCACCTCGTCACTTGAAAAAAGGGATTTACTCCTGACGATAGATTGGGTGGCCAGCCCGGCACAGTTATCAGATTTGATAACCACGGCCAAAACAAACCATTAGCCAATCAATCTCCAAGTTTGAGTTCATGTGAAATGTTCTCATGGCAACAGTTCTCATTTTAATATGGCGTCCATTTCAAGAAAGCTTGTTTATGCGGCTCTCAGTTAAATGCGATTCAAATTGTACACTAAATTTAAGATAAAAAAGTCTAGATTTGAATTTCCTCTGGACCGCATGCATTTATGTTTTTAAATTCTTGTCGAAAATAACAGACAAAGCATATTTAGATTAGGTCATCAAACGCGCGCGGTCTTAGATCTTAGGTCTTAGGTTTCCGGACATCCGGAGTTTATTAGCTTTTATTGTATTCCCCTTGCTTGTAAAATAGCATTTCTCCAAATTTGTTGAGACTTTTGAATTTGTCCAAGTGTACTGGTACACCAACAAAACCGTGAATGCCTTTCTTTGAAGCAATTTCATCACCAACGCTGCTAATATTTATTAACTAAGACAAGAACGAAACCGATACAAAGGTAGAGAAATAAAAGATGCGTTGTTTATTGAGTTCATACTCAGAACTTCTTCGTCTCAGTGCCTTAGGCGGTCAGTTGCTTCGATGATCTGTTGAATAAAGAAATATTTGGGTTAATAAGTGTGACAAGATGAAAGAGAAAAATATACCGTCTACCGCAGTCACGCGCTTCGAATTTACATAACAATTGTTCGGAGCCGATATGTTGAAGATTGAAAAGTAGTGTATTACTTGCTCTGAAAGCGTGTTGCGCGAAGAATAAGTTGAATAGATCTGTTACTCGTTCTGTAAGCGGATTGCACGAAGGATATATGTTGAACAGATGTGCATTACTCGTTGTGAAAGCGTTTATAACACAGTTATAACAAACAAAACAAAGCCCGCTCATTACAAATTCAAAGACTTTGTGACTGCGTGCCGCGATAACAATTTTGCTCATAATACTTCGCTAATTTCACTGTCTACCACTAAACGACTGTAGACGGTACCACTTCGCCCTCTAAACATAAGCAGTAAAGAAACAAACGAACGATTTTCTAGATCCGTATGCAAAATGAAAGAGATAAATATACCGTCTACCGCAGTAACGCAGTTCAAAATATTACATAACAATTGTTCGAAGGATATGTCCAAGATTGGAAAGTAGATGTGTAGTACTCGTTCTGAAAGCGTGTTGCGCGATGGTTAAGTCGAATGAAATCAGGGAGCAGAAAACCATTTGTCGCAAACGTGAACGGTGCTGGCGTCGTTCCGGTCTTGCGTCTGATTACCAATCCTACGTCGAACAGTGCCTTGTTGTAAAAAACACTATCTTCAAATCAAAAATGGATTATTACTCCAATCTTATCGACGAGGCTGGAAGCAATAACAAGTCCCTTTTTCGCACCATCGACCGCCTTCTCCACAGGAAGCCCGAGAAGTGTCTTCCGACCTGTTCCTCGGCTACAGAACTAGCCAATAATTTTGTTACTTTCTTCGAAAATAAAATTATCAATATTAGAAGTAAACTCGAAGTTAACGTAACGTCTGATCTCTTCTGCACCTTAGATAAATCGACGCTTGACTGTCAGCTGAACGCCTTTTCACCTACTTCAATCATTGAACTTTCGAAGGTTGCACGTACTGTTGAGTCTAAGTCTTGTAGCCTGGACCCTCTGCCTGCTGTTTTGTTAAAAGAAAACTTTGACATGCTTCTACCAACACTATGTAGGATTGTAAACTTGTCCCTGGAATCTGGATATGTGCCTATTTCTCTAAAAACTGCCGTCTTATTGCCACTACTCAAGAAACCATCACTGGATCACGAAATTCTCAGTAATTATAGGCCTATCTCAAATCTCAAGGTCATTTCAAAAATGATCGAAAAAGTTGTTGCAGTACGTCTTCAAGACTACCTGGAAACCAACCAACTTAATGAACCGCTACAATCAGCCTATAAGCGACTTCATAGCTGTGAAACTGCTCTTGTACGTGTACACAATGATATTTTGCGTGACATTGACGATCGTCACTGTGTTATACTCCTGCTACTGGATCTATCTGCTGCTTTTGACACTGTCGATCACGACATTCTACTAGGAAGATTGAACTCCAAGTTTTCAATCTGTGGCACTGCTCTTGAATGGTTTCGTTCATATCTTACCAACCGCACACAATTTACCTTAATCGATGGAACTAAATCGCAGTCTCATGAGCTCAAATGTGGAGTCCCCCAGGGCTCGGTCTTAGGGCCTATCCTGTACTTACTTTATACTGCACCACTGGCTGACATTCTACGACATCACGAAATGCAATTTCACTTCTACGCTGACGATACTCAGCTACCTATATATCTCTTTTTCAACAAACAACGATGTCGAATTAACCAATACAATCGGAAAAATCGAGGAATGTTTGTCTGATCTTGACAAGTGGATGTCTATTAACAAGCTAAAACTGAATAAGGACAAAACTGAACTTCTCTACCTTTACTCGAAGCACAATCCGCAGCAGTCTCTACCTCCAATCCGTTTTGGTCAAGATATAATTCAGCCATCTCAATTTGCCAGAAACATCGGTGTGATATTTGACAGAACCATGACTATGCTTCCACATATCAGTTCTATTTGTAAATCTGCCTCTTATCATCTTCGCAACATCTCCCGTATAAGGAAATACTTATCCACGAAAACAACCGACATCTTGGTCCATGCTTTTGTATCGTCCAAACTCGACCACTGCAACTCTCTCTTGTATAATGTGCCGAAGTACGCTTTAAAAAAGCTCCAGTCTGTTCAGAACGCCGCTGCTCGACTTATCACTTGTTCCCGAAAATACGACCACATCACTCCAATACTGAAAGAACTACACTGGCTTCCTGTTTCTGAACGCATTAAATTCAAGATTCTGCTACTTACCTTCAAAGCTCTCCATCAACAATCTCCTATCTACATTCAAGATTTGCTAACGTACTACCAACCTTCAAGAACCCTCCGATCATCACACTCTTCACGTCTCAACCCTGTCAAATTCCACCTCAAGTCCTATGGGTCTCGAGCTTTTTCTGTTTCCTCGCCTGAACTTTGGAACAGTTTGCCTGTTTTTATCCGCTCGTGTGACAATTTAAGTTCTTTTAAATCAAAACTCAAAACGTTTCTTTTTAAAACTTATTACTCTTAGCGATTTTTACTTTTTATTACTTTTAATGCAAATTTTTAATTTTAAGATTTTTTCAGCTAATTTTAACAAAATTTTTATTGATTTTATTATATATATATATATATTTTTTTAAACATTTGTAAAGCGCCTAGAGCAGGCCTGGATAGGTGCTATAAAAATATATTTAATATATAAATTTAGGCAAGCCTAAAAGCGGAGCTCCCCAGTTAATTATTTTGCACTTTATTGAACTCTGAATTCTGGCCATTGTAAAACTTTAAGGCTAAGAATTTTATATTCGTTTTATTTTTTTAATAAATAATAATTAATATTTTTCCTTATTTCTTTTTTACCGTGTCCGGGGTGGGGGGGGGGGGTACTCCCTAAAATTTACTATGGGGGTGTGCCGTTGAGTTGCTGAGACTCTGGACCTGTTCCAGAGACAAAAGGTTCAATTTGCGACCCTGTTCCAGACAAACACTGCAAAGTAGGTACCCTGTTCCAGCAATATCCACAATGGAAATATATGAAGATAGATATAAAAACACTACCGTACATCACAAAGCTCTCACTTGACTTTCGTCTGTGGCTTGGAGATAAAGCGATGAAAGGAGCGGAGTTTCATAGCTATATACTTGATAGTGTTTAATCAGGATTCTGGGAAAACAATCAACCCTGTTCTAGAGTCAAAAGGGTGATTTGTATACCCTGTTTCAGAGTCAGAGAGACAAAAAGCATACCATGTTGAGCGGCACATACCCGTATAGCTCTTATATGGGGGTACCATCCCCCCCTCCGGGTACCGTGTACAGCAACACCAAATAAGAGAACAAACAAAATCAATCAAAATGTTATAATTCCACCGAAAGCATTATCATAAAGAAGTCTGGATGGGAAATTATGTTGCAAAACGGGCAATTATGTTACCTTCATGTAGAAAAAAAGGAGGGAGGAGTAGGGCTGCATGTCGGGGTAGATAGGCATATCACATGGCAAATAAGGCATTTTTGTTGTTGCTTTACCAGCTTTAAAAGAAAGAAAAAATCACTTTACATTTAGAGTATAAAGGAAATAACAAACATCTACATTTATAATAAGGTTGATTTTAATTTTTTTCATTCACTCATTTATTCATTTTCATTTTCACTATTTGCCGATATTTTAATTTTGAATGGAAATGGCAGAGGTTATAGCTAATGGTTTACAGCATGTTGCCCAAACCAAGCTAACTCCAAGCAAACCAGAGTGAAAGCTAACCACAAGCAAACTAGAGTGAAAGCTAACCGCAAGCAAACCAGATGAATAAAGCTAACTGCGAGCAAACAGGGGTGAACCTAACTCCGGAAACAAAGAAGTGACATTCTGTCATTCCACCGAACAGGGTCACCCCATCCCCAACCCCCCCCCCCCAAAAAAAAAAAAAAAAAAAAGAAAAGAAGAAGATAGCACCTTGTTCACTTTTACATGTCTTTTGACTCCCCTTCCTCTTAAGGGGTTTCACTTCACTTACAGAAAAAAAGCAAAAATTCTGGGAAGCTAGAATATTGTTTGTGAGTCTCAAACTCAGTTTTGCTATTTGATTACCCAGAAAAAAAAATAGAATCATGTCTGCTTGTGTATAAAACTATGCAAGAAAAAATATAACATCAATACTTTGACTACTCTTTTAAAAATTTGTTTGTATTATTGTCCACATCTTTATGGAGTCATGTTGCCCATTTGTCATGGAGTTCACAAAGTAAGCAAGTGAGTCACAATTTGGTTGCTACATGGTACCTTATGGATACTGCAAATTTTATCTGGCTTTAGAATATTTCACTTATTTTAAAAATATAGCTGTTCTTATAAATTGTACACAGCATACAATACATAAGAATGAAATTGGTAATGCATATTGCTTGCAATAACGGTTTTAAACTCACCTATACTTTAGAATTACAGTACCACCAGTTTCAGCATAACTAATCCAAATTCAAATAATTACATTGCTTTGTAACTCCACTGCCTCCCCCAAAGTCAACCAAAGATCTTATCATATAATTAGACAACTACATGTAAGTCCTGTGTAGTTGAGGGCTCAAAACATTTGGACACTTGCAGGTCATGTTAACTGGCCAAACAGATTTTAGCTTGGTCACATGTGGTTTCTTACCAGTCAAAACATTGAAAATAGCAATTTTAAACTACCACCATTTCTGCTGTTACTGTTTTCGCTGCATATTTTTGAAAAGATCACTTCATAATTCCCTTGTTACATCTAACAAGATGTGAAAGTGACAGGTCAATCAAGAAGTCGTTTTCTGAAGTACACTGTAAATAGGTTAACATTTAAAATCTAAATTTTGCTTATTTGCAGCTTTTCTTGATTTTAATTTACATGTAATTTACTAGTCTCTTAAAAATAGCATCATGACGACACCCAAACATCGAGCTGGATTTAATCTTTCCTGTTTTCTATTTATGTCCTTGTCTTTGTCTGTTTTTGTGTCTGTGGCACTGCAAACTCTGCAACTCATGTTAACCCTGAAAAAAGTCAAATGCCACAGATTAAATTAAAATTGATTAATTGTCATCAATATCAATAATTTATAAAACAAAACACTTAACTTGAGCTTGTTTAACTGAAGCCAAACCACTGGATGCAAAAGGATCCATTAGATATTTAACATAGATGGATCAGCACAGACTATTTTTTTTACTGATAACTGCAAAGTCAACTAAATATTTTAATAAACTCAAAGCATCACTGCAAACCCTAACACCCCCTCTTACCGGTAATTAAAAGGTTTGGCCTTTAATCAACCCCCCTCCCCCTCTCCCTCCCGCTAGCCCTTTTGGAACTTCCATTGACCTTACATGGGATGGATCTGAATATTTGGGTTTTCCTTGGTATAAGAACCTGTGAAAAATGTCTGTTTTGAAGCTATTGTTTTCCTGCTCCATGTTGTTTTGAGGCTCTTTGATGCCTTGTTTCACTGGTTCATACACTGAGGATGAGATGGCCATGGATTTCTGCCATAACCACACATTGGAATTTGTGAGGAGTTTGTGAGGGGAGGTGGCATTCAAACCATTTAACCTTCCACAGCGAGGATAGGGTATAGATATTTTCTGGTACAAGATCTAGGCATTTCATGAAAACATACTTTTAGTGAAATATTAATTATTTAAATTGTCTACTAATACATTGTAGTTGTTTTGAATGTCATTAAAGAGAGACAAACTAACTCCCGAGTTAGGATTTCGAGTTAGGATTTCGAGTTGGATTTTTGAGTTGGATTTTCGAGTTGGATTTTTGAGTTAGGATTACAAGTTGGATTTTCGAGTTGGATTTTCGAGTTGGATTTTTGAGTTAGGATTACGAGTTGGATTTTCGAGTTGGATTTCGAGTAAGGATTTCGAGTTGGATTTCGAGTTGGATTTTCGAGTTGGATTTTCGAGTTAGGATTTCGAGTTGGATTTTCGAGTTAGGATTTCGAGTTGGATTTTTTTTGACAAAGCAAAACCCATTACAATTATTGAAAGCTAACCATAAACAGGCTAACTGGAGTGCATAGTAGGCTAACCAAAGTGAATAGTAGGCTAACAGGAGTGTGTAGTAGGCTAACCGGAGTGCATAGTAAGCTAACTGGCGTGTATAGTAGGCTAACCGGAGTGCTTAGTACGGTAAGCAACTTGAAAATCCAACTCGAAATCCTAACTCGAAATCTAACTCGAAATCCAACTCCAAAATCCAACTCCAAAATCCAACTCGAAATCCTAACTTGAAATCCAACTCGAAATCTTAACTCGAAATCCAACTGGAAAATCGAACTCGTAAATCCAACTCAAAATCCTAACTCGAAATCCAACTCGAAATCCTAACTCGGTGAATAGGCAACCTCCATTGAGGAGTTGAATAATGAATGCAAATATTTCACAAAGTAAGAAGATCAGCAGCAACCAAATGCAGATTAAAGCAGCTGGGTAAAAAAAGAACGAAACTGAATAAAAACATATTTCAATTATAACTAATATAAACTAGATACCTGATTTACTTTGCTGTTGTCCACTTTGCACAGAGCATTCTATACCAAGTTCAACAAAACTTGACTGTAGCCAGTAGGTATTCTTCATTCATTGCGGCTTAATGGCAGAATATAACACTACCTAAAAGAAGGATTGACATAATAATCTATTAAAAACCACCACACTAGCTCTAATTAATGGCCCTGTTTATAAAAAGAATTTATAAAAAATTCTGTCTTATTTAATGGATCTCATCAAATATAATAATATTAGCCTCTTTCGTTTATACACTCAGTGTAGTGACCCTTCCTTCCTACAATGGGATATTTAGCTTTTCTTCTTGGAGATTTCTTGTTAACTTACTTGTATAGAAAAAACATTGCCATTGCAAAGATACACATTCAACACTGTCATAGTGATAGTCAATGTAAGTTTGCATACACAGCTGCATACAGTGTCTAAAATGGCATGAATTACAAGTAGAGCGAACAATTGTGTTTTGTAAAATTACTAAAAATAATTAACTAAGATAGTTTTATGTGGAAATAAACTGAGTTTTTTTTTTGTTTCTGCTAAGGTGTGGTAAAAACGTGTCAACGCAAGAAATTCGCAACGAACGATCTCTTAGCGTATTCGTCCACGACCCTAAAATAGTTCGTTCAAACGAATTCCAACAGCGAGTAAATAAGAATAAATAGATGAATTAAAAAAACTAAAACACTAAGTTTAGCTGGGAGTTTAAATAAAAACATTAAGTCATTAACAGCTCATGAATTAATCGGAGGCGAAGCGGCCGCAGTTTTTCGTATTATTATCCAACCGCGTAGTACATGTGTAAGCATATAATTACAGATTTTCACAAAACACATGGACTTAGTGTATTCAGTAAAGTCAAAGTTTGTTACCTCATATTTGAAGTCGGAGAATGCTTGTCAATTCACAGCAATTCAGCAGGACAAAGCTTTCAACCAGCTCATGAATTAATCGGAGGCGAAGCGGCCGCAGTTTTTCGTATTATTATCCAACCGCGTAGTACATGTGTAAGCTATAAATTATAACTTACTCCAGCACCACCGACCTTTGAATTATCTGCGAAGGTCTATTTCAGCCTTTTCCATCCGTGTAGCTATTGACACTTCTTTTTTCCTTCACTTCAGTTAATTGCGTTTAGCTCAATTACTAGAGCTGGTCAGCCGCCGAAACGGTAGAAACTCGCTCGCTCTCCACCTGTGCCATTTTTTCGGATCTCCCCGTAAGCCCTTATCGTTTGCCATAACTTCCATGATGTGTAAAGCCTTTAGACGGGGTAGACCGAGAAATATATACGGAGACATTTCTTTTTCCTGCTCGGTTTCTCCTTGTGCTTCGTTCAGCTTTCAAACTGACCGGGTTGTTCACTTTGTCCTTCATGTAAATCTAAATGGACTGACCAGGGAAAAGTACTTGCGCCCGCGGACCAATAGCAATGCTATCACTTGGTCAGCGGTCAACTTAAAAAAAACACGCGACCTTGACTAGTTCTAAACCTGAGCCCGCGATATGGTCATGTGATACTGGTCAGCGGATACGTTGTTTTGACAGCTGTCAATTGACCATAAAATGGATGTCCAATATCAAAGATCTTAGTCGATTACCTCACTCATTTCTGGTTAACGAAGGAGGCAGAAGATTGTCTCCCCTCCCCCCTCTGCTTGGGTTGCCTTGGGACTCCCCTCCCCCTCCCCGAGAGTCTGTACGCGCGCGCGGTCGGTCGGGCGTACGCACCAAATTTTTTCGGCCTCCTGGGTTTACAAAAATTCTCTCGTACCCGCATTACCCATGGTGCTCCGCTCCGCGCGCTGGCGCGCGCTGAAGAGCTCCGCTATTATTATTATTATTATAAATGTGTATTACTCGTTCTGTAAGCGGTTTGCGCGAAGGATAGGGCGAACTGAAAGAACAAACAAAATAAAGCCCGCTCAAATTCCATTGCGCATACAGCGGCCATACTCTAAACACTCATAAATTCAAAGACTTCGTGACTGCGTGCCGCGATAGTGTTGCTCATACTTCGCTGATTTCACTGTCAACCACAAAAGGACTACGGACGGTAGCACTAAGCCCTCCAAACATAAGCAGTATAGAAACAAACGAACGATTTTCTGTATGTGAAAATCCATTATTTAGCAATTTAAGTCTACTCATTCTATAGAACGTACACTAGAAACACAAACAATTAAACATGGCAGTCAGTAGAGGAATCAGAGAGCAAATCACAAAACCATAGTGCCCTCGTACAATTCTTTGTGCCCTCGGATGAGCAAGCGATAAATCGAAAGAAAAATAACTGAAGCACACAGCATTTTTTCTACGTGTTCCACAAAAATGCGCAACTGACTTAAAATTGACGGCAAAGAATATAAACATACCTGGAATGAACTGTCATCCTCGAGCGATCTCTTCAAATCGTCAAACAAATACCAACACAACTCACCACCGACGCTCGCCATTTTATGCACTTTTGAAGTTCATCTTTCTCTCGAGGTCATCGCGTAGAACTATGGGTAGAACACACGAACACAACCGAAAAATAGACGAACAAACGAGATATCCTCCGAAATCTCACCGAGTTGCGAAATGGCGCCATGTTGTGACGTCACGAGGTTATCAAATCTGATAACTGTGCGGGACTGGTGGCCTACATGTTAAAAATTGCAGACTGGCATGCTGAATTGAAATTCCTTGCTGTAACCTAACCCTTCCTTGTGCCTTACAGCAGTAATATTACACGGAATACTTAAAAAATTGGCGACCTGTATCGTTACTGAATGTGGACTACAAAATTGCGACAAAAACTATTGCTCTGCGTTTGGAAAAAATCTTACCTAACATAATCCACCCTGGCCAATCTGGGTATGTAAAAGGAAGGTTTATCGGGGAGAGCATCAGGTTAATAGCAGACACAATGCATTTCACTAAACAGAAGGATATCCCTGGCGTTGCAGTGTTCTTAGACTTTGAAAAAGCCTTCGACTCGATTGAGTGGAATTTTATTCATAAATGTCTTGAAACTTTTAATTTCGGCCCTGACCTTCGTCAGTGGATTAAAGTGTTTTATAGGAACATCCCGAGTTGCGTATTGAATAACGGTCACGCGTCAAAACACTTTCAACTGGAACGTGGGGTGCGACAGGGGTGCCCACTTTCAGGTACATTGTTCGTTATTGCCATGGAAATACTGGCGCAACGTATCAGACGATCGAACCAAATAAGGAATTAAGATACAAGAACATAGAGAAGTCAAGCTTTCGCAATATGCAGATGACACAACTGCACTTCTTTCTGATTCCCAGTCAGTGGCCAATTTATTTGATTTACTATTACTTTTTGAAAGTTGCTCTGGTCTAAAAATTAACCAAACAAAATCTGAAATGCTATGGCTCGGCTCTATGCGCTACAGAAAAGATACAATTCATAATCTTCGAATGGACAGTGAACCAGTTTATGCGCTTGGAGTACATTTTTCGTACGATCTTGATGTTTCTGAGAGGAAAAACTTTCATGAAAAATTGGTATCGTTAAAGAAAACTTTAAATATGTGGTCTCGCAGAGACCTATCCATATATGGCAAGATAAACATAGTTAAAACGTTGGCACTCTCAAAACTCGTGTTTATCTGCAGCGTTATGGAAACCCCAAGAGATTTCGCCAAAGAAGTCGACAAAATCACATTCGACTTTATTTGGAACCACAAACCAGCCAAAATAAAAAAGACCACTCTAATCAGGCAAAAAAATACTGGTGGCCTGGGCATGAGGGACTTTTCTATTTTCGACAAAGCGTTAAAGCTTAACTGGGTCAAACGACTATGTTCGAACTCTGATGCACCATGGCAATATATACCGAAATTACTCCTAGCTGGTGTTGGCGGCACAGAACTGTTTAAATGCAATTATGATTATAAACTCCTTGACCTCGATAAGCATTTACCTGAATTCTACAAACAAATTATTTATTACTGGCAGGATATTGCAGCAGTCACGCCCATTAATAAAACTGAGGTACTTTCACAGATGATCTGGAACAACAGATTTATAACTGTGAATGGGAAAGTGATACGGTACCCCCTTTGGTTTCGAGCAGGAATAAAGCAAATATCTGATCTTTGGGACTCCGGTGAAAATCGCTTTCTTTCTTTTCATTCTTTTCGCAATAAATACAAAGTCAAATGTAACTTTTTGCAATATTATAGCCTTCTTTCCTCTATTCCCAAAAGTTGGAAAACGCTGCTCGGAGAAAATTCTGAGGCCCCAGCTGCCTCAAATGCCTCATAGTGTTCACTGTCTTGCAAAATAATATATGACATGCTGTTAGACCTTGAAAACCTACCCCCACCTACTTCTGAGAAAAAACTTTTAGCATGCGGGGTCGAGAAGAAGGACCTAAATAAACTATACCTATTACCATTCAGAGCCACGAAAGAAATAAAATTAGTTATGTTCCAATACAAAATTATTCATCAAATCTTACCAACGAACAACCTGTTACACAAAATGAAAAAAGTTGCCTCCCCTTTCTGCCCTTTTTGTCCTTCTGAGTGTCAAACCATATGGCATATGTTTATTCACTGCCCGCAGGCAACCTCTTTTTGGAATAAATTCCAAGAGTGGTATTCGTTTTTAAGTAACACGAAATTGAGTCTTTCGGAGTTAGACGTCATGTTCGGAATTATTCGCAGTCACACTCACTGTTTAGCTCTCAACCATCTCATCATGTTAGGCAAGTATTTTATATATGTTAAAGCATTAGATACTATTAAGTTCCAGTTTCAAGATTTCGTCTCTCTTGTGCGGGAAAAGATGAAGCTAGAGAAATATATCGCAGCCACGTCTGATAAAGTGAAAGATTTTGAGAATAAATGGCATTTTTTTCTAGCAATTTAAGATAGTCTTATTATTTTATTTTTTTTAGCATTTTGTTTTCCCCTCTTTAATTACTTGATTAATTCAGTTGATATAAGCTACGTTTTGGCTATGTTACTTAAGAGAATTATTTGTAAATTTACATCTCTAAGTGGACAGTTTTGTAAAACAGTTATTAAGTAAGTAAGTAATATTACTGTATTTTTCTTAAGGACGTTTGTGTGTTCTCCGAGCAGAACACAGCCTAGGAGTATGGATACCTTGAAGTGTGACTGTATTTGTTAATTGTATGAGTTGAATTGTATTTTAATTGTCTCCCTTGCCACTCTATTTTCTATATTTCTGGCGTTCTATCTTGGCAAGACTGTCCAGTTTAGATATGAAAATGGAAGTTAAAAGTTTAAAAAACAAGATTACTTGCATGAAAACTGAAATCGACTCTGCCAAGAGCAACACAAGCATTTAGACGAGAAGAACAAATGCCAGGCTTGTTGATGAATACATCAGCAAACTTACAAGCAACTTGGATAAGCCCAAGAGTGAAACTGATGAATGTCGCAAAAAATGCTCTATTTAGAGGCATATAGCCGAAAAGAAAACTTGAAATTTGAGGAATTGCAGAAGCGTTCCAAGATAATGCAGCATCAAGTCCAAGTGAGGAAACCAAAGATGTCCTTGTGGACTTTCTGGAAAACGTGTTGGAGATCAAGGATGCCAAAAGCATCGAGTTCCAGCGAGTGCACAGGCTGGAAAAACCAAACAGCAATAGTGGAAGTGGAATTTGGATTTAAAAAAATAAATAAAAATAGAAATTAATGTTACAGTGAGAACACAAAAACCGTGAACACTGCCTGGAAGTCATCACATCAAGAATAATCCATCCATCTTCCATCAATCGTATTGCTTGCAATGGGAGCTATGTTTCAAAGAGAACCCAATGTTCTTCTGAGAGTAATCACCCCTGGACCAAACACGGTTCATTCTACAAAAAAACTCCCATTCCACGCAGCCACAACCCATACTTTTTAACCAAACTCAAAGGAAGCATTGCGCACCGAAACGGGTACAAGGGTTTCTTTCGTAAGCATATACCGGAAAACACTATCAACTCTGTTGAATGGGGGAAAACTAATGGAGTCTATCAATAGAAACTGGGAGGCATCAAGAAAACACTTATTTGAACAGATGCTGAAGCACTCTGCACCAAAGATCGAAAAATGTCTTATGTGTAATTCACAGAATGCTATTTTCCGATGCCTTTTGTGTGTAAATTATATCCATATCGGTTGTAAATGTGATGAGAAAATTCATTTCCCAAACCCATTTCATGACCGAGAAGTTCTCTTCAATGGATTTTATCAGAAGATCAAACCAACTGTATCAGTTGATACGGAGGGCTGTTAGTGAGTACCCAATATTGCTATTGCTTTCTAGTTTTATTTTTATTTGGAAAGCACTATTTTACAAATTACGTCCCTAAAGAATATCCATTTTCTTTATTACCTAAAGTACAGTTGAACCCCAGTTACTCAAACTCTGAAGGGAAACAAACAAGAAAAGCACTTCGAGTTAGCAGGGTTTTCATGGTAACAGAGTATAAATGACTGAAAAGTGGGTCCAAGGGAAATAGAAGACAGTTTGGGTTAGTGGGGTTGTTCAAGTTACCAGGGTTCTGCTGTACTAAGATCTGACTTCTTTCAGTCCAGTTACAGTCCAGTGTACTAACTATTGTGCCACGTTACCTTCTGATCACAAAGTAAACTCGCCACAAGTATAGATTGTTCTTTGAAAAGCATAAATTTCAAGTGGGTCAGGTGTGTGCAGTAATGTTTTTGTTTGTAACATAATTAATAGTCAATTTTACCCAATGTTATCGTTTTTCATTATTTTTTGCAGAACGCATGTTTCCCTATTGCCCTGTTGCATGTCCCTCTTGTGCAAATGACATGCTAGCCATTGGTAGCGGTGGACAATGTATAATTATAACAATACAAGGTGTGCTTTAACGTTTACCCAATCAAAATACTAGCCACTTTTTGTACCCTTTATGGTGTTGTTAGTTATGCCCCTTCAACAAATAATTAAAATCACCTTTATTCCTGTTTACCTTTCAGGACGTTTTGATCTTGAAACTTTGTCCCACTACCAATGTCCTGTGACATCACCCTTCAAACTTGGCCAGGCACCCCAACTAACATGTGCCACCTGTTTGCCGGAGACCTTTTAGACTACTGGTACATGGCTCAAAAGGGAATGCCTGGTGTTTCTGAAAGGTCATTTATCACTAGCCTTGAGGATTTCTCATGAGCTAAAGGAAGGATATGTTTTCTCTTTTACAATGTACCCATCCTGGATGCTAGAGAGTTTTTGTTGTGTTTTGCCAAAAAAAACCTGGCACTCGCACTCAGGATACTTTTTACCAGTCTTCTGAAAAATTTCATGATTTCTCCCAGTTTTCTTTTTGGATTTCATATAAATTCTCCTTTTCTTGGCCGTACAAATGCTTTTTGATATGAGCAATAACAAGTTTCTTGGACCATACTCACCTTAAAATCATATGCAAAAATTTATTTTGTAGCAACCAAAAATGATGCAGAGAATTCTTACAAAGAAAACAGACAGCCAACGTAAACTGCCAAAAAGACCAAATAAGTGGAATCTAATGCCAAATCATCCAAAAAAGATAATCAGAAAAGAACAGAAAAGGAGAAGCTACTAAAAAATTCAAGGCAAATAGGGAAAAGGCCCAGAGGGAGCAGATGAAAGAAGAATCAGAAGTGTTAAGAGAAACTCAGGAAATCAATTGTCAGCTAATCGAGGATGTTCCAGATGATCAAAGCTCTCCTGTCACTCTAAGGCATACCAGCTGCCCTAAAATAGGCTGTTCTATTGACAACAGTACTGGCGAAAGTGGTGACGACAGCGGTAATCTTCCAGTCAGGTCACCTGAAAATCAAAAGGTTGTTTTGCCACATCACCTAAGGTCAAAGGTTGCTGGGACAAATTCGCTTAAGAAGGCAGCACGGATACTGGCAGTTGGCTTTTTTACAGTGAAAGAGTGTTGCTCTTGTACAGTACCTGGATCAAGCAACAAGTCAAATGAGGACACCAAGCGGCCTCAGTTTAACACTTACAGAATGTCCCTTATTCATGGTTAGTGTTATATGTAATATATCTGTTTCAGAAATTCTAAAATAATTATAACAAAAATTTGTAAACCTACCAAAAAATTATAAGGCCCCCCTATCTGGACAGTTTGGTTGGTGATAGAAAGAAATAAAAAATCCATATATTAATTACAGCCAATATAATGCCTTAGTTGAATAAATTACCAAATGTCTCTTTCCATAAACAGCAGAGGTTTTTAAACCTTATATTGCCACTGCTACATAACCACTTATACACGCAACCTTCCTTTTATTTATTGAATAATTAACAGCTGCAGTCACTAATAACTGATTTTTTTTACCTTTCAGAATTTCTTCAAAAGACCTACCCAAACAGCTATCAACATGAGGATGTCAACAGCATCATCGGACAAGTGGCAATAGAGTCCAGACAAGGCCCCATGCAACTGATGACTCTGTTGTTCTTTCACTCCTCTAATGATTCAGAAAAAGAACTAGAGAAAGACCTTTCAGTTTTTTGCATTTGTAAAAAAACTTGTGGTAACTTATTGAAAAGAAAATCCATTTTACAACTGTTTCTATTATTTTAATACACCAAAAATCATGGTGATTAAGCTTTAATGTATAATATAAAATTAGCTCAGCTGTCGTGACAATTGACCCCTCATTATGAATAAAAAAAATTTACTAGTTTTATTACTCTCGTAATTTTTGTATATTTAAAACATAGCTAGGTAAATGTGTTATACAACCCCACATGGTGCACGCATGCAGACAATTCATGCATGCACTGTGTCAGTTTTTTGCATGCATACAGTTGTCTTTATGGATGAACCCTTTTCATGCATGCATTCAAAGGATATTTATTCCGACAGGAAAGAGCTATGAAAATGTGAAGGAAGCTATTTTAAGAACAAAGAATGCTTTGCACTCTTTAGGATTAGAGGGTGAGTATTTTTTGTGCAGTGTACAGGTTGCTGTTCAGATTTACACAGCTGCAAAAAATTATCAAAATTTTATTTCACTTATCAAAAATCAATTAACTCTTTTATTGCGATTCAAAAGACAAACAAGGTTTCTAAAAATTGTCCATGAAGTCTATATATTATATTAATTAACCTTATAATAATAGTAATAAGGTGGCAATATTTCATTCTTTAATCTAAGGAAAAGATCAAGGAAGATAGGAGCCTTATGAGACAACAGGGAGGAGAATTATGTAAAACAACAAAATACAAGCAATGAAGCATTACACATATTTTTAGTATTATCTTGTTTATTGATAGCGGTGACTTAATTTGGTGTCGGGGATTTTTGTTGTCGAAACATAATTTATTGTTTTTGGGATATGATCTTTAAGGATTTTAATGATTTGTTGACTTAATTAGTTCGTGTGACCACCTGACATGGTCTAGCCACCTGTTGTGTTTACCGTGATGGTGATCTTGATGTGAACCTCTGCAAAGACTCTTAGTTTTTTAATGGATATTTGTTGTAAATTAGATTTTAAGTAGATATAATGCTTAATTATCCGATGGCCAAAACCAATGCAGGACAGGACTCAAAATAATTTTTGGATACTGACCGGTCATGTTGACCGGCCAAATCAATTTTTGCTCGGTCATGTCTCGTTTTGACCGGTCAAAATATTGAGTATTTACTTTGAAGCAATAGCCTATTCTGCCAAAAATTTCGCCTCATAAGCTAAAACACTTGTTGTTAAATTTTATTATGTTCGCTTTTTGAATTTCCATTTCTTCTGTGTTCTCTACATAAAACAAAATGATCAGTAGCCGTAATGTTACGTTACTCTGCATAGTTTTACATTATTTAATGATCACTCATCTTCCCGATTCAATCCTAGCGATAATCTTTAGTTATCTCCCAAATGCTGAGCGAATCTGCACCCTAGCCATAGTATGTGAAAAGTGGTATGAAATCATTCATTGTACCACCGTTTGGAAAAAGGTCGACTTTGACTTCCAAAGGAAAGTTACGCCAGATGTCCTGCGAAAATATGGTTATCCGGGGACACGAGAAATACTCCTAAGTGAATGCTGTTATCTGAAATGGGGAAACCTTTGCTCCATCTTAAGCCAATGCAAGAGAATTGATGTTTTTATTGCACCATGGATCGGTCATAAGAAAGAAGTCGTTCCAGACTTCACTCAAACTTTGAAGATTGGGTGCTTGCCGAGTGCGCTATTTGGATTTGAGTCACTGCAAAGTTACGGACTCGTTTATCGAGCTTCCTATAAGATGCCCTCTTTTAAAAGTTCTCTTTCTTCAAGACTGCCAAGAGATTAGCGAGAAAGCCTACGCATTTCAAAAATCATGGATCTCTCCAAGTTTTCAACGTCGCCTACAACACAAAAGCCCGTCCACTAACGAGCGATGCGATGTTCATTGTTGTCTGTTTAGTGTATTATTTTACAAACGTGGTTGTTTCCTGTTTTATTTAAGGAAACCGCTAACAAATCTGCAGAGCATGACCGTCTCATCTGTATTCTACAAATGTGTGACTGCAAGCTGCTATGATATTTTATAATTTTACTGTAAAATTTCAAGAAATACTGCGAATGAATTTTTTTGTGTGTGTTATTTATGTACGATAGAGTTGTTTCTGCGGTCAAAGTTAAGCATGGACTTAGTTCCTTTTTTCAACCTCTTATAGGAGTTAAGCAGGGTTGCAACCTGAGCCCAACATTGTTTAACTTGTTTATAAACGACATTGTTGATCTGTTTGATTCTAGTTGTGAACCTCTGCATATGATAGATTGCCAAATTAGTTGCTTACTGTACGCAGATGATTTAGTTCTTCTTTCTCAATCGGAAAGCGGTTTACAGAAGTGCCTTGATAGATTAAATAGTTACGTTAAGAAATGGCAAATGAAAATCAATATCAAGAAGACTAAGGTCATTATTTTTAACAAAAGTGGCAAAGTACTCAGAGGTGAATTCAAGCTTGGTAAACAACCATTACAAATAACTGATAGCTACGTCTATCTAGGGATTGTTTTCACAATCTCTGGCTCTTTCTCACTGGCACAGAAGAAGCTGTATAATAAAGCTACAAGGTCTTTATATAGTTTCCTATCAGAGGTTAACATTTACAATGGTGCCTCTGTCACAACAATTCTTAAGCTTTTCGATTCTCTTATACAGCCAATCCTTTTGTACAACTGTGAAATTTGGGGTTGTTTTTTAAAATTGTTTGGGGGTAATTACGATAAATTTGTTTCCAAAGTTTTTTATGAACGAATAATCCCCGAAACTATGCATAATAAAGTATGCAAAATGGCTCTAGGGGTTCACTCCAAAGCAAGTAACCTCGCAGTAAAAGGAGATCTTGGACGCTTTCCCCTTCACCTCCTTATTTATAGTACAATTTTTAAATACTTTTTGAGACTTCTTACATTCTCAGAAAACAAAATGTTAAGTAGTGCTCTTGAGACAAACATTCAATTGGATAACACTGGTAAGCACTCTTGGTTTACCACTATTAAACACCTTTTGCGTTTTACTAAATTAGATGTGATGACAATAGATTTTTCAACTTTTGAAAGAAGTAAAATACCCAACCTGTTAAGGTTGTTTAAAAATAATCTTTCAAAACAATTTCAGGTTCATTGGTTGAAAAATATAAATAAGGATAAATTAGATCCTTCAATTGGAAACAAATTAAGTCTTTACGGCGAAATAAAAAACGAAGTTAGGTTTGAACCTTATCTAAGGATAATAAAAAATGTCAATCAAAGAGTGGCGATAACCAAAATGCGGATTTCTAGTCATCAACTGCCTATTGAATCAGGTCGATACAAGAAGATACCTCGAGATGAGAGACTTTGCCCATTCTGTAAGTCATCTATTGGTGACGAGTTCCATTTTTTGATGAAATGCACCCACCCATCATTTTCTCATCTCAGAGGTGTCTTCTTAGATCGCCTCTTTTCAATAAATAACAGTTTTAAATTTTTGAATTATAAGGCACTTTTTATATATATCTTAGCTATGTGCGATGAAAATATCTTGAATCTAAGCGCCCACTTTATCTGGGATATTTTAAACTGTTATAATGAATCACTAAAAGAACTTGAGGAGAATTTTTCCCTCACGACCAAGAGTTAGTTGTTAGCTTGTTAATGTTAATGTTTAGTTATTAAGTGTATTCTGTTGTAGTCCTGTGGAACTGAAATCTTCAAGTTGAAGATAAAGTCAATAAAGCGTGTATTTGAAAGCCGTGTACGTGACCGGTCAAAATGACCGCCGAACCAAAATTTTGTCCGGACAAATCGTCATTTTGGCCGGACATTGTCCTTTGACCGGCCGTTATTTTGAGCCCTGCAGGATATCAGTTGCCACTCGCTAATACTTGGGCACCTGTTAGTTTTTAGTTTTCACCTGTTGTTTAAGTCGCTTACAGTGTATGCCTTTTTCTACAGTTAACAGGAAAATGATTTCAGTTGTATTTTGTTGAGATCTTTGCACCCTCCAACCTAGCCCAAATCTGCCTTCCCTTCAATTTCATTAGCTATTGACCTTTACAATGAATCCGTTAGGACTTAACTTGTTTAATTATAACTTAAGTTTTTCTGAGGTAACCACCATTACCCTCTATTGGTTTAGAGCCTGGAATTTCCATCCTGGAAGCGGTAACTAAGCAAAAATTAACGTTGATGCAAGTTCTGTGATAATCCCTTGTAAAATAACTAATAAATGGAGTCGAGCAACTGTAAAACAGAGAGTAGAGAATTGTAAAACCAGAGACGAGTAAACTAGTGATCTACAAAAAAGGCAGTACCAACAAATATGTTGTAGTCCATGGCCTGAATTGAGTGTTGAAGTGAAGCGCCTAATCCCCCATCAAAACCTCGCTTCAGCAACTAGAACAATCCTTAATTCTTGGACAGAAAAAAGACAGGCCAAAAAGGTTAACTACATTTTTTAAGTGATACTAAGATCGAATTTTTCGCCCCTTAAAATTTTAGGGGTTTCATAGAGTATTTAACCATAGATTCCAAATGAGTTTTTCCATTTTCAAATCTCTGTTTTATTTCAAGGAGTATTTATGCTTTACAAAAAATCGTTTAATATGCAAATCAGGGGACTGATGACATCACATCTCTGTCATTTTTCTGCAGAAACTAATTTTGAAAGGTTTTTCTCATTTAGTTCGCATTATTAAGGGAAACGTCTTTCCTTTTAGATGATAGTTCTACATGGGAAAAGGAAAATGAAAAAGTCCAAAAAAACTGTCTAAAAAAAGAGTCATTCACTTCGCCGAAACACTGGACGCAAAATCAGGGCTTGAGATTTTGGACTTTGAAAAGTCGCTGCGACTACAGGATGACCTGCAGGTTAAGTTGATGTGGGAAGCCACTCGGAGAGATGCCAGAGTTGCTTCAGAATGCAAAGGTTTGTTTTCTTCTCACTGGTGAGTTTTAGCAAGGTTAAAGGTTCTGACCAGCTGCCCAAGCTATTGTGTAAATGGGTGATCATAACTGGGGAAATTATTAACAGCCACCATCCAACTTACCCGTTGTGTACGAGAGTTGTGCGTAACGTCCGTAAGTGAAGATTTTAACTCAGTCACGACATCTTTTAGCAAGAAACTTACTACTTGTATAGTTACGGCAGTAAAAGACGTGTTTTGGAGTTATATAAACAGTGAGAAGGTTTCAGAGGAAGAGGTTAAGCATGTGCAGTCACAGGGTAGTCAGAGTAGACAGCATTTGGTTGGTGCAATACAAATCCAGTGCCATCACATGAAGAACCAACAGTGAGAGGACTCTGCCACCCAAAAAGCGAGACAAATTTTTCAGCTCAATGTAAGACGTCTGGAAACCAAGACCATGTCTTTACTGTGAATCAAGCACGCACAAGTCCCTCGACTGTGACAAGATGGTGGGTGTGGCACAAAGAAGAGAGAACCTCAGGGAGAAAAAGCTGATACTAAACACAGAGCAGCCGAGTGTAGTATCCTTCAAAATTGTCAGAAGTGTAACACCAACCACCATACATCAATATGCGACACAAGCCAAATACACAACTATACGCTCGAAGCACTGTAAATGTGGCATTAAATCTTCATGTTTGATAGATTTTTTGTATATGTTTGACCATTTCACTTTTTAAATAGTACAAAATTAGATTCAGTTCAGCTCTAGGTTCTTCAGTTACCTATAATCTTGTCACTCCAACCCTTTTTTTTATGTTTTGTACAAAACGCTTAACGATTGTGTTATACCTATTTCTTCTTTTTATTCAATACTAAAGAGTACTTTTTGTCAAACAAGGACATGAGCTTGCACCAGAACTTAATAAATGCACTAAAAAGTTCGCAATATGGAGACAACAGGCCAAAGAACCTTACCTGCTGGACTACATTTATGGCTTGTGCTGAAGGTATTCAAAGACCACACCTCCAGAACAGAAAAGGACTAAGTGCCAAGCAAAGCAATAAGCCTCAATTTCAACTTTGCCATTACTCCAAAGAGTTTGCCTGTGTCTTCAATTGTATCGTCAGTTGAGCTGGGCATAGACCACCTACTGCCTGCCGACAAAGACTTGATACGAGTGTTGGTTGCCTCCGCCATCAACAGTTGGTGTCCACCCCAACAAAGGATCACATCAAGGTAAACCTTTGTTATAACCATTTTAGCATGAATTTATGTTTAAAAGCTTTTAATTTCATCTGTAATCTTCATAATTTTAGCATTGAGCGATTTTTTACAGATCTGTCTTGTTTTCAACAAAACCAAATACACAAATTGCTTCATGTCACAACATGCAGGCTTTACCTCACGAGTGAAAGCTCTGTTTTACTATCGGCTTGAAGCACTGTAAATATGGTATTTAAATCTGCTTGTTTGATAGATTATTTGTATATGCTTGACCATTTCAATTTTTTAATAGTACAAAATTAGAATTTAACCTATTATTAAGCTATAACCTTGTCACTCCTATCATTTTTTTAATGTTCTGCAATCAGTAAGCTTATTGGGTTTTTCTTTTGCAACCCTACAAAAAGCTAACGATTGTGTTACGCCCTTTTCTTTTTTTAGAACTTAAGAGTACTTCTTTTCCAACAAGGATACGAGTTCCCATCAGAATTTAATAAACGCACTTAAAATTGCGGCCATATGGACCCAACCGGCAAAAGAGCCATACTTGCCCAACTATATTTATGGATTATGTAGAAGATATTCAAAGACTACACCTCCCGAACAGCAGAGGAAAAAAATACCTGTTACGGTAAGATAAATGTTGTACTTAACAGCCCTTTCATATCTTTTTATACAGTAACGAGTTCTCTGAAATAAGCACTCTTACAAAATATGATGATATAAATATGTTCAAAGAAATAAACAATTACCACCGGAGTTTGTAAGAATTACCTCAAAACCAGAGAAGGGTCAAAACCCTTTGAGTACCCAAATCTAACACAACTGGCTTTGGATAAAAGTCAGTGAAACACTTTGTGGCCATTAATTTTAACGCCATTTCTAAGATTTTCAAATGCACCATCAGCTTTTTACTAAGCTGTCCGTAATTTTAGTCTTGTTTTTAGCTATACGTTTTTAAATTTAATTATTCATTTTGTTTATCCTAACACGTACATTATTTACTTCTCGGTATCATAGCACATTAAGTCCTTGTTGCAAGAATTCTAAGGAGGCTCACCAACTCGAAGAGTAAATATATGGAAACATGTTAACAGATAAGTAAAAACAATTGTTCCAGTTAAAAGGCAATGTAATGGGGATTATTTTAGCTGTTACCGTTTCTCCAGTTCATGATTAACATGTTTTATTTTACTCAGAGAAAATGTCATTTATTTAAAACTTCAATTAAGTGTTCTTGCCAGTTGCTTCAGGGTTTAGAAGAGTTGTGTTGATATGGGATGCTGCATTTTAACTTGTCAGAGTTTTGGATAATACAGATCATTCACCTGATACAGACACAGACACAAGTATGTGGTACAGTTGCAAGGCTTCTCTTAAGTTTGCAGGCTTTCCTAGGCCAAGAGAACCCATTACATACTAAAATTGAAATATTGAAATTTTCTTAAAGCATTTTTGGGAAGAACAAGAGTGTAATAATTACTGAGACTACATTTGTATATCTGTAAACCATGTGATATAGCTGAGTTGCACAGGTCATTTAACTGTTGAGTTGAAAACCATCTGATCTGTATGATGATGTCATGTGTTGGTTTTGAAGTATACAAATTATTGGAGCCCCCTCCTAGACCGACAATTTTTAGAGCCCCCCTTGGGGTGTCTTTAACTTTTTTGAGCCCCCCTCAATATCTTCATCCCCTCCCCCCCCCCTTTGTCATATTAAATGAACTTTTCCTTACTATATGAAATCTTTAAAAAATCTTTATCTCCAAAAGCATCAACTGCTTGGGGGAAGTTTTGCTAAAGGAAGTTTTAAAATCAACATGGCATAAGCAACCTCAGCAATAAAGGCGATAGCAGCCACCATATTTTCAAAATCTTTATTGCAGTGGGTGGACAGGTGTATTGGTGAAAGCCAATTTTGCTACACTTTGTACCGAATCTTTATACTTTGCGTCACTTGTGACATGCACCTGAGAAGCCCACTAGAACACACCAAGCAGCATGTTGTGACGATAGGTTTTTCCTTGCTTGTGGAGTTAAACCCGACTTTTGAACTGAGAGAGAAGTGCGCTGTAGCTACGCTGAAATATGGCTGAGATATGACTCAAATACCACTGAAATATGGGGGAACTTAACTCGGTAGAGCACTCACTTGCTGCGGAAACGAAGCCTCGTCAACAAGCTTCAAAGGTACACGGCGATCTACTTCAAGGAACTTCAGAACTACAGACGTAAGGCAGAGACAGAACTTGGGTCCAACAGTAGTTTATTCTGCTAACTTCGTAATCATCGATGTACTAATCACACCGTCGATGTAATCAAAGAATGTTTACAACGTCGCTTGCTTATATATCATCCTAAGTGAGTTTCTATTGTTAAAATTTTACAACGTAGAAAAGCTATAACAATGCAGCCAAGTGAATGATACAATAAGAACGGAAAATATTAGTTTACAGTCTTCCTTACTTCCTAAATTTCCTTTGTTACACTAAATGATTGATAGCAGAGAGAAACTCCCCTTGAATAGAACAAACGTAGAATATCCGCAACGCAAATTTCCAACAAAGAAATTATGAACGAGCAGATGTACAAAAGTACACAGTCCAGTGCAAACGAATATCTTATAAAGAAATTATCTAAGGACAGCTGACAAAAATACAAGTTTTTCCTGAATAAAGTAAAATAGAATTTCAAAAGCGTTTGTTTTTAACTTTAAAGTTACTGTTGGCTTTTCATATTTTCTCACGGACGAACACTCTATTATATCGGTAAGAAGAGTAAATGCGGCTAAATATTATAATACTGTGTTATTTCATATATATCTTTTTATCAGTTTGATTACAATTTCATGACTGTCACTTAAACGTTTCCAAATCACTTATTGATCGCTTCCTTATTCTAAACGAGACTCCCGGTCGAATCTCTCCAGCAAAACAGTAGCTATAATTTCAATTTTACAGTGAGCGTTGATTAACGTAACATCTTAAAACTATCTTCCTCTGAAATTACCGAATTATACTAATTTCCCTTGTTACAATGTATCATTTTCTACAGAATGAACATGACAAACCTGTTCAACTGGTTATACCAACAAAAGTATAAATAGAACATGATGTCACCTTCAGTTTAATTAAATCCACCACATTTTATCCATAAGTCTATAATGTCACACTCATTTATGTACTCTGTCCCTTGTCAATATGAGTCCACCTTAAAAAAAGTAACTGGAGTGCCCTGAAAAGGCAGGAGGTTCATGCCAAGTGATAGTTTGGCAGGCTGGTATATACATTAATGTATATTGACCATCCAAGAAAAAGATTTGGGTGTAATTTATAACTAACTCTTCAGGCTTCTTGACAGGTAGCTTCAGAGGAGCACAAACAACTGCTTACCAGGCTCAAAAGTCAATCGATTGTGTATTCTGTTCATCATGCCAAAGGCATTCTGTTCATCATGCAATATGGCTTTCAAGCAAAAAGTTGTTGCCTAAGTAGATGCGGTAGAAAACAACTCAGAGATCCCTCAAGAATATGGGCTGTTAGTCCACACCCGACGTTACTAATCGAACAGTTCGGTAATCGAACTTGATCGAACTGAATCGAACTTAATCGAACGATTCGATTCGATTAGTTCGATAATCGAACAGAATCGAACCCAAAACTTTGTGTGAGAGAGTTCGATTCCGTTCGATTTCCAAACTAATCGAACCAAATCGAACTTAATCGAACACAAAAGACAAATCTTAAATTCACCCTCATACAACCAGATAATTGAACAGTCTGTCTAAGTAACAGTAATAAATGAATAAATTTTTTATTTATGGACTTTCGGCAAAAAAACCCGAAACGCAAAGTTCAACAGACAATAGAAAATAAATCCTCCTTCACTCTAGTTCTATTTCATGTTATCAACCTATGGAGTCCCAAGTAGTCTGCGTAGCTGGCGATTTCGTCGGAAAGCACGCGTGGGAGATTACTGCGAAGACTCGCCTTCTTTCACTTTGCCGATTGTTTCTAGCGACCTTGCCGCTCACTCGCTCCCCAACAAAACCGTCAGCTGCGCACACTATAACCCAAGCAAAATATTATAAACTGAAACAATGCTAAAAAACTGTTTTCAAGTTATTTGACATAAGTTAACCTAACTGCAAAAAACCCGTCCTTGAAAGCGGAATTCGTTACTTAAGATTATGAGATCTAGATAACGTGCGATAAATGAAACCGCCATATTTGCAAGGAAAGCAATTAAAATTAGCAACAGAGTCGTTAACAGTATGGCAATCTCTAAAAAAAATTCAGCGATTTCAGCACATAAAAGGTCGCTCAACAGCTTAACACATGCAAAAAATCCTTCAATGAACTTAAACATGTTCACATCTACAGAGGTGGCTAGAAAAAACAATATAATGATCAATATCTTTAGCAAGCGATGCCATCTAGAATCAAAATAAATAACTTGAAAACGGCATTCTGTTCTAAGGACACTGTTGAGCAACTTCTCTGAGCCATCAGCTAGGTCGTTTCCTAGTCTGTCTTCTTCGCTCAATGTTTGCTGTTCTGTGAATTCCTGTGTTATGGTCGCTTGCAAGCAAACGTCGACTTCTGTAGATTCAGTACGATTTTGTCGTTTATTTCTTTGCTCGCGGACTTTGTTTATAAGAACTTGTTTTTTATCAGATGTTTTGAAGGGTACTCCTGATTCGGTTAAGATTTCGCGAAGAATAGCAACAGTCATATCTTCAGGATCACCCGCCTTTTTTTGCTGGAGCCTGCTTTCTTTTTCTTTTTTCTCTTCAATCTGCCTTTTTTTCTCAATTTCTCTCATTTGGGGAAGTAGCTTTGAGAGATTCTTGTGATCTTTTTCCGATAATGTGATTGTTCTTTCGTCGTTTATTGTCACCGTGATGGGGCTTATACATTCCTTGTAATTACACCAAATATACTTCTTACTTTCTCTGTAATTTCTCGATAGTTTGGTGTCATCGCCTTCCACTGTCCTGATTTCATCGAGTGTCAAAACACACAGCTCTGTAAAGCCCTGCTGCTTTTTAGACTCTTTACGATCGATTATAAGCAAGGGGAATAACGAAGAAGTCCTAAAACCTCGCAACATTCGTACAACCTTTCCAATTACAAGTCCTGTACTTGGACGGAAAATAGCAACATATGATTCCAGACTTAATGTATCAGAATGAAGAGTCTCTGTTTGTTTCTCTATAGAATCATAAAAGTTTGCCCTAGAAGTTGTCATCCAGCGCGCAATTCTTCCAGAATTTGGTTTATAAACTTTTCCTTCTTGCAGTGAAAGGAAATGTGCTATATGGAATACCTGGCCGTCATACTCTACATAGTTTTCGTTTGACAACAATCTGTTATGAGTTTCTTCGAAAGGAGGGTTAGCGATATTGTCTCTTTCTAAAACCCCGCCGTCTTCAGCAGTTACAGTCACTTTATCGGTGAACAGGTCATCAGAATCATGATTCGGACATACGAATTTGTATCTTTCACGTTCCTGTGTAGACTTGAAAGTCACACCCATACATGATTCATGCCACCATTTTAAACAACCTGGATATTCACAACCAATCCAGTGAAATACTCTCGGTGGTCGATACAGAGGATCTTGGAACTTGCACTTTCCTATTTTGAAATGCTCGCAGTTTTCTGGTGCATCCTCATCTTCTAACTCATTAGCCGTGTCATCTCTGCTGCACAGATTCTCCGCAATAATTTCAGTTAGAGTCTGTGTTGTACTCGATCTACTAGCATCAATATGTTCTAAGAGTATTCCGTTTTCAAGATCCACAAGCTCTTCCATTGACAAAACATCCAACTCGTCTGGAGCGTTTTCGTTGGTGATGTATGCAGCCGTGCCGCTATTAAGTATTGTAATGTCACCAGAATGCTGATGTTTAAATAGTACGTTGGCCTTAACAAGTGAATCTATCATTGCAAGTTCTTTCAATGTCTTGACCACTTCTTTTTCTGCTTCTTTCATTCCGAGCATTATTTCTGCTTGTAAATCGGTAGGCCAGGAAGTACTTTTGGAGGTTCGTGCCTTCTTTTTCTTCAGTTCTTGAAGTTTCTGTACCCTTCCAGCAATATCTAGCATGTCAAGAAAACTGAAATTATTTTTTCCACGGCAAAAACATCGTAGGTAAGAGAATAGCTTTTCACAAATATCAGAACCGAAAAACCAAGGACAGTAGGGTACATCCGGATAGTACTTGTGGAAAACCATCATGCTGAGAATAACGGAATGGCTTGCAAGAATTGTGTCAGTAAATGTCTGATCAGTGATGAAATGTTTACTGTTGTCGTGCCCTTCTACATTAAGCCATTGTTTCCACAACCGTAAGAATATAACGGCAGTCCACGCTAGTTTAGCTCGTTCTCGAGGTTGAACAGTCTCATCAGTATAGGCTCGATATAATGAGTTGGCAATCGCCAAATAAACCTGCGTTGCTTTTGTTCGATCATCGCTCCAATCAGCTAAACACTTGCGAACACTTGGAGATAAAATCCGGACAGCAGCATCTACATTTTGCTTGTCTTTTACATACACATCTGATTTCCACAGGCCAGACTTAAGTTTATACTTTGTGTATATTTGCATTAGATGCTCACACAGGACATATCTCTTTCCCAATATTAAAACTTTTCGTGTGTTTAATATTTGATTTCGCCACTTCTTTATCAGATGTCGCCAGTCAGGAAACATGATCGAAGGAACTCGTAAATCCCCAAAGTCTTCTAAAGTGGCAGAAAAGTCAAAGCCATCATATTCTAAACCTGGCCTGTTTGTATTGACGCCGTTCGTTAAATAACTTTGTAGGTAAAATTTACGTACTTTGGAATCACCATCTGCACCCAGTCCCACAACATGCATTCCATTCTCAGCTCCAAATCGTTTGGCCGTGGAGTACCATTCATTCACAGTCTCATAGTTCTCCCCTTTCAATACTGGACGCAGAGCAATGATGTAAAAGGGCTCTGATTGTTGTAAAGGTGACAAAATAAGTGCGTTAACCTGATTTGCTTTGGTTAAGGATTCATCTGACACTATATTGATTATGTCCTCGGCAGTCCTCACGTTGACTTCTCCTTCTTTTGCGAGTCCATAAACACTATTACCGCGCACCCTTAAAGTTGGTACAACAGGCGTGGCATCAACAGCGAATATATATGGCCCCTTCACACCAGCACTGTCAAAAAAATCTTTAGCTTTCGCGAAAGATGATGACTGCAACTGACTCGGAATCATATAACCTAAGCGTGCCGTTTGATAAACAGCGTTTGCTCCTGGCCCACCTATTGACATTCGCACTTGAGCTGCCAAACTCGGACCTCCATAGTCTAGAATTAGAGCAAAAAGGGACTTTGTGGCTTCCGACCAGCGGCTACCAGTACCCTTGCCGGCATTGTGCACTAAATCTTTAATAAACTCAACGCATTTGTCAGCATCACCCGCTTCATTTGGCCTCTGGACAAGCTCCGCAAACTTTTCTACACAGGGTGGAAAGTCTGCATGTTGAGGGATTTCAACTTTTTCAGTTTGTAACAAGATGTGCACCGTTTGCTTTGTTGCTAAATAATTACATAAAGATCTTGCATTTCGAGATAATGTTGTTTGCGATTTGGAATTTATACCTAAAGACGTGTAAATCTTGTGTTTTAGTTCTGAAAGTATTTCGCGTTTTCGATCATTCCATTTCATGTCCACGATTACCCCAGCCAAATGACCAGTATTTGATTTTCGTGAGCTTACTGCAGCAGCGTGGAATGATTCAAGTGCTTTTACTTCGTTCGACTTTCTGGATTCTCTTGATTCCTCGTATGCTTGAAACACTGCAGCGTCGTCTTTGTTCTTTCTTTGATAATTTTGTTTGAATTCATAGTTCATTGCAGCGAGTGAATGGGCAATGGCTGTACCAACATGTTCTTGAAGTTCCTTTTGCTGTTTTTTCACTTCCTTGAAATAAGAAGTAAAAACTATTAAAACTCGAAATCATTTTCATATTCACAAGTGTGCATACCAATTACTCGTACGTTTACTTAAGAGATAAACGCGGATCGAGGTTTCTTGGGTGGGGTCATGATAAGAGAATATTTTAATGAGCAATAATTAAATTCAGTTGTTAAGAACGTTAGTTATTAGACCTGCCAAATGTGTTTTTATTATTTTTCATTTCATCTCACTTTGCTTTTGCCCTGTTATGTCTGTGGCACTGCAAGAATATCATTCCGGGGCATTTTACGTACTCATTTCACCCCCTCCCCCTTCATTCAGTATTCACCCCTGTTGCGAGATCATTACGAACTACAACAAAATACACCCAGTACAAACCTTGAGAATTGTATCTCTTTCGTAAATTTTTGCAACTATGCTTGAATCATCTTGAATTGAGTCAGAAGGCGGCCTAACACAGGTATCCTTTGGTCTCAAACACGTGAGAGATGTCCCTTGCTGTTCCTGAGACTCTTGAGAGGAGCACCCTTTGCTCACAAAAAAACTTGACAATGCTCCTTTTTCTATCAAAAAAAATATATATACATGTTACGAATAAGCGTAATCGCGTCCCTAAAAGTAACCTTCGTCTTTGGCGCCGGCAAAATGTTCTTTCCTCTTGAAAAAAGTCTCAGAGGGAGGAAGGCACTTTCTGATAAATGTCACATACAGTTTTCGTTTTGACAGCCGTTTCCGGTTAAAATTTCAATTTACTCAGTGCAACACAGCGAACGTTTTCAGTTATGGCTTCCACGAGCTCTGAATCCGAAGAGGTAATTGTTGTCAAAATCACTGTCAGAAACAAGGAAAGACTTTTACGCAATTTAAGAAATGACGATTCTGTCGTAACCTTTGAAGTCAAGCCAAATGTTGTCACTGTGGAGGATTCCGATCAGGCCCAACAGACCCGGGAAAGCGACAGTCCAAAAGAGCTTGCTACACAAATGAAATTGTGGCTGTCTTCAAAAAACCTTACTCAGTCAGACCTCGCCAAGTACTTAGGAAGAGCTAAGTCCACCATCTCAGACCTTCTTAAGACTTCCCAAGAAGTCATGCCGACAGGGCATGGAAAAGCACTCTGGCTAACAATGAAACAACTCCTCGAAGACGAGGAGAAACAGCAGGAGCTGATTGGTTCCAATTCCAAAGGAAAGAGAAAGAGAGGTAAGCTAGAGGCTAAGGTCAACAAAAACCCTGGACAAAAAGCAATAAGAATATTCTCTATTGAGTTTAATCAATTTCCGCATTTCAGCTGATTGGAAATCGTAAAAACTTATTGTTTCCCGACAGGCGCGGACCACGTCTCACAGGCGACAAAACCGACAAAGGAGGCCCGAGAGGAGGGAAGCAAGCCTATAGAAGAATTCGAAGATTGGAAACTACAAGGGCTAGACAGCTTATTCCAAAAAACAGGAGGAAATTTGGAGCGAGAGTCAACGAAAAATGCAGCTACCTTGTTCAAACTTTCCGAGAAACAGGTATGTTATAATTAATTTTGACCTACCTGATTTTTTTAAAGATACCACTTGGTAATCCTCATTTATTATCCAAGCACATCTTATCCGGTGAGTAGGAGTTTCAGAGTGTCTTCTGATGAGGTATTTTCCTTGGCTTGGCTCACTTATTTTAATTCTTTTTTCGCATTTCTTGCACTCAAAGATAGAGTTATCACACGCGCTTCGTTTAAGATCGCCGTGAAATCCTTTCGCCTCCAATTGATCGGTAATTTCCTGCAGTGGGGATGTTGGTGCACAAAAATATCCTCTGATTGCCACGAAAAAAGCCAAGAAATATATTATCATCATTTCGTAAGAGTTCTCAGGAGCATTTGCCTATTACTTTCCCCTCCATCACGCATAGAATTAAGTCAATGGTATTTCCGGTATGTTATCTCTTATCGTTTTAACCCGGTTTTTTTTTTTTGGCAGGTAACCACATGGTTCCGAAACCACCGTGCCAGACAAAAGATGGGCAGGTACACCCCGGGACAGCTTTCGAAAGAACAACCAAATCAGCAGATTCCAGGAAGCGACCAGTAATTCGGCCGAGAAATAAAAATAAAGTGAAAGTTGCTGATTTTTGTTGTCCATCTTTTGTTTATTTGGTTGTACAAAATCGGGCTCCTGAAGACCACCTGCGTCAATTCAATTTATTTCCTGTCGGCTCCGTCATTGCCAATATAATATCCAGATATATCTGTCACGTAGATATCCTCCGCTCGGCCTCGGTGCTAAAAACTGTTTGTGTTTAAGGCAAAATTTCTTATGATTAATGAAACAATGATTGATTTTTGCACAAGAACTTGTTTTCTATTTTTTATTCTTATTTTACGCTGAAGTTCATTTCCACCAAGTACTCGCAAAACTACTTAAATAATTCCTATTCACGATACCCTACTGTGTAGAATTTCCTGGAGAATTTAAACCACAATTACGTACGTGACGTCTCGTCAGTAACTCCCGCAGTAACTAAACATCAAGGTCAGATCACGCGTGGGAGAAGTTTTGAAGATGTCGGAAAGCCAAGAGCACGAGAAAAATCAAATAGTTCGAGTTGAAATTCGGTGTGTTGCCAAAGGTTATCAAGAATGCCCTTTTGTTGTAAATGAAGGTGAAGAGTTTGTGGCACAAAGGAAACATGGGGCAAGAGGAAGAGCGTTCAAAGTAACAAATGCACGTGGTCAACTGGGGCATCTCGAACGTGTGCTTGTTGCACCTTTCTGGCCAATTCGGGAGGAACTAAAATGGTAAGCAGTTTATTGTAAGTTTGACATTTGACACAAAGCTTCTCGGCCGAACAATTATTTTCTAGGAGGTAAATCCTAGAGTTAATCACTGTTTTAATCCCGTACATTTTAAATTTTTAGTGTGGTTACTGGACAACCATTTGACGATCCCAGAGGACGCTGGCGGGTTGGCAGGGGAATAAATGTTCCACTCAAGGTCCAAGTGCAGATGACGAGAACTAAAGCCAGAAACCTATCGAGAGCCTTGAATCAAATTGGAGTACAAAACACGTTGAAAGAATGTGAAGAAATAAGCGACAAACAGTAATAAAATTGACATCAATTTCCTTTCTGTTTATTTATTCGTTGTTCTGGGCTAAACAACCGCGCCTGTGACACTCGTATTCACACCCGTTTATTGGGAACATACCGCCATTTGCAGCCAAATGTAATTAGACCGTGAATTTTACGACCGTTGTTTTTTAATCAACATCCATTTTCCATGATTTTCAAATCGAACCCAGTCGAACTTAATCGAGCCTAATCGAACTTAATCGAACGTTCGATTTAGTTCGATTACTCAAAATTTTTTGTGAGAGTTCGATTCTGTTCGATTACCGAACTTAATCGAACCTAATCGCGTGATTACAGTTCGATTCAGTTCGAGTAAGTTCGATTAATCGAACGTTCGATTTGGTTCGATTAGTAAAGTCGGGTCCACAGTCTGTCGCTGTCAAAGAGATGAAGCCAAACATTTTAACAACAATGGGTGGCTTTCCCTTTAAGTACTCTGAGCTCAACCAGCAGATATTGGAATGGTTTATGGAGCAAAGAGATCAAGATGAGCAAATGTTTTATCCATCTTTTTTTATTATCCAAATGCAGGTTTGATTTGTATTAAAAGCTGTAGATTTTAGGCATGACCAAGCCCGTGCTGCAACGAGTTCTGTAAATCACTTTCAATGCATGTGAAAGGGCACCTTTTACAGGTCAGAATTTGATATCGTCAGAACAAATTTATAGTCCTTTAAGACCTGTCGTGAAATTTTAAATGCTTTGGATGGGATGAGTTTTAAATCAAAGAGGTGCAGGAAATCAAACATGATGAAGCTGAAGACATTGAGTTTGAGACTGACAGCGAGTACGAGAGGGATGCAGATGGAAATAAACCTTAGTAGTTGAAAGCTCTAACAAACGGCTCCATTAGGAGCCACCAATTCTATAATAGTTTATGACCAACAGTTTCATCTTGTTTTATTTATTTAATTAATTCCGTGTTCGGCTTATAGCCCAACTTAACCTCTTGGCTATAAGGCAATCCTCTTTGTTTGAAACAATTTGAGCAGATTCAACCTATATTTGTAAAAAAAACTCGGTTGTTGTTGGTTATTGGTAAATATATATGGTACTTTTTTTTAAAAAAAAATAGGCCAACATTATTTCTCTGTAACCACGACCTTCCCCAATAACAACTCACCAACCATCAACTTTTCAGCAGCCATCAAATCCCCTGCAGCCATCAACTTCTTAACAGTCAGCAGCCATACCTACAATCATAGACTGAGCATTGGGACACCACAACTGGCCAGTATCCTGCACCACTTGGGCATGCTGTCCCATGTAGTCTGTTTCGTAGCCTGCCAGATAGCCAGACAAAAGGTCCTAGGATAACTCAACCAAATCTCCGAACAGCAAAAGCAATGTATCCACTATCACAAAATGACACTTTAATCTGCCTTGATGCACTTATCACCATTCTTTGCAGCCTCAAGAAGCACGCACCAGCACTGCAACCTGAACTTTGGAAACTCCTGTTTGACCCTTGGAACCTTCTGCACCACCACCTCAGCCAGTAATCTTCAGCTTGCGTGCAAAGTCAGCAGGACATATTATGCCAGGTAAGATAGATAAATAGTTCATGAAAAATACTGGTATTGTTCGTGAGTCATCCGAACACTTGTTTACATGCATCTCGTTTAATTTCAATTGCTCCTTTTGTTTCCACACGATATTTTGTAGAAAGTGTTCAGAGATATTTAAATAAGTGTCCCTGGATTCTAAAATCGCTCACGTTAGCTATGATGGAAACACTCATTATAAAGTTTTCTTTTTTGTTTCAGTTTATAAAGAAAGTCATGAATGTCCTGTCTGTGATAAGCCTATCCAACAACCAACCTCAGAGGGAATAAAGGAAGGGATTCTTTCTTCAGCTGGTCCTTTAGTCACTTATCGGTCAATTAAACACAGCAAGAGGTCCGCGCGATCTATCGCCGAAGCAGAATATTCCCTTGTCGCTGAATCCGCAATCCGCTAATCGGAAGAATCGTTGAGTTTCGTGTGCCTAGAGCCTCCACAAGTTGCAAAGAGTTTAATAAGTCTAAGCCCGGACCATACCCAGATGCAGCGGTAATAAGTAGCGCATCGTTCAATGAAGCCATGTCCAAGCCAATCCACAAGGACATAACGGCTCCAATGAGGGCTTACCTTGAAGCTAACAATTTAATGCATCAGAAAAAATTAATTGAGAAGAAACGAGCATTACGTATTGAATAAGTTAGTGCAAAATTTTGGTGAACTTTCAAAAACAGTTCAAAATTCAAAAGAAGTCATCGTTTAACGTTTTTATATTTATTGATTGTTTATGGGTAAAAAGTTCGAAATGAGGCATTCGTTTTATTATTTATATAATTCGTAATATTTTTTTCTTGTCAGAAATATTTGGTTAAGGAATTTTTTCTTGTTTGCTTTTATATGCATTATTGTGTGAGTTACTGCTTGGAAGAAGTTATATGTCTGCTTTTGCTTTCTTGCCCTTTTGTTGGGTAACAAATTGCCCACCAGAGCCAAAAAGAGTCAGAACCAAAGAAAGTCAAAGAAATAAGCAAATCTTTATTATTTAATGGCTTTGGACAAGGATCTTCTTCACATTCAGTAAAACCAAACAAACACTGTCATTTTTGACATTATGCCACTGTTGCTCTGTTATCACTATTAACTACTTGCCAGGATTTTAGTTTGCTCCAAATTATTCCCATTTTGTTCACCACATTGTGGGTTTTTTTTCAAAGCCTTACCAGAACCTTTGCTTAGCTCTTCCCTTCCTATATCAAGTATGGCCACACTTGATCAACTGCTCATTTTTTCCCTTGCATCCCAGTTGGCATTTGCTGCTGCCTTCTTTGCCACTCTTGCCTCCAACCAACAGTTCTAATTCAAGTTTATCTACAAAGTCATCATCTATAAACCATTCCTTGCCTTCGTTTACCACAAGTGTTACAATTGTTACTTTGGCACCACTTATTCTTTAGGTTAAATTACTTAAACATTTGTCAACTGTTCTTGTCAATATGAACAAGATTTCTGATCTAATAATAGTAGTTATAATAGTCATAATAGTACACTGTTTATATTTGTATTTTTCATAGTTTTTATACAGGATTTTTAGGCTTAGTATACTGGCACAAACGTTTTGTGAACAACCTTTGTAATAGCTCATATGACGCTACGTGATTGAAGAAAAGATTGACTGACTGACTGACTGACTGATTGATTGATTTTGATTGATTGACTGATTGATAACAAAGTGATTGATAATGAATGATTGATCTGAAAATGTTTAAGTTCTTTCTTACACTTCATTTCAATTTTTTTAGTGATCGACACCCAAGTAAAAAAAAGAAAAGGGGAACACAATACAGTGGAACCCCATTAATACGGCCACCAACGGGCCATGAAAATTTGGCCGTATTAACAGGGTAGGGTCAAATTTCATGACTGGTCTACTCCTGGGGTCTACTTCAATTGTACTTCTAAACAACTGTTCTTTAACAAACATTCCGACTGCAGATGTACAGTTATTAAAAAGCTAATGAAGTTTCAATCAGCACATATACAATATGATGGAAAAATTAACAAAACTGGATCGAAAAATGGGTATTTGGTTCGAGTGGCCGTATTAACGGTGTAAATTTATGAAGGATTATACAGGTTGGGATTTCAGAATGTGGCCGTTGGCCGTATTAACGGCATGGCCACATTAAAGGGGTGTTATTATAAGGAAATGTATGAGCATTTAGCCGGGACAAAATAAAGTAACCGTAATAACGGGGTGGCTATATTAACGAGGTGGCCGTAAGGCGGGGTTCCACTGTAAAGAACAGGGCAGAAGATAAAAGAAGCAGGGAAAGAAAGAAGCAAACAAAGAAAACAACTTGAACAATTAAGGCCAGAGAAAAATAATTACTATTGCATTTCATTCCATCTCTGAACATCTTTCTTTTTTTCTGTTAATTGTGTTTTGTTATTAGAGGTGCTTTCATGGAAGATGGGGGGAAGGAGAGGATGGGAACAATAATTTTTGGTGGGTCCCTAAGTTGGTGACCACATAGAAACTACTTTTTATGCATTACTATTTTCAGAGCATGTAAAGCCTTGTTGATACTGCCCACTAGTGGTTTCCTTCTGCCCTCAGTTAAAAGGAAGACCGGGTTATGTGATTTTAACAAAACATAAGCAAGAGATCAGGTTAAGAGAATAAATTAATGGTCACCTAGAGGAAATGCTATGATCTTAAAAAAAAAATCATGACTAACAATTGGGGGTATGGTCTATAGAATGTTTATTTTCTCGATGATGCTGGAGTTACAAAGATTACCGATGAAGGAGATTTATATCGTGCAAGTTGCCTGTTGTCGATGCATTCGAACCGCCATCTTGGATATTCATCTTCGACACGATCGCATCGCTACGTCACTTCACGGATATCTTATACACCGAACTCTGTTTCTACCTTTAACCTTACGCGCCTTCGCTTAACAACTAGTGGCGACATCAGCCCGAACCCTGGTCCACCCATTACATCCTTTACAACAAATCGTCAAGCCGTGCAACATCGAAGCCATTATCATAGCGACCGATCCAACCTTGTGCAGATCAATTGTGTATCTGATCTCCATTTGAGAACATCGGCCACTCAGCTAACTATGTGCACGCTAAATGCTCGCTCTATTGCGAACAAATCTGCACTGTTTGTTGATTATATCAACGAATGCAAGGCTGACTTATTTGCAATAACTGAAACTTGGTTATCGGATAACGACTCTGCTGTCTGCTACGAGATAACTCCACCTGGCTACAAACTGTTCCACTGCCCTAGAAGTGATCGTAGAGGCGGTGGTACGGCCCTTTTGTTTAAGGATAACATTAATGTTTGCAAGCTGGAATCTGGCTCAAGGATTTCTTTTGAATTTTCTGAGTACCTTGTCTGCTCTGGCACCATGCGCATTCAACTTATTATTATCTATCGACCGCCGTATTCTACTAATCATCCTGTGACTGTAAACAGTTTTATTGACGAATTTTCAGAATATCTGGATTCTGTTATACTATCTAACGATCCTCTCTGTCTAACTGGCGATTTTAACATCCATGTTGATGATCACAATGACCCTGCTGCTTGTCGTTTCTTGGATTTATTAGAGTCAATGTCCTTATCTCAACATGTGACGGAACCAACACATGAACTTGGCCATACACTGGATCTGGTAATTACTCGGAAGTCAGACAACCTTATAAGCGGTCGACCCGCGCCTGACATCTTATTTTCAGACCATCTAGCACTACTATTCAAACTGAAAACAGCTCGACCACCTCTCAAAGTTGACTGTGTCTCATTTAGGAAGCTGCGATCAATTGATAAAGATGCATTTAAGGATGACATTTGTAACAGCGAACTTTTTCAAATGAATACTGATGATCCTGATGAGCTTGCTGCCTTATTTGACAACGCATTACGTTCCCTGTTGGATCGTCACGCTCCTGTTAAGCATAAGAATATTACCATTCGACCTTGTGTTCCATGGATGAATGACGAAATTATATTGGCTAAACGACAAAGGAGGAAAGCTGAAAGGAAATGGAGAGCTTCTAAAGCACATATCGATTTACTGTCTTACCATACTATGAGAAATCGAGTGACGTTTTTGATGAACAATGCTCGTAGTGATTACTATACAAGCTTCATAACTGAGAACAGTACGGATCAGAGAAGATTATTTAGAGCAAGCAAGTCCCTGCTAAACTTATCGAAAGGTTCTGGCCTTCCACTATCTACTAATGATTATCAGTTGGCTAATGATTTTGGAAAATTCTTCGCCCAAAAAATTACTGATATCAGGTCTGCTATTACAAACCAGATCTGCCTGTCTGTTACTATCAACGCCACTAGTACTGTAGCTGCTTCCTGTTTTTCAGAATTTGATCTGTTGTCCGAATCGGAGGTGTCTGACCTAATCACAGCTTCAACTAAGAAGTCTGTCCTCTTGATCCTATTCCAACCAAGCTTCTCACTGAGTGTATTGATGTGCTACTGCCTCCGATCACGAAAATAATTAATCATTCGCTTGATTCTGGTTACTTTCCTCGCACCTGGAAGTGTGCTCTAGTAAGGCCGCTGTTGAAAAAGGATGGATTACCCCCTGTCTTTAAGAACTACAGACCAGTGAGTAATTTGGCATTTATCTCAAAGCTAGTTGAGACTGTTGTGGCCAAGCAACTACAGTATTATTTAAATTGTAACAATCTGTTCCCTGTGTTCCAATCAGCCTATCGACAGAACCACAGCACAGAAACTGCACTGCTTAAAGTTATGAATGACATTCTCCTCAACATGAACGATCAACGTGTTACTTTGCTAATTCTGCTCGACTTGAGTGCTGCCTTTGATACAGTTGATCATGACACCATGCTACGTCGACTGGAACACTCATTTGGTATACAAGGAAAAGCTCTCTCCTGGTTTGCGTCCTATTTGTCTGGAAGATCTCAGCGGATAATGATTAACGAGTCGCTATCCAAGCCCTTTAACCTAGAATGGGGTGTGCCTCAGGGTTCCTGTCTGGGTTCGCTATTGTTCACGTTGTACACGAGTAAGCTTTTTGAGATCATTAAATATCATCTGCCCACGATTCACTGTTACGCTGATGATTCACAAGTTTACATCTCATTTAGTCCGAATGACAGAGCTGAGCAACTTGCTGTGGTGAGGAGTATGGAAGACTGCATCAGAGACATTCGTTCTTGGATGTTGAATAATTATCTTAAATTAAACGATGACAAGACTGAATTCCTCATTATTGGTACACCACAACAGCTGGAAAAGCTAGACAATATCAGTATTCGTGTGGGTGACTCAGATATCCATCCTGTGCCAATCGCGAGAAATCTTGGTTCTTGGTTTGATTCTAGGCTGTCCATGGCAACACATATCACAAAAATCTGTGCCTCTTCGTTTTACTATATCTATAATATTCGTCAGATCAGAAAGTATCTTTCAAAGCAGTCAACTGAGACTCTCGTCCATGCATTCATAACAAGTCGCCTTGACTACTGCAATGGTCTTTTATATGGTCTACCAGATTGCCTGTTAAATAAACTGCAACGAGTTCAGAATGCCTGCGCCAGACTGATTTTTAAAGAACAGAAATTTTGCCATGTAACGCCTTTTATTTATGAATTGCACTGGTTACCGATTAGATACAGAATCGAATTTAAAATACTTCTAATTACTTTTAAGATTCTTAATTTTTTAGCGCCTTCTTATTTATCGTCCCTTATTTCTCTTAGGCTCCCCTCCAAATATAATCTCAGGAATTCTAGCGATAACCTTTTACTTAGCTATCCACGTTTTAAATCAAAAGCCACACTAGGTGACCGTTCTTTTACCTGTGCTGCGCCGAAACTTTGGAACGCGCTTCCATTTGATATAAGAAGTGCCAGCACTGTTACTATTTTTAAAGCTAAGCAAAAACACACCTTTTTCGTCGTTCATTTTTATCATAGTTGTTTTTAAATTATATTTTACTTTTAATAATTGTAATTTTAGCTTTTTAAAATCATTGTAAGTTTACCTTTAATTGTAGCTTTAGCTTTTTAAATTCATTGTAAGTTTACTCTTAATTGTAATTTTAGTTTTTAGCTTTTTTATTCCGTTTTTAATCTTGTAATGCGCATTTGAACATTTTATATATGAAATTTGCGCACTATAAATGTTATTATTATTATTATTATTATTATGTGGTTCCCATTGTTTTTCTATAAGAATATATTTTATAGGAATATCAAGGCTGATATTTGCAAAATTTTAATTACATAGGGATTAGACCCAGGCTGGGATTTAAAAAACAGAAACAATTTGTATGTATTATAGAATTATATCCTTTCAACAAAACCTTTTTAAAATGTTAATATAATAAAGTGTATTATCAGGAGAAGATTAATGCGGGTCACTCTTCGTGCTTGAAGGGTTAAGGTTGAGGGGGACACCTTAGGCGCATTATAATGCATTTATTTAAAGCACATGCACAGGGGCAATGACGGAGATCGTCAAGTTTATGAAATATTCATGACTGGACAAAAAAATGGGCGCCTGATTTGTTCACGTGTGCCACAGAGTGTGAATAAAGTGTTTACTCAAAAGTAACATAATATTTGTTCTCTGAAAAAAATATCCGTTATTTTGTTATCAAAAAATTTTGTTACGAAAAAATGTGAAAATTAGCCCTTAAAAAGATCACAACATTATTATGAAGTGCAAGGGCAAATGTAGGGGATATAAGTGGTGCGATTATTTAGTGTGGAATTCAAATTGAGCACATCTCTTTCGGCAATGATTTTTGGCAGCCAAAGATGTTTCCAAACCTGAAATGGTTTTACTTCAACTGCCTTCTGCCAGACATAGCTTCACTACGGCATCCTCAAGGTCTTGATAATAGAGAGCCTGTCACATGAAATATGTGATTGCAAGAGAAAGACCAGTGGCCCCAGCCAACAGAACAGCTAAAGATACAAGTCGTCGACAACAAATATTTGTTTGTTTTTCAAAATCTGCTCTAAGAGATTTTGTCTTGTTTGTTAAATCTTAATTTTTTGCCTGAAAATGATATCAGTTCTGCTCCTGCGTACTCTAAAGTAGTTCCTTGAACCCTAATACACAACAGATTCTTTTCTCTCCGAGTAAGAGATTACTGTCAATTTACTTTTTTCTTTTTATGCATTATGATGAGAAAAAAGCAATTCAATTTTGTAAACAGTAAAATGCATATAAAATTAATAAACATTCATGTCTTGTTTTGAAACCAAATTGTTCTTTTCCTACCTCAACATTAAAGTGTGGAATTTAATTACCATAATTACATCTCTCCTTTAGAAATCATGTTTTGACTGGAACACCTTTGGAAATCTCAAAGTTTGGACTTTTCGGAAAATTTTGGGGCAGAGAATACTGCACTTCATGAGCTGCCACTGCAGAGAGGTAAACTAGGAATACTGTAGGTGGTATTAATAGTTAATACAAGTTAATGGTGAGTTTGTAATGTATAGCTAGGAATCGCATTTCATTTTTGTAACCTCGTCAGTCATGTGTCGTATTGATCGGTTCGTTTGCCCCCCGAATTTCTCGTGTTTACTATGCCTCCTAAGCGCAAATCTCTTTTCCCTGGCTGCAAGATGCCGAAACAGAAACTTTCCTTTGCTGCCCTGAGCAAGCACTGTGCCGGACCGCCAGTTTAAAACGATGGATTATCGGAAAGTTGCCACCATGCCAGGGCCAGAACAAATCTGCTTCCTCGTCTCTGGCTTTGAGCGGCCAGAATAGACTTGAATCGCAGCAGCTTCTAGATGCAATAAGGAATCTGTCTCTGCAGCTGGACAGTCTTACGAAAGAGCAACAAGCCCCCAAGGCTCACCATCTGCCGGAAAAATTCGCCACACCTGCCATCAATGTTTCAGAGGTTTTATCAACTTTAAGCGTATTGCGACGCAGTCACAGCGATGCGGCAATGTTGTACACACTCTTGGGCAACCTAATCTCTCTTGCGAGGCCTTCATGCAAGCATCTCGTTGACTTGTTTGATGTCTGGCTGCAAGTGTGGACAAAATACGAGATGGAAATTGTTTCCAAATAGCCTGATCGTTACCTGGAACTGGCAGTCTACCAGGAACAGATCCAGCTTGCTAACAGAAAGTTTTGTTGGCCCTCCGTTTACATGTTTGATGTACAAACACGCGTCCATGTGGCCTTGCGCAAGAATACTCAAGTTCACCTTGACATCTTGGATACAACCTTGTACACCACCATACTTGACACTTCCGCCAGTTGCCTCCATCCGAAGCAATGTACCCACTGCAAGTCCTTTGACCACCTAGTGCGGGATTGTCCCTTTCTCGCGCAAGAGAAACCACAAGAGGCGGCGAGCGGTTCATCGAAGCCCTCAGTCAATGGCAAGTCGGCGACCTACTCATGGAAATTACAGAGGTGGTTCACCAACACAGGTAAAGAAGACTGCAACCTTTATCAACGAAAGTGGTGTAACCTCGGCGAGGCTCAAACTCTGCCCGCAAAATCAAGTTCTTCCCTATTTGGAACTTAAGAGTCTTAAGGATTCTATTCCCAGAGATTTTGTATAGTAATGCCCTGGAAGAATCGGGTTTAACAACACTCTTTTATAGCTGTGACGAATTATGTAGCACTTTGTTTAAACAAATTGTAGAGAGCGATGGCCAGCATAAATTAGCTGACCTGCTGCCCGCGCACAATAACAATGAGAGATATAATTTTAGGAATAGGCCTATGTTTTCAATGCCGTGTGTAAAAACAAAGAGGTTTGGAAATACTTTAATAATGCACAATGCAGAAAAGCATTAGTTGTAAATAGTTTTTTTATACTTGATTCGATGTACTTTATGATTATATGATAGTATTTTTTTTCTCTTATAGCTTATGATATAGTTACGGATTTTTATAATTTTGAACTTTTATATGTACATAACGCAAGTAATTCTGCTTATAGCTGCTAATTGTGATTTTTAATAAACGATTTATGTATCTTTTATTTATCTATCCAGTACTGTTTAGCAGTTAACTTATTGAATATTATTTTTGTGTAAGTCGCCAGTATGAGTACTGTTTTTGTGTTAAAACACTGGAAGACTGTGAAAATCTATTCAGACATTCAACTACAGCTGCACGAAAAGGTTGTAAACTGACCCCAAAACTAACAATCCCCAATCAGTTTGCCCTCGTTGTTACACTTCACGTTTCTGTGCATCAAGGGCTGTCTTTTCACCAAGTATGCACCAAAAAATGTAATTACAGTGAAAAATACTTAATCAAATACTCAATGATGGTAATGAATCATCATCACCATCATCACAAAAGTGGCAGCTTCAATTGATCATGTGACAAAAAACTTTCAATTTACAAAACAGGACAACAAAACACAGAAAAGCTTCAAGGGCAGGTCACTTGCTTACTCCATTGTTTTGGGGAAAATATAATCCAAAGCTAGAACCAATTTCAGGGTTTCAGAGCCATGAAAATATTTGGAACAAATAATAAGTTAATTTATTATTCAATTTTAAATTATGCAGATCACAGTGGGTGTTATTGGCCTAAAGCATTCTTGTTCTAATACCAACACCCAAAAGAGCTCACTTGATTTTGACTTAGGGTATAGAAGCACTAGTGCAAAAGGAGTGTCAAGACATATTGACAAAATTAAATGGCAGAAATTACAGTTAAATTGAAGTTTGTTGAAGAATACAACCAATCAGGCAAGGAATCAGAAATAAAGAGGACAAACTTTTATCAGTGTTCTTTTACCAGTGTTGTTTCCAAATCATCAAGTACTGCAAGACAGCACACATCGCTTGTTTTCCTTGCAACATCAAAGTGTTTTCATTCTTAAAGCATCTCAAAGGCGACCTTACACAGACATCGACAGTTTTATGTTACAGTTGCGTAAGCGCCACCCAACAAGGCCACCACGCAATAACTAGACAGAATGATGCTGTTCAGTGATGAGGGCAAGACGAGACATTATTCTCAACTTTTTGAAACACCAAATGGCTTCCTAAGAATACTAATCCTTATGCCGTTGTCAAGGATGTTAAATTATTTCTTGAAAACTATGCAGAAAGGAATCCTTCCTGGAAGGATTCCTGGATACAAAGACGGAGATATCAAACTCCTGTCCGTCCTCCCATAAAGCAAAGATCGGTGTTTGACACACTTTTGAAGTTGTGTGCAAAACCACGAAAAAGCAGGCTGTATGCTACTCAAAGATTGATGAACAATGGGAACAATTTCATCCAAACCTCGTGGTAGCAAAACCAATGATTGATCTCTGCTTGACATGTCAGCAAAATACGAAAATCTTCGAGTTGCGAATCAGCCTACTTGTCAAAAATCAGATTGCATTCGAGAACAAGAAGAACATTTAAACCTGGTGTTGAATGAAAGGGAACTTTACAAAGTGGCATGTAAGGAGGCATCAGATACTTTCCAGGCAATTGAGAACACCATGGAATTAAGTGAAACTCGTGCACCTTGCTAAGCTCCAGGAACATTGAATTATTCCTTTGACTATGCACAACAGGTGCATTAACCAAGCACTCCTATGCAGCCTGGCCCCATTTATTTCAAGACTCCTTGAAAATGTAGGATTTTCGACATTACCGGTATATGTGAGGCCATTCCGAGGCAAGTCAATTATTTGGTCAACGAAGCTTCCGCTGTTGGGAAGATGTTACTTGACTATTAGTTATGTTCATAACTACTTTGCAAATCATGGGCTCGGAGAAACGCATGCGTACCTTCATGCAAACCATTGTTCAGGACAGATCAAACAAAACTATATCATCAGGTACTTTAAGTGAGGCTTATTTACTTATTCATTGATATTTGTTTCCTCTCTTTTCCTTAGTTTAGTGTCAAGTAATGTAATGTGATGTACAGCTGTAATGTAATGTTGAATGTTTTAATTAAGACGCAAAGAAAGAAGGATTAGGAATTAGGGAAACCTGTTTTTAGAATTGTCCCTTGATGATGACATCACCCCATACATTTCTCAATTCTTTTACCATTGTTCTCAATCCAAGCAGTTTTGAACAAGACAAGACCTCTCCAAAGCTGTGGAGGTACATTGAAACAAGATCCAATGAAGCAGATGTAGCATCACATGCTCTTTGTGCTCAAAACATCCAAAACTCCAAGTGGATTTTTGGACCCGGGTTCTTATGGAAAGTTTGATGTATTAGGTGTTTTTAGAATCCTTCTTTGACAATGACCTCACCTCATACATAAATGGTAACTAATTCCAAATTTCAAAGATATACTCCTTAATTATACTCATTAAGCAAAACATATAACAATTGGATTGGTATATATTAAACTTTTATACAGCATTTGTACACCATTTGTATACCATGTAGCTTAATTTTAGCAAATGCATGGGACATAAATGAACCAGCTATTCTTGGATATTATTAAACACTGTTTATCCACTTTAAATCCAGGGTTTTACAAAGTTTTGTATCAGTTTTGCCAGAGAAACTACTAAGAATGTGCATTGAAGATAGAGTCCATGCCCTAAGCCACAGTTTCTTTGTCAACGGTCCTGTCCTGCATGCCAATTCATACGTACACAGCGCACATAGCTTGTTTCCTTTGCAACGTCAAAGCATTCTCTTTGGTGAGGCATCTCAAAGTAGTGCACAGCAGAAGGAAAACCACCTGTCTCTTGACGTGTCCTTACTGTGGGGGACCTTACAAAGGCATTGACAGTTTTATTTTACATTTGCCTAAGCCCCATCCAACAAGACCCCCATGCATTAGATGGAATGATGTTCTTTAGTGATAAGAGCAATCGCAAGATGAGACATTATTCTCATCTTTTTGTTGCTTTCTGATGACAGCCTTTATTTACAACTTGCAATTTAAGTGTTCAACTGCAGGAACAATGGATTATTCCTGTTACTATGCACAACAGGTGCATTAACCAAGCAATCCTATGCAGCCAGGCCCCATTTATTTCAAGACTCCTCGAAAATGTGGGATTTTCAACATTATATGTGAGGCAATCTTAATATTTGCCCGAGGAGATAATATTGAATAAAAGAATATTAAACATAGTATAAAGCAACTTCTGTCTAAACTTCTTATTGTTTTCTTAATAGATTGTCAGGATGAATATAAAGATGCATGCGCTATAACAACTGCCACGAATACCACTGCAGTCAATAGCACTTCCACTTCCACATGCAGCCTGTCATCTGTGTGTTTAGAGCCTGAAGGTTCTACTGATGTCACTGAGATCATGGAAGTACCAGTACACACAGGTGAAACCGTACAAGCATTCAGGGACATGGACAAAAGCTTGGATATGGAAGGGATAACAAACTCTTCACCTTCATTTGTCACATCACAGAATTTGCCAGTTGCATCACCCACTCCCAAAGTATCAGGGAAGGAAGGCACAAAGAACTGCAACAAATGCCCAGGCAAAAAAAGATCAAAAGGTGGAAGAGACTACACAAAGGATTAAATAAGCGGTTTGAAAAGTTAAAGGAGAAATACACTGAGTTTAAAAACAGACAGGTACATTCGGTGACTATAAAGTGAAATTGATTATTCTCATTTGTTTTTTTTAGGATGAGTCAGAAGAGGATGAGAAAAGTTCAGGACAAAGTGCTGATGAAAAGTGAGCATTCAGCTAATGCCAATGATGCTGTTATAGAGGAAGACACCAGTGCGAGTGACAGTGATTTGCCAGAGAAACCACTCAAACCAGACTGGGCAACACTGGAAGACAATGCCTCAGCAGGTTCAAGCACTGAATCTAATAGCAATGTACAAATTGCATCTATGACTTCGGGGGTGCAGAAATCCCTGTAAACTCAATGGCTGCTTTCCACGCCTTAACAGATTTTCTCTCTTCATTGGGTCTTCAGTCATCCCCATATTCTTGAAGCAATTTTAAAGGATAATAAACAATTAAATTAATTTATTTTTTTCAATTAGACAACTTATGGTTAAGTTTTTTAAAACACTATGTATATATTTTCAAGAAAAATACAAGATAACAAGAAACTGCTTGTTGAGAATCATCAGTCATATTTAATAATTAAAATGATGCATTGTAAATCCTATTATCTAAAGAAAATTTATTTATTTACTTTTGTTTTTTCTCTTTTCCTTAGTTTAGTGTAATGTAGTGAAATGTGATGTACAGCTGCGATGTAATGTATGTTTTAATAAAGATGAAAATAAAGAGTATGCAAGGGATTGGGGAACGCTGTTTTTTGAATTGTTCTTTGACGATGACCTCAACCCATACATTTCTCATTTCTTTTACCATTGTTCTAATGTGTGTTTGCGTCGCATTGCCACATGGCCAAGGGGACATCACTTTTTCTGCCCAGCGGATTCTCTTTTAGCTCCCAGGCTATTCTTTGTCATCTCACATCTGCCATCTTGAATGCTCAAAACAAAACATGGGTATAGATCAGATCTGCTTTATGTCGAATTTATAGACCTTGTATAATATTGTCAAGTTAACGAAGAAATGTTATAGGCTGCTCTTTGTTATGCAGACAGTGAAATACTGGTATATTTGGAACAAAATGCTGGTGGGTGTACCTGCAGTCAATAAAAACCAAACGATGTAGAAGGGTGGCACAATGGCCTTAACAGGAGAGCCAAGCTGCCGTTGTGCATGTTGATCGTCCTGCTCCACGAGGAAAGCTGGTCGACCACACTGCAGATCAGAATGATGTCCTAACAGAACCTTGCTGATACCAAAGGAAGACCTGCCACCAACTCCACACAAGAATTTTCAGGCTCTGGGACCAACTCTGCTTTTTATTCTTAGGTTATTCTTAGAACATTTTTAATTCGTAATTCAATTTTCTTTGAGAACACAACATTTTTATTTGGCAATTCAATTTTCTACAAGGACACTATTACTTTTTTTAAACTTTTTAACTTTTTTAGCATTTAAGTGGTATCTTTTTAAAGTAGTAAGTTTTTATAGATATATATTTTATACATATTTATATATTTATATCATTATATTTTTATACATATTTTATACATATACAGGGCCCCCGTTGATACCAGTCCTGCAACTGAAGGGGTCACCCTGTTCAAATATCAATTATTATTATTACCGTATTTTCTCAATTAAACGCCCCCGGCGTTTATTTCAAACTTGGCTCCGTTGATCCGGCGTTTATTTGAATGGTGCAGTTTATTTAAGCAAAATGTTTATTTAACAAGGGTTTAACTTAGACATTTTGTATAAAAAAAAGCTTCAATTCGTATAGACGTTTTTAAAGTCCTTTGACACAGTAACATCGTGTTCTATACTTTTTTGTAAGTTTTGAGCAAGGCTATAAAACTAGCCAGCAGACAAAACGATCATACAAGCTTTAAGGTCATTGCCCTGAAATAGAACTGAACACAATTTTTTAACCAAACTTCGCCTACTGGTTTATTACTTTAAGGGAACTTAAATTTTGAAATAAAAAAGGGGGGTCACCAGATTCGTTTAGGAGCAGGAAGACCTTGTATATTCCATATAATTCCTTAAAAATTCCTCTGCAAGTACAGTAAAAACCCGCGTGTAAGAACCTACTTTTTTAGAGTTTGGCAAAACAGGTTCTTGTATTATGGGGTACTTATTGACAGTTTAGGCTAAGTAGGTTCTTAATTAGGTTATTAATTTCTACAGAGTAGACATTGATGTTGATTATCAGAAAATAGTATAAAATCTGGTCTGTTCTTCATTATAAATATTTGTTGATGTACCCATGTTGCCAAAAGTACAACAACATATAATTGATCATCAAGAACTGTTTTTTTAGTAAAAAAAATATAAATTAAATAGTTAAACCCCACTTATAAGAACCTGTTGGAATTTGTTTGGCTAAACAGGTTCTTATATTTTGGGGTATTAACAAAGCAAATTTTTGCCAGAAGGTTCTTAAATTCCTAGGTTCTTACACGCGGGTTTTTACTGTACTAGCAAAGTGCACGTTTTTAGCAATAAATTATTTTTCAAACACAATAATTGATCTGTTTTCATTTTACAGAAAGAATTTAATCGCTACACCCAAAATATGAGAAAAAATTGATAGGTCACCAGACTCGTTTACGAGAAAGCGACAATTTACTTCTCTCGCAGACTAAGCCACTAAAAAAGCCGCCATTTTGTTTATGTGCGCGTGCTTATTACGCGTAAAATTCTGCGCAGTAAAGATGCGCAATGCAATACAGGGCAATGACCTTAACAATCTCGTCCCCAGAGGCCGCGATCCTTCTGGTCTGCGCCAGGGATCGGGACCTCTGGGCTATTCTAAAAAGCCGCTGAAACAATGAAAACACTTCTGATTGGTCAATCTGTATTGCGCCAAAATTTGAACGTGCGTCGGGATGGTTGTCCTGTCCTCTGGGGAATTGAAAGTCTGTGCTTTATGCAAATCACAGACTGTGCACGCAATCGTAACATGTGTAGTTTTTGGATGTATTTCTGTTTGGAGACGACATCAACAGTCCCAGAGCAATTCTTTTTCACTTAAATAAGCATGTTAAATGTATAACGATGTTTAACAGTAGAGAATGATCCCAAAACAGCATTAATTACAATTACGTGACACGACCTGAATTTGCATAAAACCACAGACATGTCTAGTCTCCTGTGAATGAATTAACGGTCGAATGACTTTTTAATTATAGTGGAACGTGGAGCGTGCGCAAAAGAGTCTTGCAATCTCTGGCGCACGCGCACAATCACACCAGAACCAGGATTTCCTGGTTCCAGTTTGGATTCGTCCAGAGCCGTTGAGTTTCCTGGCCCGCTGGTCAAGGGAAACGCAGGCTCTGGGGACGAGATTGTGACCTTAAAAGTAAATCATCGGTAAATCATTGTTCAATATTTGCAAACCTTTAGGATGGATGAATATAACACGTGTAACTTTGCTTTTCTAAACCACCGCCTGTCTGTCAAATTTTACTGCAGGACTGTCAGGTGCAAATCTCCGCATTTTCACCATTTCAAATCTGCAATTTACAAAACACAAGCTTTAATTTAACGGTCATTCATGGGATGTTTTTACGATAATAATCTACAAGGTATAAAATGTAAAACAAGTTATCGAGATTCAGAGTTTTATTTTTGGTTTACTGAAAAAAACTTAAGCTTATATTTCGTGTTCAAAGCGTGTGTTCGCTGGTCTGAATAAAACTCGATCGAAGTTTACACTTTCAAGGCTTGCGTTCGCTCGTCTGAAGTTACTATAATAACTATTATGACTTCGCATGTCTAGAAATTATCGTTTATGTTTGAAGTGTGTTTTTTGTATTAAGTTAACCGAAGTTATTACATGGGAGCGAAGTCGGTCATACTGGGAGCGAAAGCGGTATAACGTGGGGGCGAACTCGGACGGTGCGAACTCGATTGGGAGCGAAACCGGCAGTTCCAGCTTGTCACATCCCGCCCTGCGTTCGGTTTTCTCGACAGTTTGCAAGCAAGATAACCGCATGAAAGCGTATAATTCCGCACATAACTGTAAACCATGAAGATATATTTGTAGTAAATAACTTAATTTACCTACCTAGAGCTCTCTGTAGTAAGAAGAACTTCCACAATTTAATGTAAATAGCTGCAAAAGCTGTCAAAACGAGCACCACCAAACATTCGACTGTGTTGATGTGACGCTGAGTAACCTGGCACGCTGGTACTCGTGACTCCAACGATCGTTACGGTCGTGACGAACGTGTCGGTCGTGACGGGCACTCGTTTCGTTGTTAAAATAAACGGGTGGACTGGGTGGATAACGTTTATGCACCTATCAATGTAAATCCCGCGGGGGGGGGGGGGGAGTGCGGGAAAAGGCACGGGATTTGACAACAAGAACGATCCCCTTTGTCGGGTTGGGACATTTGACTTTGACCGGGAAGCGCCTGGATCCAATCTTCAGACGCGATTACCAAGTTCTTCCTTCTCGTAGCTTTGGAAATCATATGCTTCATTGCAAGGTACGATTCTGAGTTTTTCATCGGCATTTATCTGCTACTTTTAACGCCATTTAGTCATAAAATAGCGATTTTAAGAATATATTACTTTCAAGTACATTTGGAGTAGGAATCCTGAGGGAAATCTAAGACGTCCGTGACCTTTTATTGTTTTTAATATGAATACCGAAACGGTTGGATTGACAGAAAATAAAGGTATGTAGAAAGTACTTGTTAGTTTGTTTTAGAATTCTGCCCCTGGGTGAGTCTTCTTAGGTACATTTGAACAAAAAAAATTTTTCCCACCCTCGGGAACTTGACTGCAATTTTTACTTTTCTGTCAAATCCCCACCCCTGGCCCGCACTCCCCCCCCCCCGCGGGATTTACATTGATAGGTGCATTATATCCACCAGATTAACAAAATAAATGTTGTTCCTGAGGAATGAGCTTGCGAAGAAGGCTGAAAAAGCTATTTTCCTGGCACGAGTCTCACCCCGGCCTAGCCTACGAATACAAGCTCCCAAGAGGAGCGAAAAATAAATCGGCCCTGGTCTAACCACGATATGTCATCACAGCTAACCCGCCGAACCAAGAATGCAAATACAAATCGAGAAACATTGCAATGAATAAGCTAACGGAGCTGAGCAGCCGCTTACATTGAAAACGGGATTAACACGGAGGCCAGTGGGGGGGGGGGGGGACGTAAAAAAAGTGGGAAAAATACAGAAACTCTGCATTTTGTTAGTCCCACTGGTACGATTTGTTCTAATTTGGGGTTTTAGTGCAAAGATGCAGACCACCCTGCCTTACTGGCATTTTAATGCACTTTACAGTCTGTTTGCCTTCCGCAAGCTCTTTTTTTACAACGACAAACCGATGAAGAGTGTCGGATCTTTTGAAGACCTGTATCAGTAAAAATCTTGAAATAACGCGTGCAAAAAAAAAAAAAAAAAAAAAAGCAGTAAACTGTATCTCCTCAGCAAGGAGATGCATGTTTTAGGCTAAACTGTGTTTAGGCTTTTTTTAGTTTATTTTTATTTCCCAGCTGATATGGAATCATCGCAATGTTTACCAATGGTATAGTCTGCAAGTCTGAAAGACAAACGGTAAAAAAAAAATACGAAACCAAATGGTGAAAATACGTGATCACCAATGTTTGTTTTATCCAAAAGTTTATTAGTATGCTAATACGGAAACCAGTATAATAGGTTTAAGTACTTTTCACTTTTTATGATTGACTTCCCTGCTATATATCCTCTAAGTCAGTGACGTTTGTGCTTAAATGAACATTATCGTGGCCCTCCCCCGGGTTTCGCGCGTGTAGTTGTTTTATGTCGCACGTTTTATGGTCACCGTACGACCTTAGCTCTATGGTTCGTCGAAAAGAATCGACCTAGTGAGGACTATTATTTTTATCGAATTTTTATGAAGGGGTGGGGATGCGCAATTTTCTAAGAAAACAATTTCCGCATTGGTGAGTGTATGAATATTCTTTGCCAGCATAACCCTCTGCAATATTGATACCATCCATCTTTTTCAGGTGAAGGTTACTTAATTCTTACTTGCGCGCGATTTTCTTATCCCACTTTTCTCGTGAGCGCATTTTGTGAGTGTGTGAGATCCTGCAGCCACCCCCACCCCCAAGCCCCCCTTTTCATCAAAGGTGTGGAGCTATAAACTGCACACGAAGAAGTTCTGTTTGACACGTCATACTCTGGCAATGTTTTCTTGGCACCTCTCGCCAATTTATAAGTAAGGAGGCATCCATCTTTCCACATTGTCTTTGGACGTGCTCTTAGAAATGAGCCCTTAAGTTGAGAAGGTCATGGTATCTGGTGGATTTTGATCCGTCTTATTTGTTTGGGAAATTGAACGATGGCCGCTATACACGTAGCACTAAAAGCGACTTGACACGTAGCAAAACGTGCTCATAGGCAAAGACCGATAATATAAATGCAGCTATAGGTAAAGAGGGTTGTAGTTTAAAAGAAACCTTTCGAAGAGAAACTAATTTATTAATTAACACTATAGTTAGGAAATAAAACGTGAATAAGGATACTTTGAAAAGCACTCTTGCTGTTCATCACACGATCAAATGAAAAACTGTCAAAGGCACTTGCCAAGGACAAATCCTTCTAATGTGATTATCTTACGTGATTAGTTGAAATAAATTGCTGGAGACAATTGGTCTGTTTTTAAAGGAGTTGCCTCACAGGGGTTTCACAGCTTTCAGTTTAGTATTAAAAAGTTAAGCCTTAATTTTACAAGTTCCAGTCCATTTCCATGCGAGCCACCTACATGTACGCAAACAAATTTTGGCTGTTCGAAGTCTGGTATAATCCGTGACAAATCCCATTTAATCCTCACTCATTTGTAAACAATGAAACGTGCAGGTCGTGCGAAGTTAAAACGCCTTACCAGTGATGTAGATAATCATTGTTAAGATTTGCTCGTCAGTGGCGAAATCACTTGTTACGATGCGCTCCACTATGGTTTGCCTTTTGCATCCCGTTTTGATCGCAATTTTAACCATAGCTGTGGATGGTGGGAATACCTCGTCCGTATCAAACAAGATTCCTCCTAATAGGGACGGCAAGTCCGTGGTAATTACCAACGTGGTTCAAGATTCAAACTGTAACGAGGCCATTAAATCTCTTGAAGCAAAAATGGAGAAAAAGTTCGAACAGCTCATGACGGCCATTAACAGAAGTTTTCATGGAAATTCCGCTGGTGAAGTATTCCTCATTCTATATTATTACAATTGAGTCACAATTCCTTTTATATATTTTAACATCATTTTAATGTATTTTGTGGTATTTCTTCTTGGGTAGGTCAGTCATTTGCTTCGTGCAGGGACATCTACGTTAATCACAAGTGAGTTCTTCTTGTCACATACGTTGTGTATTAGTTATAGCTAAATTAGCAAAATAGCTTTTTAGGACTGGCGAAAGAAACGTTTAATATATATTTTTTGGAACTTGAAGCTTATTTTCGAACTTTACTTTCGCAAATTAAAAACATGCCTACTGTACATTTATGATTGTTCACACGATATGTGGTAGGCTTTTCGGGATTTTGAAATAAAGATGTTTGTGGTGTTTTTGTTGTTTTTGGGGGGAAGGGGGGGCCGAAAAACTACTTTATTTTAGTAGAAAAGTAATAAGAGTATTCGTTTGTCCTTTGTTTTGTCCCTTTGCCCTTTGTCTGTTATGTCCTTTCCACTCATTACAATAAGAAACTCATAACAGGTTGAAACGTGTAGCTGGCATTCACAGCGTTTGAATATTAAGTTTTGCAGTTAATTTTGCCGAGTACCATATTCGAAAGAACTAAAGCTGGATTTCCACTGACGCGTAATTTTTTACGTGCGTTTACGTGCAGGAAAAAATCTAGAGATTATGTATGAACGTCTTGCGTAAACGTGTACGCAAGTCGTTCGTACATAGTCTCTAACTTTTTTTACGCACGTAAACGCACGTAAGAAATTACGCGTCAGTGGAAATCCACCTTAAAAGAGTTTGCTCGCGAATGCTTTTATACACGTATAACGACATACGCGTCAACATTTTCGGTTTTGTGATATTCTGCCCTAGATTTGGTAATTTTCTTCCACGTACTAAATGAATTCACTTACGTGTAAACTATCCAAGTGAAGTCCTCTACTGAATGACGATAAAACAGAAGAATCAAAGCAAGCCTATTCAAAAACAGTATTACGCCATCAAGCGCGAGCCAGCGCGCACTGTGAATTTGATCCAAAGGTTGTAATTTTGATTGGTTAATTTTGTCTCATGATTTTCCAAATATGCTGTAATGATAATCTTCTATCAAATTAAAATAATGTAACATAAATGCTTTTTTTTACATTGTTACCTGATTATTGTTATTGTCCGTCTTGTTTTAGTTAAGTTTTAAGCTTTTGCACTACTATACGTATTTATGGTCATGCAAATGAAGCTTCTTTGTAACTTCTGAGCTACGAGAGCGAGCTAGGTTATTTACTTGGTCTGTATAACTTTATCAGGTCGGAGGGAAACAAAGCTTACTTACTTCAAATGGACACCGGGAAGGTTCCTGTGTATTGTCACATGACAAGTTCTGGCATTGGTGCATGTGGAGGTGGTGGGTGGACGCTGGTCATGAAGACTGATGGTGCGAAGGTATCATTTCTGCAAATTCAAGAGCTGTGAGGCATTTATGACTAATAGTAAATAACAAATCCTTTATTTTTTAGTGTCAATTTATTCAGCCCAGGTAGGCTTATTGTGGAGACCGTTTAAAAAATCTCTAACAATTACAAGATAACAAATACTAATCCTACACCCTTTAAAATGCTTTAAAAATTCTCCTATCTACTGTTTACAAAATAATCTATTAACTAAACTCTTAAATCTCATAATGCTAAATTTGCTTTAACTGGCATTGATTATGTAATATGACCGTGTCAAGGTAGCCACGGTTTAAAGTACGATCCTTTTAGGGCTACCGGACTCGATGGGCGCCTCGATGTGTAAAATAACATTTGCTGAAAAAAAAAACCTGTCATTAAAGCAACCGTAAAGCAGTTAACGTAAGGTTTACTGAAGTTTTGTAACGAATCAAGGTTATGGTCCGCATTATCTAACACATTGTCTGTATTGGGCTTGTTCTTGTGTCAACTGGGTTTTCATTTCTTCTTCCTTACCCAGCCAACGTTCCATTACGATTCCAAACTCTGGGGCAACAAGATCGACTTCAACCTTCCAGGAGGGAAGACCGGCTTTGACTTACAAGAGACCAAGTTGCCGACCTACTGGAACACACACTTCTCCAAGATATGTCTTGGTATGAGACTCGGCGGTCAGCTTAAGTTTATTGTTATAAACAAGAACGCCAACTCTCTTTACTCACTGATAGCCGACGGAAAATACCGCCCCACCTCACTGGGACGCAAGACGTGGAAGTCACTTATTGGCTCGCAGGCTTCCTTACAACCCAACTGCAACATGGAAGGCTTTAACGCATACACGCACGCACATAGACCCAAGGCGAGAATTGGTATCCTTGGTAACAACGAAAACGACTGCAACAGCAACGATTCCAGACTCGGGTTTGGTACAGGTGGGCTGAATGATAACTCTAACACGTGTGGAAATGAGGCAACGAGCGGAGGAGATAATGGAGACAAGCACATCAAAGCCATGGGATACATCTTGATTCAATGACATTCATAATATGAGCTGATTCAGAGATCCCTGCTTTTTGTCAAAGGACGGTTACATAAAAAAAGTTACACTTTTTGAATTGCTTTTTTTTGCAACACTAAGCTCGGTATTTGCTGGAAAGTGTAAAGAATAATAACATAATAATAAATAAAATAAATGTTTGTATAGTGTTTTTTACAAAAGTTTTAAGGTGCTTTACAAAATGTTAGGGATTTAACAAAAGTAAGATAAGATACGCACCTAAAAGCCATAAAAAGAATTAAAAAACAAAGCGGAAAAAATTAAAAAGGAGCATGCAGTACAGTTGGTCTAAAACAAATAAAACTGGTGATGGGACATAGTGACTCTTTTTCTATAGGGAGCTTTGCGTGAGTTATACTTCTTAAGTATCACCTTTCTGTCAAAAATGGTATATAAAAGGGTAAGGGGTTAGAACTTGGGGCGGAGCCCCCCGTATAAAACTTTTTTGAGTACCCCCCCCCCCCTCGGGTATCAACGGCAAAAAATGTTTTGCGTGCAAATTAACCATGGAATCGTAATACCCATTAGACATATTCAAAAAAAGTCATCTCAGAACTGTCAGAAATTCACTGGAAAACTTTCAGTGTTATAACAATAATACCTCATTATCTTCAGAATCAGTGATACCCTGTAAAATTCTGGTTTAGCCCCCCGGTTTAGCCCCTGGAAAAAAAACCCCTCGGGGGGGGGATTTATTCCCCCTACCTTATTATGGGAAACTAATGTTCTGTAAATGAAGTTATGTGAAATTAACGCGACTTTAACTAACGCGAGTTGGAGGAGAATCACTTTCGAATAAAGGAAATTCTGAACGCGTTTTGGAAAGGGGGGGATTTTCAAAACGGGGGGAATTTTTACTTCTTGTGCGTGTCCGTTGGCTTTTTAAAAGTGTCCGTTGTCCGTCTTAGAGAGGTGTCTTACAGAGAGATTTGTTACAGAAAAATGACTGAAAAACGGCAGGGACCATCGCCAGGTGTCCGTCTTATGAAGGTGTCCGTTCAGACTGAGAGAGTTGAGTGTAGTCTTTTAATAAAGTAGCCTCTGCCATAAAAAAGACAGCCAAAATTTAATTCTTGCTAAAAGTACACAAAATGAAAACGGAAACTCGCTCCAAGCGAGTAATGGTTCTCCTTTCTTGCAGTAACCGCCTTTCGTATCAGTGTAAATCTTGTCAAGCTATATTCTGAGATACAGCTCTTGTTTTTTTGTGTGTCATTACGCGTACAAAACACTCGCGTACAAACTCTTATTTTTTCCAAACATGGTACTTGGCAAAACTGAATACCAAACGCTGTGGACTGCGAGTTACATGTTTCAACCCTTTGTGAGTTTCGTCAGTTTCTGTCGAAATACATTTTTCATTGACTTGTTTTGAATTGATCTTTAAGAACTCAGAATATACGAAATTCATTTAAATATATAAGGAAGGTTATTTGTTAATGGGGGCTTTTATTCGGAGGAGGGGGAATAAGCGAAATTTTACACCTTGCAGGCTTGCACACCCTGAAGTTTGTTAGTCGGGAGGAGGAGCGAAGACCAGCGAAAAAAGAAACGATGGTCTAGCGAGTGGCGAAAGAACCCCTCGGCATATTGTAAGGGAGAAAGCAAAGGCAGAAAACAAATTAAGATACAAACAAACCAACACAAAATTTTAAAAACAAACAAAAAAACAAACAACAGCGGAGCTACTGTTGGGGTTTTGACGTCGCACCCCACGAGACCACGGAGCCCTGGGTTCTAGATTGCACGAGGGGAATATTTGTGTCTTTTACATAATGTACTTGCTCCAAAAGCGGGTCTTTCGGTTGGAGGTGTGCCTCGAAATCAGCTGTTTTTGAAGACACTTTGCAGTGTTTGGGCGTTCTGGTAAGCTGTTATGTCTTTATCCTGTCCCGTATTCTAGTGCTTCAATATACTGCAAAGACTGTTTAGGCTTGGTTTCATTCAGTTAGCCTGTTGACTCGAAATTTATCTTCGATACGATGAAAATATGTCTTCTTGGGATCAAATGACATTCCAGCTTCACGACCGCTTGTTTCATATTTTGCGCTTTGTATTTCTAGGAAATTTATAGAGTCTGGTGCAAATTTCCGAAGTGCCTTCGCTACAGCGAACGAAAAGCAGTGTCTTTACGACGTAAATTATCTAATTTTTCCTCTTATACTTTAATAGCATAGCATGTACATGTTTATAAGCGATCACCCGCTTAATAAGCAATCACAAAATTGACTTCCACCCCGGTGAAAGAATTTGCTGTCGTTTCGCCCGAAGATTGAAAGTCTGTTCGCCCAGACTATTCCTTAAACGCTATTTAGAAAGCAGTTTCAATCACCATCGCACAATTTCAGCCACGATCGTTTGCAAAAAGAGTGGAGACCCATTTTCACCTCAAAAAATTATACCCTGCTCTGAATGCACCTCCCTCCCCATTCAATCAAATATGTTGTCTGCATTTCAGGATTACATCCAAATCTTTAAACAACAACTTCGAAAGGGGAGTACGGTTCAATATAATTTGTTTATTTTGGCAAGGAAGGCTTGCAGGGCTCATATAGGTCATGGAAAATCTGGAAAATCATGAAATTTTAGAATGCAGACTCTGACTGAGCAAATGTATTCATCTAGAAAATTTTGCTTCATGCAAATTAAGAAACTCTGATTTTAATGACATTGGATATTTAATTTATTATTAGTCTTGAGTGTGGCATCTTGATGATGCCAACACGTAGACTTACATCTATAATTATCGTTATTGTCATACCGTAATGATTCGATTTAGCGCCCTCCTTCCAATAAGTGCCCCCTTCCGAATAAGGGCCCCCCTTCGAATGTGTTTTTGTAAATAAGTGCCCCTATTCCAATAAGCACCCCCATTCTTATTAGCGCCCCCATTCAGATAAGCACCCCTATTCTAATGAGTGCCCCTATTGTGGATAACTGCCCCTACTGAAGTCACTGACCTCAACTAGATAAACTTCTGACCTTTCACCGTACAGTTTATGTATATATATTTTTTTTTTTTCGTTGGAGGGATAAAAATAATGGAAATTAGGAAATTTTTTTTTTTTTTTTTTTTTTTTTTTTTTTTTTTTTTTTTTGGTTCCTTTTTTTTTTTTTTTTTTTTTTTTTTTTTTATATATTTACTGTTAAAATGAACAATTATTTTAAAAGTAACTGAACTTTTAACCATTTCTAACTGTTACAGTTCCTGTTATTGTTTTAGATACATTTGTTTGTTTCTCAAAAAATTAAATAAGCGCCCTGTCCCGAATAAGCGCCCTGTCTCGAATAAGCGCCCTCCCTTGCGGTGCAAAAACTAAATAAGCACAACAGGCGCTAAATCGAATCATTACGGTAGTTACTATTATTATTATTATTATTATTATTATTATTATTATTATTATTATAATTATTATTTATGGGAGAGTGCGAGCTTGTAGCTTGTAGCTTGATTCAGGTTTTTTTCCCTATAATCAGTTTTCTTCTTTACAAACACTAGAACAAATGTCAAAGGACATGGGACACTCCTCTGCCGGCACAAATGCACTGAATCTTATAAAGATGGTTGGACAGCTTTGATACAAGCTGGCATGCTGGGTTAGCTGACAAGTCTCAATGACAGTAGGTAATTAAAACACATTATATGGCTACAATAGTACGCGCGCTCTGATTGGCTGCTGAGCGGGCATTATTTTCTTGTAATGACCGGGCATTATGAAAATTTTCTCGGCTCAACGGTTTGAGTTGTGAGAAAGCACAGATAGAAAAGGGCATTATGAAAATTTTTCTCGGCTCAACGGTTTTTTGAGTTGTGAGTAAAAGCTACTAGCGAGGGGGCAAAAACAACAAAAAATGCCGACAAAAATGTAACTACCTTTTCAATAACTGAAAGAAAACCGATACTTCTTTAGTATGAGCGACGAAGAAAGCCACAGAGAGCGAGAGCAAGTTTTACCTCCAGTGTTTTCTCCCTTGATTATACTCTTTTTTGAATAGTGCTTAAAGGCCATATAATAAATAACTTATTAACCTTGTCCGTTCGGTCATTACAGGGGAATCTCAGACCTCGACCTTGATGTATTGACCTCGCTGTCGCGCGGTCAATACATCAAGGCCTCGGTCTGAGATTCCCCTGTAATGACCTCACTCTCGGTTAATAAGTAGTATGTAATGGATAGAACCTTGGATGTGCAGAATACATTCACAGTTGTTCATTTAAAATGTAGTTGATATTTTGACTAACTTAGTTTATGAATTAACCAATCAGATTTGAAATGCATTTTTAATTAGATCTTGGTAAACTAAGTTTATGGATCGACCAATCAGAACGTGTATGTAATCTGAACCATCCTTTATATAAACTAAGTTTATGAACAAACCAATCAGCTTCAAGAATATGTAAAACATCATTTCTAAATTTAGGTTCATCTGTCTTATTTAACTCAACACCATAAAATGCAGACAACAATGAGTAGAGCTGCCTGAGACTATTTATCTCCAATGTTGTTCCTTTTAGTCATTATTATATTTTTAAGATATTTTAGCTGGAAATCCCACAAATGAACCTTTATTTCTGTATCAAAAGCTATGCTATGCACTTTTGGTATGTTAATGTCTGGTTTGTTTATGACGTTGCCATTGATGTGGTGATCGAAGTAGTACACAACGCACAGGTTTTGTAACCCTGTTTCCATGAACAGAAGTTGTTTCATTTGAATTTGACATAGGCTATTTTTTTAAGTCCATGAGTGAACACACCAAAATATGTGGTCGTTATGCTTACTAGAACTATTATTCTCTTTTTCGGACAGAACTGACAGGTCGAGGGTCACAGTAGTGAAAAGTGTAAAAGTGCTGTTCCAAAGTCAATTTCTCTTTCTGCAAGAAAAACATAAAAAACCTTTGTACTAGTGTCCATTTCACATACATTTATCGACTTAATTGAAACAGCTAATGTTAGACACCTACATAATTCTCACTATATTATATAGACTATGAATCACCAGTTTGTGAGTAAAAGCGATGTAGGGACTAAGACCTTAGCACCAAAGGCATTTGGTTGAGGTGATGCGACGCAAGTAAATTTGGTACGACAGCTGCAGTGTCATTTCCATGTCCATTCCGAGTTGAAGAGGTCGATGAATCGAGGTCTTGGAGCCAATAGTCACTGTGCCGGAATTTGATTGCGTCATTTTGGCCACACCTTGAATGATTGGAACGAAATCATGCGGCCAGTCTATTGATCTCTTAGCACATCACTGAGAGGCTGGCTCGGTGACTTGCTCATCGAAACCTTCAAGCGTGTTTTCTTGGGGGTGTTTCGGGTGGCTCAAACTGGGAACTTTGAATTCCAACTCAAGTTTTTGAACTTGCTGATTGTATGTGAGTAGAGATGATGAATCCTGTAGAGAAATTGGCGGGGGCGGAGCGGCAGGTACCGTAGCTGCTTTGGATTTGGATGATTTGGATTGTTTTGTTGACTGAACATGCTGGACCGTATCACCTTTCTCCTCTAGATCAAAATCCTCGTGAAATAATGAGCTTGAAGGAAGATATTAGAGAAAATCAGGATCAAATACTTTCTTGGATTTACATTTTGGGCATGCGCCTGCGGAGAGTGCCATTGAGAAGAGCTTGGAGAGCAAAACAATGTGGATAATACCGTAAAAACCTGCAGATAAGCCGCACCTTTTTTCAAAAAATTTTTGGGGGGGGGGGGGGGGGGGGTTGTGGGGGGGGAATGTGGAAAAAAGGAGAGTTTTTTTTTTTTGATTGTTATTTTTTTTATATAATTTATTTTAATAAAAAAAAAAAAAAAATAAAAGATATTTTTTTTTTTTTTTTTTTTTTTTTTTTTTTTGTTTTGTTTTTTTATTTTTTTTTTTTTTTGGGGAAAAAAAAATTTTTTTTTTTTTTTTTTTTTTTTTTTTTTTTTTTTTTTTTTTTTTTTTCTTTCTCTTTTTTTTTTTTTTTTTTTTTTTTTTCTTCTCTTTTTTTTTTTTTTTTTTTTATTCACCACACCCCTCTCTCTCCCTCTTCTTTTTTTTTTTTTTTTTTTTCTTCTTTTTTTTTTTTTTTTTTTTTTTTTTTTTTTAAAAAAAAAAAATTAAAAAAAAATTTTTTTTTTTTTTTTTTTTTTTAAGAGCTTAGGCCTTATCTCCGGATCTTACGCTGTAGAATGCACAGTCGATTATAAGAGATATTCGATACCCATGTAACTAGTTAATTAACCGTCATTAATAAATGATTTCTCCATTACTGTCAGTTCCTCACTATCAAAATGAATTTGCTATTTATATTGGGTTTTTTCACATCTGAGTGACAACTTTAAGGATTGCTTTTGAGTTTTTCTTAGGAACCCTTGGTAGCAGGATGTGCAATGTACAAATTAACAAATTTTTCGTAAAAAAATTAAAAACCATTTAAACTTTATACTATTACAGTGTCACATCTTGCAGTGGGCACTTTCTTCTAAACAGAGCATCTTGGAAATCCACCAATTCATTTTTTGTTTGTTTGTCTTATTTCTCATTGGGAATGATGTGTTTCCCTGCAACCTTTCTCATCGTTTTTTTCCTTGTTTTTGATCATTGAAGGCCTTCTTAGTCAATTGTACCTGTGTAGTAAATGACAACGCTCCTGAGATTAAAAAAAGCATCGTACTTAACAGCTTTGATCAATTCCATTTAATACAGTATTCAATGTGTGGGGAATCAAAATTTATTGAAAAATTTAAACTGTTTCTTACCGTAATAAACTAAACCTTGTTAATTTCTTATAGTTGACACCACACTTATGTCAAAGTGAAACATCTCTAATTTAAAATTGGATTACCTGAACTGCAAAAGTAAGAACCTATTAGGAGATTTGCTTTGTTTTATGCATCTATTATAAAGACTTATTTAGTTTGTTTTACATATGACTTTAAGTAGTAGTCCAAACCAAGACCTGGTTGGGATTGAAATACCTAGTTATCTGGCTTTAGTCCTGTTCTAACAACTCAATAGACTCTCTATCCAGCACTCTGGTTAAAATTTTTTGTACTGTTTCTGTTTGAGTGGTATATGCCTGAGAATTAGCTTGCTGAAACAACAATCTCATTATTCTCTTTGCAATGCAAGTACCGGTAAAAGCATGCTTACTAGTGAAAAAATGTTATTTTTTCTCAATCAATGCTTTCAGTTCCTTCTCTCCTTTTTTAGGCCCCATCATAGTTTTCAGTGTTTTGTTATACAGGATTAAAATTTCCCATTGCCAAAAGGATAAAATAAGCACCAGTTGCTTGATAGTCACTTTAAGTTGTCTCTTCCCACTGGCCCCTTCTTTTTCTTTCTTCCTCTACAATTTTTTTCCACCAAGCTATTTCACCTGGCTTCATTCGCACAGAAATGTGCTTTAGTGCTCCTCCATCATACCTGTTGTTGGGCATTTGGAATTATCTGGTCATTGCAGCGACGTTGTGCCTTCTGGTAGCTTTTCTAGTACAACAAAAGGGCTTTCGCTAGGCAGCCACTCCTTTTTCTCAGCCGTAGCCCAATTCCTGTATGTCTACATCTCCAGTTGACCCTGCTCATTCAGTTTAAAATGGAACGCACAGGGATGTGGCTGTGCAAGGGTGAAGCCACTACTTAATGTCAAATGTTTTTCTCTGTATACAGTGGATGGAGATGAGGTATAGCAATTGTGTATAACGTTTCTGAAATGTTCTGGACAGTGTCATGTTTTCCGTCCTTCTCAGTGCTTTAGCGATCCTGCTAAACATCTGAATAAAAAAATGAATGTTTTTGTGCCTTGGGGTAGGTGCTTCAAAAATATACAAATGTGTTATCATCATCATAATCATTATTATATTACTATTATTGACTGGTTAACTGCATTTTTAATCAACACTGAAATTACTAAAAAATTTACCTGACTGATGTCCTCGTGTGTGTCCAACCATAAGATATAACAAACAAACCTATCAATATTTTTTGATAATAATAGTAAAAAAATTAAGGATGAATTAACCAAAAAAGTAAAGTAGGAACAAGAAAAAATATTGTATTTGTGGAAAAAATATTTTGGAAGCTAACTAAATGAACATTTTTTAAACAATTTAATTTTGCATTGTTATAAAAGAGAGTTTTGCTACAGCCCCTTTTTGTTGTCATGCTATCTGTTTTTAAATGCTCACTGTTCAACTCTTTTTAGACAGACACTATATTAAATAAACAGTTACAGTTTACTTATTACCATTTTTAAACACTCTGGCCTAAGGATGTGTATGCTCTTACAATTCCTGTAACAGTTATCCAACTGAAGGTAAGCTCCCCCTCTTTAAATGAAGTAGCAGATCATAATACACATTAGTTTTAATATTAAATCCTATCAGTAGAGGCCTTCATAGAAAGTTGAAATTAAAACAAAAATCACTTTCACCTTAAAGAGTACCTAAAAGTTCAAGACTCAACATGGAGTTAAGAACATTTGCAGAGTTGAAACAAAATGCCCACTATTTTGTCTTCCTTGGGAAATAATCATGTTTGCTGTTGCTGAGGCCTTTAAAATTTTCCATTTCATTGTTTTGGAATTCTGTGAACAGCATCTTATGTATCAGCTACATGTATCTTTACATTATATGCAGATACACCTGTACAAGTATCCTGTACATCCATTCACCAGTTCATGGTTTTTCTTTCAAGCTGGAGATGGTCTGCACAGTTCATGGTTTCTTCAGTGAGTTGATCTGATCTTTCAAAGTTTGAATGTAGTATACCTTACTAAAACATTAACTCAAATAATCAATTGGTGAGCCCAGTAAATTAAGGTGCTATAGAATTCCCCTACTCAAAATAGACTAAATACAGCAATATAAATCAGCAATATAAAAAGCTAAAAGATCAAAAGCCTTACCTTGGTTTCAGTGTAGCTCCTAATGAGTTGGTCTTTGAGGACGCGGTTGAATTTAAGGAGAAACTTTCGCTTGTGCCTGCAAGTTGATACAAGCTCATTACGTTTGTTAATGTTGCCATGTCCGGTTTGTATGAAAGAATTTTTCGGTATTACATAGATTACATCGTTTGGAAAGATTAGTGTAAGATCTGGCCTTGGCTAGAATTTCCACGTGATTTTAAAGTCTTTCTTATGATCTTTCAGCTGCCATAAATGTTTGCTTAGTTCAGTGTCATTCTTTTTGTTTTCATGTTTAAATGACGTTTGGTGATTTCGCCACCTCGTTTTGAACTCTGTGGCGGTAAGGCCTACGTACATCTCAGTGCTTTCAGCTGTAGTGATTGTGGCTTGGTATACTACATCTTTGACCAAGCACTCTCCTTCCAAAGGGCATTTTTCTGGCTGGCGGCAGTTACATGTTTTGGGTTGTTTTATCAGGAGGCATGTTCTGTCTTAAAACGGTTTTGTTGTGTCCATCGATGATTTGTTTAACATTAGGTGAACAACTGTAACTCAGCTAAACATTATTTTTGTTGAAAAGTTTTCTTAGTTTATGGTTGGGTGGGAAGCAGTTCTTGATCAAATATAGAAATTCACTACCTTTGTTGGTTTGTACATTTTTACTAAATGGTAGGTTGAACCATATTATGTTTCGCTGCCTCTTTCTCTTGTCGGTGGCTTGTTCAGGTGGCTGCTGTTGTGGTGGGTTGAATTTGAGGGTGTATGAATAACTGCTTTTCTGCCTCTTGGTGGGGTGCTGTTGCTTCATTGAAGGTTTCCTCGTCTGATGAGATCTCAGATAACCTTTTGGTAATTGCTTCAGGGATGTTTTTTATTATGCTTGGGGGGTGGTTAGATTTGCTGTGTACATAGAGCAGAGTTGTTGTTGGCTTTGAATAAGGCTTGTGCTTTTCAGTGGTTAGGTCTAGTGTTACGTCAAGGAAATTTACGACTTTTTTGTTGGCTTCAACTGTGATGCGTAGGTTGTTTTTGGCGAACACTTTGCAGATTTCTTTTTTAATTTTTTCAATTTTTTGCGGGGTTTGGCCCAGGACTGCTAAGCCGTCATCTCTGTTAAGCCCAATTTCCATGTCGTAAGGGATTTCTTTGAGCTGTGAGAGTATCTAGTTTCCGACTAATTTGCATGTTTCTGATCTCTATACATATATAAAATATATGCATTACAAAGCCTAAATATTCAGTTAAAAAAACAAGAAAACAAATTCAGTGTCTTTTATGATTAAAACTATGATAACTTGAGAATAGTATGTACAGTTTAAAATATTTAATTCCAAATATTTTTTTAAGAACAGTGAAATAAAAAGAGATTTACCAGACATGCAGATTTTTTTCTAGTCTGCTGGCATCTGTTATATTGACATTCTACCATACTTATTTTATACCTGTACTTAAATTCTGGGTTTCTCATCCTGCTCAAGAGGGACAGTTTTGAGGCAGAGGCCTGCTGGAAACATGTTGCCCAACAACTTGAGATACCTTGGCAGCAGTTCTCTTCTGTCTGTTTGTCATTCTGGACTGATACGTTTGGTCTAAAACTGCTTTGAGGTTTTTTTTAATTTCTCTTTCCCACTTTAGTGGCTTTACATGTCTTGGAGGGAGGGGGGGGGGCAGTTGTTTCCTCTCCTTCACCGCTCTCCTCACATAAAGTTTAACAAGTTTAGAAATCCTACATTGTCCTTCCTTGATCACATTTCACAATAAAAAAAATGAAATTGTAAAACAAAGTTGTTTAATTAATTGATTGACCCAGAAATGAACTGTATGAAATGTAATTGATTATGACCTCCAACTTTTTAGAATGGTCCAAAAGCAAAAATTGACAGAAAAGAATACCTTGTGGAAGGGCATTTACTCCCGCAAACACCTCTTCTGTCAAAACAATCTCTTTTTCCCCAACTGAAACATTGCGCTCAAGGACAAAAATCACTGCTTCCTTTGTCAAATCAACAGTGCAATTTCTGGTATAGGGGCTATAAAGGAAGATGTCATTTTCCGATGGAAGATTAATGTCAGTCTTGTTTAAATGAGGGTGGTGTTGATTTTGGACTATGGTAGAGGTAACAACTCTGAGGAGGAAAGGTGAGGAAAGAGCTTGCCAATTCCTTGGAGTCAAGAACACGAAGAAGGATCTTAACTTTGACCTGAAATGATTCTTCTCTGTACACCTCAAATATGTTTATGTGTGTTAGACACAGCAGCTCATCAACAAGAATTTAAAGGTAATGCTTAAGGTTGAAAGCTTCCTTGCCATCCGCTTGTGCTAGAATATTACCAACAAGAATTAGAACTACCGGTATTGGCCACATGGAGGGATTTGTTTTGATTTTGCTCCAAGGATTTAAACCATCCAGACAAAGTGTTGAAAACTGTGAATAATATCCAAAACATGTAAATAAACACTAAAAAAATAAATTCAAAAATACACATAAATAAGAAAAGAAAAACATTTGATTGGGTCCGAAATTCCAATGGGCCCGAGGCAGGCAGGTAGTGAGTCTGGACCGAACACAACGACGACAGCAAATGCGCAACAGACCGCACACTGCTGGCCCGCCAGACAGAAGTGCGTGCAGTAGGCGCCACGCACGATAGTGGACGGGAACATACGAGGCCCGAGGCCGAACGCCGTGAGTGCCCAACACCAACCGCAGCACTGACCCCCTTGAGCAAGGGTACATTTCTCTGTCTCCATTTTCCTAATTCTTAAGTAAAGCTTCGCCCCTTGCAGAGTGAGGCTCCAATTAAGCTCAATCCTTGAACTTGTCCTCATTTATAGTTGTCATGATGGTGGCACTGGTAAATTTTGTTGGGTTTTCTCGAACCATATTTTGTTTGATAACATTCTGGCTACACACTAGAGGCAAATTTGTCTGAGGCTGTTCAGGGACCTCCTGGGTAAGCTGCATGTTTAAAAACAATGGCTGGTTAGGCTGTTTGGGACATCCCAGGGAAAATGATCTATAACTGGATTTAGCAATTGGTTGATGCTTCACACTAATAGCTCTTGGGATTTGTTAATTGTCTTAACTAGGTTAAGAATAATTAGAGGCCCTTGAGCTAGCATTCCAGGAATATGGAGGTCCTTCTCTTACCACAGCACTGTAAGATGGTTTTGGTAATCGATAACTTACTAATATATCATTTTTCATTATATCTAATCCAATTAATGAACCAACCTTTATCACAATGTTGCCCGTATTTTCTTCTTTCACCTCAAGCTGACCGCTGACTGTACAAATATCTTAATTTGCTAAGAATGTTAAAGGAACAGAAGTTAAAGCATTTGTAGCTGTGGAGTTTCAAAGAGGAGTCAGACTGACGTTATTTGATCTTACTTGCTGAACATTCCCCCCTGTGATCTCCTGTAGCCTTTGACACTGATATTCTCAGCCGGCTGCATCTCATTAATAGCATCCAGAAGTCTCCTCTCCTTGATTTGATTCTGGCGTGCCACACTTCTGCCATTTTGAATATAAAATTTCCCGTTCAGATCCAAATCCTTTTTGGCTTCTTGATTATCTGAATTTGGTGGTTCATCAACTTCTCTTATTGGGATGGGTGGACTGGAAAAGTGAAGTCACACAACTTCGTCACTACTCATGCTTCCTCTGGTCCTCTTTGCTTGATTAACTGCTTTGGCTTTACCCAGTAAATTACTGTTATAACTCCTTATGTACTAACAGCTTTCTGGGTCTCAATTACTTTCCGCAAAAACATGCTCCTTCACAGCCTCCCTCTACCATGCTTTCCCTTCGAATATGTTATTGTCACAACAAGAATTTGGAAACTGGTGCCAATTTAAAATGGAGTGTATAAAGGGCTCGTCTTGGGCTGAAATTGCTTTGAAAAGTTAGTTTTTCCACCTTAATTAACAAACCATTAAAGAATGAAATAAACTGCAAGTTCAAAATGTGAAGTAATTATACGAATGCTGTGATGTGCTTTACTCTTAGAAATAGAAATAAAATAGAAATAGCAACAGAATGACAATTAAGCGAAGAGAATCAAAAAACAATTCAAAACAACTATAAGCTCACAACATGCCCCCCTCAAACAGCACGTCCCGAGCCAAAAAGAGAAAAAAAAAAAGGAAAATGAAACGAAAAACTGAAAAAAACAAGGAAACACAAAATGAAAAGAACCAAAAAATGCCAGTCAACACCGCGCAAACGACCAAAATGCAAAGCCCATCAACACCAGTCCCATGCAAACGGTCAAGACCGGGACAAGAAGGAGGAGGGAGAGGCACCCCCAAAACCAAATATACCACAGCACAAAAGAAGAAGAGGAGAAAAATGACATGTAGCTGGCAGAGACAAGGGCCAATGCAACATAAGGCACAGTACCTTAACTAAGGTGATCAGTGTGGCAGGAGTGCGGTCACGTGACAGCCCAGGCCCAAACTGCAACCCAACCCAAAACAACCCTAACCCCAACAACGTAACCCTAACCCTAACCCACAGCCCTGACCCGCAACCCAATCCAACACCATATAGGCGCCCAGCCACTCCATGTGTCCGTGACCCATTCCCCCCCCGAGACTGACCTGGGACAGCGCACGACGGCGAGCTGCCACGGGCCCCCAGGGGAGAGCGGGACGAGGACCGAGGCCGGCCGCGGGAAGGCGCGGGGGAGGGTTCATATTTCGTTTTCAAAATACAATAATTACCAAATTTCACAATAAATTTAATTAATTCAGTCTAAATAAATACTTTTCCATAAAAAGTCTTAAAAAAGTTTCATAACTTCTCCTATAATCTCTTTTCCCATTTTATGGACTATCTAGCTCGTCAGGCTCATTTCGCTGTTCCTCGTCGACTGTAGCGAATCGGGACACGTAAGGGAATTGCCCGTGGGTTCAAGGCCACAGCTAGGGCATAAAAATTAGCTGACTCTTTACTCTCTTTTCTCCACCGTATCCACATTCATCAATTGATGGTCTTCCAGAGATCCATGCTGTTAGCTAATATATTTACAAAATTGAATTTTTAAATAAATGATGAGTTCTATATGTGTAGGTATATAAAATAAAAGGAGTATTACTAGTTTGGTTACGCTCAAGGCGTAGACTAGTCAGTTGAGAAGGTGTCAGTTTTGTTCAATTCAGGACGTTGGAGCGACGCTTCCTCTGATTGTTGTTTTGTGCGGTTTGTTCAGCTCGGATTTTTGTTTGGAGGTTTGCGAGTAGATGCAGTTTCTACCAGGTTGCAGGAGGGTCCTGTTGCTCTTGCCCTGATGATGGCTTTGTCGATTTTCTGTCCTTAGTCAGATGTGTTTTGAAGTAAGTGTATGTGAGTGGGGAAGAAGTTGTGATTTTGTTCGTGATTTTTTTGAGATCTAGTTTCGGAAAGTAGGTGCCCGGAGGCTTGTTCTCGTGAGGTGTAGTGATTGTGGTGATATGTTGCTGTTGTGAGCTGCTACTAGGTTTTTTGTCTATGATTTGTTGTTGAATATGTGTAGGTATATATATATCTTAATATTTGACAATTCTTTTAAACCTATTGAGATCTTTCGTTTGTTTGACTTCCACGGAAAGTGCATTCTATGCTACCAGTCCTTTATAGGCGTGGCTCCTTTTAAGAAACTCAGTGTTTGGTTTTGGGACACATAGGTTTATATGGCAGCCTATAGTTTCATAGTGGTGAATCTCTCTAACTGGAGCGAAGTTTCGTGCCAACGAGTGTGGTGCTAAATTATTGACAATTTTATACATAGTTGCTACTTCTTGTTGGTACCAGCGATCTTCTACTCTGCATTATAAATGTGAAATAAAATTTCACCTCACATGTGTTACAGCCAACATAATCTGGTAATATTTGATAAATTAAAGAACCTTTTTAGGAAGAAAACGTACAGAGTTAGAAAGGTCTACAGTGATTGTAAGCCTTTCCTCTACTTCCCCTAAAGAAAACTGTAGAAGCTGCAGTCATTGAAACCCTTTACAGTTGCCTCAAACTGGATAGATCCTCTTCTGATTTGCCACAAACTTCACTGCTTGGATTGCTTGACATTGTAACTCACCAGTAACCAGCAAATGACTACATTATTTTTTGCCGAAGAAACAATGTTGAAAGAGGAGGCTGTAAATACCTCTTCTTTATAAAGATGTCGTCAATCTAAAAGCCCACCATTTTTCAGTTTGGAGGGTTTAACCACTGCAAATTCGTTTGGAAAGATGGAGACCAACAGGCTGCTTGACATTAACTTTCTAACAGGAATGCCGCATATCCTTGAATTGAGGAGATACCAATTTTCTGAATGGCTAAACGAGTGCAGCATTTCAGCCTTTCAAATATTGAAGAGCTCTATGATATACAGCACCCGATCGAAATGAGGACAAATTTCCCGCTCTACTGAGCAATGTCTGAAATTCAACTTCAAGGAATGTTCTTTATCGTATTATTATCACTTACCTGGGTCAGGTCATCGGATATTTTCTCCCACTTCATCTCTTGAAAACTCGCGAATTCTATTGTTTTCTACATTTTCCAGGTTCTGACGAGTTACTTTATCTTCTGCAGTGTGTCAATTCTCACACTAGACAAACATATATTCTCTTCAACCCCCCCCCCCCCAATTAGGGAGAAGAGACTACGAGCACGGTACATGTCCAAGATTTTTTGTAGCCTTTAAAATTGTCATTACAGTTTTGCTGGTAACATGCAAGCTGCCTGAGGATAAGCGTTTTAAGGAGAAGAACTTCCCATTATTAGATAAATATCTTAGGATGCTAAGGGAAGTGAGTTTACAAGCCAAATATTTTAGCGAAATTATAGTGAAAGCCAAAGGACTGATGTAAGCACTCACAGTCGCAGTTCAATAATGCGAAGAAGCAAGGGTTTGAGTAGATTTTCCTTCCATTCTTTGCAAACCAAGTGAAGTCGAAACCTTTTTTTGATTTGAAGGAAACTGAGTATGAACAAAACCAGCTCCAGTGGGAGAAACAGAACATAGACATTTCTAATACAATAAACTGTGTAACGAAAGTAATCAATCAATCAAACTTTATTTTAGAGGGCACGTAATAGTTTTACAACTAATAAATTTGTGGCCCCTCTAATGTACTAAAACTGAATATTAATAACTTATTATATCTATGTTTCACATAATCTGTTACGAGTATGGTTATATATGTTACACTCTGTGTTCATATACAACCTTTGCGCCTGTTTCAAAAGTTTAGGCTCAATAAGTTCTTATAAAAATGGGTGTTGGCATGATGACAGGAGGTTGACTAAGTGCAATGTCGACTTGGATGGCTCCAAGAAGAGCTATATATCAAGAAGATTGAGAAATTGAAGATTTTTATTAACAATTTCACGAATACCAACGAATGCCAGGGAAAAAACCTGGCCAACTCTTCTTGCATGCTTTAAACTACCCCCCAAGACAGCCTTCATGTACATTCTGGCCAAAGCCACACAGAAAGAAAGATAAGAAAGTAACAGACATAAACCAAGGCTTGACTTTAGTGAACATTTACCCAAACCATAATGGTGCTCTGTTACATGTTATCCTTTAGCATTTGTAACAAACTCTTAAAGGGGCAGTATCACGAGAAGTCTTCTAATTTTTTGTGTAAACTGTGATAAAATTCTGAGGGAGCACTCAGTGATCAACATCATTACAACAAAAAGAAAGGCATAAATTCATTCTCCATCATGCGAATAAATGTAATAAATTGTTTTTATTTTTTTCTTTGTTCGTGAGCGGGCGGTATTCTACAAATCCTGCGATCTGATTGGTTCCGGGAGCGGGCGGTATTCTCCAATCCGGCCCTCGACAGCGGGCGGTATCCGTTGCGAGATGAATCGTCGAGTGTACTTTCCGCGCGAAATCATTTTGCAGCGTTGTACGAACGAACACATGAAAGATTTGCTCAGCAAAATCGAAATAGCCGCTCACCAACTGTTGTAAATGCGAAAAGACAGAATAGAAGTGGAATTAAAGGCCTCGAAGTTCTTCTAAAGGCGAGTGTTGATTTTGTTTATGGACAAATTAAGTTCTAGTTGATAGTTTGTTGAGTTTGTGGTTGTTTGTTGTCTGCGCCGGTTTTAAACTTCAATTTTGAGTTAAAACTGTCTTTTTATCGACCACTTCTTTGCCAAAACAAAACACTAGTTGCCATCATTCAAGAAAATGAGATTCCTTAATTAAAAACAGCCAAAATAATTCTGACAATATTGTGCCGTACGTCCAAGCTTCGCATTTCATTTAGTTTCACTTTCGCACTGTTTATCACAAAATAATTATGCTGGGAATTAACGCAGAGCTTATTAATTCGTTAAATACAAGTGTGTATAGCTATACCGAAACTGTCTTTCCGTCAGATAGTTTTTTTTTTTCGGGAAATTCTCAAACTTAGCATCCTGCGAACAGAGTTCTTTATCAAAACATTCATCGGGAAGCCGGAATCGGCGTTTAGTTTTGTCAATGATAATGCTTTGGCTCGATTTTACATTTATGATATATTTACTACTTCAATTTCTTTTTTTTTTTTCTTTTTTTTTTTTTTTTTTAATTGCAAGACACAAACAAGTTACATAACATTACATTACATTACGGTAAGAAGCACTACTTACAACCATTACTTACATTACTTAACTACATCACTTACATTATAATGCTTACACAAGGGCGCTACTTACATTACTCTACTTAACAATGCTCTGCTTACAATATGGTGCTTAGATTACTTATACATTGGTGTTTACAACAGTTACATTTTTTCGAAGAACGTTTACCATAACGACAGCAAAAGTGAACTTACATCTAAGCTTGAATATAATTGTCCAGAAAAAAAAAAAAGAGAGAAGGAGCAAAGATAAATTACAGAATTTTACCCCATAAAGACAAAAATATTTGCAGTTTGTTATTGGCTGTGAAACTTTGTTTTAATATTTGTATATGGTTCTGAAGGCGGAGGAGAAAGCTTTCAAAACATAGTTTGCCGTCGCATGAGCTTGTTGAGAAGATGTGGTACTTTGCAATGAGGAGAGTGACATTAAGTGCCTGCTTGTTTTGAATATTGTCATGTAATCCGTATAGGACAGTGCTTTCTGTTAAAGAAATAAGCTGTGTAAATTTTAAAAACCACCAGTTGGTGAATTTTTCCCAGAAAGCTTTAGTTTCAGAACAGTGGAAGAGCAAGTGGTTTATAGTTTGTTTTTCAGTTTTGCAGAAATTGCATGCAGCACTTTCAGTAATTCCGGCTCGAAAGAGGCTTGATTTAGTTGGTAATATATGGTGAATAACATTATACTGAAATGCAATTAATTTAGAATCTTTGGTTATCGCAAATGGTAGAGTGTACACTTTGTGGATATTTTCTTTGGTGAAGCCGTAATTTAAAATTCTGATTTCTGATGTTGGTGGATTCACTTGGTTGATTAGAAGAGCAGAGTAGGCGGTTCGGGTTGACGGGAGGTCCTGAGAGGGGATTACAGTTTGCAGTAAATTGAATTCATTTCTTAATAACTTCTTCCATTTGGTTGGAATAGCCGAGATGATGCCATAGTAAACTGTGAAAGGAATGTTAATGTTGAACTTGCGCGAGAGTTCGTCCAGTGAGAGAAAATTTTGATTTTCTTTAAGAAAGTGTTTAACTCGGATGATCTGAGCTTTGAACATGGTTTTGTTAAATATCGGTCGACCATTAACTAGGATGCAGCTATTATTCCAGATAATTTTATTTTGAATGAGGGATTCGTCTGAGAATTTGTCGGTGTTATATTCTTGCCAATATTTGAGAAGAGTGTGGTAAAATGGTGGTAGGTTGTCTTGGTGTAGGTACTTGATGTCGTATTGACATTCTGTTAAAAAGGAGAGACCGCCATAGTGCGCAGCTGCGAATTCTGGGATTACCTTCCAGGCTGCATCGACGTTTTCAGTAATTCGCTTGATCCAAGCAATTTTGAGAGCTTTGTCCATGAGTTCAAAATCCATCATCTTTAGACCTCCTTGCTTTATGCTACTAATAATGGTCTTTTTTTTTTATTTTTGCTGGTTTTCCTTCCCATATAAAATTGAATGTTAATTTGTTAATTTCTTTCACGTAAAACTCAGGAATTTCTAACACAGAGGTGTTGTATATCAGCTTCGATAAACCTAAAGTCTTAACTATTTTTATCCTACCATGCAGAGTAAGTTTCCTTCTTTTCCATCCATTGAATGTTTTTTCTAACTTGCGGATTTTCTCTCCAAAATTCAAATTATTTGCTTCATCGGCATTGTAGGAAAAGAAAACACCGAGGGCTCGGATCGGTTCTTGGGGCCATCTGAAGTTGTATGGTGTATCCGTTTTGTTTCTCCAGGCGCCTAGCCACATTGCCTCTGTTTTGCTTGTATTGATTTCTAGACCGGAGGTATGTTTTGATCACTGAGACTTGATCGTTTACAAACACCGTGGTGTCGTCTGCGAATTGCGTAAGTTTTATTTCTTTCTTGCCGACGTTGATGCCTTTGATGGACTCGTTATTTTTCAAGGCTCTTGCGAGAAGTTCAATGCCGATCACGAAAAGGACACCTGATAGTGGGCATCCTTGCCTGACGCCTCGATGCAATTGAAAAAAAGGCGAAGCGTGACCGTTGTTCAGGACACAGCTGGATACATTTTGATAAATAACTTCTATCCATCTTTGAATGTCTGGTCCGAAATTAAACATTTTGAGTGCAGATAGCAAGTAGTTCCATTCAATTGTATCAAAAGCTTTTCGAAAGTCTAGAAAAATAGCAATTCCAGGTAAGTTCGCATTTTTCGTAAAAAAATAACATCTTGAATCAGTCTAATATTTTCACCTATGTAGCGACCCTTCACATAACACGTTTGGTCGGGGTTGATAATTTTAGGCAAAACTTTTTCTAGTCTCTTCGCAATGACTTTTGTAAGTATTTTATAGTCTAAATTTAGTAACGAGATCGGTCGCAAGTTCTCTAATAAGGATTTGTCTTTGTCTTTTTTGGGAATGAGAGAAATTACACCGCGTCGTTGACTAATCGACAGTGATCCGGTTTGAAAGGCGAAATGAAAACTTGACAACATTTCAGATCGTAGCTCGGGCCAAAAGAATTTGTAGAATTCTACAGGAAAGCCGTCGGTTCCTGGCGTTTTGTCTTTTTTAAACCCGTTGATTGCATTTAGACATTCAGCTTCCGTGATGGGACCGTCGCATAACTGTTGTTCGTCGTGTGATAATGGTGTTACATTTTCGGCTTTAAAAAACGAGGACTCTTGGGAGCTGGTATTGTCGGTTTCTTTGGATTGGTAAATTGATTCGTAGAACTTTTTCTGTTCGTTTAGAATTGCAAATTGGTCGTAAATATATGTGTCGTTTATTTTTAGTTTGTGGATGGTTTTTTTGGTTTGACTACGTTTTTCTAAGTTGTAAAAATATCTGGTGTTGCGTTCGCCTTCGTCGTACCATCGTACTTTGCTTCTAAGGATTGCTCCTTTTGTCTTAAAGTGCATTATTTTTTGTAAGCGCAATTTGGCTGCATATAGGTCATTTAAATCATGATTATTTTTCGGATTGTTTGCCAATTTTTGCTGAAGTTCATTTATTTTGTTTTGAAGTTCTACTTCTTCACTTTTGCGTTTTTTTGCTTTCGTTTTAGCATACTTGACTGTAAAACCTCGTATTTCCATTTTTAACAGATCCCATTTCAAGCCTTTGTCGTCAATGCTTTCATATTTGGTTTTATACACATTCATGTTTTTGCGTAGATCATTAACATAATCTTCATCTTTTAGTAGTGAAGTGTTAAACTTCCAGAATCCCGGGCCCCTCTTTTGTTTGTTGATTTCAGCTTGAAGGTGTAATGAGATCGCAGAGTGATCAGTTTCTGGAGCATGAAAAATTTTATTGGACGCGACAATGCTTGTGAGCTCTTCTGAGATTAGGAAGAAGTCTAACCTGCACTGAATTTTGTGTGACTTGTTTCTCCAAGTATAAGATTCTAATTCGGGGTTTAAGCGACGCCAGACGCACTTCAATTTCTTTGATTGAATCTCTTCAGTGTTAATTTAATATGCTGAACCTTTCTGTAAATGCGGTTCATTTAATTTATTTCGAACTAAATAACAAACAGCATTTTACACTCTTGCTAACCCGTCGATCGACTCAACATTGAAATTAAATGGCGCGCGTATACAAACAAAGATTTTGTGACACAATCTTTCTAGGTTTCTTTTAAAAACAAATAAAGTGGGAAAAAAATAAAAACGTTATTCACCAGCCTAGGTCGGTCCGTATTGGGAAAAACTGTGCCCTTGGTCTTGGAACCGCCCGAGGCCGCAGGCCGAGGGCGGTATCCAAGACCTCGGGCACAGTTTTTCCCAATACGGACCTCCCGGCTGGTGAATAACCTATATTTAAGTGATGTTCTTCCAAGTAATATTGTCAAACTTGAAAACTTTGGCCAGACGTTTTAAAGTTTAAGCTACTACAGTCCCATCCATCTGTATCCAAAGCAGTTTTCATGACTAGTACAGTTTGTTAGAGCAAGGCCAGTCCACTATTAGATTTCCAATAAATACCAACACCTTCATTGCATTTCTAAGTAGCACTTAATTCTTGTTACACTGTCCTTACAAATTTAATAAACACTCACATAAGTTTTAGTGAGGAAATGATTACAGAAGTGATGAAAAACTGCAGATTGTACTTTGCCATAAATTAAAAAAATATCATAGAGGAATGTAATTATTATTCAGGCATACAGTTTACAAGACTTGCTAGCTTTTTACATGTCCTCTCGATAAAAAACGTGTAACTGAAACTTTCAATAGTTTGGTTTGGTAAGTAAATTTGGCCACCATACCACTTCAAGTTCACATGTAGCTCTTTCTTCTCTCTCCTTGCAAATCACCTTGCAGAAAGTCTGTCAAATGAGCAGACCTTGGCATCACTTTTCTTTCTTCCATAGACGCACCTGCTCTGGCAACAGAAGTGCTACTAATGTTCTACTTAACCAATACTTTCTCCAGCAGTTCAAGACCTTTATTGTGCAGCCTTTCAGGTAGTTTTCAGTCATAAAGAGATGAGTACTTAAAAGTATTTCCGTAATCATTTAAGTACCTCTCAAAGCCATTCAGAAATGATGGAAGCGACATTTTTCATTGTCACATGTAGAGGCTGCTCCTTTACATTCTTGTATCCCTTTCATGCTTAAACACCTAAGTTCGTCTGTGCTGCTTGAACCGTGTTTTACTACTTGTAATTTGGTTCTGGAGTTATCCTGGCAGAGTAGCATCTCAAACCTGCCACAAGTTTTCAAGGGACAAAAAAGCCTGAAGTAAGACAGAAGATTGGAAATTGCGTTACTCCAGACATCCTCCACACGTCTTTCGTTGCATCAGTGGAATTTGAACTTTTCTCTCCCCAAGGAAAGGTCCAGCCAGCAACTTGATATTGTACATTTTGTATGAAATCTTAAGAGACAGATTCTGAATTTTTCGAGAATCGTCCGACAGAAAGGGAATTTCAATTTTATTTTTATTTGCCCCAAATAAACCTTTTAGTAAACTATTTTCGAAAATGACATTAAACGGTTCAGTTTCCTTTAACTTTTTTTAAAATTTAGAAAAGTTAAAAATTCGAAAAGCACATCCACCGTGGCGACCATTTTGGATGAAATTTAAGGTGTTTTCACGACACTCGTGTATACATACCAAACAACTACTCAGTATACCCTTTACACAGCTGTTTAGGTATCTCTTAAAGTTTATTTTCAGATATATTTTGTTTGAAAATATCACGTTTAAGAAAAGTTACGATCTTCGACAACCGACCCATTTCTAGAACATAAACGACAGGGCGAATATTAGCTAACTTCAAGATTGTCAAATGCGGTCTGGTATATTGTTTTGGAGTTAAAAAACAACACCAAATTGAAGCTAAACCTTTCTTCGCTCTGTCTGAAAAATATTACTGGTAGCCCGTAAAAACTGTTCCGCTGAGAGAATTAACCATAAAGGCTATTTTCGCTCTGACTCTCTCTATTTATAGTAACTATTTGTGAATTTGTCCCGAAATATAATTCTTCCTAGCGGCTTTTGTACCGTAAAGATCCCGATTAATGCCACGAAAGAACTTGAACGTTTAAACAGGTTTTAAAATTCAGTGTGCATCGGTCTTGGTAGTTGCCCTAGTATGAAAGAACAGCTTTCGTTGCGGGATTAGTAATTAGGAAGATGTACGTTTCGGTCTCGACATTCTGTCTGGATGTGAACGGCGTGGTATAAATTAAATTAAAGGCAAATCACGATTCTCATAGATAGAACAAAATAAAACATAATCCGACCCAATTTACTTAAAACATGTTCATGCTACAAAATCCTTACGTGTGAGAGCGTGATATGATGGATAAATTTATAGAAAAGAGCCACAACTAATCATGAAACAGGAAATATTATCTGTTTGTTTATTTCCGCTTCAATAACTTGAGAATTAGTTAAGGCATTTGTTACTGCGTAGCCGTCCTGCTTTCTTTTCACATCGGTCAAAAGAATGATCATTTATGCTAAAAAAAAGTTGAATCGATCGATTTTATATGAAGAAAAAGAAAGTGACAAAATCCTTCGATACAACGATTTTCCGTAAACATTGTCATCACGCAAAATTTGTCATTCACAAACATCGTCTTCATTTCCTCGACTTTAATTTAAATACTTCATTTTCAGGCAGATGATTATAAAGCTTTAACACGTACCTTAATTCTTCCGCAGTGCATAAAATGAAAAGGACCCGCTTCTCGCCGATTATTAATTAGAGGGAAGGGACTTTTACACCTAAAAGTTTTTTGTGTTGCGTGACAAAAACGCCAAAATACATGCATAGTTAATTAGATTCAGGAAAACAGTACGCAATGTTTTTACGCTGTGGTCACATTTCGCAGAATTTTTACTCTTTTTTGTGATCTACTTGTGAATGTTTTTTAACAACAAATACTTTTCGATATTATTTCTCGCCATTATGGCGTGCTGTAGCTATTCGGAATTGGTGAGTGGGGATTGTGGATCAAGCCTTGATAACCCAACTAACATCAAATGTGTTACTTTACGCGAGTGCACGAAGGAAGTCTACAGTCACCTAGTTTTTTGCAAAGTTAGCGACGACAGCGAGATTGATACTGAATGGAAGTTATTGCTTGCAAGAGCAGGTAATGTGCAAAATTCGATGTATAATGAGACTCATTTTTACAATATTTCACACTAACAATAATTCCGCCGGCAACAACAAGGAAATAATACCAAGTTTGTTGTTGTTTAGGTGTATTTGAAGTTGATGAATCTCACCTAGCAATGAACATATGCCCTCGTCATCGGGACTTGTTTGGTGTGCGCTGGAGGTCTTCTAAGACAAACTGCACCATACCAGATGAAATAGCTTCCCACAAATCAAAAGCGAAAGGCCTTTGTGGTTTACGGAGAAAGCAGTCACAATTTGTCTACCACAGAACCCAAAAGCTTATTCCAGTAGGGTCCAGTGAGTACCATGATGTTTTAAAGAAAACCATATATACGTACTAATTCAGTGGTGTTGTTTTAAAGTTAACCATATACACGTGCTTATTCAGTGGTTCAGTTGACCTGTTGACGGTTTAATTAAAATCCGGACAACAGACGATACAGCGCCTGATCATTGTAGTCCAGTCTTAACTCCTGTCACCCTGGCAATGTTATTATCACACCAATAGGAAAATTTAAATATCCGTTATATATCTAAAATTGTTTTTGTACTTTATTAGAAATTTGCAAGCGATGTAAAGAGCATCTCACAGGAAGTTTGAGCATTGACGTAAGCTTTCAAAGTTTTCACGATCAGCCAGAGCTAGTGACACCAAATGTGATAGAGGAGCCCACTCCAAAGTCTCTAACAATTAAGGTAAGAATTTGAACAAACGGAATAATCATGCCTAACAGAATGATAGTTGTTATCTTAAGGCCATTTTCAGTGACAAATTAATATATCAACCATGATAATAAAAAGAGGAGCTTAACGCGGTTTTCTTTCTCATTTGCAGGCACGTAAAGAAGTCTCAAGCTCGTCATCTGATGAATTAACCGAAGGCATCAGGGGCATTAAAATTACTGACGAGAGCTACTTACTTTCCTCTGATGCTGGAAGCGAGGTGTCATCAACAACCGATGCGAGTGGGGCCTCTTCTGACGATTGCGCTCGCCGTCAGAAATTAAACGTGTTCTTAGAGGAGTGTGGAATCCAACCACTTGGAAGGGCGTGGCTTGCATGGCGTGAAATTAGCGAGAGAACAAAAGAGAGATATCTGAAGCAGACATCAGAGATCGTGTCCTCAGTGCTTAGGGTAATTTCTTCAGAAAACTCCCCTGATCTGTGGAAAGAACTGCAATCTTCATGCATTGTGAACGATATGCTGGGCATAAGTCAAACAACTCTTCCCTCCGAGGTGGCCTACTTGGAAGCTCTTGCGGAGGCGTACAAATTGGCGAAGAGCTGGGATACCCGCCGACAAGTATTGTCTACCATGGCTGGTGTGGCAAGTTTTAAGTCTATTTCAGAATATATCCCAGGGCTCACACGATACCGTTTTACTATGGCTAACCTGCATGGCCTTCAGCATGGCCGGGGCGCCCAAGTCCCAAAGAAGAGCACTCCACATTTTCGAATAGACAGACAGCAGCTTGACCACTTTCTAAGTTTCATCACGAGCCCACATTTAATTCAGGATCTGCCTTTTGGGGAGAAGCACTTACAGTTGTCGAATGGGAAAGTGCTAACAGTGCCGAACGTAATCCGCACTATGATTCCCAGTCGAATTGTGTTGCAGTATAAGCGTTTTTGCGCCGAAAGCAATTTCAAGCCATTTAGCGATAGCACTATGCTTCGAGTGTTATCCGAATGCAGTGCATCAGTGCGAAAGTCGCTACAGGGTCTCGATTATTTAGCAGCTGATGGTTCACGCGCCTTTGATACCCTGGCAGAGATAATAGAGGTAGTCTCCTCCAAAGCAGATGGCGGCAAAAAGTGGGCAGATGAGATGCGAGAGACTCTAAAAGAGGGAAAATTTTATTTGAAAGGAGATTATAAGGTAAGGTTTGGCCTAGTCAGTTCCGGACTCTTTCTAGTAAGGGCGAGCGAAAAAGCGAACTTTTCCCAACCTCGCATCTTCGCTCACCACCAACTATTGATAGCCTGGAATAGACTATTTTCCAGGTAAATACACATCTCATACATATATGTTTGGATTTATCAAAACCAGGTCAAGGAAAGTTTCACCGTTTTAAGGGCTAGTGCAAATCGCTGTAAACGCGTTTTTTCTCGCCAGAATCTCCAAACTCGATGATATAAAAACTAAAGGGAATGTCAGTCTTTTTTTCTCTTCTCCTCTCTCTTCTCTACCTTTCAGCGCTGTATTTCTTTTTTTTTTCCTTTCTTGTGGCGTTTTAAGCCAATTCCCGCAGTAACGTACTTTTTCAAGAATACTGACGTCAGACATATATATATCCATTGTTTGACTGTAGGTTCATGTTAATGATCAGTCACATGTGGCAGACCATTGTACTGTGTTCGCTTTGAGTGACAAATCTGATGCAGACTTCAGAAAGGAGTGTGACCACAGTCACGACGAGGTATGTGACCAATGTGAGGCCCTCAGTGCTGCAATAGAAGATATCAAGAGAGTTGTTCAGAATGCTGCTTTTGATTCAATTGACGACAAAGAGGAGTATTTATACCTGTGTCACACCGCTGCGCATGCAATACAAGCGTGGAAATGCCACCAGTTAAGATCCGTCCGTCAAGACCAGGCTCGCCTAGATGTAATTGAAAGTTTAAATGAAGAAAGAGTGTTTATAGTGAGTGATTGGGCGATGAAATTTCTTCCACAAATGTTTCGAGAATCCCAGCAAGATTGGTTTGGTAAAAGGGGGATATCTTGGCATATCTCTGTTGTGTTTCGTCGCCTAAGTGGTGTTCTACAGTCACAAGCGTTTGTTCATGTAATCCAATCTTGTTCACAAGAAAGCCACGCTGCTGTGATGATAATGCAGCACGTTCTGCAAACGCTGAAAATTGAACACCCAGAGGTAACCCAGGCATTCTTCCGCCAAGATAATGCCGGGTGTTACCACTGCTCCAACACAGTCTCGTCTCTAGCACAAATGGAAAGGGTGGTTGGCATCAAAGTTATAGGCGTGGATTTCAGCGATCCTCAGGGTGGCAAGGGGCCAGCTGACAGGCTTGCTGCCACCTGCAAATGCCACATCAGAATTCATATTAACGAGGGTCACAATGTAACAACCGCACAAGAAATGAAAGAAGCTTTGCTCTCACATGGAGGAATTGCAGGCGTAAGAGTAGCTGTAATACCTTGTATAGAGGAGCCCTCGGTGCTGGAGCAGAAGATACCTGGGATAAACAAGCTTAACAATTTTGCATTCACTGACGATGGGCTCCTGGTCTATCGCGCTTACGGCATTGGGCCAGGCAAAAGCCTCAGTTTGCACACCGACTCAGGTAAATGGTTTACATAGTTCGTATTATTATTTAAAGAACAAGGACGGCAGCAATCATTTTACATTTAATCTGTAACAAATTAGATACACATTTACGGCACTGTGGACAGTCGTTTTTCACCCTTGTGTAAACACGTGTTCTTACGCGGGGACTGCGCAAGAAAAATTTGAGTGGGGGGGGGGGTGGCTGAAAGTCGAACCCTGGAGTGACTCAACTTAGGGGGGTCGGTAGGAGGACAGGGGCATGCTCCCCCGGAAAAAAAATAAAAAAATAACGCTACTCACTGACCTTCAGGGTCAGCATTAACTTTTTTTTTTAATGTTAGTAACTGCCGTTACTTTCGTCCTTTACAAACTAAATCAATAATATGGCTTCCAGAAACAAAATATTTTCAGTGATTTTTCGTTTGTTTTTTATTCATTATATTTTTTTCTGTTACTGTAAAAAAGTGGGGGGGGGGGGGGCTAAAGCCCCCTGGCCCCTCCCTTTGAACGGTCCCTGTTACGTTTGCTGTTCTTTGTTGACAGGCGCTGTTACATCCATCTCCACTCCATTTTCTGCTGGTGACTTCAAAGAAGTGGCGCAGAAGCCAGTTAATACGCAAACCCATTGCTCTACATCTGAGGCGGCCGAAAATGTCCAGGAGTCAGATTCAGAAGGATCTGGAGAAGCTGCTGTGTTTTCCTGCCCGCAAGAGGGGTGTGTTCGCGTTTTTCAGCGACTTTCCTCGCTTGAAAAACATCTTTCACTTGAATCTTGCACCAAAACACTGGAGAGACAGTCTTTATCAGACATCGCTAAGATAACGTATGCCTCTCTGCTGCAAGAAGGCGCGGCACCGATTCCAAGTACGTGTCCCACGTCTACTGAACACCGCGTTGTTTCCTCGTTTATTCTTTCAGAAGGTTGGGCCCTTAGAGCCCCAAAAAAATCCTACAGATTTAATACAAAACAGAAGGAATATTTGGAGGCCAAGTTCAATGTTGGTCAAGTTACTGGAAGAAAAGTGAATCCCGATGTTGTCGTTAAAGACATGCGACGCGCAAGAGACGAGGGCGGAGAGAAACTTTTTTCTAGTTCCGAATTCCTAACGGTCCAACAAGTCACTTCGTTCTTTTCCCGTCTTGCTGCAAAAAGGCGACAGCAATTAGCCACTGAAGAAGACGTATGTGCAGCAACAGAAGAGGAAAACTTTTGTACGGCAAGAGAATCTGTTCTGTCGTCCTTAGATCTGCAACATCCGATAACATATGACCAATTCAACATTTGTGCATTGGTCCGGGAGAGCAAGCTCAATAAGTTAAAAGTTGCTATGCTTCAAGTAATTTGCGAAGCTCTCAATTTGGAAACACCTGTACCAGCCGTCAAGAGAAAAGCTCCTTACACAGCTTTGCTGGTTGATGCCGTAAGCAAGTGTTCCTGTAGCGACACTGGTTGAGTTGACGTCATCCATGTCATGATTGTTATCATAATAGTCGTCCCTAGAAATTAACTGTTTTGTTGTGTTATATGACACTGTGTCATCTGACAAGATTTAGTAGAATACGTATTTTCATATTATGAGGCCCGAAGTATTACTTTTTCAAACCTATTTTATACCCCACCTGTTTCTCCACTGATCTGCCTATTTTTATGCCTTTTTTATCGAGAAGGTGGTGGTAAGAGTGGAGGGTGATCGAATTTTGTATGAATTTTACCAACTGGTGCACCCTCTCATTGGGAGATTAAAATGTAATTTAGATTCCATTCGCTTTGCCCCGCCGCACCTCCCCTGAGGGAAGTTTGTAGGGTGATCAGACGCAAGGGAAATTACCGTGACTGGGGCTGTGTCACGTAATTGCATTCCGTGAGTTTGCGCGCGAACAAACGGTTGGTAACAATATCACACACCAGGTGCTGTTTATAGAAATGTTATATAGTGCAGAATCGTTTCACTTGTTAAAACGTCGAGTTTGGAGACATTTCTGCCGCCCAGTTGATCATTTCTAGCGGTTGTTTAGTTTGGTTGGTTAGGAACATTGTAGACATTTATGTAAGTATATTGTGTGTACATTTAAGAAGTAATATTTATAATTTATGATCACAAACAAGCCGCAGTTTCGTTACTATTTATGTTAACACCGAGGTTATCTTTGCATTTATCGTGATGGTTAATTCAGTTATTTTTAAACAGCAAAGGTTCAGGACGAGACAAATGCAAATATTAGCCGTCACGAAACTGGAAGTTTTAAATTCGTTTGAGTCACGTCCAGTAGGGTCAGCAATGTTCAAATAAATACGTTCCCCCTTAAAGAAAATAATGTTAAACATTAATAGATTTAAGCACATAAAAGGTGATTTTAACATCACACAACCGTAGTTTTGCACAATAAGACAACCTGAACTATCATTGAAGGGACGCAAATGTTTACTTTTCTCTTTTCCTTCTGTAAACACGCCGACGGTTTGATTTATTCCCGGGTAGTTTTTCTGTGATTTAATTAAGATAAAGAAATACTTACGCTCCCATCATTAAGGACTTTATACCATGAACATGTTTTAAGTAAATTGGGTCGGATTATGTTTTATTTTGTTCTATCTATGAGAAGCGTGATTTGCCTTTAATTTAATTTATACCACGCCGTTCACATCCAGACAGAATGTCGAGACCGAAACGTACATCTTCTTAATTACTAATCCCGCAACGAAAGCTGTTCTTTCATACTAGGGCAACTACCAAGACCGATGCACACTGAATTTTAAAACCTGTTTAAACGTTCAAGTTCTTTCGTGGCATTAATCGGGATCTTTACGGTACAAAAGCCGCTAGGAAGAATTATATTTCGGGACAAATTCACAAATAGTTACTATAAATAGAGAGAGTCAGAGCGAAAATAGCCTTTATGGTTAATTCTCTCAGCGGAACAGTTTTTACGGGCTACCAGTAATATTTTTCAGACAGAGCGAAGAAAGGTTTAGCTTCAATTTGGTGTTGTTTTTTAACTCCAAAACAATATACCAGACCGCATTTGACAATCTTGAAGTTAGCTAATATTCGCCCTGTCGTTTATGTTCTAGAAATGGGTCGGTTGTCGAAGATCGTAACTTTTCTTAAACGTGATATTTTCAAACAAAATATATCTGAAAATAAACTTCAAGAGATACCTAAACAGCTGTGTAAAGGGTATACTGAGTAGTTGTTTGGTATGTATACACGAGTGTCGTGAAAACACCTTAAATTTCATCCAAAATGGTCGCCACGGTGGATGTGCTTTTCGAATTTTTAACTTTTCTTAATTTTAAAAAAAGTTAAAGGAAACTGAACCGTTTAATGTCATTTTCGAAAATAGTTTACTAAAAGGTTTATTTGGGGCAAATAAAAATAAAATTGAAATTCCCTTTCTGTCGGACGATTCTCTAAAAATTCAGAATCTGTCTCTTAATTGTGCTAGCTTTCCAGGTAGTTTCCGCTTCTTTCAAAACACTAATTTCTGAAGGTATTATTGCAGAAAGTTTAGGTTGGTGTTTCCTTTCATTTTCTTTTAACAGTTCCCCTATTACCTTCTGTGTGCAGAGTGTTAAGACCGGTGTTTGATTAACGGTTATGTGGTTAGGACCAACTACCCTTTGCAGTCATCTGTAAGCTTTCCACTGGTCTGAGTACACCAAAGAACTTAATTGCACTTTTCTGTGAATAGGTAGCTGTATTTCACCTTCTCACAAGCTGTACATAAGGTCTAGCAGGTAAATACTACATGTTAAATACCCAAGAACCCACTTTTTTGTTTTCTTTTTAAGGTTGATGTCCCCTATGGTACTAAAGAATACAAACAAAAGTTAACGATGAAAAAAGAATTCCATACTCATATTTTAATGGTCAGGTGAATTCGTTCCTGTTAAACAAATGTTCAACAGTGACTAGATTATCGCAAGGCTGCGGTAATCTTGACAGATGTTTTGAAAGTTGTGGAACACCTTTTAAACGAAACTATTGTAAGGAAGTTTTAAGAAAGTTATTTACTAGGATTATGTTGTCAAATGGACCACCCTACATTTGAACATGAATAGGATCATGGGAGCGAATCTTTGTGATTTCCTCTATCACCAATGTATCTTGCAAAGTTGCTTCTGGTTTGAAAATTAGTTTTTGCTCAGATTGGAAGAGGCAGGTTTTACAAGGCTTCAGTGGTCATTGTGACTTTTCTCCCAACGAAAACTCATTGTCCCATTTATGGTAATTATATTCCTGCTCATGTATTGCAGGGCTGGATGCTGGCCCATTAAGGCAACAGAGCTTTTTAAATATTTTTTCAATTTTTTTAGGATTGCCTTTTTGATTTTTTATATTAAAACATAATATATACAAATGTACAAAACATGCAGTATTGTAGTATTGGAAGAAGAGGGCCATGATGTTATCCCAATTTCGACATCTTTGCCTGGAAGATCAGGTTTAAAAAATGATTTGATTAAGTATGCAACGCCTAATTTGCGACCAAAGGCGATTTTTGATTTGTTTTTAAAAATCATTGCTTCATTACAATTTGCCCTCGTCTTTTCAACATGTTTAGGTCACACCCATATTTTTGTCTTCTATTACTGCAGCATATGCTTTAATTTTAGTCGCTCATAGGTCCACTTGATAGGCCCCATGTAATGACATGTTCGCATTATTACATTGCCCCTGACCATCATGGATCACCTCTGCTTGGTTCATTTGAGGTCCACTGTTATGCACAAAGGAACAGAAAACGAATCCTTTCTTGTCATGCCATCTTCACAACAAATGTGATTAACTTATCTTTTGAATTTGAAATTCTTCAATGCTCAAGATACAAGCAAAATGAGCTGCTACAATAGAGTCTGCAAAATTACTTGCACAATGGGAGAATTTCAAGTTTGAAATGGCGGAGATGACATTTTTTGAGAAGCTCATCGCACTGATGTTTAAAACCTTTTGAATCCATTTGCCTTTTTGTTTCTATGATCTTTGAGGTGGAATTCACATGTCTTGATCCTGGATTTAACAGCTTCGCTTTAAACGGAGCACAGTCCAGTAGATTCTTAAACCAGAGTAAACAGTGAAATATGATGTTAAAGTTATGTCAACATGGTGGATCGTTAGGTGACAAAAGGATTATTATCTATGCCTTCATTGCCACCAGCACCACTAACACCACCCTCATCTATGACAGTCAACTGCAAGTCTCGTTGTAATGACAGCAGTAGTTGTGGGTTACTCTTGTTCACATATGAGTAAACGTTGATAAGCTGGTTCAGTGACCACCTGTACTGGCTGAACCAACAGTTCTTGTCCCTTTGGTCAGGTCTTTTTGCATTCAATGTACTGTATGTGCGTGGGAGTAGGTAAGGCGTAAATCTACAGTTGCTTCTTTTCTCTACTTTGTTGATCAATTTATATGTACTTCATAGTCACCTTGAATTATGCCAACTAGTAGGAGCCTTCCAAAAAGGTACCTGACTTGATAGGTATTTTCAATATGTCCAATTTTATTGGCCATGTTGAATACGAGGTCTTGTTCTTGTTGAAGGGATTTCTTCCATCTGTAGATGTCTGCAGCAGAACTGTTGACGAACCCTGATAGGGTTCACAGTGAAGATTGTTGAGAATCACCCATAACTTCAATCTGATTGAGATCTCTTGCTGACTGCACCACTTGGGCAAGTGATGCAGTGCTATAAATTCAACCAAAAGTGGGCCTGAGTAGAAAATAAACAAAATACTTTCTAGTAATGCCCTTACTAAAAAATTGGTTAGAGCAATATTTAGGGATTTTGTCTAGAAAATTGTACGGGACAGGAAACTGCAGCTGAAACTTTCAATAGTTTGATTTGTTAAGTAAATATAGCCACCATATCACTTCAAGTTCACATGTAGCAATTTCCTCATCTTGTTCATGGGAATAGACATTCTGGACACCCTGCTTGTTAATTATTAGAGACCTGTTAAGCAGGTCTCTAATAATTAACAATTATTCACCGAAGTGGAGGTGAATAGTACTTTGCTAATCACCTCCGAGTTAACCAATCAGCGCGCGCTAAAAGCACTTTTCACTTGGGTGGTATATACTAACATTGTCTGTTCCCTGAGCGGTTGTAATGCTGCCACAATAACAATCGCTTACAAAGTGGCTCACTTTGATCAAAAAGAATGTTCCCATAAGAAGTGAATTCTTTTCCTTTAAAGCCCCTCTAAAAGTGTAGCATCTAGTGACCTTTGCGCTTAAAGCACCTTTGCAGTTAACTTTGGTGTTGGCAAACGCGATATAGCTGGCTGTGTATATTTTGGTCTTAACAAATTTGTGTAATAAGTTTTTTGTAGATAGTTTCCAATACAATTAAGATGATATATATCGATATAGTCTCAATCACGATTTTTTTTAGAATGAAAGTAATAAACTTTGGGTGCGGTAATCAAATAGTTCTCTTTTGTTCAATAGTCAATGTTGTTGGAATTTGTGCTTCTGGCCATATTTTCATTTTTTTTGCCAGCCAATATGCAATTTATAGCTTACACAAACTTGTCTAATACTTTTCGCGCCAACATTACGGTTGCTTATTACTTTACCTGGTCAAGGATTCTTCTCTGTGTTGTAAAGTACTGGCAGAGAGCAATGGCTTGTTTAAGTGTTGTTATGGTGATCACACCAGGCGGTGGGGTGAGGTCCTCTCCTCTTAGTGCCTTTTTCAATTGGTCGTAAAATACATGCAAGACAGCTGTAAGTCTGAGGACGTGTCTGTCGTCCTTTGAAACGTCGTCATTGCACAGGTTCCGTTGCCATTGACTATTGAGAGATTCAGCGATTGCATCAATAAATCCCTCTCATGCTGCATTTGCCACGCCGTCAAGTGCATATGAAGCAGGTCCATTCTCAGAGTGTGAGAATCCATATATGGAAGAGTAAACGGCCCTGAAATACAGAACATTGATTTCAGATTTGTACTTTACACACTTCGATATAAGGATAGGTCCCCTCACATTTAAAAAAAAAACATTCGCTTGTACAAGGTACTTACATTGGACATTTTTTCAATACATTTCAAGTATAACGAGTCGAGAGAAAGAACTTTCATTCCTTTGCATATAAGAAAGCCCAATTGTGTAGTCTGAGCTCGCCCACAAAGAAATGGTAACCCCTTCGGAGCATTTATAGTAGACAAATTCTTCTCCAGATAAGTTAAAATCCTCTTTTAATTATCTGTTTTTAGTTTACCCCCCCCCCACCTGAAAGAACCCTACTCTTTTGTATAAAAAGAAAGCCTTACAGGCAGAGCTCTCCGTTTAGTTTATTATGGAGTACCTATAGTGCCTAAGGGGGGGGGGGGACATTTTTTAAGTGATTCACTGACTATTGCAACGTTTCCCAAGATTTTCTTACAGCAAGGCGCCCAAAAGTGTGACCACTTTTAATTTATTCACATTCTTTCGTGCAGATTTAATCCAATCAGAAGTCAAATGAAAGCTGTTCCCGGCTTCTGATTGGATTATAACTGGACGGAAGAATGTGAATAAATTAAAAGTGGTCACACTTTTGGGCGCCTTGCTGTAATTATATAAATTGCATAGTATACATTTATAGCAAAATAAAAATACTGTTATAGACATGCTTTTTTACTGTTCTGAAATTCTTAGCAAATAAAAAAACAATAAAATAATGTGCCTCCACTTTTTGATAATTTAGAAAATAAAGTAAATTTTAGTCTTGCTTAATGCGAAATAATTGTGAATCTCAAGCCGGTTTTGAACCTATAATTTACCTTAAATCCTTGACCTCAGAAGCGTTCAATCTTGTTATGAATTCGCGTGTCTGGTTAGCAGTTAACCGGTGTGGCATTGGTTGGTACATTAAGAGCCGGTCCACAGCACCATCCCGTCGTTCTTTTAGCTTCATGTAAATCGGGAAGAACCTGTTCGGTTGGCTGTAGCCACTGAGAGAGGCTCCCGGGCAATCGATAACGCGGCGAGCATCTTTGCTAGTACCACTTGTGTAGACCCACGTACTCCCATCATAGAGCTGGATCAGACGCTCGACGTCAATCTTGCTTTTCTCTCTAGAGGCTCCCAATAACTGGTCGAACAGCTGAGACACTTCTTCTTTTCCAATGATAGCCTTATGTCCCGGTGCTGTACTCAGCTGGCGAAATAAACCTGCTTCGGTGAATTCGTCCACAAAAAGGGCTTGCTGTTGCTTGGTCTCTACATGTAGCCTGATTGGCTTAGCGCACCCGTGTTGAAAAGCTGGCGATTTACCCGCACCAGGGTCACATAAGACAGATAATGAAAAGATTCACGGCTTCTCCTTGAAGTCGGCATTTAACTGAAATTGTCGATGGCCCCATCAGACAAGCAACACTCGGTAAGACACTCGCTAGCAAAATATCTCTTGTGTTGTTTGCTTTGGCGTAGGTTTCCATCCATTCCGTGTGTTGTACCTTTATTACTTAGATATATGAGAAAAATAATAAGGTCCTTGTTTACTCTGAAATCGTGCAACTGTTGTCAAAAAACACATCAGTAATGCTCAAAAAATATATTTGATAGTTAATAACAAGTAAGCCAACCTTAATTGTTTAAAACGAAATATGGAAATAAACAAAAAAATATATAGCGGGCGGGAAGGAGGGTTATTAAAAAAAGGAGCAGCTACTCGGCATATATAATTTACAAGGGGCTTGACGCATTAACTAGGAAACTATTTATCCATTAGGGCCGTACGTAGCGGGGGGGGGGGGGGGGGGCAGTTGCCCTCGACTGGAAAACTAAAAAACTAAGAAAACTAAAGAAAAACAAGAAAAACGGAACTAAAAAAAAAAAGTTGACGCCGCCAGGAAAAGTTGCCCCCGCAGACAAAACATCCTAGGCATGGTCCTGGCCATAGCTTGTGTCAGTTTATGATTAATATTTTTCTAATGTCTAAGTGTTTACAACGAATCCAAAGTAGCTTTATTTGTATGAACATAAATAATCGGAAAAAATAATCATAATATGAACATAAATAATCGGAATCATGTAATAAAAAGAAAAACGAAATAGTAATTAAGGAGGCTCGATGTAGTTTTTTTAGACTAAGGGTGGTTGTTTTGAAAATTAAAATTACCTAGGAAGCCAATGTTCGATTTTTGCCAAAATACACCATAATGATCAAATGTGACCAAATTTTAATTTTTTACCCGTCACTTAGTCACAACGGTTACCATAGCAACGATTGACGTTTTCTTTTGTTCTCAAACAAGCTTGATTTTCTTGAAATCTAGACTGACACTTGGTGTTTATTTTTTGATATGTTAAAGTTTAGTAGATTGATTAACTGTTGACGAAATTTTAGAAAAATCTGTAAGAGCGTTTTCAAGTAAATCAAGAATGAAATTTTCAGAAAAACACCGTTTTAATATAAAATAGGCGCCTTAAAATTGTTTCGTATTATTTGAGCACAGTTTCTCTCACTGAAAAACAAATACTTACACCACTGAAATACCATTAACTAAAAGCGAAAGACTTTTTGCTTTAATTTGTTAAAATATATCGACTGCCGATTGTAAGAAATTATAAGAAAATACCAAAAACTTCATTCTTGATTTACTCTAAAACGCTCTTACAGATTTTCCTAAAATTTTGAGCAAAGGTAGTAAATCTACTGTACTTGAACATATCAAAAAATGAATACCAAGTGTCAGTCTAGATTTCGAGAAAACCAAGCTTGTTTGAGAACAAAAGAAAACGTCAATGGTTGCTATGGTAACCTTTGTGACAAAGTGACGAGTAAAAAATTAAAATTTGGTCATATTTGATCATTATGGTGTATTTTGGCAAAAATCGAACATTGGCTTCCTAAATAATTTTAATTTTCAAAACAACCACCCTTCGGCTAAAAAAACTACATCGAGCCTCCTTAAGGTACATCAGTTCGATTTGATATCAGTTTATTCCTCTGTGCTCACTGTTCCTCTGTGCATTCTCTGTGTCCACTGTTCCTCTGTGCCTACTTTTTCTCTGGGTCCATTGTTCCTCTGTTCCTCTGTGCCCACTGTTAATCTGTGCCCTCTGTTCCTCTGTGCCCACTGTTCCTCTGTGTCCAGTGATCCTCTGTGTACACTGTTCCTCTGTGTACACTGTTCTTCTGTGCCCACTGTTCCTCTGTGCCCACTGTTCCTCTGTGCCCACTGTTCCTCTGTGTCCAGTGTTCCTCTGTGTACACTGTTCCTCTGTGTACACTGTTCCTCTGTGTCCACTGTTCCTCTGTGCCCACTGTTCCTCTGTGCCCACTGTTCCTCTGTGTCCAGTGTTCCTCTGTGTACACTGTTCCTCTGTGCCCACTGTTCCTCTGTGTCCAGTGTTCCTCTGTGTACACTGTTCCTCTGTGCCCACTGTTCCTCTGTGCCCACTGTTCCTCTGTGTCTAGTGTTCCTCTGCGTACACTGTTCCTCTGTTTACACTGTTCCTCTGTGTACACTGTTCCTCTGTGCCCACTGTTCCTCTGTGTCTAGTGTTCCTTTGCGTACACTGTTCCTCTGTGTACACTGTTCAAAGTACATCCTTTATCATCACTTCACGGCAACAAAACGTTCAATAATTGGCAACCATCTTTCTCGCTTACTTCTGTTGGTTTCAAAACGTTGATGCCAAGTTGACTTCTAATGCTCATAAGCTTTCGTGTGCTCTTGGTGCTATAATAATATGTTTTCCAAAGTAGTTGTAGCACCTCATAAACAGTATTAGGAGGTGGCAGCTTCTTTGCATTAAAGCCAGCTCTAAATGATGTGGGAGGTAGTGGAAGTCAATAATGCCGCAGTAATGATGACACTCCTCCTTTCTAACCAATGATGACAGAGGCACCGTTGGAGCCCAACGCAGGTGATGCAGCTGACATAGAAGTATTATATGCGCATAAAATATATATTACATAATAAGATATAACGACAGTTAAAGATAAACACTAGGGCTGTGACGTCTATTCTGATGTCTGCTACAGTCGCTAACAATTAATAGTGTTGCTAATTTGATAGAATTTAAAACTGTTCGGTAAAACGATTTCAAGCCTAATGAATGTGCTTAGCTTGTGCATGTGCATGGGCAACCTTTTTGTGCCCCACTAGGCGATTCACTTGCTGCCCATCCTTTAGAAAATGATAGTACACCGTCTTGTTTTCTTTATCGGAAGTGTCAACCGCATCATCAATCATGAAGCTTAGGTATTTTTTTTCGTTAACTTTGCTGGCTAGTTCTTCTGTAAACACAGAGCCCACCAGTGATACCAGGGTGTTTTAGCTTTTCTCGTTGGCATAGGTTTGGCTTGTGTGTAGACCATTTTTTTTGAAGGGCTAGTAAAGGCCCATATTTACTAAAGGGCAGTTTCTCCTTTGCTATCAGATAGGCCGTATTAATTTTCGCAGCAAACACTTTTCTACTTTGGTCTTTGACGATTTGTTGACCTTTTCGCAGGCTTTCCTTGCTGTTTGGCAAGTAGTGCATCACGGGTGCGCAGATGTCCACCAGTGATGTTATGCTTTTGCAACGTCTCCATTTTGAAAGTCTGAGAACCAGTAGGGAAATTAGTTTTGCCAGCAAATTCCTGCACAGCACAGCAAATCTCGCAGGACTGTAGCAATTTTCCTGCATAACCTGCAAGACCTGAACTTGATGTTCCTGAATGCTTACCCGGCTGTGATTGCTAACACGACTGCCATCCCTCTGCTGGTGCTGCTGCTGTTGTGCGGGCTGCTTGCCTTTCTTGCTAATTGTTTTGTTTTAGCTGTTGCACATTTGCCCTCAATTCTATAATAATTTTCTTGACATTAACAAGGCACCTCTCATGGTTTTTGACAACCTCGACCATTGTTCTGACCAGGTATTAAAGCCAAGTTTTTTGGCCTCTTTTCTCTCTCTCCCGAGGCTACCGTACCATCTCTTAGTCTTGGTCTTGGTTGTGCTTTTGAAATTCAGTTGACGACTTTGCTCTCTCCCTTTTTTTTCTGCTGGGGCCACTCCTAACACAAACACTGCCGCTTCACACCACTAAAGACACCACACTTGTTTTTGCAATGAAACATGGAGTGGTCGCCGCCACTCACAGTACAGTTGTGAGTTCTCTAAGACATATCGAATTGGAGTTTGGTTTTGCAAACTACCTTTGCAAAATATAGTTGTAGCTATCTAATTTGAAAGATCTTGACTTCGCCGACGACATTGCCCTTCTTTCACATAACCACAGGAGCATGCAATCCAAGCTAACAAGACTGGCAAAGATCTCAATGCAGACGGGCCTTAGGATCAGCAAATCCAAGACAAAGGTGATGAGGGTTAACACCAAGGATGCAGATAGGATAGAACTAGATGAGGATGAAATCGACGAGGTGGAGGACTTTGCGTACCTTGGAAGTAACATCAGCAAGGACGGTGGATCTGATCAGGACATACGAGTGAGGATCGGAAAGGCAAGAACTGCATTCACCATCTTGACACCTGTTTGGAGATCAAAAGTGATTTCCAGAAAGACCAAACTACGGTTATTTAATACCAACGTAAAGTCAGTCCTCCTTTACGGCTCTGAAACGTGGAGAGTAACAAAAGCGAACTCCGCCAAACTGCAGACCTTTATCAACAAATGCCTGAGATCCATCATGGGCATCCACTGGCCAGAGGTCATAACAAATGAAGAGGTTTGGACAACAACTGAGCAGGAAAGGATCAACATCCAGATAAGAAGGCGAAAGTGGGGTTGGATTGGGCACACCCTCAGGAAAACAAACTGCAATGTCACCAAGCAGGCACTGAGATGGAACCCACAGGGGAAGAGGAGCCGAGGCCGTCCTAGAAACAGCTGGAGGAGGACGGTAGATGACGAGGCGAGCAAAGCAGGCTACACCTGGAGGCAGATTGAAAGGACAGCCCAAAACAGAACACGGTGGCGAGCAGTGGTTTCCGTGGACCTATGCTCCATGGGGAGCGAAAGGGTTTAAGTCAGTCAAGTATCTAATTTGAGGAGATGTGGAATTTTCTAGAAATTTCTAGAAAATGACAGTTTTTATTTCAGAATCAATTCTAGCTTTCTTTCAGATTTTGTTTTTCCAGTTTATGACAGTTTTGAATTCTGTCAGAAGCTGGAAATATCTGAATTGTGATGTAGTCTTTCATTTCTTGCAAGAATTACTGAAAAGTGCATAGCTATGTAACTCCAAGGTCATTGACATTATAAGGAATAAAAGAAATTTTCAGCTTTTCCCAGTTTTGGTGGATAGTCTTCTCTGAAACCTAAATTAAAAATTTAAAAATTAAGTGCTTAGTATGCATAATTTGAAGCTAAGAAAAAATTTAAAACATGGTAGTGCAACATGTGATAAAAAATTAGGATTATATTTTTCAAGTCAGGGACAGATATTTCTGATACCTTGTTACTTGTTTTGTCGGAGGGTTGACAAATTTGGGCACATAAATCTGGTGCCCTAGCCACACAAAGGTGATTTGAATTCGCAGAAAAATAAATACTTTTTCAACTATGCAATCCACTGGCACAATAAAGTACCTATTATCTTCTCTGGTAGTCATCAACAAATGCCTTGGTTTTTTGTGCACCAGAAATAGTTTATCAAAATCCAGAAGAAGACGCTTAACAAAAACAATTTCTACATCCCTTTCACACAAAAAGCACTCAACAAAGGCCATGTAGTTCCTTCCATTGTTCTCTACTAGAGCTGCCAATCCAGTGTGTTTTCATCCTCTCATAAGGTCTGGAATAAATGACATGGCCATTGACAATAATGCGCTTTGTTTGAAGAAAAACTGGCCTTTGTACAAAATTTGGGCGAAGCAAAGAACATGCTTGGTTGTATATTTCATCACCACTAGTCCACTTTCTAAGAGCACCAGGCTTTTTTTCTCTGGAAAGCATTTGCTGTACAAATGCCATTACTGACTAGTTCATCAGATTTAATGAGGAAACAGTGAAAGGTGCAATGGGGTGGAAAATAGTATGGAGTGGTCTGCATCTTCATGTCAAAACTGGCTATTCCAGTATGAAACAGGATGTAATCGACACCTTGGATGTTAATGACCATCAGCTGTTTGGCCGATTTAGCATAAGTAAAGTCTGACAACATCACCTTGGAGCTTACCTTGAGGACGTCACACACTTCACCATTATTATTGACATGCTTTACAGAAATTCCATCAGTATAGGGCTCAACTGTGTTTGAAAACCAATATTGTCTTCCAATATTGGCACAGTGTTTACCACCCATGATCCTCCATCACTGGGATGCTGTTCTCATAGTGAGATTTTGGGAAGCATTTGTTCAACATTAGGATGGCAATTTTAAATGCCAATTTTAGAAAAAGGATGGGTTAATAGATAGAATATTTCTAATAACTTTTTTTCTGCCAAAAAGTACACAATTTTGAAAGCAACTAAATTTAAAACCTCAAGAAATTGAGATCTGATAGTTTTCATGAGACTTTCATTGTTTATAAGGTATGAATCGCAAACAGAAAAACCAGTGCTAACAGAGTCATCATCACCATCCTCATTGGCCGCTTGACTTGTAATTGCAATTGTATTATTTTTAGCCACCTGTGATAGGCAACCACCTAAGGTGTGTGTCAACACAAGCCGTCTGTGACCCTCTTAATTATGTCTTACAATCACAACTGAATACATAAATTTTGCAAACAATATATGCTGAAAATAATGAACATAACAGTACAACTGAATAATAACTATAAACCTCACAATATTGTACAATATAAATACAACAACATGATAAGCTAAAACTAAAAAAACACATCATCCTTTTCCATGAGGTATTTACGTAATTTAGAGGGTGAAGATGCTGCCATATGACTGGAATAAATATAAATGACTTAAACCCAATATATGTACCAACACCCGACAAGTGAGGCATTGTAACAAAATGCCGCATAATATCCCCGAGACAAGGTGATGCAATCAATAATAAATCCATTTACTACTGTCTAACAACATGAGCTTCATTGACTTGCTATGGCACAGGTCTTTTTGGAATAACAGAGTTCGTTAGCATAAGTCTCTAGTGTTGGTTTTTTAGCCAGGCTTCAGGAGACCTGTAAATTACAGAATATTCACTGTTTTTTACTCGATTACGCTTACTATCCTCAATTGAACTTAAGTTAGCCACTGTTATGCCAACCTCCTTCAAATGAGACACTTGCTTGTCCATTAGGCTTATCAAAGGTGAGACAACAACCACGATATCAGGCCAAGAAGCGGTTGGAACAAACTGGTTTTTCCACTGATTGCATCACCAATAAGACATGGAACCTTTTCTTTGTGCTTCTTTTGTTTATGATTAAGAAGCCTTAAAGAGTCCTCGCAAAACGCCACTGTTTCCTCTTTGGTGAGGCTGTTTTCCAAGATCTCGCAAAAGTATTTGAGATCTGGTTCCTTGGTGGCATTGAATGGCGAAAACGCTCTCGGCGTTACATGGCCAATTTCTCTTTCGTCGATCGCATTCTCTATGAAGCGTCATTCCTTAAGTGACCAACACAACCCATTCAAGACTTCAATTAGATTGTCATCCACAGTAAGGGGTCTAATGACCTCACAGTAGGGGTTTGCAAGGTTGTCGATGATTTTCTTCATGTCTTTCAAAAGTCTACCTTTAAAAAGCTCATTTCCCGCTAAACCGTGTATAAATGCCTCAACATCACACTTGTAGGTGTATGTGTACTTGGCCTTCTCAAATTTCTTGTAGACTTTGCAGTTGTAAAGAGCGTAACCCAACAATTTCATTGCGATACTGATGTCATTAACAAGTACTGTGAACTTGTCGGATAACCTTGCCTGCTCTTTGACAGTTTCAGCTCCTCCTATTTAGATTCCTGTGCCACCATCAAGTTCAAAATTAAACTAGTTGACGACCAATTTTTTATCTTAGAGTTTGCTCAAATCCCACGACAGACTGCCTTGGAAAGAAGGATTGACTGGTGTTACCCAGACAACTTTATCAGTGCCACAATCTTCGAGATCCATTAGACCAATTTCACCGACGAAACTTTCAAATTCATCATGGAAGTAGGAGTGATACAACGAATTCACAAGCTCCTCCATAAATGGGTTCTTATGGTCTTTAATGCATTTAAACAATTCTTTCTTTGAGCCGGCTTCTTTACCCTCGTAAAAGGGGACCTAAAATTCCGAAAAGCCAGCAGTTTAATCAATTATCTATAAAGGTATCTATATTTATATAATATTTGTCAAAAATTCATTCCAATGAGTGTTATTTTGGTATGTATAGCTATGTCGCAGTGGACAACAATAAAAAAGTAGCAAAGAGGCTTTCTTTAGAAGTTGGTCATCATTGCTCTCTTCGTCATCTCTTTTATCCTTTGCGTTCTTTTTTCCACGTTTTTCCTTTAAGCTTTGTGTGCTTATGGCAATGAAGAAAAATGCTACATTCTTCACTCCTACAAAAGAGATTGACAAATCTTTATCAATTGATTTACTGCAACCCAAAGAAGCCGAAACTTGCAAGAAAGCCAACTAAACAACAAACTTGCAAGAAAGCCAACAACAAACCTTTAAGTTTACTGTTGCAGGCATCCCTTGAGCGGCACACGTACTTCCAAGCATTTTCAAGACCTTCTTCGTCAATTTTACACATGCATTTTCCCATAAACACTGGACTTAGATATGCTAACGCTGCACTTTGTATCGTTTTGCTGTTTAGATGTCCACACGGATAACGTGCTCTCTGCATCTTCAAAGGTGAAATGTAAATTAGTCTTCCGCTTTTATAGAAGACAGAATTTCACGGGTAATTATAATGATACAAAGATGAATCTAATGTTAACATTGTTCTCACTAACCAAGCAATCAGCAGCTATTCATTCTAAGGAAACCACCAACTTTGAGCTAATTGTAATAGCTTTGCCATAAAGAAAAAGTGTTCCATTCCAGAGCCAAAAAATGTTTCCAATGGTTCAATAACGACCCATGGGAGAATTATGGCTAAACCAAACTTCCCGTCTTGTTAGCCTATTGACTAATGTGATGAAACCATTGTTTTCCCTGACAATTAGGAAAGTTAGCAGACAGGCTAGATTATTTCATTTAAGGTCAAGATCAAACTTGACAATTAGAAACAAATTAGCTGACAGGCTAGATTGTTTCATTTAAGATCAAGATCAAAATTAAAAAAATAAAATGTAGCGTGTGGATTTGAGCACAGTTTTGTGCAGTTAAAAGAAAAGAATTTCTGTAAAATCCGTGGAATCCCTCTTTTCCACTGTTATCGGGAAAACATTCACTCACAGCCCACTCGAGCTGGAAGTTCCCTGCCTAAGGTTTTCCTCAAAAACAGCAGAAAAGACGGATTGTTACGGATTTCGTGGAAATATCTTTATTGAATAAAATACTTCTCTTTATAATATAGATAGGAGTCTACATGCGCTCTGATTTGCTAAAAACCTATGTTTTATCAGAGTATAAAACATAGAAAAATCATGTTTTATTGTTTTTCGTCAGCTTTCCTCGAGTGCTTCGCACATCGTTGACTGCTCGTTGGCTATAACCACTCATATCCAACAAGGGCGAATAGAATAAATATTTTATTAAATTCCTAGTATAAATCCACTGGATATTTCATTTTGATGTAAACGAAGTGACAAGTGTCAAGAAGCGGGAAAAATTGCGACACTGTGTTCACTTCTTGAGTTGAATGACACTCGCAAGGAAACCGAGCGAGAGAGTTTACTTTCGAAGTTTTTCTTCGACAATCTCCTTTTAAATCTTCTATTAATGCTAGAAAATTGTGACAACAATTCAGGTTTACGGGAAGATCTGAGCCAATAGCTTTTCTGGAAATTATACGCCTTGTTCAAGTCGAACGAAGCAAGGGACGGCTGTCATTGAGACTACTATATTATGCTGAGACAAAATTCACTCAGTCGGTGAAGTTTATTGAAGTTCAAAAAGACAAGATCAAGATTGAAAGGTAACAAACTTACCTGAAATGTCGAACACTGAATGAAATTGTGTCAGTTTTCTGGTTTTCCCGTTTTTCATCTTTGTTCGCATGCAGCTCATGTTTTCTACATTTCCCTCTTTTTCTCAAATGCCTGTCGTGTTTTATGACAGAATAAAACATGGCTTAGGCTTCTTTATGTATAAATATAAGTTAGTATAAATATAATAAATTGAAATAACTTACTACTTACAGTTTTTAAGAGAAGAATTATATTAAATCTTATCATTTTCGCAAAATGAAAAACTGAAAACGTTCGAGGGAACAAAAATTTTAGGAAACAATCCTCCCTCCCTTTCTTCCTTCCTTTACATTTCCCAAAACTTTTCCAGGGTTTATTTTATTTCTTATTTTTTGAGAACATCAAAGTGCTCTAGATTTTGAAGCTTGCTTCTATTTTACCTAAACTTTTAATAGATGCTTTTTTAGCTTTTAAACTGAACTTGTTGGTTTATTTTTCACGTATTTTAAGTTTTTTCGGCTGTTCCGATATTTGTAAAGGAACGTTCCTCTAGGATCGAGTGTTCCTCATTTTTGTGTTCCTATTAACCTTACGAGGACCAGCTTTTTACAGAGTAAGAACATAGCGTTCCCTGTAAAGTAAGACAAGAACATTTTGTTCCGAGTTGTCAACTGCAAGTGGAACACTGTTCCCAAATGAGTGATTTTGGACTGTATTGTTCCGAGTTCCTATTTGTGCATGGAACACATTGTTCCTAACTTGATAAATTAGGACTGTTTTGTTCCGAGTTCCTATTTGTGCATGGAACACGTTGTTCTTAACTTGATAAATTAGGACTGTTTTGTTCCGAGTTCCTATTTGTGCATGGAACACGTTGTTCCTAACTTGATAAATTAGGACTGTTTTGTTCCGAGTTCCTATTTGTGCATGGAACACATTGTTCCTAACTTGATAAATTAGGACTGTTATGTTCCGAGTTCCTCCTATTTGTGCATGGAACACATTGTTCCTAACTTGATAAATTAGGAATGTTTCGTTCCGAGTTCCTATTTGTGCGTGGAACACTTTGTTCCGAAATTAATATTCCGATTTTGCTATCTGTGAATGGAACATATTGTTCTGAAAACGGTAAATAGGAACAAGTTTTGGACTTCATTGTTCAATTTTTATATCTGCTAATGGAACATTTTGTTCTAAAAGTGGTATTTCGGACTTTTTTCTTCCTTGATTCCATTTGCGTATTGAACATAATGTTCCCAAATTGATCGGTCAGGATTAAAGTTAGGACTGTTTTGTTCTGATTTATCGATCCGTTAACTATGTATTGTGTTGTGTCCCTGATTTGAAAAAGGTGCGTACAGACCTGATTGGGCAAGTTTGGGTTGTATCTCACTGTCATGAATTTTACACAATAGTAATGAGCGTGGGCAAGCAAGGGCATGTTTTGGCAAGTTGAAACGTCCTTTGTTTCGGCTAAGATTTAAAGGCGATTGTGTTAGCCACATGTTGTTTAAAGAAAGAAATGAGCAAGAAGTGCAAAGTCAATTAGTCAGATGTTGTGGATCTGGATCTGGATCTGCGCTATCTGTGGGAAGCAATGCTGCATGCTCTTCTAATAATTCTTGCCTGAGAACATAGAGTTGCCTTTCTCGCTCAATCTGGTCATTCTTTCGCGCTTATAACATACTGGTAAGTTGCTGTTTTCGGAGGGTGACTGGAGAACATAGTTGGAGTGCACTTCGCAAGTTTCTTATGTCCGTTTCGTCATTGAATTCCAGTTCGCTTCCATTGTCGCCTCTCCAGTGTCATCACATAAAACCTCTTGTAATGGACTGCCTGGGGATCCACGACCCCCCCTCGTCAACCCATTGGATGCAAATGGTTAGTTGTTCCTTGTTACTGACAACTGTGTATTCGTCGCATATGATAGAGAAGAAGCCACCACTAATTTCCGATACCAGAAACAGGTGACATGACTCGCCATGATGGCAATTATTTCATTTTGATTTTCGTGTGAGGTGTATCTGTCTTCTTTCCTTTCTAACCATTTTAAAAGATGACTTTGATGAAACATACCTGGTTAAACTCCATTGTCTTTTTTCACCAGGTTTAGGTCAATTTATTTCCAGCTAAATGGTCTATATATGAATCAATAATGAAGGCATAAAGTGTTACTTGTTTAAAGATGTCATTAAGCAAAAATGCCTTTTAAGCTAGTAATTAGTTACAAAGCTTCAAGCTCTATGCTTTGAGCTACAAGATATGTGGTACTTTGCTCACTTTTGTGAGGTTTCACGCCAAAATAATTAGTATAGTGAATGACAAAGTACTTTATGGGCACGAAAGTACTACTCCAGGGTCCTTGCAAATTAAGTTGTAAAATCCTAATATTTAACATAATACTAAAAGTGAAATCAACTCTTCAATAACAAAAATAACTCGATTAGTAGTAAAAAAGGCAAGTTACGTGTGGAAAAAAGGTATCCGAATTCAGATAGGAAGGGAGGCAAAGGAGATAAAAAAGCCTCCCTCCCTCCTCCCCGTTTGATTCCTGATGATGCAAATTGGGTACTGTATAAACCCATTTCAGAGACTAGAGATAAACCGTCAGACTGAAGATCCTAATGGGTGCGCCTTTGGGTGACGTTTTGATAAAAATCTTAGCATCTAGCAACCAACATTTGGAGCAAACTATCTCTTTACATCTTGCTTGATTTGTGCACTACATAATGCTTTTGATTTGTCAGTTTTTCAATTATGAAAATACAGTCTTAAGCTCCTGGTACATACACAGGGCACTTTGAAAAAATGCTTAACATCTTTACTTTCTTAAAATTCTCTTAATTCCGTTGGCCTGATCATCTTGGCCCGTTTGGCTCGTTTTAGACAGTCAGCCACAATGGTGGACTTTCTTTGAGAACGCTTTTTGGGTGGCATAACTTACAAATATAAAAATTTAATGTACAATAAGGCAGCATAAGACAACAATAGAGAATTGCGAAATCTACTTGTTGACAGGAAAATTAACCAAAGGGGCGCACCTCACTCGACAATTGTTTTCTGGAAAAAACCCAACAGGTAGAGAGAGGCTAAGTTAAGATGAATGGAGAAAAATATAAACAGATCATGTGATGTCGATACATTAAACGCAACTTCTTTCAAAATGTAAATGGAAATCGTTTGCACAAAGCGAAAATTCAAATCTAAATAGAAGTTCATAATAGGTAAAAAACACGAGAGAAAAAGGAAATAAAAATGCCAAGTTCAAGAGGACAAAAGTGCGAACTGCACAATAAAAACTAAATACTTCATTATGTTACTGAGTGCCATTAAAAATACGATACCAAGATCCTGAATATCGTGGTCCACTGGACCGATAAAACAAGAAGCTTGCCAAGTGGGAAAACCCACAAATAACAATAAAAAAGAGGCAAGGCAAACACACAGAACAAATCGGCTTGGTTAAACAAATATGAACTGGCAATGAACGTATAACAAAATGCACTGCTCCTCAAATACAATGCTGATCAAGCAGCCCCCAATAGAGCTCTCCAGCATCTGAAAATAGCCCCCCTTAAACTGCGTTAGAGTTTGTAATGACCTAAACTATTAAGGTGAATACCACCACGATGGTAAAAATCAGATTTGGACTTCCAAAAACCCCTGTGTTGCCAGTAAGTAAGGAAATGGTTCCAAAACTACTTAAAGGTATCTCGTCAAAGATTGACCTGTTTATCAAACAGGGCCACGTTTACCCGGTAGATTGTTTGGCAGACACATATCCTTTGCACATTGTAAGTCTTGTATAATAAACGAGCAAGGTCCTCGATGGAAGAACCAGTTTTCAAGTCATTTACTTTAGCTACAGTTCTACCTCCTATCCCGTGCCATTTGAAAATAAGATCATCGCTCAAGTTAAAATTGTTAACAAAATTGCAACCATAACGAGTAAGAAGAAACGTATGTAAGTGATGTTCAAAAGAGTGACTGAGAATAAGTTGGTGCCATTATAGTTATAAATATTAAAAATAAAAAAAATTTTTTTTTTTTTTTTTTTTTTTTTTTTTTTCCTTTTCTGCCTTATAAAAATTAAAAAAAAATTGTGTATGAAAATAAAACTGTACAACAACAGCTACTGAATAAGAAACAATGGGGAGATAATCAGCAAAATAGGAACTTGCCTGAAAATGAGCTTTCCTAGCGGAATGACAGAAAAAGAATTTTCTTCAGCACTCAACGTTTGAATGGCGTGGGATGGAAGGACGAATTACCCAAGTGTCCCTGCTTTTTACATAGGGAGCCCACCCCAAAATCCTATTGGTTGATCTTTGTACCTGGTACGAACCTCCGAACGGGTTATCATGTAACATGCCTCAACATAAAAAACTTTATGTCTAGACATGTAATGTTTGTCTATTACCATGATTAAAAATAAAAAAAATTAAAACATCCTTAATTGACTGACATTGCAGTAAAAAGCCCTGGAAATTAAAACTTACAATTTTAAACATAAAACTTCGAACCTTGTGGATGAAATCCTTAGTTCCAGCTAAGCTGTGTAAGTTCTCAGGAAGCACATTCCAGTGTTTCATGGTGTAATAACTAAAACGCTTTAGGCTGTATTTGGTGCTGTTCACCTAAGGTTGGGACAAGACATTTACACTTTGCAGATTGTAAGTACTCCTTCTGACATTTATAAGATGTTCAATTTTTGCCGGTGGTCTACCCTGAAATTAACTGGATAGAGGGTCACTAGCCTTGCATCATTGTCCTCAAAGGTAAGACGGTTGCTTAAATTGATGTTCACCTGCCCTAAAATGTTTTTGGCAAGCCTGTTATTCTGTTGACTTTGGAGATTCTTTGTGGCCTCTTGTTGGATGATTTCAACAAAACTTCTAGAGTTGCCACTATAACAACAACCACTTTCCCCCATCCCATTCCCAAGAATGGTTGCCATCTCTTGAACATAATAAGCAGGAAAAGTGAACTTATACTTAATTCCTGAGCTATGGCCTGGATTGGCTTTCAAAAACTCATTCATTTCTGTGGGATGTTCACTAGAAACATTTATTGGTTCCATGATGTTTGATTACTTGATACACTGGATTATTTCAAAAACTAAAAACATCCAACGATCTACTTAAACAGAGAGTTGTCTTTATGTTCTCGAAAACTTTGAAATGCCCCAACGATTTTGTGCCATCTAAAGTTGAAACCAAATAATAATGAAATCTACTTGTAACGAATGTGAAAGCATAAAAGTAACAAACAAAACTATGCTGTATAGAAAAAAAGAGAAACAAAAAGATATTACATAACTAAATATTCTCAAGCATAACATGATGTGAATTTAACTAATGAATTCAATTTTCTTGTGTCCATGGGATAACCAGCGAAAATCATGATCGCCTCTCTCCATTGCTGCTCCCATCAGTTGGTTGATAGCAATTCTTCCATAATCAACACTTGTGCTTCTTGGGGTTAGAGGATAGGCTTCACCAATGAATAACGTGCTGCCCTTTGCTTCTCTGATTTTTTTCATTAGCCAATGAGGTTTCCTCTCTGGACATCCCCTACTTTCCTCTTTTTAATTTTTTCCTCACTGTGCAGGAGATCTGCAAGTGAAAACATGAAACAAAAGGTATTGCTTCATAAACTGTTATAGTGATCGACTATCAACTACACATACTGCACCTTGCTTGTGTTGGTAATGCTGATGTATTGATTATAGCTACATCAAAGGGATGAAAACCTTGGTATTAGTTTCACAGGCGTCCTTCTAAAGGAACCCAGACTATACACATAACGCATTTTTTGGCCAAATGTGAAAAGTGAGTCTTGAGAAACGTGGATGTTTCATTTTGAGAAATTATGTTCCTGCCAAAAAGAAACAATGATGTGTATTGTAAAAACAAAAGGAAGGAGTAAAGTGGTTCTTGTTTGAACAAACGCAGGTACAGACATGACAGCATAAAAATTATATACAGTGTATGAAATATTCCTTTTTATTACAAGGTTAATATGTATATTTTATGTCAGTGTTGTACTTGGGACAGTCAGTGAATATAGAAATTTTAGAGACTGCTGTATTCCAGCCTCATTTCCATCCTTTGAGGTCACGTGACCACTAATTAAATAAAAATCCAGCAAACACCAATTGAGAGCAGAGAATGACATATTGTGGGCAAGTTTGGTAAGTAAGGGTCTTTTTTCATGTTACTTATATAGCAGATATTACACTGTAGCGAGGTATTGTGTTTGCCACGAGAACATAAAATTCATATCTTTAAGCCAATGTGTAATGTTCTTTTTATTATATGGAGACAAAATATCTGAAATTGCTCATTTTATTCTTTCCAAATTGTATGTTTTACAAGTACAGGTGGGCTTCGATCATAGAAAACAGAAAGTACATTGAAAAATACAAAATACCTGGTGCCAAGAATCCAACATGCAGCTGTACTGTGAACTAATTTCAACGAAAATGTCATTTACTCTGACTTGAGTCATCAGAAACAGTGATCTTTAGCCTTTTCTCTCAACGAATCTTTGAACACTTTTCAGTACAACTGGGCTGATACACTTGCCGTTAACTGTCTTGATTTGGCAGTGTTCAAATAAGCTTCTGAAAGGTGCACCCGCTTAATAGCTTTCCGACTACTTTCTCCTCAACAGAGATTGAAAATTTCTCATTCGACGCCATGTTTATATGTCCTTTAGCCGTAAACAGCAACGTTGTAACATGAATTTGTCGTTAATACTCCGCCATCATATACAAATGACAAACGATCGTGCTCGTCACGCTTTCCAGTTCTCCTAGAGGGTATCTGAAGTAATTATTGATCATAGCCCCCTATTGAAGGCAGTTTCGAAAGGAAATCTGGGATTGTTTATCATGTCGTGAAAACTCGACATCCGCACTCAGAGTCACGAAATGAGATGTCGAGTTTTCTCGACAACCACACCGAAAGAGTTAAAGGCAGCCAATCACAACATTCTGTTCTCACGGCAATTAGTTAATGTCATACAAGACGCGTTCCTTCAAAGAGATGAGGACCCCGACTTTTTTGCTGCGAGTCTCTCAGAAAAGCTTATTTATTTAACCTATGTTTTGTGATATTAAAGAAAGTTAACATTTGTTTAATTTTGTAAACATATTTTTCAACAGGCGATTTTACATAGGACATGACACATCGCAGTCCAACCTGTTTGTGGTGTATATCGCCGAACAAAATCTTTTTCATACCTTATGGAACTCTACTGGTGTTGAAAATTAAATATCGCTGCCCCTTAACCACCTTAAAATAATCTATAAAAGATTAATTGCACACTTATTTCGAACTCTTCCTCTGAAAGCTCCGAGGACGACATTCCGAGGCGGCGTTTAAGACTGCGCTGTGCGACCGCTGTACGCAAATGTTTTTTTCTGCTGACGTTTCTTCGAATTTTCTCATATTCTCTTTTATTCTTTAAAGCAGAGGAGAGGACTATGTCACAGATATTAACTGATTTTTGAACCGCCAAAATTTACATTGGTGTAGCAGAAAACGGCCTTTCTGCTTCTGAAATTTGAAAGACCGACTAATTCCGGGATTTAGGATTCCGGGCCTTGTTTTCCGGGTTTCCAGCATTCCAGGTTTCTACCATTCTCGGTTTTAGGACAACCTGAAGATTCACCACAACAGCGTTATTGTTGGTCTTATGTCCTGGGACGCTCAACAGTGGCTGTTGTCCAACTAACTTTAATTCTGCTTTCACACTTGTTCTGGAAGTTTCAGCCTATGTATAGAATTAGATCGAAAAAAGGCCGAGCAAAAATTATAAGTGCTGTTTTTCAAACAAGACCATGATCAACTAACTTCAATTCTGCTTTCATATTTGTTTTTGAGATTTCAATTTTAATTTCAATTTCAAACTGTCCCAAAAGATAGAATACACCTCTTTACGCATGCCATTGCCATCTGCATTTGACGTTCCCTTATTTCTTGGCGTTCTATAGATGTTCCAATCAATCCATCCATGGAACGTCCGCAGGTGTCATCTGGTGAAGGTAGTTTTGCCACGCTAAATATATGTATAGTTGTTTTTGGCACATACGTCTTTATCAGTTGACAGATTGAGGTATTAAATAAATTATATCACCTCTCTTTGGTGTACTTTAATCTACATTTAGTTTATATCAGACCAGTACAAATTTACACCATTTCATACATTTCTTCAGTTTTTTCCAATTTTCGCTTCTTGTTGTCTTTCTTCTTGTTCTGTTCTTTCTTTTTTCTGTACTTTTATTTGTGTACATTCAAGAGCCATAGTTGGTCATGTACACCTCCACTAGCTTTTCCACATTAGCAAGTTAGCTCTGAACCATTTGCTTTGTGTCCATAAAAGCTATCTTAAGTGGGTAGTAGAATTCATAGTCCTCAGATTTATCTGTTTAAAACAATGGTGTTTTTTTGAGTGACCATGGAGTTTGTTGTGCGGTTTCAACTGGTATGCTATATAAAATATTCATTTAGTATTTGGACTTTTCACAAAGATTTTTATAGTGGAGACTGTGAGCACTGTGTATGCCTCAAAACTGTATATATAAAAATATCTGCATCCTCCCCAGCAACCAGATTTGCCAGAATGTGTATACCCCCTCCCCCAACACCCCCCCCCCCCCCAAACAAATCCAGATTTTAACTACACAGTTCACCAATACAAGCCAAGCAAGATTCCCTACGAATTTGACATTTCCTGTGGGTCCTATAGCATCTTGAATGGTCATCTCTACAGTTTCTTCATGTCCAATTATAGTATAGCATTGGCTCTCAAGGGAGTCCTTGAACTCAACACAACTTTCATAGTCAGCTTTTTTACCGTTTCGTTTGTTAAAACTGTTACAGTTGGGAACCTTTCTTGTAAATTGGAAACAGTACCATAAGTACTATTCTTTTGTAATAGGGTGTCCATCCTTGATTGTTCTTTTCTAAAGCTAAGAGCAAGGAGATTAGCTTTTTGTGTTCTTTTCTTGCTCATGTCTCGCATTCTCTCCGATACTTGAATTTATGCTGTTGTGATTTCCACATTTAAAGCACAAGAGTGTTGCTTAAAGGGACCGTGTCACGGATTTTAGCCAAACTTAGGCATAGGAAATGACCATCAAATTCGTTTAAATGTATAAAATAACCTCTTAAAACAATATTAAGATAACACACAAAATGCAAAAGAAGGTATGGATGGCCAAAAGTGTCGATGTGGGCTTTTGAAATATGGTCCGGCGGAACAGTTTTCAAAGTTAATCTTGTCTGCTTGTAACTTTAATTTATGACGCCCGGGAGACACATTTAGCTGCAAGGAAGCTATGGTTTTGTCATTTAGTATCAAATAATTGATTTCTTTGCAAACATTTAGTTTCATAGCGATTATTTGGCACCATTTAATAACATAAGATTAACTTAGCCGTGACATAGTCCCTTTAATATTTGAACAGGATTTTGAGGATTTTTATAGTACACGTTTGCCCACATTTTAGCTGAGTGACATGTTGGAATAATAACACTTTTTCTACCATCACGTGTTGCAAGCAAGCTTTGGAATGCTGAAGGAAGATTCAGGGTTGTCCTAAAACCTGGAATGCCGGAAACTCGGAATGCTGGAATGCCGGAAACCTGGTTCTAAATGAAAATAAACTGACATGAATAACTATGTTCCGAATTCTTTTCTCAAAACATTTACATGAAGGTCAGATAGTTTTCCCTAATCACTCTCGGAAATTTCGATTTGATCCACATTCAAGTGCTTATTTCTCTTCAGCACGCATTTCTTTTTCATCTCATAGTAGCAATTGTGTGGCTTAAATGAGTAGGTTAGTTCTCCTCCTGGTTTGTGGTACATTCTCAGCTCTTCTCTTCGTAAAACAACATCAAATGGTGCTGGTGGTAGGAACTCTGGTGAGTTGGCTGGCGGCTTACTGTAGGTTGGATTTTTCTGTTGCATTCGTAGCATACATGGATTTTTGTTCCCTGAAGCCAAGTAAGGGTATACTTCTGTGGTACAGTTGGTTCTCCTGTGTTCAATTGATAGGAGTACAATGTACTTATAAATACAATGGCTCGATTTATACTAGAGATGGATGATCCGTCTGGACGAACTTACATTTTAATTAGGCGAGCATTTTTTAGTTCGTGCAATAATTCGTCTGTGTATATATACGGGCAAACAGATGGATTATCGGTCCAGACCAACTATTTTCATAATTCGTCTGCCAAGACGTGTGCATTATGTAACAAAGGGTGCAGCATTTAGTAATAAATCCAACTTACGCATTTTGTAACAAGGGCTGTGCTTATACTGCATGTCTGGGCTTGAGTCGCAATATTTGCCTACGAAGCAGGCGCCTGTGAAGTCAATGCGGGACTTGTAAAGTTACGTTACGTTTCCTTTCATAACAAATGCCATCCATCTATGCGGTCGCATATTTGTAAAGCGCGGCAACGAAGAGGGTGTATCTTTCTACAAGCGTTTATAGAACGAGGTATATGTTGTAGTTTAATTTTTACCTCTGGTTTAAATTTTTTCAAACCAGTTTGAAATTTTTAAACTGGTTTCAATTCATGTACTTGTTTTAATTTTTCCAAATGACTATGGCTATCACACAGTAACATTTGAGTTAAGATTTGCAGTAATGCTTCTTTACCAAGACTGAGGCTCTGCAGTGTCTGACATTAGGGCCATTGTTTATGCTTATTAGAGTTAACCACTTATTTGAGTCATTTGGGTTAAGCACTCAGTTTAGTGATTAGGGTTAAGCACTCATTTTAGTGATTAGGGTTAAGCACTCAGTTTGCTTGCAGTTAGGTTTTATTTGAGGTTAGGGGCACTACACACTAAAGTCACCCTATGCTTTTTCAGCCAGTCACTAAAAGCAACAGGTATTTAGACATTTGATTTTTGTGTTTATTCAAACAAAAATGTAAATCATAAATATTTTACATGCTAACAAAATGCAAAACAAATTCCATTTGTTCAAGATGAGTTCATAATAAATAACTTTTTATGTTCGATTCGAGTTAAATTTGTAAAATCCTCAATTTTCGCAAATTTTGTAAAATCCAGTGCCGCTCTGCTGATGTGTTGTTATTAACATAACAAAGGGCCAAACTTTTTGTAAAATCCGCAACTTAGCGCAGTAACGAAAAATCATAAAATTTGTAAAAACCGTAATTGCGTGCATTTCTGGACATAAGTGAGAAAATAAACTGCAAGAAAAAGAAGTACACCTAGACTTTTACAATATCATATGTGAAGCAACTGCTTTAAAATATTCACTTGCCTTCTTTTCTCGTCCATTCACTCACTTTATTCCACTGCCCATACAAGCGTTTCATCCATAGCTACAATGCAAAAAGGCTGATAGTTGTGTTGTTGCGAAAGTCGGCAGACATGAAGGATGTACAATATCAGTTTATCGATAGCTCAATATGGGTCTTGTTGCGCAGTAGTTGTCTTCCTTCTCAGTGAAAGTCCATTTCAAAGCATAAACTTCTGAAACCAGCCGTCGGTCACCTTAAACAAGTCTTGTTCACCTTCCGGACATCTCTCATCATACAGGTACTTTGCCTTAACCATTATTAGCTTGCGGAAACTCTGAGGCCATTTGCTGTTCGACCATGAATACATTCAAGAATTATTTCTTCAAGGTTATCATCAATGACTATTTGTCCACCTTCGTCAAGACTTTCCCTTCCTTGCCCTTTGCGTTTTTCTTTCGATTCTTTGATTGACTCTTTGTTCTGGCGCCACTCTCAGATACACTTAACATCGACCTTGATGCTACAAGGCTACGACAAACTGAAAGAAAGTTGCTGAAATATTGAGTACTGAAATTAAGAAGATAAAAGAGCGCTATCCGTACTTCGAGCTTGAAATTGAACAGGATGCAATTCGGAAGCCATTACCAACCAAACAAGAAAGAAACTAAATAACGTGTGATTTAAAACTCTTTGAAGCGTTTCCTTGATTTTTGAGGCGATTTGGGGGGGAAGTTGAGTGGGTGTCTTTTAGAGACGGGGCGTTTATTAGAGAGGGGCATTTAATACAAACCTCACACCTCAGGGGAGGCGTTTATTAGATAAGAGGCATTTATTTGAGGGGGGAGGTTTATTAGATCATTTACAGTATATCGGTTGGAAGGCAATTTATTTTTCTTCTACTTGCCATTTTGTGCTTTTAATATTTAAAATGAGGACTGCTGGAACGCGGAATTAGCCAATTAAATTCAAGGATTTATGGCTCCAGACCGCTGAAACGGGGAGCAGGGGGTGGCGAAGTGGTGAGAGCGCTCGCCTCCCACCAATGTGGCCCGGGTTCGATTCCAGCCCGGTGCCATATGTGGGTTGAGTTTGCACGTACACATCGACTCAACGAGCTCTAAGCTCTTCGGTGTCACGTGGGTAAATAAATTACATTTTTTTTTACAAATGCTTCAGAAAAAACCCCCCGATAAATATGATTTGAAAAGGACTAGGCCTTCATTATCTTTTACCAATACTTTACAGAAAGCCTAAAACTGTTAGCATAATTATCTTCTATCATCCTGGCAGGAAGATTCATCCAGATTCTTCACTTCTCAAACTTCACAGAACACTTAAAAATATCTACCTTCTTTGAAGCAGGGAAAATGCGGTTAAAACCCACATATACCAACGAAGGTCTTCTATTAAAATCCCCAAAATTAATAAACAAATTGTTTTTTATATAAATTGATTTAAGGAGGCTCATAACGTTTTCCAGCACTTTCCAGTTCTTATACTTTGATGGGTCATCACTACAAATATTGATCAGTTGCTCCAAAAATTATAATATCAAACAAATGTCCAATTATTGCTGAGTTGTGGTTTTTTTCATTACGTCACTGGTAACTATAGCAACAGCAGAGTATGTTAAAATACCCTTAATTTCTTAATTTTTGCTTCAAGTTCGATTTAAGTGCTTACAACTCAAAAACGAGCTCAGTGACCCCCATTTTTTATGATGGAATAATGATCACCATGTTGAGATAAAACTTTTGACAAAGTTTAAAAATTTATGTATTGCGGGTTCAGAGCCACCTAAAGTGTTCGAAAATTTAACGTGGCTCTGAACCCGCATTACAGAATTTTTTTAAAACTTTGCCGAAAGTTCTATCTTAATATGGTGATCATTATTCCATCATAATTAATGAGATCACCAAGCTCGTTTTTGAGTTATAAGCACTTAAAATGAAAATTAAGGGTGTTTTCAACAGGATATACCATTGCTATGGTAACTTGTAATGTCAAGAAAATAATCACAACTTGTTCACCAGTGATTGGGCATCTGATTAATCCAACACACATGTATCAACTTAAATAGTCACAGTATTGATGCTGAAAAATTTTACTTTGTTTTCTTGGTGTTTAATAGGCATAAAGGGCATTAAAAGAAATGTGATAACCTAGAATAAGGTTTGTTTTTCCTTTAGACTACATTCATTTCGATATATTTGTATGGATATTTTATCGAAACAATAGACTATACCAATATTCTATGAGCAGCAAGCACCTTTTTGTCTTCTTAAAGTAAAAAATTATAACATGAAAACCATTTTAGTCTAAATTAATGCAGGTTCTTATAACTGGGTTTTCATGTGCAATTATAACTACTTATTAACCAAGAGTGAGGTCCAAACGGGAAAATCTCAAACAGAGGCCTTGCAGTATTGACCAAGCGATAGCAAGGTCAATGCGGCAAGGCTGGGGTTTGAGATTTTTCCGTAAAGACCAAATGTTCGAGGTTAATAAGTTCCTTATTATATGGCTTTAAAAATAACGAATTCAAGCGGATTATCACTTTCCATCCGGTGTTGTGCGTGCTTGTCTGTTCATTCATTTAAAACCGCACAAGTCAGGTGAACTAATGGTACTCCATCAAAAAATATATTTACATGTAGTTTCAAGACGAATGATTACTACACAGTCGTAAAAAGTCAACCAAACAAGTTATTTATATAATACAAATTTAGTTTGTATCTGATCTTAAAATCGGTTTAAAAAGGTGGTAAAAAACGTATAAAACTGAATTTTTGGCAACTCTCTGTTACCTTCATCAGAGTTAAAATTGGTTCAGTTTTTGCATAGTAAGTTTTTATACACCGCCGGTCTCTAGGGATGTTCCCAATGTTAAATAAACTTGTGGGAAATCCACATGCTCATTCACACTCATTCACTCATTCACATGCTCATTCACACAGTTAATGTCCTGGATAGAATGTAGCACTTCTAGGAATAGGCGTTGTTGCCTATTGTTGACATTTCTTTCTGGAAATACCTACGTCTGCTCATTAGCCAGTGTCATCACAAACTTAAAGTTCTGGACAAAGTTCAGGAATCACTTCGGCAGAAGTTTGAAGATCGCATTGAGAAAACGCTCTACGGCACTCTAACTCAAGTCGTCAGGCAACGTTGCAAACACATTAAAACGGACGTTGAGAGGAGATATCAGAAGAAACTAGCAAACCCATCAAACTGACAGGAAGAGGCAATTAAGAAAAAGTGGGTTGTAAACATCTCCAACAGAGAACTGGACAAGAATGAAATATCACTCCTTCGAAAAGGCCTTAATTTCGCCATTACGCCAAGTAGTGTACCAACAAAAGAAATACTCGCTTCTGTCGAATCAGCTATCGATGGTCTGCCAAAACAATGTCAGAATATCATCCGAAGTGAAATCTGTAGCACTCTTAAACAAGCACACACCCCGAGACAACAAAATTTAACTAGGGAAGAACGAAAGCTTGCAAGGCTCTTAAAGAGGATGAGAGCGTTTTGGTTATAAAAGCCAAAAAGGAAACTGTACTGTTGTTATGAACAAGACGGATTATGACAACCAAATCCGTATACCAACCGATCACGGATAAAAGGCGAAATCCAACCTCAAGAACAGAGTCAGCCCTTAACAGAAGAAGCTTTTGGATCTCAAAAAGCAGGGAAATTTGACAGAATCAGAGTAATGGAGACTCAGGCCATCCGAGTCTACACTAGCAGCCTTTTACAAACTCCCCAAGATACACAAGGTAAAGCTGGAGCACAAAGAAGACCACTTTACTCTGCCAAAAGAAGCAACGCCTCAAGTTCCAATAAGACCAATTAACAGCTGTATTGGCATTCCGACAAACCAGCTTTCCAAGTCTTTGGCGTCCATCTTAAAATCCCTCCAGAGCGAAAGTGGCTTCCCTGTCAAGAACGCTAAAGAATTTACAAACTTTATAAGCAGCCAAGTAGTAGCCGAGGACGAACAAATTGTGTCTTTCGATGTTGTATCTCTCTTCACTTCAATCCCAGTAGATTTGGCGATAAATATTGTTCAACGTAAACTTGGTGAGACAACTGAATGGAAAGCCCTTACAATCTTAACACAAGCTCAAGTTCTCGATCTACTCTCCTTCGTACTTAACAACAGCTATTTCTCATCTGAAGGAACTCAGTACCACCAAGTATTTGGCTGTGCGATGGTATCGCCTGTCAGTGCAGTGATCGCCGAATTAGTCATGGAAGAAATTGAGAAAAAGGCCTTAGCCTCGGCATCAGTAAAACCGTGCTAGTGGTGCTGCTACGTTGACGACTCTAATGCGTGCCTAAAGAGTGAAAGCATCAGAGTTTTTCATAACCATCTGAATTCCATTAACCCACATATCCAATGCACGATAGAAATGCCAACTACAGGCGCGGAAGGCCAAACCATAGCTTTCCTTGATACACATAATGCGGTATCTGCGAGTGGTCAAGTGAAAGTGGGCGTGTACAGGAAACCCACGCACACAAACAAATATCTTGCCTTCGAGTCGCATAGTCACACGCAAAGCAAACGAGCTGTAGTAAAGACACTAATGGACCGTGGCAAAAATCCTCCCTCGATCTCTGAGTGGAAACAGAGCGAAAACCAACAAGTAATCGGTGACCTTAAAGTCAACGGATACCCCCAAAGTTTCATCGATGGCTGCCTTGTTTCGGCTCAAGAAACCATACAGCCAGAAAACCAAGAGAGTCCAAGGGGTTACGCTTCAATCCCTTACATAAAGGGTGTTTCAATGAGAGTTCGACGTTTGCTTAGGAAAGAAAACATAAGAACCACTTTCAAGCCTGTCAAACATGTACATTTCTAATTTGCATAATCCGTAATCGGCCCATGGGCATTACGGGAGAATAATTCCCTTGCACTTAGCCAATCAGAGCGCACATTATATCGGCTACAAGCGCTAGCCATATAATAAGTGTTATAAATATCTTCATTCGGTCTGGGATCTACTCAATCAATATTAGATACCAAAAAGATTAAGTTAAACCTTTTTAACTTCTGGTGCCTTCACAAGGCCTTTCTAGAGTGATTATTGATGCATTGATGGTTATTTGTCACATGAACTCCAGTGGTATCACACCCTTGTTTAAATTACGCACGACTGAAATGGTCTTTTAAAAAAAGTGCAAATGCAAATTAAATGGATACATCACCTTGTTTTTCTACCCTTATCTTAATCGAACAATTAACAGAACATGTGGTCCCATCTAGATCGATAGAAAGACAACTTTCTATCTATCTCAGGGTATATTGTAGCAAGACAGATTAAAGAAGAAGGGCTATATGCCAAAGTCTTTGCAATTGGTTCTGTATGGTTTATTCTCGGCTGATCTTCAGTTACAAGCTGTGGTCTTCAAGTATTTGAAGTGAATTCTAGGTAACAATGTAGCTCTATTATTGGAATCGCTTAACTTAATTACTGTTCTGCAAGGTAAGGTGCTATTCACATGCGAAAAGAAGGTGTTTCCATGTCCTATCTTTCAAGGGCAAAGGAATTCGAAATGATACCGTATTTATTTGATTAAGCACCCAACCTCAAATAAGCCCCCACCTCGAAAAGGGGCCACCCTGTAGGTAAGAGAAGTTAATAAGCCCCCAGCCTCGGATAAGCGCCCACCTCAAATAAGCGCACACCCTCAAGGTCCAAAAATTTAATAAGCGCCCAGGGCGCTTAATCAAATAAATACGGTATGATGTTTTCTTTGTTCATGAAAATTTTTGTTAAGTCGAAAAAAGAAGCGGTTTCCAAAACATAAAATCAACTCACTAGATCGAAAGCTAATAACTCAATCAATTTTCGACAGAAAGGATTTTAGCTTATTGTTGAGGAAGTAGGTGAAATTTAAACGAAAAATGGTTCAGCTGCAATAAAAAAAACTTGAAGGTGTCAATTCTTGCGAGCAGACTTACTTTTTAATGAGTTTGGGGAAACAAGGTACGCGAGGATTGAACAGCAAATGTGTTCACAGCTGAAAACACCTTCTAAGGAAAGTATTAGTTTTTCAGTGATAAGTAAGCTAATTCCTTAGAATACTTATTGTCCTTAATTTACATTTCTTCTAGAATTCTTTATTTCCGAGTTTTCAGGATTAAAAATACATGTACATAACCATTTTTTGTTTTGAAACTAAAGATAAAATAAGGCCCTTGCAAGGACTTTCTCGACCAGCTAGATTAGTGTACATATTTCAAACTAGTTTTACTGGAAATCAAAACTCTGACAGAAGAAAGAAGAGGAAGCGAAAAAAAAGAAAAAGAAAACCCAGACAAATATAAACCTATAAAGAACCAAAAGAAGGTCGTCGTGTTTTCACACCTACATTGTAGCTGATCAATTCAACCCTTGCCTTTGCAGAAATGAATGGATCTTAAGCGTATATATGTGTGGACACATGTTTATATATATAAACTGTATATGTTCCAACTACAGTATTTAGTAAGCATACAATTTAAATTCAAAAACTTCAGGTTAAGGTGGCTGGATCGGATTTTTTAGTGACGATACCTTTCACTTTTGAGCAACTTGTACGCCACCGTAAACAATCCGACCGAAAATCGATCAGTACAGCTGTACTAAAGAACCATGAAAGTTTCGAATGAGATAAGTTTCATCGAGATCGGAGTAACCATAGGAACATATGACGTCACCACCCATTTTACACCCATAAGTAGGCAGCGATCCGATGTAGGGTGAAAAACAGCGCAATGTTTACCTGAGTTAAGGCTTTCAATTAACTGCCTTAGAATGTTTCAATTATTTTGAAAATCATACATTTCATTATGCACCTCTTCTACTTTTTGAGTGCCAAGTTAAAGAAAATTTTATCGAGTGATTTTTACTTTGCGTTCATTTTAGTAAGCGAAGGCCCTTTTTCGATAAAAGAGCAAAAAAACACTTCAAGAAATCAAATGAAACGATTTCTCTGAGATTTTCTCCCAAGGTAATTAGATAGTACAAGATTCACTTAAGGCCACAATGTTACTTGATCGGGCCTTGTGACCGTTTTCTCAATGTTTTAACACTGCTTTGTTTTTGTTGTATTTTAGCACCTGAAAACTTTATCCAAAATTTTCTCGAAAACGCTCTCACAGAAATTCTTTAAATTTCGCAGACGTTGAGAAAACTATGTCAAGTCCAAGATCTAGAAGCCTTTTTTTAAAATTATCCCTCTATTACAAGAAAATCGGTCTCGTGTAAAATGGGTGGTGACGTCATTATGTTGTTATGGTTACTCCGATTTCGATGAAACTTTCATCTTTCTTTAGTACAGCTGTACTGATCGATCTTCAGTCGGATTGTTTACTGTGGCACACATGTTGCTAAAAGTTGAAAGGTATCGTCACTCAAAAATCCGATTGAGCCACCTTAAAATCCGACCAGAGAAAATCGTGAAAAGGAAAACATGAGAATTCAGATAACTTGCCAGATGTTATGTTTACGAATACAATTCACTTACAAATTGATAAGTGAAACCGACCAATAGACTGTTGTTTACCTAATCAACAAGCTCGTGGAATTATGAGACCTTTATCAACCGGATGACTTCATTATTTCCCTTGTCAGACTCTACACTAAAGTACAAGCGAATAAATATTAAGCGAAATTGTAAAGCAAATAAATGCTTCGAAATCCGACTGCAAAGCGTACGTGGAGGCAAAAGGAAGGCAGACACGGATCATTAATTCTTGTTAATTCCACCAATTGGAGTATTTGTTTGGCTTAGGAAGCTACTTCTTAATTCATTACTGCGGTCCTTTCATCTTACACCTCGCTTAGCTTGAGCTAAAATATCGGAGAGATCAAATATTTTAAAAGAAAAGAAAATCTTATGTGTTTTCTTGTTTTTAATTTTTTTGTTTGTTTCAGGTTTTTAATTTTTTTTGTGTATTTTTGGCTAAGTTTTGTGTTGTATAAGCGTGTAAATATCAAAGCTGAAGTTCGTAGCTTTCTGATGAATAGCAAATAGAGCAAAAACGTATCCTAACAATATGCTTTGAAGTTAAATATTTAACAATTATTCTGCGAAATCGCGCGGAATATCGCCTGATACTTAGCCGACGAGGCCGTAGGCCGAGTTGGCTAAAATCAGACGATATTCCGCAAGATTGAGCAGGATAATTGTTTTATTATTCAACAAATTTTCAACAAAATACATTTTGAAGCTAGAAAAAACTGTGGCTGTGCAGCATTTCTAAGATTTTGGGCGAATCTTGACAACCTACGTATATCGCAGGATATCTGTCATGTACGAATGTCAGATAACAATCACATTTTGACCATATTTGGGCAGCGCGCGCATCTGTTGAATAATAAATGCGGTTATTATGGTAATAGATAAACGTTTGTTTGTCTCACGATGGAGTCACATTGATGCAATGCAATGAGGTCGATTGTTTGCGTGTTGCTATTTGTATCACATTGTTCCTTATTATTCCGATTATAAGGTATTGTTCTCTCATGAGTCGGCTTCATCGATCAGCAGTTGTGCAGTCTTTGATCGTAGGTTTTCATGCTTCGGGAATTTCGATTTCACTGTGACTATTGTTGTTTTCAAGATTTAGTCATGCATGGATTACCTCTTTGACCTTACTTTTGTACCAATGGGGATCACGGTAACAATATCCCAAATAATAAAGTATTATTTCGTTTGTCTCACGACGTAGTCACGTGTGATGGAGATCGCAACGTTTCGACTGCATACTGCATACTATAGTAAAACGCGGTATTGTAAAGTGTCTTTACGAACGCGCTAAACACCTCGTAACAAAACCATCTGTAATCTCCAAGGAGAAAAAACATCTGTCATCTGTTCTTGTATCTAATGGTTATCCTTTTTCTTTCTTGCAGAAGATCACCAAGACTAGAAAACCGAACACCAGTGCTGAACCCATGGCTGAGTTTAAATCTACTGCCGTTCTACCTTATGTCAAAGGTCTTTCCGAGCAACTTCGCCGCTGCCTACGAAAACAAGGCGTACGCGCTGTTTTCAAGTCGGAAACTACACTACGATCACAACTAGTACGGCCGAAAGACGCTGTTGATTCGACTAAGCAAGATGGCGTTGTTTACAGGATTCCCTGTGAATGTGGCAAAGTTTACATCGGCGAGACTGGAAGACCTATGCAAGATAGGATCAAAGAACACGACCGGGACATCCGACTCGCACGCACCCAGACTTCCGCCGTTGCAGAGCATACCAACAACACCGGACACTACCCGCTTTGGAATAAGGTAAAGTTTATTGATCGTGACTCGCACTGGTACACAAGCCGGGTTAAAGAGGCGATTCACATAAGACTTCACCTTAATAATATCAACAGGGACAGTGGAATTGAAATTCCTGAAGCATGGATGCCCACGATCAAAAAACACAACAACAGGAGAACTGTACGACTGCGGACCGCCGAGGGAGCAACAGTACACCAGCATGCAGAACACTGAGGATCGAAATGCACCAATCAAAGCTGTTGAAAACCAACCAATCACAGCGCAGCCGTGTGCTTTATAAGCTAACGCACAACCAGTCGACCTTATCGCCTGATGAAGACTAGCAGTATGCAGTCGAAACATTGCGATCTTCATCACACGTGACTACGTCGTGAGACAAACGAAATAATACTTTATTATTGTACTCTACCACGATGAATAACCACAACATTTTTTATGACAATATCCCAAATGTTTAACTTTATTCCAAGTAGGAATTTGCCTGCCTCGTTGATGTGCTCTGGGACTACGGAAGTTGGTGTATGAGCACACAGTATGTCCCAAAGACCTCGCAACGAAGCCATCAGTTATATCCAAAAAAAAGTAACATTTATCGTCAGTATTTTCTTCAAAAGGATAGCCTCACTTCGAACAAGCCCGCACAGGAATTTAAATCTACCCGTACTATGGTTCTACCCTACATTAAATTCGTTTCATAGGCTCACACGCACTGCTTAAAATCTGAAACAAAAAAACTAAAAGAAGCCCAGTGTAAACAATCGTCCTTACAGCCTAATGAAGATTAGCAGTATAACAGTTGAAACATAGCGACCAACATTTCGAATAAAAATGTTTGTGAGACAAACAAATAAACGTTCATCATCTTTGAGAGAGAAGACCCAGCTAATAAATATATTTCTTAAGTTATAATAAGGCCATCTTTAGTTCCTACGTTTCACTAAATAGGTTCGATTGTTAAATTAAATCGGCTTAAAATTACTTCTTCTAAATAAAGAGTTTTATGGATGCCTGTGTGTCTCATGTCCTCCAGTCTTTTATTAGGTGAGCTCAATCAGGCAGAGCTGTGACCTGTCATAAGAAAAGACTACTTTTGAATATACGACGTTGAGTTACAAGGATAAGTTATACTTTGTTAATTTTAAGCAGGAACTTAAGTTCCGCTTTATAAAGGCCGATTCCCTCTATGGCACGTTCTTGCAGGGAATCATGGTAGTTGTAATCATCAAACCATGCGTGAGACTCGGCAACGATGATTACAACAGCCGTGATTCCCTGCAGGCGCGTACCATAGCGGGAATCGGCTATTGAGCTTGCCAGGCACAAATTTGTCAGCGACATGTTTAGCTGTGTCAAAACCATGCGTCGTGTACACACCAGGCCTAGGAAGCATGAAGCCGGGATGTGTAATGGTGACATGTAGCAAAGATAAAATTTGAATATGTACATGTTATTTGAATTTATGTTGTCTATTTAAGATATAAAATAAGAAAAAAGGAACATGTGCATGAACATACAAATAATAGGTGTTCCACTCTCATTGTCCTTCAATAGTTTTCTCGGTCTTGAGAAGCAGTTGAGAAATAGTGAAGATTGTTTTAGTAATTTTACGTTCAAACCACATTCTTTTGTTAATCGAGTTTGTGTTGTTGCACATACAGTAAACACCCGCGTGTTAGAACCTAGTGGTTTAAAAACCTGCTGGCAGAAATTTGCCATTTTAATACCCCAAAATATACGAACCTGTTTAGCCAAGCAAATTTCAGCAGGTTCTTATATGTGGGTTATAGAAAATTTTTATGAACATTTTTAACAGAACATGCCAAACTGTATTTACAAATAAAGAAAAGACAGATTTACATAGACTGTAATTGTCTCCTTTGGACCTTGCATGAGGCTTGAAGTAATACAGTTATGAATAAATGCTGAATAATGAAGGATCAAACCCATTTTTTTCTTCTCGTACAATCAAAAACTATGGCTCCTCCTTAGAAATTAAGAACCTTATTAAGAACCTACTTAGCCTAAATTACCAATAACTACCCCCAAATACAAGAACCTATTTTGCCAAACTTAGAAAATTGTAGGTTCTTACACGTGGGTGTTCACTGTATCACTAACATTTTAAGACACTGGACATTCCATTGATATATGGTGATGTGTCTCTGCTAAAGTATGGTCATATGTCTCTGCTAAGGTGATGAGAATACTATAAATGTAAAAATTAACATCAAAGAGTTACTTGCTCCCTTGTTTGTTTGGTTCTTGTTGTAGCCTTGCCTTTTACAGGCTAATAAAGCAAAACGGATTTACAAGGCTTGATATGCCACTGGGCAGCAAGAGGATTGACTAATGATTGGGAGGAGGGGTGGAGGCAAAATACTTTCGATATGTTCTACGAGAACGAGGGGGTACAAATTTATTTGTTGTCTGAGGGCGGTAGAAGGTTTTGTTTTCACTAAAACTAGTTTTTGAACTGCTCAAACTTGTCAACCATACAAAATAATAGTTCGTATTATTCCAACTGCATACTCATGCATAGTGTGAACTTACAGTGATTTACAAGCATGTCTTTTCAAATGACTAATTTACAGGGACATCAGCCATTGTGAAAAGCGACTTTAACTCCGTTTGTGTCCCTTGATCAATTTTTTTGCTGCTGTAGTTTACGTCACTACCCACATCATCAACATCACCTTCCTCGTTTTCTTCAAGGGTAATATCAATTGCGCCACTGTCTTGAAAGGCAGTCTGAAGTGTAACCATTTCAAAGTCTCCTGTTTGTAGCTGCGTGTTAAGGACGTTTGTCCCAGCAATCCCCTGAATTTCTCCCTGCAAACTGGTGAGAGGGAGAAGCAGAGCCAAGCAACAAGAAAAAGACCACTGTGGATTTTTGCGCCACTGCATGAAGAAATGATATAGGAACAAAGCGTACTCAACTGAAAGCAAACCAAGAATGAAGCGATCTTAAAACACTATATGGAAGAACTGGTACCAGAATGACAGGAAAAACATCTTCTCTTTATTTGGTCAATAAAAATAATTAATGGCTTATCTATTCCTGGAACTGGTATTGTGTCAAACACTTCGTATAGTTGCATGTAAGAAAAAAGATAACTTTTTATATCGCTCACAAAACAATCGATAAAAACTGGAATTAATATCTGCAAAAATCAGTCATGTTGTGAAAAGCAAAGCTTATATTATTTTCTTGTTCACTGCATCTGACTAAGGCTAAGTCGATGGAATGGCTATTTCTTCTTCAGTAGAACACTTCCTTTCAAACAAATATGTTTCCCAATATGACTGTCTCGAACTATTATAAGATAGCATAAACTCACACTTCAAGTACATTTTTTTATAAAGCATTACTTCTTTCAGTAGATAGAACTTGACCAAACGTCACTGTATGCTTTCAGTTGCAAATGCGAGTTGTCTTTCTGATAGGAAATCCCTGGTCAGTTTGTGAGTCGAAGCAAACCGATTTTTATTTGAAAGGAGATGAAAGTACTTTTAGCGAAGGTAAACTACATCAGGTTTTCCATCGGGCAAATAGCTATTTATAAGCCCAAAAACTGGGAAAAAAGAAAGGGACGCGCCTCTTTGAACGCTTACATGGTATTAAATGATTAACATTGGCGAATGAGGTTAACATTAGCATCACAGTAGAACTAAGGGATAATAGTGTGTTATTAAATTCAAGCCTTTAACCATAAAACCTCTCTGCCAGCGTTTTCAACATAAGTACGTTTGCGTAGGTTTTAGTTGTTAACCATGTAATGTCCACGGGTATGTTTCCCTTGCATAAACGGTCAATTTTAGCATCATTTATTTTTTCACTTTAGTAAAAACTTTTACGGCCAAAAATCACGAATGTCAGCCTGCAAGATCAAACGCGGAACAACTGGCATGCTAAACCTAACTGGCTGTTTGGATTTGTGATTGGCAGGCTGAACATCTGAGCTCGCTGTTAGATTGAACATATTTAAATATTTACTTTTTTCTTACCAACAAGCTGACCTATCACCAGCGAATTTGCTGCGAATATCAGTATCTTAAATAGAAGTGCATCAGTTTCTAGGCCGATCGAGCCTGTTACATATTCTGTGGGAATCTTACTCGCTGCTCCAATAACCAAGTTGACAACAGTAACGGCAAGGGACGTCGTCATCAGCCTGTTTTCCGTCGCGTCTTGTAAGGGTTTTACCCAGGCGAAAAGGAACCCATACATCCCAGCAATGACCAGTGCCAAGCCAATGTAGGACCTGCTCTCTTGTCCTACAAAAATTAGTCCACATGTCAGGATTACTTTACGAGTCATTTCAACAAGTTCCCAATACCACGAACTGGTGTTGTAATTTTCAAAGAGAAAGCGCAACCCAGAAATCATTTCCTTGTTAGAACCGGAATCCTGTGATGTGTCGTCGTCTTGTGTGCCCAACCGTGCTCTTTGTTGTCTCCAAAGGGTGATGAACGAGGCGGCAGGAAGGGCAAAAATATAGGCAGTTGAAATGTATGCCACGACAAGCATATGATTGTATTTTTGCCCTTGACATGGTACGCTATAATCCGCTTTCAGGTACTTGGAACACAAAACTTCTTTGTCATCTCGGCAGATCTCCTTGCACGTGAGTGGCAGAACAGAGGCTGTCTTGTAACATGTGCTGAGGTACGTTACATACAGGAAGAAAAACAAATTCCTGTACACAACCTCCTTGGATTGCGAGACTCTTCTTGATTTTTCATTCTCTTCGAGGTCGCGATTTTTTAAGATGAGCAGTTTATGGACTCCATAAGCAATGACTGAAAAGGAAACCATAGCAACATTCATTGCCATCACTGCAAAAAGGCTTCCAAAGGCATCCAAGTGTAATCCAGGGAAAAGGCACTGAATGGGTGCTATCTGCAGCATGTTCAATTGGAGAAATCCTGAATATTTAGCGATAGTTTCAAGAGAACCTGGCCATTCGATGTATGAGAACACGTCCAGCAAACCATAAGTGACCTGATAGAAGCCAATTACGATCTTTACCTTAGAAAAAAACTTATCCGTTAGAAAGCGTTCTTCTTCCTTCTTAATATTCCTTCTGCTTGACCACACCAAAACGGCAATGATAATCAACACGATGGCCAAAATTATAGACAACTGGCCCACAATCCACTTCTTTGATGGGCATCGTGTGCACAGTTTAAACTGTTTATAGTATCCTGAACTGCAAACACTGCAAAGTGGACCTTCGTACCCATTCTCACAGAGGGAATCTAGACCACCCTTACACGACTCTTCTGCTGGGCACATGTAAGGTGTTGGTATGGGATAAGGGTATTGTACATGGAAGGCATCTAAGGCTGGTGAAGATGCCATCAGATTTTTAATATAAAGATCGTAGCGATCTTTGTACGTCTTGTTTCTCCATTCCCACCAATGACCAGATTTCAATGAAGCGTAGTCATCTTGGCATTTCAGTCCCCCTTGGCCACATTTGAAACATCCTTCGAACATATGGGTCCGATATTGTCCCTCCAAGCATTTACAAGCGCGGTTTCCAGCAAAGAAGTCAGTTTCTGTCCCTGTTGAAAATTTAAAAAAAGCCTGTTATTTGTCAAGGGTAACTAAAGTGTTTATAGATTCAAATATGGAAACTATTGCAATCAAGTTAAATTAATTTTCTTTTATATTTTATAATCCTATGCAAACTGTTTGTTTGCTTTTCAAAATATTTGGGTTTTTAATAGAATTTTCTTGCCTCAGGTTATATACCCAAATCTCTTGGCATCAAATATAACTTTGTACTTTCTAAATTTTTAAATCTAACTTTTTGTTTATCATCATCATCATCTTTATTATTATCACACTTTGAAAATGTAACTGTTGTGGTTTAAATTTATTGTTGGTTTAAAATTTTAAAGCTGGTTTGATTTTTACTTTTTTCTTATTCCTTATCATAATGTAAAACAAAGGGAAATAAAAAATCAAACTGTTAACAAAATTTTGGACCAAAATAAGTTTCAACCACAGCAGAACTTTCATATCAATCCAATGAAGTTAAGGCTGCTGATAAGGTGATTGAAAATGTTCCGTATAGTCCAAACCAGAGATATCCCGTTCCACGCTCTCGGTAGTTGGGGGAGAGTGAAAATTGCGGGCGAGAGAGGAAAAAACGAGAGGGAAGAAGGCAAGCAAGCCTTCTTCAACTCTCGTTTTTTTCTCGCTCGCCCGCGTTTTTCGCTCTCCCCCAACTACCGAGAGCCTGGAACAGGCTAAACCAGAGAATGAACCAGATTATGATTTGATCATTCCTAGCATTTGGGTCTACCGAGACACCCGAAATTCATTTTTCCCTAATTGTCGTAAATTAATTATCAGAGTTTTAATATGAGTTAATAATGTAGGGAAGCACCAAGAGTTCAACTAACAAAAACTGGTCTCATTTCATTATATTCCTTGATTCATAGAACACTGGATTCTGATTGGACGAGAGCAGTATAATTAATCTCAAATTATACTTCCTAGAAGTTCCTTTTGCTTTTCTTTCCGACATCTTCAAAGATTTCCGCGGTTTTCCGAAGACTTTGAAAAGCTGACCCAAAATCTTCTGAAGATTTTCGAAGTTGACCAGAAGACTTCCAATGAATTATGAAGTTGATCCGAAGACTTTTGGAGTTGAACTGAAGTTTGGTCACCGGAAGTACTTTAAAGATAAACCGGGGAGTTATAATACATTCGAAATCCTTATTTTGCTGAGTATACTATAAATTGAAAAATCGCAAGACCTCGAGTACAATTCTTGATTAATAGGTACAAGTGATGTTTTCACAGTTCTGAAAATTGCATACACCTTGTTCACGAATTATATTCAAGGTCAAGCGATTTCCTATACTAATTATTTTTACCCAAGGGACAAGACTTGCAATCTCGATGTTGTTTTCCTGGTGTTTTGTCATATGCAACAAAAGAACCGTTTGGACATCTCTTGCAGGTTTTGTCCACATAGCCAATGGTGTCAGAGTAAAAACCTCCTGAAAGAAAGGCAAGCCCATTTCAAACTACACTTTAGTAGAAGATAAATGGGAAAACGCATTGTAAGTTATCTTTGTTTTAGCTCCAGGGTTATGATAAAGGGTCTTATTTCAACTCCTTCTTCAACTCTCAACGTTACAAGAGTTAGCCCATGTTGGTGGTAGAGTCATATGGGTGTGTCAGGTGTGGTGGTGGGGTTGGGGGAAACAAAGCCTCTTGGTGCCTGGGGCGAGCTACATAGCGTTGCCAAAAACAGCTGTGCCAGGAACAGAGCATGCGCAAGAGAACGGCCGGAAATGGGCAATAAGATAACATTTCCTGCCCTAGCTGCATTTTTGCAGAATGCTGAACCTTTACTGATCCTTTACTGAAATGGACCGAGAACACTTGATAAACACGACTGTTACTTTCACTTAAAATGTGAGCAAAAGCTGTGCATTGAAGCTGTAGTTGGCAAGATTTTCTTAAAGCCCCATACTTTGTTTTGAATGCACTCGTTAATAAAAAACAATAGCCCAAGTCAAGCAATAAATTGTCTTCTGGAGTTATGAATTGTTCTACTACTTTGGACATTTTAATCGCTACTTAAGAAAATTGTCTTAAAATTTGCTTAAGGACTTAAAGACTTCCAGAATTTTTGACCTGAACTTCTGAAATGTTGCAAAGTGTTATATAGCGCTGCGCCATATGAGGCTGGTAACCAGTCTCCCATCAACTTTCCTTCTCAGCCCCAGAACATCTCGATTTAGAAAATTACATCTGTTCTGACCATAAAGCAAAGAAATAAAAAGAAACTACCAACACCATGACAAAGACCGTACACACAAACTTCTTACATGAATCCGCCAGAACTTTTATTTTTAAGTTGAAAGGTCGATAAAGAGGAAGCAACCAAACTTTTTAACTGTAATTTTTACTTCCATGTTTTTTGCAATAAAAAAACAGCAGCTTTTTTTATAAAAAAAAAACATGTTAACAAATCTACAACTTAGCTGAGAAAGATCCTAGTTTGAGGTCTTAGTTTTTAGGTGATGTAAAACAATCCCTATGTTTTTATCAAGGGTTCGATGAAATCACAGCAATTAGGTTATTATAAATTGTATCCTAATAGCAAATGTTTGTCTCAACATTCACTGCTTTTGAGTAAAAACCCACTTCTGAGAATATAGTTACATGGCTCATGACGTCATTACTCTACGTTTTGTACAAGAGGTATTTTATGAAAATAAACCATGTAATCGCAAATGGTCGCACAACACATCTCATTGGTTTCGCCAGTACTTGAACGCATGCACACAGCCTATTACCGGCTCATCCTCGGTGTAAGAACCTGTGAAACTCACCGGTGACGTAAAACAAAGAACAAACAAAGCAACAAAGAGCGTCAACAACAATACAGAGCAGGAAAACAAAAGCTCCAAAACAAAGAAAAATATCACAGGTTCTTACACCGAGGTAAACCCCTATTACCCGTTCAGGGGCAGGCACAGACAGCTGTTTCATCCTTGTTAGTTCTCATCAGCAAGCATTGCCAGGTGTAAGGGTATCATGTAAAATCACCGGAGGCGAACTCAAAGGTCGCTTTAAACCCCAGCCCTATACAATACATATGGGAGGCGTGGGTGGGACTGTAGAAGAGTATCAGTAGTGTGACGACGTAAACCACGGAGATATGTTTTGTATCCATTCACATTCAGATGTCTTATTTTATGTATTTGTTGATTGTAGTGTACGACTTCATTATGGCGCAGGAATCCAAGTATCTTTCTTGGCCAACAGAAGTCTTTTCACTCCACATTAAACGTTTGACAGTTGATAAGGTGTTCGCTCATATTAAACAGACAAGAATCAGTTCATAAAATTTGCAGAGATTTCTTTGTTTGTGAAATAACACATCTTTATACTAGATAAACAAAAGAAGGTAGAAGTTACCTGCAGGGCATTTTTGACATCCTTTTTTTCCTTTAGTTAAAGGATCAATGAATGTTCCCAAGGGGCATGGTGTAAATGTTCCTCCAAATATTAAGACACCTTTTTGTTGGAATCCTGAAGCCAATAGAGAGGAAATATAGGAAGCTCTAAGCTTTCTGTCTGTTTCTTCCACGACGATAGGCTCTGAATCGGATTCGACAGGATTCCTAGAAGAAAGCAATTTCTCCTGAAGAAAGGTAACAGAACTATTTCTCTTAATCAAGGGATCCATCCTTTTTTAGGTGTAGAAGATTATCTACAAATACAATGGAGATAAGATAGTTTCTAGGTGATCAAGTTTTACCATCCACTTATGTAAATTTTACCATAGTCATTTCTCCAGATTTTTTATAGCTAGTCTTTTTAAAGTTAATTTTTTACTTATTGTTTGACATAAATAATCAATTGTAGGACCCTACTGATGATGTAGTATATACGGTTTCAACTGGATGTTAAACTCTTAAAAAAGCTGCACAGGGCACACAGCATAACCTATGAGCCCGGGAGTTAAAAATAAATATAGCCATAATGATAAAAGTATCTATGTAAAATATATAAAAACTATCTATATCTATTTATATACATGTACAATTTAATCGGCTCTCAACTCACTTATTATCATAATAAAAAGTTCTCATATGGCCAACACCAACAAAAATAAGGCTAGACACGATAAAACGCTCTCGAACGTCTTTCAAGTCACAACTTTTAATGTCCGGGCAATATTAAGCGTGCCCGACAGCACCGCCTTCTGCATTCTATTCAGCACCTCTTTACTTCTGCTCCCCACAATGTGGTACATTGTAGTGTCCATCTCCCGTGACCACCCCCCAGGGCATCAATGATGATGCTATGTTCTTTTACCTCGTAAACAGGGAACTGCTGGTTTTGTTCCCATCGGGGGGGGGGGGGCATATTTTATGGTCTTCTCTTCATTCTTTCCTCTGTTGCTGATCCATGAAAGCCTCATTTCGAGGCTAATGACACGCTTGGTCTTGTGGTTGATGATTTGGGCATCAGCTCTGTTGCATCTCATCTCCAGAAAATTAGAACTAGATATTTATTTGTTATTTGTATTTTTGGTTTGTATTTTTATGCATGTATTCATTATTATTATTATTGTTATGTTCCTTACGTAATGTTTGCTTAAAGTCCTTAGCGCCGGGACCAAACCATGGTCCTGGGGCACTGAAGGGTTTTCTTTTTTTTTCTTTACAACCTCCCCCTTAAAATTTTCCCCCTCCCCGCAATTTTTTTTTTTTTTTTTTTTTTTTTTTTTTTTTTTTTTTTTTTTTTTTTTTATTATTATTATTATTATTATTATTATTATTATTATTATTATACACCTGGATACTAACAGATATATTGTGGAATTCTGGTATTTAAGTGTTCTTACGGTTCGATTGTTTATTAACCTGAAAAAAGATAATAATAATAAAAAATAGAATGAGGAATAGGTTTAGCATCACTTGTGTACTAAAAACGTATCTGCTAATGTCTGCCCCCAGGTTGAATATCTTTCATCTTTTAAACACGAATTATCAACGAAAAAGCGCATTCAAAAATCAAACAGGCGAGTCAGAAATACACCTGGGGTTGAGCTTACCACAGTGTGAGTTACAGATTAAAGCCGTCATGACTTCTAAATGACTTTATTAACGGAGGGCAAAAAAGACGCGCTGGAAAAATCTTGGTTTCTTGGTGTTTCCTTAAGGAACTTGATCCGTTCTGTCAAGACTCAGGATTGATATTCTATAGTGCCCAAGTATATGAGAGACATTACAGGGTAGAAACCATGCCAGGACCAATGAATGATTCGAGGCTTAGTATCTTCAGGTTCGTCCGTAGCAAAAACCTGTTGACAGAAGAGGCATACATGTAAAGCACACTAACACAACAAATAAAACGTGTGCAAAAATGAAGCACTGCACAAACCCGATGTTAGCGAGGCGAAGAACACCGACAAAACAAATAAAGGCGTGCAAAAGGTGATAGGAGCTGACCAACAGGAAAAGCACTTCACAAACCCGGTGTTTGTGAGGCGAAGCACGCATAAGATAAACATTACAACAGTAGGGAACCGAGGAAAAAGCGCTGCAAAGAAGAGAGATTTGTGAGGAAAATATGACACATAACTTGGAAACACGTGGTTGGAAAAAACAAGCCAGTAAATGGCTAAAACAGGTAAATACACAATGCCACTTTAGCAGATAGTGCCGGACATGGGACTGGATAGCTTTAGAAGTGTAAAGGCATCGAAGAAATGCTTACGTTTGAAAGACAGCGGCCAAAACGGAGTTTGAACATTCGCTATTACAACACATCAGGTAACAGAAGTGAAGGATTCTATGCGAACTGGGCCGAAATGAGATACTGGGCTGTTATGTATACTCGTGCTTGTAAGGGACTGGCGCGAATAGGGCTATGTTCCAGAGATTTCTCGGGCATATAACAAAGAGACATGACCGACACCGGAAGGCGCGCAAGAAAAACGATAGATACGATAGGTTTGCTCGACCACATGTTGAACGCCATGCAGCTTCCACGTGATCCACCAGTCCACACAAATGTTTAACGCACTGACGTGCAGCCTGCTTTTTACATTATAAGGAGCCAGAAGTATATTTGGAGAGGTTACTTACACTGACAAATGGCCACTGCCGGCTCTGAATGCTTCTGGTTCGATTGTCTCTAAAGGATTATCCGACAACATTCTTAAACGAAAACAGTAAAATACTGATTATCAAACAAGTACCCGAGCTAATAAACTAGTTCATCATAACATTTGTACTAGACACAATTAGCTGCATGTTTAGTTCATGTACAGAGGAACATGATTTTACAAAATAGCTTTATTTCTGCAACCGTTTCAGTAAGATCTAACTTAGTCTATTCGAGGTTTATTTTTACGAGCAGTCCAATGGCTTTGAATGTGTTGACTCTTTCTTCAGGAGGATGATAATTTGAAAATTGTTTTCCTCTATTGGCTTTCCTGTACAAAGCACACAACAAGCATACAAACGCGTTATAAATTATTCAGTAAAGTCTTATATTCTTATATGAATTATTCAATCTTGTCCCAGACAGTCACCCCAAAATGCAGACCGTGCAGACTGCAGACTGCGCAGACCGTGCAGACTGAGTACTTGTTTTCTAACACTGGCTCTCAAAATTTCTTTTGACTCGAATTTGTCGGTAAGAGTGACAAAAAAGTGTTTGAAATATCTGGATCAGTATTTTTTATTTTGATCATTCACCTATTCACCTAAATGGCGGACGCACAAAAAAGAACTGGTACCTAAGGCATGAGAACAAGGCGTCTTAGGAGTTAAAAGGGGGAAAAATTACGTGAGTTTTTGAAGTTCTCGTTTGATGAATGAAGAAATAGATTGCTTTTCTTCTAAGCTTTTGAGAACATAACACAGTTAACTTTTTGGTTTTTCAAAGGAGCTTCAACATATGTTGGCTGGTACAAAAATTTACACGGAAAGATACTTAACATGATTTCCAAACGTTGTCAATGTACTGGGGTATGTTCTTTTCACTTTTGCAAAAGCAAGCCAAAAATTGAAACTCTGTCTCCTTGCGATCTTTAGCAGAGTACGAAGACTGGCTTTAAAATGACAGCTGCGAAAGGAGATTTGACAAGTCAAACTTCAACTTTCTGCCACTTTGACTGGTCACATTTCCTCTTAAAGCATATATATTGCTGTGCTAAAGCAAATCGTTGAAATGTTGACAAACTAAAACAGACGGTGACTATATATTGAATTCCAATGCAGTGATATGTTTCTTCATTGTAATAAACCATTATGTTTGAGAATATTTGATAAATAAGAAAACTCGCCTGGCAATAGTCTCAAGCTTTATTTAAATTAATGCAAAGGACATTTTCGTTCGCGGTGTCCTGTAAAGTGAAGCGAAAGCGCGATGTGCATGAATATTTGTTTATCAGTTGGCCCTTTATCGTGGCTTCCTAGCATGTGATTAACTGCTTCTTGAGATTTAGTTTTGCCGTCCTACACAACAGAACGATTTTACAAAATTTACAGAATTTTTAAATAGCTTTATTTTCGTTCATGAGTTGAGGTACATTGTGACAATCCTATTAGTTGAAGAATGTGTTGAACATTTACTGTCCGCTTCACTTATTGTCAATTTTTTGCGTTTAGCCAACCGATATTTTTCGTTTAATCGAGTTAGTCACTTATTATAGTCTGTCTGAATTATTGAAATACATTTTTTTCCTGCATGGAATGCAAAAATCTGCTCATAAATCGATTAAAGATAACACGTTTTTACATTGATGCGTTTTATGTTCGTATGGTTATTTCACCAGAAAAAATAAAGAAAGAGTAAGAGAATTCATTGGGACACATTTCTCCCAACGTACATGTATCTTTAAAAACAACCAGAACTTCAATCTTGATATGACCAAGGTATAAAAACTTTGGTAACCCAACGTATTTGAAGCCATGTGCATCTCAGCTTTTTGCTTACCTCCGGAAACAAAGCAATAAACATAAAGCCGCAAACTTATTTTGAACTAAGTGATCTAGAATAGAATATAATAGAATCTCAAAATCAGTTCTTTTCCGCTTGCCCGCCATTTATGAAATCGGTGAATGATAAATAACAAATACTGATCCAGATATTTGAAACACTATTTTGTGGAACTAGAACCAAAAATTCCAAGTCAAAAGTAATTTTGAGAACTAGTGTAAGAAAAAAGTACTCAGTCTGCACGGTCTACACAGTCTACACAGTCTGCATGGTCTCCGTTTTGGAGAAAACGCGTCCCAGAGGCCGATATTAGTTTGCTCAGCACTCCGATTGCGTAATCTGGTCAGACCAGTTTTTTCCCTTTCGACTGGCTGGTAAAACAAATAAAGATCAAGGAGAAAAGGGAAACGAAAACAAACTCAATAATCAGTTCGTCTCAGCATAGCCCTGTCAAGCTCATGCCAGTCGTCGTGATCTCAGTGTTGGCCCAAAAAAACTCAGGCATGATTGTTTGCTTGACAAAAATGACCGCAGATGCTTCAACACGTCACATACGCCGAAAATAATGTGACATGATTAGAAAACAATGCTGCTGTTCTTGTTTCAGTGTGATTCATTTTTCTTAAAGATAAAAGGTCTCCTTCAATCTGAGCACCGGCACACTGAGACACCGCACGGCTGTAATTATATAAAGGGAGCGTACCCTTACAAAAGAGTGCAAAATAATTCAGCTTGCTTACTCAAGATATGGTAAAAATACCTCAAGTATTTAAGTAAGATGATCGGCGAAGGAATCTTTCCCTCACTTAAGATGAATTTTGCATCGCATGATCAAATTAACTATTATCAAGAGAAAATGATCCTCTCTTGCTATTGTTCAAATGAAATGGTGATGTTTAACATTACATGAAATTACGTTGCAGTAGTCGTTGGTGGTGGCTTACTAAGCTAGATCACTGCTTGATACTCACATTACCGGCTTGCCCCACATAAGTCCTGTATAATCGAAGGCTCGATATGGAATATTCTTTAAACGGTTGGCACTTAAAAACCTTAAAGTGGAACAAACAGCAAAGGGAAGTTTTCGCATAAATACACGACGGAATTAGACAAAGTAGTTGATTGGAAAAAGGAGTTGTAACTTCAACTGGGAATAAGCTGTGGAATTCAGCCAGAAAATCGAACTCACCGATTGAAGAACAGGTGAGTCGTGTGGCCTGTTAAATGTTATTACTAGTGGTAACCACAGGTTAGAAAGTATGGGCCTAGATAGACTGCAATAGTTGTCTTGTGAGGGGCTTGGAAAGAGAGGTTTTGGGCCATAGGAAGTGGAGGTACTCGAGTGAGTGTGGACACTTGAGATTGGAACAAAAGAAGGATCCAAGCATATATTTCTATTGCAAACACTAAATTGGCGCAAGTGGCTGCAATTTTCAAGAACATTCCCACGTTCGATCCAAGGCAAATGAAGATTACTCACAGCGGATTTTTTTTCTAAAATATCAAACTACGTGCAATGTTAAGGTATTTTCATGCGATGTAAAAAGATCCATTTTAGGATAAAATTACAGCGAGATTTCCCTTGTATAAGCGCATACGCTATACGCTTTCTAAAATGATGTACTTTCCTTCTTGTAAAAACACTGATCAATCATCGTCACACACAATGAACACGCTCAGCACACACGTGAAAGTATTCATTATGACTCGATAGCTTATGTCCCGAACGACATTTTACATGCCTCTCAAATTTCCACAAAATGAATCTTACTTCTTCATTTTTCATTTTGTTTTGCTCAATAGCGAAACGGTATTCAGACGTGAAACTGTGCACGTAGAATCCTTCAACCACGGCTGTAGTGTGTTCTTACGATTTCTTTGCTTTGAGCAGACAATACTCCATTTTGTTCGATCCCTGAACACAAGCGAATGATCCTCCATTGTGTTACATGAGCAAAACAACAAGTTAAGATCGTTCTACAAAATCCAAGAGCAAAAGTTTACTTCCATTTGAACCAAAATATCCTCCATTTTAACGCAATGCTTTCGTAAACATTGAGGCAAATGATGGGCAACCTTTATGCAAGCTTCATCGTGATAGAGGCAATTGACAAAGGCTCCGATTTCATGGGATAAAATGCCCGTGATTGCATTTTAATCATTTTATGGGGATCTGAAAGAACAAATTTTCAACTTCCGGTTGGGGCAAGCGTTGTTATGATTGACACATTTTTTCGCATTCTGGTCGTTCTTGGTGGAAGAAGAAATTTTCAACTTCAGAATTTGAACAGCCCTGTAACAAACGTGGCGCGCACGCGTGATACGCAATCCGCTGGTCACTGTCAGCGTTAGGGTTGCGGGCCTTTCTTGGGCTCGCAATTTTTTTTTTAAATTATTAATTCTTTACCGAAAATTCAAGGGGTCCAGAAGGGGGTCCAGAAAGGGGGTCTACATTTCGTCTACACCCGCTTAGAAGGTTTGATGCTGGAACGTGCTGATATGAGGTTCAACGTAAGAGCATTCGTGGTTGGTGCTCATTGAGGCTGATTTGTATGCGTCTGCAACTGGGGGGTAAAGAAACTTCCTCTACATTCCCTTCAATGAAATCCGAACGATGTTTTTTGACAACTTGCAAATAAATAACATGATGGCTAGTGAGAGAGTTCGGTTTCCTCAGTTGTGTCATTTAAAGGGACAGTATCACGAGAAAACTTTAGTTTTAAGTTTTAACTAAGTTTTAGTGTGAACTATTCTAGAATTACAAGGTGCACTCACTATTTAACAGAATAGCCTTTGAACAGCAAAAGAAAGGCACAAATGTATTTTCCAAGATGTAAATGAACCACAATCAATGGTTCAAACTTGAAAACGTTGGCCCCATGTTTTCAGGTCTTAGGCCACTATGTTCTTATCAGTCCGTGACCACACCACTGTTTAACAGTTTTCTTGCCTAGTACAGTACATTTTAGCAACGCCAGACCACTTTTAGTGGATTTCCAATTAATTCCAACATCTTCATTGGATTTTCAGGTAGCGCTAATTGTTGGTGATACTGCGGGAAAAATGACTTCGAAAAAGGTTCTTGTTTTTAACATGTGTCGTTTGTTGTGAAATCAAACCAAAAGCAGCCTAAGCTTTTAAAACGACTGAAAATTTAATTATCGAACACTTATAATTAATCTTATTGTATGGTTTTATATTTTCGTATTAGCTTTATCTTCGAGCAAGAATCAGCATATTTCAAAAATCGCTCTCAATCCTTATAAAGCGTAGCACGGTCTAGTCACGAGAATGCCAAATAAAGTCGAACTGTTTTCATTGTATGGGCTTCAAGTCTTAATGTTTGCACTTTTGCACCCAAACTTCTCAAATTTGAAAGCCACGATAGTTATTCCATAAATTCATACAAGAGAAATGCCAACGATCGATTTATTTCCAATGTAAAACAACAACAATATTCCACCCGCCCACCTGTACAAAACATTCTCGAACACTCGCAGACCAAAGTTCTCTGCGCTTTCCATTAGCAGAACAGTTTTCAAGTCATAGCTGCGTTTTCATTGGAGAATTTACATTATCATTGTCGTGTGTGAATCACTCGTGTTCTAGCGTTAAAAAGTAAAGCAAAATCACATAATTCTATGTTTTTTAACATCACGTCGTCACGTAGTTGTAACGGCAAGATAACAGGAGATGGAAAATCCAGAGGTTTCGTTGAGCTGTATTGGACGATCCTCTAGGCAAATGTTATTTATTTCGTGCCATATTTTGCTTGTGTTTTCCTTCTAGTCGCAGTGTTACTGTCTGTAAATTATTTCAGGTTTCGAAGTCACTTATGTTGTGAATGAAAAAATTGAAACCTTGAGATCACAAACGTTGAGTATTTGATAATGGAGTAATTATCTACAACCGCAGCTAGCGGAAACAGCGAAAAATGAAATCAAATTTACAGTAATGAACTCATTAGGTGGAAAATTAATTAACACTATCACTCACACCATCACTAAATATAGTTACTTAAGAGCCTTAGAATTATGAGAACGTTGAAAGCAGAATATGGATTATATTTAAAGAAAGTTCTACCAAATGTGCAAAAATCATACTTACTGATATTTGATAAGGGTGGTAAAGGTCTTGTTTGAAATGGAGTTTATCTGGTTATTCTGCAAAAATCTAGCAATAAAAAAATAAGGTTTTTAAGTTGTGAACAATTTTCATTTTTTAATATTCAACGGACAGTATTTGCACTCGAATGCACTAATAGTATTAAAAAGACAAATCATGTCAAGAAGAGTCGATCCTCGCCTTAGGAACACCTCTGAAATACGATAATCATGTCACATATTGCGGACAGCTGACTTGGTCCGAAAGAGACAACGTTCATATAAACTCTACCACTGTAATACGGACAGTCTTCACTGTCTTTTTCGTGTTCGTATTAAAGATGTTCGACGGTAGTTGGTGCGCATTCCTCATACAGTGCTCCAAAAATAGACTTGGTACTTTGCAATCTTGCCTCGTTTGTTCCACACCAGTAGTCGTTGCATTAACTCCACCGAGAAGTAAAAAACAATAACTAAATTAATGAAGCACTACTGCTTGCGCACATGCTTAATTAAGGCCGGCCAAGCAGTGCGGTGCGGTTACGTTCACTTAGTATGATAACTTGTATTCACTTTGGTATTTTAAACAATTTGCACGGCAAGTTTTTCACCGTTTGGCCACCTAACACAAGTCAACAAAAGTCTTGTTGTTTACTTAAGTTCTTTAAAAAATGCAGTGTTCGCAGTGCCATTGAAACGGCTTTGGTGACAACTTGCGTGCACTTGCGAGGAAACGTGCAAGTCCTTTTGACCGTACGCTTCTGGATTGAAAACCCAACGCAAGTCTCTATGCAAGATAAACTTGCCACTACTTGTGCCTCGGTTTGACCAGGCCTTGAGCCACATTAAGTTGGTGATAGTAGTGACAATATGCGAGCCAGCGAGTCATGCGAGCCACGCGAGCCAGAAATCCCAAATCCCAATAAAAGGCTAACCGCAAGCTACCCAAACTAAGTAGAGGCTAACCAGAGTGCTATTTAGGCTAACCGGAGTGCTATTTAGGCTAACCAATGTGTTATTTCGGCTAACCTGAATGGCTCGCATGACTCGCATGACTCGCGAACCATGCAAGCCAGAAATCCCTAACCCAATATAAAGGCTAACCGCAAGCTACCTAAGCTAACTGTAGGCTAACCGGAGTGCCATTTAGGCTAACCGGTGTGTTATTTAGGCTACCAATGTGTTATTTAGGCTAACCGAAATGGCTCGCATGACTCGCCGGCTCGCACTTTGGCAATACCCAGTTGGTGAGCTTTAAAATGTTGAATTGAGGAATGAACTGTCATGAGCATTGACAACCAATACTATGCTATTAATTAAACATTTAATATTTATATATCCTCGCTGCCTGTCCCTTGGGTTCATTTCACCATATTCTCCGTTGATACGACAAGCAATGAAAATTTATTATCATCAGGGTAAGTTGAAATAAGATGGTTAAAGTGAAATATGAAATGTGTTCATTTGGTAAGTTGTCGAAAAGAACATATTTATCTAACTATACCATAAGGTACTTACAAAGCTTGCAAATGATCATTACAGCAACTCCCTGGCAAGTAACGAATTTCGTTGTAAGAAAGATCTCTGCAGATGAAAAGAGAGAAGTGACAATAATGATAAAAAGAAGAAAAGGAACGTTAAAATAATCTAGGAAAAAAGAAAAAATATTAGCTCCTGTATGAAGGGTGAACACTGTTCTCTATTGCCAATAAATCAGAGCATTTAAATATGTTTGACGAAGAAGAATGCATTCTAAGGCCAAACACCTCCAGATCTTTTTGACCCTGAAAACACAAAGATGAGCACCATATGGTCTTTGTGGTGTGAGACGTTGCTTTTCGCTGCTGGATGGATAATAATCTGTTTTTTTTAGTTTGTGCTTATCTTCTATCCAGTTTAAGGCAAATGTTGTTGACAAATTTTATAGTTACGAATTGTCAAAGACTGAGAGAATTGTGAAAATCAACTCGAACGTGGCCTATTTCTTCGGTATAGCAGACGACGAGCATTTTTGCTTGGTGGCAATAATAAGAACAGTTGGCCCGTTGCTGTGGTAAAATAAATCCTTCAAGCGGTGTTGTTGATGGCCATTGTGCGTTTCGCCCCCCTGGCTTTGGCAAAACTAACGAGCTTAGCTGGGGTGCTTTGTCGCCCTTACGTCAATGAAATGACGCAAATAGTGTTTTGCTATTCAGTTATTCACATTCAGCATTAACCCTGAGTTGAACTTTGATAGCGGTTCCACTGATGGCAAGCTGAGGCAAACCTTCATCTGATACAGTTTTGACAAAAATAACTAAGGATGGTCGATTCTCCCCATCATTTGTTGCTGGTCGGGATATTTTAAAAACTGCTGCAGTTTAGCGGTATGATGCCATTATTTTACCATAAACAACATTTTTTATTCAATACAGTTTAATTGCTTTATCCATTTTGAACTGGGCCTTAGCTGTTATGCATACCTTCATCGCTTTAACAATCCTACAAATAGTTTTCATCCATATCACACTACAATTAACAGATGCACTGAAGATTTTGTGGTGTGTTCTTTGAATGTGAGAAGGATTTGGAACACAATAAAAAGTCACAGACTTTTCGATGGCCCAAGTTGACGACTTATGCAATTTATCTTTTTCGAGAAATTCAATATACTAAAAAGAATAAGATCTTGTGAACTTCAAAGTGGGGTTTCTCAGCTATTTGTAGCAGCTTTACAAGTGGTAGTTCTGGAGTTTGAATACTTTTTAATGATAATTTTAAATTTCAAGTTCTTTACAAATTTTCAATACAGAGAGGAGACTCTTTATAGTAGACGTCGAAATGAAAAATAAGATTCTGACGTTAATAAATGTTTATGGGCCAAATGACGACAATTCCACCTTCTTTTGAAGAGAGATGCTCAATCAGCTTCTCTCTTACGACTACAATCTTGGACAAAACTGTTGAACACTTAACAAATTCACACCTTTTTAGCCAACGGAGTTCAGTTTTGCTACCCCCCTTCCCCCCATTTCAATGTTGGTAATGCTTAAGTGTTTTTAAAACAAAGCCTGTGGAGCCGCAAACCACAAGAAACAACATTGAGTTGGGGGGAAGGGGGATAAGATATTTTATCCCGCTTGCAAGTCGAGTCATTTGCGAAAAATGCGTGAAATGCGTATGTGTCAACGAGTTTTGTCCAAGATTGTGTAAACGGCTTTTTCATGAATTTTGAGGAATTGCGATATTTCGGTGAGCTAAGGACCCATATATAATTAAAACTCTTCGAGTTGCTTTTGTTAAAATAATTTACGTCTCCAAAATATTGGTCACTTAAATTTTACAGGGAAAAAAGAGACTTCTCAGGTCAATGGCGCACGCATGTTCTTTCCTAGGGCGGTCAAATATGCTACTATGAGTAGGGCAAGCGCTTTTGAAGACCATTGGACGTGTTTTAGTCATTTAAAAAGTATTTAACCAAAGAATCCAGTTCTAAATTATATAGAGAGGACATTTTGCAATAACAGATCATTTAAAAATAGCCAGGTATTAGGGGTCACGTTCCAATATCCCGCGCTAACCCGCAGGATCTTAACACTAAATCCCGCAATTTTCGAAATGTTGTTTCTCCCCTTGAATTTAGAATTCAATAGATGATTTTTTGCGACAGTCGATTAACTTTGAATGCTAAACATAAACGAAGCGAAAAACTACGGTTAACAAAGGTTTTCGACGGTTAACGGCAAGTCTTTTGTAAAGAATAGAAGATGTCAAGGTATCTTTTATTAATAGCTGTTAACCGGTGTTAACCGTGTGTTAACCGTTCAAATCACTAAAAATTATCTTGTTAATCGTTCAGAATCACAGTGTTTACGCTAATTCAAAGTTGTAGCAGACAACTAAGGGTAACTAGTGCGAATTGAGAGAGAAAAGTCCTATTTAGTACACAGAAACAGTCGTTAGCAATAGTCTGTTATTAACTGCCTGTTTGTCACGCCGCGTCCATTTTGTCACGCTTGAGACGTTGTGGCGTGACGCCATTGCTTTTCACGTAATCCCACTCATAAAACGCCTGTAGCTTAATGCATTTTCGTTCTTTTCCTATGGAATTGTAAATACGTTACGTTTTGGCTTGTTTTCTGTACTAAACGTTTCTTTTTATGACTTCATTTGTGTGAATTGTACTCAGGTCATTTGAATGTACACAGTGTATCGACTATTAGCGTTACAAATTGTTCTAATTACCATCAATGACGCACATCAAAACCAAACTTTGTATTTTATCTGAAGTTTGAAAATGTAGACATTTGATGAAAACTTGAATCAGCCCTTCAATAAAGCCATTTCCTATTCAAATCCTTGAAAAGACTCTGACTGAGTAGAATCAGTGAAAGTTCTGTTGACTCGATTGGTAAAGAGCCTCCGAAAACCCTTGTAATTGATGATTCCATGGATTAATTAAAGCCTGTCGTGGCAACGAGCAGTTGGTGGTAAAGAACTCGAAGGGTACCAAAAGCTGAAGGCGTTTTATAGCAGAACTTTAAAGCGTTTTCTACTTATTAGCCAAAATATCGTTTACACAATCTTGGACAAAACTGTTGAACACTTAACAAATTCACACCTTTTTAGCCAACGGAGTTCAGTTTTGCTACCCCCCTTCCCCCCATTTCAATGTTGGTAATGCTTAAGTGTTTTTAAAACAAAGCCTGTGGAGCCGCAAACCACAAGAAACAACATTGAGTTGGGGGGAAGGGGGATAAGATATTTTATCCCGCTTGCAAGTCGAGTCATTTGCGAAAAATGCGTGAAATGCGTATGTGTCAACGAGTTTTGTCCAAGATTGTGTAAACGGCTTTTTCATGAATTTTGAGGAATTGCGATATTTCGGTGAGCTAAGGACCCATATATAATTAAAACTCTTCGAGTTGCTTTTGTTAAAATAATTTACGTCTCCAAAATATTGGTCACTTAAATTTTACAGGGAAAAAAGAGACTTCTCAGGTCAATGGCGCACGCATGTTCTTTCCTAGGGCGGTCAAATATGCTACTATGAGTAGGGCAAGCGCTTTTGAAGACCATTGGACGTGTTTTAGTCATTTAAAAAGTATTTAACCAAAGAATCCAGTTCTAAATTATATAGAGAGGACATTTTGCAATAACAGATCATTTAAAAATAGCCAGGTATTAGGGGTCACGTTCCAATATCCCGCGCTAACCCGCAGGATCTTAACACTAAATCCCGCAATTTTCGAAATGTTGTTTCTCCCCTTGAATTTAGAATTCAATAGATGATTTTTTGCGACAGTCGATTAACTTTGAATGCTAAACATAAACGAAGCGAAAAACTACGGTTAACAAAGGTTTTCGACGGTTAACGGCAAGTCTTTTGTAAAGAATAGAAGATGTCAAGGTATCTTTTATTAATAGCTGTTAACCGGTGTTAACCGTGTGTTAACCGTTCAAATCACTAAAAATTATCTTGTTAATCGTTCAGAATCACAGTGTTTACGCTAATTCAAAGTTGTAGCAGACAACTAAGGGTAACTAGTGCGAATTGAGAGAGAAAAGTCCTATTTAGTACACAGAAACAGTCGTTAGCAATAGTCTGTTATTAACTGCCTGTTTGTCACGCCGCGTCCATTTTGTCACGCTTGAGACGTTGTGGCGTGACGCCATTGCTTTTCACGTAATCCCACTCATAAAACGCCTGTAGCTTAATGCATTTTCGTTCTTTTCCTATGGAATTGTAAATACGTTACGTTTTGGCTTGTTTTCTGTACTAAACGTTTCTTTTTATGACTTCATTTGTGTGAATTGTACTCAGGTCATTTGAATGTACACAGTGTATCGACTATTAGCGTTACAAATTGTTCTAATTACCATCAATGACGCACATCAAAACCAAACTTTGTATTTTATCTGAAGTTTGAAAATGTAGACATTTGATGAAAACTTGAATCAGCCCTTCAATAAAGCCATTTCCTATTCAAATCCTTGAAAAGACTCTGACTGAGTAGAATCAGTGAAAGTTCTGTTGACTCGATTGGTAAAGAGCCTCCGAAAACCCTTGTAATTGATGATTCCATGGATTAATTAAAGCCTGTCGTGGCAACGAGCAGTTGGTGGTAAAGAACTCGAAGGGTACCAAAAGCTGAAGGCGTTTTATAGCAGAACTTTAAAGCGTTTTCTACTTATTAGCCAAAATATCGTTTACACAATCTTGGACAAAACTGTTGAACACTTAACAAATTCACACCTTTTTAGCCAACGGAGTTCAGTTTTGCTACCCCCCTTCCCCCCATTTCAATGTTGGTAATGCTTAAGTGTTTTTAAAACAAAGCCTGTGGAGCCGCAAACCACAAGAAACAACATTGAGTTGGGGGGAAGGGGGATAAGATATTTTATCCCGCTTGCAAGTCGAGTCATTTGCGAAAAATGCGTGAAATGCGTATGTGTCAACGAGTTTTGTCCAAGATTGTGTAAACGGCTTTTTCATGAATTTTGAGGAATTGCGATATTTCGGTGAGCTAAGGACCCATATATAATTAAAACTCTTCGAGTTGCTTTTGTTAAAATAATTTACGTCTCCAAAATATTGGTCACTTAAATTTTACAGGGAAAAAAGAGACTTCTCAGGTCAATGGCGCACGCATGTTCTTTCCTAGGGCGGTCAAATATGCTACTATGAGTAGGGCAAGCGCTTTTGAAGACCATTGGACGTGTTTTAGTCATTTAAAAAGTATTTAACCAAAGAATCCAGTTCTAAATTATATAGAGAGGACATTTTGCAATAACAGATCATTTAAAAATAGCCAGGTATTAGGGGTCACGTTCCAATATCCCGCGCTAACCCGCAGGATCTTAACACTAAATCCCGCAATTTTCGAAATGTTGTTTCTCCCCTTGAATTTAGAATTCAATAGATGATTTTTTGCGACAGTCGATTAACTTTGAATGCTAAACATAAACGAAGCGAAAAACTACGGTTAACAAAGGTTTTCGACGGTTAACGGCAAGTCTTTTGTAAAGAATAGAAGATGTCAAGGTATCTTTTATTAATAGCTGTTAACCGGTGTTAACCGTGTGTTAACCGTTCAAATCACTAAAAATTATCTTGTTAATCGTTCAGAATCACAGTGTTTACGCTAATTCAAAGTTGTAGCAGACAACTAAGGGTAACTAGTGCGAATTGAGAGAGAAAAGTCCTATTTAGTACACAGAAACAGTCGTTAGCAATAGTCTGTTATTAACTGCCTGTTTGTCACGCCGCGTCCATTTTGTCACGCTTGAGACGTTGTGGCGTGACGCCATTGCTTTTCACGTAATCCCACTCATAAAACGCCTGTAGCTTAATGCATTTTCGTTCTTTTCCTATGGAATTGTAAATACGTTACGTTTTGGCTTGTTTTCTGTACTAAACGTTTCTTTTTATGACTTCATTTGTGTGAATTGTACTCAGGTCATTTGAATGTACACAGTGTATCGACTATTAGCGTTACAAATTGTTCTAATTACCATCAATGACGCACATCAAAACCAAACTTTGTATTTTATCTGAAGTTTGAAAATGTAGACATTTGATGAAAACTTGAATCAGCCCTTCAATAAAGCCATTTCCTATTCAAATCCTTGAAAAGACTCTGACTGAGTAGAATCAGTGAAAGTTCTGTTGACTCGATTGGTAAAGAGCCTCCGAAAACCCTTGTAATTGATGATTCCATGGATTAATTAAAGCCTGTCGTGGCAACGAGCAGTTGGTGGTAAAGAACTCGAAGGGTACCAAAAGCTGAAGGCGTTTTATAGCAGAACTTTAAAGCGTTTTCTACTTATTAGCCAAAATATCGTTTACACAATCTTGGACAAAACTGTTGAACACTTAACAAATTCACACCTTTTTAGCCAACGGAGTTCAGTTTTGCTACCCCCCTTCCCCCCATTTCAATGTTGGTAATGCTTAAGTGTTTTTAAAACAAAGCCTGTGGAGCCGCAAACCACAAGAAACAACATTGAGTTGGGGGGAAGGGGGATAAGATATTTTATCCCGCTTGCAAGTCGAGTCATTTGCGAAAAATGCGTGAAATGCGTATGTGTCAACGAGTTTTGTCCAAGATTGTGTAAACGGCTTTTTCATGAATTTTGAGGAATTGCGATATTTCGGTGAGCTAAGGACCCATATATAATTAAAACTCTTCGAGTTGCTTTTGTTAAAATAATTTACGTCTCCAAAATATTGGTCACTTAAATTTTACAGGGAAAAAAGAGACTTCTCAGGTCAATGGCGCACGCATGTTCTTTCCTAGGGCGGTCAAATATGCTACTATGAGTAGGGCAAGCGCTTTTGAAGACCATTGGACGTGTTTTAGTCATTTAAAAAGTATTTAACCAAAGAATCCAGTTCTAAATTATATAGAGAGGACATTTTGCAATAACAGATCATTTAAAAATAGCCAGGTATTAGGGGTCACGTTCCAATATCCCGCGCTAACCCGCAGGATCTTAACACTAAATCCCGCAATTTTCGAAATGTTGTTTCTCCCCTTGAATTTAGAATTCAATAGATGATTTTTTGCGACAGTCGATTAACTTTGAATGCTAAACATAAACGAAGCGAAAAACTACGGTTAACAAAGGTTTTCGACGGTTAACGGCAAGTCTTTTGTAAAGAATAGAAGATGTCAAGGTATCTTTTATTAATAGCTGTTAACCGGTGTTAACCGTGTGTTAACCGTTCAAATCACTAAAAATTATCTTGTTAATCGTTCAGAATCACAGTGTTTACGCTAATTCAAAGTTGTAGCAGACAACTAAGGGTAACTAGTGCGAATTGAGAGAGAAAAGTCCTATTTAGTACACAGAAACAGTCGTTAGCAATAGTCTGTTATTAACTGCCTGTTTGTCACGCCGCGTCCATTTTGTCACGCTTGAGACGTTGTGGCGTGACGCCATTGCTTTTCACGTAATCCCACTCATAAAACGCCTGTAGCTTAATGCATTTTCGTTCTTTTCCTATGGAATTGTAAATACGTTACGTTTTGGCTTGTTTTCTGTACTAAACGTTTCTTTTTATGACTTCATTTGTGTGAATTGTACTCAGGTCATTTGAATGTACACAGTGTATCGACTATTAGCGTTACAAATTGTTCTAATTACCATCAATGACGCACATCAAAACCAAACTTTGTATTTTATCTGAAGTTTGAAAATGTAGACATTTGATGAAAACTTGAATCAGCCCTTCAATAAAGCCATTTCCTATTCAAATCCTTGAAAAGACTCTGACTGAGTAGAATCAGTGAAAGTTCTGTTGACTCGATTGGTAAAGAGCCTCCGAAAACCCTTGTAATTGATGATTCCATGGATTAATTAAAGCCTGTCGTGGCAACGAGCAGTTGGTGGTAAAGAACTCGAAGGGTACCAAAAGCTGAAGGCGTTTTATAGCAGAACTTTAAAGCGTTTTCTACTTATTAGCCAAAATATCGTTTACACAATCTTGGACAAAACTGTTGAACACTTAACAAATTCACACCTTTTTAGCCAACGGAGTTCAGTTTTGCTACCCCCCTTCCCCCCATTTCAATGTTGGTAATGCTTAAGTGTTTTTAAAACAAAGCCTGTGGAGCCGCAAACCACAAGAAACAACATTGAGTTGGGGGGAAGGGGGATAAGATATTTTATCCCGCTTGCAAGTCGAGTCATTTGCGAAAAATGCGTGAAATGCGTATGTGTCAACGAGTTTTGTCCAAGATTGTGTAAACGGCTTTTTCATGAATTTTGAGGAATTGCGATATTTCGGTGAGCTAAGGACCCATATATAATTAAAACTCTTCGAGTTGCTTTTGTTAAAATAATTTACGTCTCCAAAATATTGGTCACTTAAATTTTACAGGGAAAAAAGAGACTTCTCAGGTCAATGGCGCACGCATGTTCTTTCCTAGGGCGGTCAAATATGCTACTATGAGTAGGGCAAGCGCTTTTGAAGACCATTGGACGTGTTTTAGTCATTTAAAAAGTATTTAACCAAAGAATCCAGTTCTAAATTATATAGAGAGGACATTTTGCAATAACAGATCATTTAAAAATAGCCAGGTATTAGGGGTCACGTTCCAATATCCCGCGCTAACCCGCAGGATCTTAACACTAAATCCCGCAATTTTCGAAATGTTGTTTCTCCCCTTGAATTTAGAATTCAATAGATGATTTTTTGCGACAGTCGATTAACTTTGAATGCTAAACATAAACGAAGCGAAAAACTACGGTTAACAAAGGTTTTCGACGGTTAACGGCAAGTCTTTTGTAAAGAATAGAAGATGTCAAGGTATCTTTTATTAATAGCTGTTAACCGGTGTTAACCGTGTGTTAACCGTTCAAATCACTAAAAATTATCTTGTTAATCGTTCAGAATCACAGTGTTTACGCTAATTCAAAGTTGTAGCAGACAACTAAGGGTAACTAGTGCGAATTGAGAGAGAAAAGTCCTATTTAGTACACAGAAACAGTCGTTAGCAATAGTCTGTTATTAACTGCCTGTTTGTCACGCCGCGTCCATTTTGTCACGCTTGAGACGTTGTGGCGTGACGCCATTGCTTTTCACGTAATCCCACTCATAAAACGCCTGTAGCTTAATGCATTTTCGTTCTTTTCCTATGGAATTGTAAATACGTTACGTTTTGGCTTGTTTTCTGTACTAAACGTTTCTTTTTATGACTTCATTTGTGTGAATTGTACTCAGGTCATTTGAATGTACACAGTGTATCGACTATTAGCGTTACAAATTGTTCTAATTACCATCAATGACGCACATCAAAACCAAACTTTGTATTTTATCTGAAGTTTGAAAATGTAGACATTTGATGAAAACTTGAATCAGCCCTTCAATAAAGCCATTTCCTATTCAAATCCTTGAAAAGACTCTGACTGAGTAGAATCAGTGAAAGTTCTGTTGACTCGATTGGTAAAGAGCCTCCGAAAACCCTTGTAATTGATGATTCCATGGATTAATTAAAGCCTGTCGTGGCAACGAGCAGTTGGTGGTAAAGAACTCGAAGGGTACCAAAAGCTGAAGGCGTTTTATAGCAGAACTTTAAAGCGTTTTCTACTTATTAGCCAAAATATCGTTTACACAATCTTGGACAAAACTGTTGAACACTTAACAAATTCACACCTTTTTAGCCAACGGAGTTCAGTTTTGCTACCCCCCTTCCCCCCATTTCAATGTTGGTAATGCTTAAGTGTTTTTAAAACAAAGCCTGTGGAGCCGCAAACCACAAGAAACAACATTGAGTTGGGGGGAAGGGGGATAAGATATTTTATCCCGCTTGCAAGTCGAGTCATTTGCGAAAAATGCGTGAAATGCGTATGTGTCAACGAGTTTTGTCCAAGATTGTGTAAACGGCTTTTTCATGAATTTTGAGGAATTGCGATATTTCGGTGAGCTAAGGACCCATATATAATTAAAACTCTTCGAGTTGCTTTTGTTAAAATAATTTACGTCTCCAAAATATTGGTCACTTAAATTTTACAGGGAAAAAAGAGACTTCTCAGGTCAATGGCGCACGCATGTTCTTTCCTAGGGCGGTCAAATATGCTACTATGAGTAGGGCAAGCGCTTTTGAAGACCATTGGACGTGTTTTAGTCATTTAAAAAGTATTTAACCAAAGAATCCAGTTCTAAATTATATAGAGAGGACATTTTGCAATAACAGATCATTTAAAAATAGCCAGGTATTAGGGGTCACGTTCCAATATCCCGCGCTAACCCGCAGGATCTTAACACTAAATCCCGCAATTTTCGAAATGTTGTTTCTCCCCTTGAATTTAGAATTCAATAGATGATTTTTTGCGACAGTCGATTAACTTTGAATGCTAAACATAAACGAAGCGAAAAACTACGGTTAACAAAGGTTTTCGACGGTTAACGGCAAGTCTTTTGTAAAGAATAGAAGATGTCAAGGTATCTTTTATTAATAGCTGTTAACCGGTGTTAACCGTGTGTTAACCGTTCAAATCACTAAAAATTATCTTGTTAATCGTTCAGAATCACAGTGTTTACGCTAATTCAAAGTTGTAGCAGACAACTAAGGGTAACTAGTGCGAATTGAGAGAGAAAAGTCCTATTTAGTACACAGAAACAGTCGTTAGCAATAGTCTGTTATTAACTGCCTGTTTGTCACGCCGCGTCCATTTTGTCACGCTTGAGACGTTGTGGCGTGACGCCATTGCTTTTCACGTAATCCCACTCATAAAACGCCTGTAGCTTAATGCATTTTCGTTCTTTTCCTATGGAATTGTAAATACGTTACGTTTTGGCTTGTTTTCTGTACTAAACGTTTCTTTTTATGACTTCATTTGTGTGAATTGTACTCAGGTCATTTGAATGTACACAGTGTATCGACTATTAGCGTTACAAATTGTTCTAATTACCATCAATGACGCACATCAAAACCAAACTTTGTATTTTATCTGAAGTTTGAAAATGTAGACATTTGATGAAAACTTGAATCAGCCCTTCAATAAAGCCATTTCCTATTCAAATCCTTGAAAAGACTCTGACTGAGTAGAATCAGTGAAAGTTCTGTTGACTCGATTGGTAAAGAGCCTCCGAAAACCCTTGTAATTGATGATTCCATGGATTAATTAAAGCCTGTCGTGGCAACGAGCAGTTGGTGGTAAAGAACTCGAAGGGTACCAAAAGCTGAAGGCGTTTTATAGCAGAACTTTAAAGCGTTTTCTACTTATTAGCCAAAATATCGTTTACACAATCTTGGACAAAACTGTTGAACACTTAACAAATTCACACCTTTTTAGCCAACGGAGTTCAGTTTTGCTACCCCCCTTCCCCCCATTTCAATGTTGGTAATGCTTAAGTGTTTTTAAAACAAAGCCTGTGGAGCCGCAAACCACAAGAAACAACATTGAGTTGGGGGGAAGGGGGATAAGATATTTTATCCCGCTTGCAAGTCGAGTCATTTGCGAAAAATGCGTGAAATGCGTATGTGTCAACGAGTTTTGTCCAAGATTGTGTAAACGGCTTTTTCATGAATTTTGAGGAATTGCGATATTTCGGTGAGCTAAGGACCCATATATAATTAAAACTCTTCGAGTTGCTTTTGTTAAAATAATTTACGTCTCCAAAATATTGGTCACTTAAATTTTACAGGGAAAAAAGAGACTTCTCAGGTCAATGGCGCACGCATGTTCTTTCCTAGGGCGGTCAAATATGCTACTATGAGTAGGGCAAGCGCTTTTGAAGACCATTGGACGTGTTTTAGTCATTTAAAAAGTATTTAACCAAAGAATCCAGTTCTAAATTATATAGAGAGGACATTTTGCAATAACAGATCATTTAAAAATAGCCAGGTATTAGGGGTCACGTTCCAATATCCCGCGCTAACCCGCAGGATCTTAACACTAAATCCCGCAATTTTCGAAATGTTGTTTCTCCCCTTGAATTTAGAATTCAATAGATGATTTTTTGCGACAGTCGATTAACTTTGAATGCTAAACATAAACGAAGCGAAAAACTACGGTTAACAAAGGTTTTCGACGGTTAACGGCAAGTCTTTTGTAAAGAATAGAAGATGTCAAGGTATCTTTTATTAATAGCTGTTAACCGGTGTTAACCGTGTGTTAACCGTTCAAATCACTAAAAATTATCTTGTTAATCGTTCAGAATCACAGTGTTTACGCTAATTCAAAGTTGTAGCAGACAACTAAGGGTAACTAGTGCGAATTGAGAGAGAAAAGTCCTATTTAGTACACAGAAACAGTCGTTAGCAATAGTCTGTTATTAACTGCCTGTTTGTCACGCCGCGTCCATTTTGTCACGCTTGAGACGTTGTGGCGTGACGCCATTGCTTTTCACGTAATCCCACTCATAAAACGCCTGTAGCTTAATGCATTTTCGTTCTTTTCCTATGGAATTGTAAATACGTTACGTTTTGGCTTGTTTTCTGTACTAAACGTTTCTTTTTATGACTTCATTTGTGTGAATTGTACTCAGGTCATTTGAATGTACACAGTGTATCGACTATTAGCGTTACAAATTGTTCTAATTACCATCAATGACGCACATCAAAACCAAACTTTGTATTTTATCTGAAGTTTGAAAATGTAGACATTTGATGAAAACTTGAATCAGCCCTTCAATAAAGCCATTTCCTATTCAAATCCTTGAAAAGACTCTGACTGAGTAGAATCAGTGAAAGTTCTGTTGACTCGATTGGTAAAGAGCCTCCGAAAACCCTTGTAATTGATGATTCCATGGATTAATTAAAGCCTGTCGTGGCAACGAGCAGTTGGTGGTAAAGAACTCGAAGGGTACCAAAAGCTGAAGGCGTTTTATAGCAGAACTTTAAAGCGTTTTCTACTTATTAGGCAAAATATCGTTTACACAATCTTGGACAAAACTGTTGAACACTTAACAAATTCACACCTTTTTAGCCAACGGAGTTCAGTTTTGCTACCCCCCTTCCCCCCATTTCAATGTTGGTAATGCTTAAGTGTTTTTAAAACAAAGCCTGTGGAGCCGCAAACCACAAGAAACAACATTGAGTTGGGGGGAAGGGGGATAAGATATTTTATCCCGCTTGCAAGTCGAGTCATTTGCGAAAAATGCGTGAAATGCGTATGTGTCAACGAGTTTTGTCCAAGATTGTAGTTCTTGGAGGTGATTATAACTTAGTTCTGGAGATTAAGAAAGGAAAAATAAGGAGGAAATCCGACAATTCATAAAAACTTGTTAAAACAAGTTCGGTACATTGCCAATTCGTGAGATCTAGTAATCCAGATGCTAACATGTTCACCTGGCGGAGGAGGAAACCTGACATACACTGCCGCCAAGATTTCGTTTTGACCAGTTTCAGTTTGAGTACAACTATTACAAAATGGAACATTTTACCTGGCTACAAAACTGGCCATTCTCTTATAACACTACATCTTGCAAATAATACGAACAGGGTATGGAAAGGTATTTTCGGGATCCGGGATTTGAACAAAATATGGTGCGGGATTCTGAAAAACGCAAAATATCTTGATGGGATTCAGGATTTGACTGCTCACTGGGTGGCGAGATTTACCAAAATTTGGGCACGGGGTGCAGGATTTTTGTGCCTGTCTGTTAGGAATTTGGGAAATCGTCACGATCCAAATTAACGTTCTAGCGGCAAAAGCAAAAGCAAATCAACCAGGCAACTGCTAAGTGGTGTTGCCTTGAAACTGTCAAGTCTATCGCGAGACGGCAAACAGCAGACAGTATTTTGATTCAACCAGATCCTAGGATTTAGTCCCAGTTAATTAACATGTTTTGACGTGTAGTAGAAAGGAAGTTTTTTCATGATAGCAACAACAAACATGGCGGAAGATGCGGTCCAACTTTTTGATTTTAAGGACGATACCCAGGTGATTTGGTCGTCTGAAGTTAGCCAATCAGAGCCGGGGAAGAAAAATTTTAAAGCCGCCCAGAATTCCTTGCGCGCTTCGGCTGAGGACGATTTGATTCGGGTTTGAGAGTTTATTTGAGAAGGCTCTTCTTCAATAACAGAAGATCACGTAACTTACCGTCATTTGATCTAAAAGATGTTTTATTCAGTGCAGAGAATGCTATTTTGTTTGACGAAGCGAAAGGTTGACTGCCCTTTAATCGCATGTGGAATGGCGCTTCAGCCTTTCTTGCAGAAGGAGCTTGAATTTTAGCCCGATGATGTCTACATTTTTGTTACATACTCGGCTTTCTGATTTTTGGAAGGCTGTCAAGAAGATTCAGGGAATAAGTTGTGCCACTCTTACCAGTGAGTGTTGGATCTTTGACGATAGGGTAATTATCCTATCCGATCCCCTGTACGGACCGCTCACGAGGCAAAATTATTTTGCAGCGTTAGACTTAGGAACAAATGATAGTTTTGCTCTCCAAAATCGGAATAGATGCTCCTTAACCATTGTAGTTTTTAAAAGGGCAAAACAGAAGTGGAATTAAAGGCCCCGATGTTCTTCAAAAGGCGAGTAATTATTTCGTTCTTGTAATGCAGTTTACCGTTCAGTTCAAGGTTTGTTGTTGTTTGTGCACTTCGTAATGATTTTCACGCCACTGCGGATAAGCTGCACAGGTAAGCCGCACGGGTAGTTACACCGCCTTGTTTACGCAATTCATTTAGTTTCGCCATAATTGACTTGCTCATCGGAATAAAATTCTGCTGTCAACGCAGAAATTACCTGTAAATGTATAAAAATCAGTCCGCAATGCGTACGTGTGGGGGCTTGATAATTTCAAATTGGATTCTTCTTTTTTGTGAATTCATTTAGTACATTCAATTACCTTAAGGCTGCTATTTATTGCGGCAAATAATCTTTGCGATTTTTTGCAAATCGCCAAATTTAGTAGCCGCAGTAATATCTACTAGCGAAATTTACCCTGTTTTGCAGTTTAAGCAAGATCAAAAAACAAGATCAAAGAGCTCTTCGAGCCACGACTGAATTTTTTGCCAAGTTTAAAAGTTTAGTTTTCATTCCTTGAAAATTTATGAGCAGCAGGTGATTCAAACATTTCTTTGATGCACATGATAACAGATAAACAGCGGAATGTCTATTACATTTAAATAAGATATTTTCGCCTCACATTATTAAGTATGTCTGAGTAGCTCACTCGGGTAGGCTTCTGACTGGGAAACGAGAGGTCGCTATAGGTCCCGAGTTCGAATCCCAGAGGAGACAATTTTTTTTCTTTTTTCCTTTTTTTTTTCTTTTTTAACCAGAAGCACTAAAATGGTTTGTTTATTTTATCGCTCCGTAGGTATGCATTGCAGAATAATTTACATATATCAGAACATATAGCCATATAGACTGATTCAAGCACAAATGTATTAAATTGTGCTGTTTCATCTGAAAAACTCTTCCTTTTGTTCCGAACAAGCAGCCACGCACTCGATTTTAGCCAACGCTCTGGTTTCTAGATAGATCCATCATTAATGAAGCTTATGTGAAACCCGATTTAGTTTTCGAATATTCCTACATGTACGACGCTAGCTCGACAGATACGAAAGAGATTGATCATTACATCGCTTTTTGCGGCTCTCAATATTGGCTTGCGTAAGCGTAAAAGCTCCTCTTGAATTGATGTGCAACCTGCACAGACTTCCAGCCAAACGAAATGTTGGCTAGTATGACTTCGTGAGCTGCTGTAATGACGAGCAACTACAGGAACAGCTGAAATCAAAACAGTACAAAAAGAAACACGCCAAAATCCAATATGGCCGATTTCTACTCGACACGCACTCATCCCCAGGCTCCAGCCTCAGGCTCTTTCGCAGAAGACCACATGACACAAGCAAACCCACACACAAATAAATAAATAAATAAATCCCTCAGTCGACGCCAATGTGCGGGCTTTGCCCCCACAAAAATCGTCTTTTTTCACATACCGGTATTTCTTTCTTTTTCATTTTTTTTTAAAGCAGATTTGTAAAATTTCTATGATTTCACATTCCATGAGAGTTTTGGCTTGATTTTACATCAGTTTCCATTATTTTTTGACTTTCTAAGAAAAAAGAGAGTAAAATCCAACATGACAGACCCAATTTGAAGGCTCTAATAACGTCAAAAAATGAAGTATATGAAGTATATAATGTCACAGTCCACAACGATCATGCCATCTTGTAGAGTTAGCTAAAGGCTTTCTTAACAGTGCAAAGTAGTGTCATTGCGCATTCACAGGACGAAAACTTTAAGGGGGTGCTCCAACTCCCGCCCTTTACCAGTGTGGGGGTATTAATTTGCATGTACATACAAGGGCTAATAAATGAAGGGGCTTGATTTTTCATTAACATTTTGTTTAATTTAATTTACTTAATTGTTCATGGATTTATTATCAGTCATTTTTAATATTGGGGTTTCTGATAGCTACAAGCATTTATTTGATAACTTTGCCAGGTTGCAGTACGTTGTTGCTGCAATTTTCTTGAGGTCAAGAACTTCGCACTTTGCAATCAGAACCGCTCTTTTTTCCGTGTTCGATCGCATTTGCGGAGTTGATCACGTACGAGTCGCGTTTGGGAGTGAAAAAGGTTCCTCGTCTCCAGGTCAACTATTAGTGCCCACCATGTGATCATCATTTTTAAAACTGTAGAATAAAATGAACGGTGCATGAGGCGGGCTAAATTTTAAACCTTGTTAACTGTCTTCTGAGATTGAAAGTATTCTTTGTTATACGTTTACAGCTAAAGAGGGATTGAAAAGTTAAAACAAATTATGAATGAATTTGGTATATTCTTTAGTACCCGTTCACTTTAGTTTTCACAACTATTTTCGTTGTGGTACAAAGCGATGTTGATACAAACAAACTGAATCGGGTCAGATTTTCTTTCAGGTGCCCTTTGGGCCGTGCGCACCACACACAACGTCCATGGCAGGAAAAACTTGAAGTTTGCGTATTAAAGCGAATAATTTTTTCTCCCAGAATTTTGAATTTAAGGATAGAAAAGTCTTCCTACTTACAGGTACAATAGATGATAATAGTTTTGAAAAATTCCCTCTGGCACAGCCTGCAATCGGATATCGGACAACAGCCTAGAAATAGTATTTTCGATAATTGTAATTTTTTTTATGTAAGGACATTGATATCGCTATCACAGTAGTAAACAACTGACATTGCTTTAAATCGAATCATCTATGGGAAGCAATCATAAATCTTTAATTAAATTAAATTATATTCTAATTCGCTCCCCGCTCAACCGAATATAAAACATTTATCATGTAATAGGCAACCATTTTAGGGGTGTGTCAACACGAACCGTGTGCGACCCTCTTTATTATGTCTTGCAATCACAAATACATAAATTTCGCAAACAATACATGGCGAAAATAACGAGAAGTAATAACAACTATAAAGTTTACAAAAATCAGAACATCTGCTAGTACAATATAAATATAATAACATGATAATCCAATACTCGAAAACGCTAATCAAACTTAGTCATTGGGTATTTAATTTAGAGGGCGAACTGAAGCGGTCGTAAGACTCGAATGAATACAAATGAAGACAACGCAATATATATACCCAACACCCCGCTAATGAGGCATTGTACAGAATGCCACCTAACACCCCCAAGACTTGGTTACGTAACCCATGATAAATTCATTTACAGTATTTAGAGAGGAAGCCACTTATGCATAAGCCCTGGCTGGTTTTTATGCAGGTTCTCTACCCAGGTAGAGTTAAGATAAGTAGGTTAAAATACCTTTTGAGTTTTAAATAACATTAACACTTCAATTCTCTCAGCATTTTGTTTCTGTAGTTTGTTATGGTATACCTTCAGGGGTGTCTTACGTCAAAACTCTGTAGCGCGTTAAGGTTAAATGGTAGATACCTAGAACCCTGTATCAAATTAAAGCTCATAGAACTGGCTATCGAAATATTTAATCTATTTTGTAAAAAATAAATTGTTGAATTTTTCACGATGTCTAAATGCGAAAGCTGGAATCGGCTATTGTAAGCTTTAACTAACGACGGATTTTGAATTTCGCTTATTTGATTTGTTTAAGGGTTTCCGCTCACAAAGCTAAATCTAAATTGTGTCGGCGTTTTGTCGTATTCGATAACAGTAAAAAGTTACGGAGCATTTTTGAAGAAGGGCTAAAAAAACATGGATTGATCGTTCAGAAAAGCCTCTCAACGCAAAAATATTTTTCAGAAATAAAATAACGCCGACACGTTTTTGTTGATGACATATTCAACTAACTCCTCTGAAAATTTGAGGTCAATTGAACAAAATCGCTTGGAATTTTAGCTCTTTAAAGTGTCCCTATCAAGCAAAAGATATTATTCGAGAGAATAGCGTTTAGAAAAATCTCTCGCTGCGCAAGCAAACACCTCCCATAAACTGCCGCAAAAATATTCTCAGATGAGCGGGCCAATCAGTGCTTCGTTTGTTTTCGTCTGGACACCTACCTCCTGGGGGAAATTTTCAGGCAATTCCATCTTCACACAAAGCCCCAAATTTCCGCTAAAAGTGCAGGGACGAAATTCGTTTGCGAAATTCCTGCGAAATTCGCTTTTAGCAAGTGACCAAATTCGACGACGTGAGGAGCTTACAAAGTCCTGACTAAAGGTGGATTTCCACTGAGGCGTAATTTTTTACGCGCGTTTACGTGCGTAAAAAAAATTTAAAGACAATGTATGAACGACTTGCGTACACGTTTGCGCTAGTCGTTCATACATTGTCTCTAAATTTGTTCACGCACGTAAACGTACGTAAAAAATTACGCATCAGTGGAAATCCAGCAAAACAGATTAAACATTTACATCAAGTATCGCTTTGGGTGCTTATTCACGACCGACAAAGCTTAGATTGTTGTGTGATAATTACATGCGAGTCTGTGGATGTCACAAAGGATTGTCACGTAGGCCCTGCAGTTGACACATTCTAATTAGCCTATAACTTTTTGGAAAATTGGACATAAACTTAAAATCTTTCATCTGAAAAACTCACCCCTTGAAGGTATATAAGTGGGAAATGCGTTCAGTAGGATGGCTATTAGATGAAACGATGGGGCGTCCTGGATTACCGGGTTTGTGTATTTTAGGTAGTTTGTAGAATCTCCCTGGTTTTACGTCAGTCTGTTTGAGGTATTATAGTTTTGTCGTCAATCAGCTCGTCCTTTTCAATATTGTTAACATAATAGGTGATTCGGTCTTGTACGTCTGCAGTGATGTTCTTGTCTAATCGTTTGCAAAATTCAAATCATTTTCATCACAATCAACATTGATTGGGAAAGGGGGGCACCTAAATAGCCTGTTGTAGCAAAATTTTAAGCTTTCTCTCAGATCTTGCTCAGAAATATTAGCGTGGTGTGTTTTCGCACCCAGTTCATCAAGTGTTCTTAGATATTTTGACCAGGGTTGATAAGCTTGCACAAGTACGCATTGCAGACTTCATTTTAATTGCATCACTTCTATTACTTCTTTCCCTTTACAACAATGAAAATCCAAATTAGGAACAGTTTAGAAAACATAAAAATTTCTTAAAACATGTAATGTTCTTCATGCTTGGCTACATTTCATAACAGGGAAAGCTGACTACTTACAGTTCATGCAGGACAGAATTTCTAATTAAAATTTGCAAAGGCACTCCTTCTAAAGGGTTATTGGACAAGACACTGCAAGATAAATGAAAATTTTGTCTGATGGTAGCTGGTTCCATAGTTTAGACGCAGCCGCCGCAAAAGCCTTGTCAACGAGGGTAGATAGAGTCTTTACAACAGGTGGTGACAAAAGCAGTTCATCATTTGATCTCAGGCTATAGTTCGATTTTGACTTGAAAGATAAAAATCTATTTAGGGGCAAATCCATGGATCGCTTTATTGAAAGCAAATACTAGAATGTGAAATTTTTCTAAGAAAAAGTAATAAAAATGATAAAAGTAAAAACAAAAAAACAGATTTGGAGGTATACGTTAATTTCTTTTCATGGTTTTCTTATGTCTGTTTAAAAATGAAAATTCATCAATTAATCCTTTCTAAATGTTAAATGAAAACTCTTTTATTGTTGACGTCACGTGAACCTTGGCTACAAGGACATTCATTTCCAGAGCTGTTGTTTTTTAATCACTTGGTCGGCGAAACGAGAAGCAAGGTCAGGCTTCACCATGGAACCAGATGAGTTGCTCATACTACATGACGTGTACACTTCAGTATTCAGAGTGGGCGCTAAAACGGCAAGTTATACTGTGCAGTTTCTTTGGAGAGACTTGATCTCTGGGTGCGACACGACTGGGCCTTACTTCCCTTTTCCCACTTTTAATGATGAAAACATCTTTCAGAAGGTCTTTATGTTGTGCGTGAAGGCGTTTAGCCCTCTTTGTTTGTGGATAGAAGGTTGACACATCGATATGCCAGCAATGGCTGAATAATTAGCTACTGAAAGTTTTAGCATCACATAGCAGACTTGTGATTGCAAAATCTTACTCGAAAAGCATTCACTGGGTGACCACGTTGGTTGTATCTAATCAAGCCTATGGTTGACTGATCGTGGACCCAATGATTATTTTAACTGACTCTTTGTTGACATACCGTATAACAGTTTTTATTATAGAATTATAGATAAAACTGTTCAATTTTGCATATTGATGAACAGTCTCTGAAAAGGAAAGAAAGCTTAAATGCCGAAGGGTAATTATTAAAAATACATCTCAAATCTAATATCCATGAAGATTTAGCAGTTGCTAGTAAAAAGTGTTATTTCACTCTTTGAATAATATGAAACTTTCTGGCTTGTAACCATTAAACGACAATTTTCTTGCTCTGTCTCTACAGTTTAGTTCCGCCCAATGTGAATATGATTGATTGAATATGATTAAATATGTCTCTGATAGTAACAGAGGATGACTGCTTACTTACAGTCGATACAGGTGAGTATTGTGGTCAAACACTCCCGTACGTAATTCCTTCAACTGGTTATTGTTCATTTCTCTATAAACAAATAATCGCCAAACGTCAACATAATGTTGAATGTAAACAACGTTAGCAAGAAAGTTTACTTGTTATTGGCTACCACTTAACCTTTATGAACACCAGATAGTTTGTGGTCCCACTTTTTTCCTCTCTTCGCGTACTAAATACGATTAATGTTCTTCAATCGATAAAGAAGGAGAATACTAGCATAACAAGCTTGATTTATATTTCCAATTCATAGGTCTGTTTAGTGACTGCTAGAGACTATTGCGAAAGTCCGCCTAGGCTGGTCAGTTACTTTTAAATAATTTACAATTTTATATGTACATTCGGAATGAAATTATTTTCAAATTCACCTTTAAAAAAAGGGATAAGGTGTTATCAGTGTCGTCTTATATTCTTGTTAACTCTAAACGTTTCTTCAGCCACTTTCATTTAAACGCAACTAGAACATTTTTATTAAAACGAATTCTTTTGCTTTCGCGTGTACGGCGGCTATATGCTAATTAAATATTGAGAAAAAAACTTTAATGGGTGCTATTAAAATCAACTGTTTGACCCATTTTGGGTTATGAAAATTCACTGGGTGACCATGGTGTTTGCATCCAGTCACGCCCATGCTTGGCTGATCGTGGACCCAATCATCATTTTAATTGGGTATATGTTGACATATAACAATTTTAATTGTAAAATAAAAGATAAAACTGTTTACTCTTGCATACTGATGAGCAGTCTCTAACACGAGTGTGGAAAAAGGAAAGGAAGCTTAAATGCTAGAGCTAAGGGCAGTTATTTGAAATTTTGAAATTAATCTCAAATCTAATATCACTGAAGATTAACCGGTTGCTATTAAAAACTGCTATTTCACTCTTTGAATAAATATGGAACTTCCTCGGTTGTAACCATTAAACGACAATTCCTATTATTTTCACGACTATCAAACAGACAAAATGGGTGTGCAGCTTGAAGTATGAGTCCGAGTATTGAATGCCATCCTTATCAATTACATTGTATAAACGTACAATACTGAAACACTTTGCGTCGCCTGGTATGAAAACCCAAAAACCCAGTGCAAAAAATGGGAACGTACTCCTCAACCAAATGCAGGCGCATGAACCTTTGGGGGTTAAAGGTAAATACAACGATAAGGTAAATACAAAGTGTATAAAGCAAAAGTAAAGTTCGAGAGCTGAGATGAATACATTACAACTATCAATCCTTATATACGTTACAACAATAGAGTCAATTAACGCCATAACGGCTCATGTGCGTTCATATCAATAAGAAACTTTTTACATTCTCTGTCACTGCCACTTACAGTTTAGTTCTGCCGAATGTAAATACACTTTTTTGCTCTGACTTTTCTTCTCTTCCCGAATCAAATATGATTAAAGATGTTCGTGATAGTTAGAGAGGATGACTGCTTACTTACAGCCAAAACAGACGAGTATTGTGGTCAAAAACTCCCGTAGGCAATTCTTTTAACTGGTTATTGTCCATCCGTCTATAGACAAATAATTGTAAAACGTCAAGATAATGTGAATGTAAACACCGTTAGCAAACAAGCTTACTTGTTTATGCCTACCACTTAACCCTTACGAACACCAGATAGTTTGTGGCGCCAGCTTTTTCATCTCTTCACGTACTAAATACGATTATTGTCCTTCAGTCGATAAAGAAGGACAATATTAGCATAACTAGCTTGATTTATATTTTCAATTCATAGGCCTGTTCAGTGACTGCTAGAGCTGATTGCAAAAGTCCGTCTAGGCTGGTCAGCTATTTCTTTTTAATAATTTACAATTTTTTACGTACAATCGGAAGGAAAGTATTTTCAAATGAATCTTTGAAAAAGGGATGAAGTGTTCTCAGTGTCGTATTTTATAGGTTACGGTATATTCTTGTTAACTCTAAACGTTTCTTCAGCACGTATTCTTCAGCCACGTCATTTCAAATAAAATTATATAGGAGCTTCAAATGTTAATTTACTCATATACCCGTCCCCTTCTTTGACTCCATCTCGCTTCCATTTTTATTTTTTATTAAAACGAATTCTTTTGCGCGCGCGCGTGTACGGCGGCTTTAAGCTAATTAAATATCGACAAAGAAAACTTTAACTATCGAGCGGTCGGTATTATTATCAGTTCTTCAGATGGAATTAATGAGATTAATGATGGTCTGTTGATAAAGAAGAAGGGTCCTTATTTACAGTGTGTACAACCATGTTTTGTGATCGAAGGAGCAACAGAGAACAAGACGCCTAACTTACAGCAGGAGTAAGCGGGCATTGTTATGGAATACTCCAGTAGGCAAGTGTTTCAACTGGTTATAGTTCAACTCCCTACCGAAAAATAACCGCAAAAACTTTTTAAAAGGGGACTTTAAATAAAATGACACAAGAGCTGACAGCTAGAATAGCTGAACTGTAACGTGGGCTGGACTTTGCGCATTTTTTTCTTTTGTTTACAAAGGAGTTGAGTTTGCTTACAATAGACCGGCGGACCATGACTTTGTTCAGAGATGTGTAAGAGACCCCTCCTGTTAGATCCCTAATTTCCGTAATTTTTTCATGTGATAAATGCAAAAACATTTCAGCCAGAATAGTTGAAAATAAGCATCTCGAAGATCACAAAAACTTGCGAAAAGCAGGATAGAAGTTTGTTGTTGATGGCACTGTACTGCGTAAGAAAGGCTGTGGGTCTTGCAAGTTCACATAGGCGAGTTGTAAGCTAAGAGCTCCGAGCTGCTAAAAACTAATGTATTATATCCCGGGAGTTAATTGACTAGAAGGAGCCATCACGCGTAAAGAACTGATACAAGAAAGGCTACTTGCATCGATTCCATAAACCAAAGCCCACTCGCATGCAACCGTAACTGTTTAGCGACTGCTAATAAAATCTACACTTTCATTTCGTTTGTCCCACTGTGGAATCGCTTTGAGGTGTTGACCGCGACGTTTCGACTGCAATACTGCGATGAGGACGACTGTTTGTGCTACGCTGTTTTTAAATAGCAGCGAACCAATGTGCTTTTTTCGACTTCTTTTGCTTGTTTACAAGCAAAAAGAAGGAGAATAGCAGTTATGTGGAGTAATCTGGAACCGGAAGGAACCACATTCTTGTTAACTCTCAAGGGACTGTTTTAATTTCTCAAGGGAATACTTTCCGCTGTGGGTGATCAAAGCGCGTGACTTGTAAAGTGTCACTCTATAGTTGTGCTTCAGCACTTCCGTTCTTGTAAAAAAAAATTAAACGTGACTTTTCAAATTTACAAACGTTATATAACAATTAAAAACGTGAGTAGCCCAAATCTTACGTCACATAACCAATTAAGAATGTAAGGGATTCAGCGCTCGAAGGCAGCGGAGTTTAAAACGATTAAGAACTAAGCCTTTGTACATTATGCTAGCATGTTTTCGAGCATTTTAGTCAGGCAAAAGCATTGAGCATTATTCGAGCATTTTAGTGGCATTTTCCCGGAAAATTGATTTTTTTCCCGAGAAAATAAAAAAGAAATTAATTTTTTTAGAGAAAATGAAGACTAAAACTCAAAATTCAACTACAAATAACTTTCTAGAGATAGTCAACTACTTTCTGTTCTTAGCCTCGTAGATGATTTCGAGGATTATGTTTTTTTGGCTCTATTTATGAACTTGTATACGTTGTTGTTGTTACTTGCAACACTTGTAGGTTTTTGTAAGTGTTAACAGTTAACACCATGTTAAAAACTTTGAAATTAATTTAAAAAACTGTTTGTATAATGAGCATTATCCGAGCATTTAAGTGACCTTTTTGGGGGGAAACCGAGCATTTTAGTAGGAAAAATGGAGCATTAAGGTGGAGCATTAAGGTGGAGCATTTTAGTGGGGAAACAAAAGCATAATGTACAAAAGCCTAATAAGAACGCAATTTGTACTGGTACAAGTCTTTAGGCTCTAATATTAATTTAACCTTAAACGATTAACAACTCAAATTTGTACTGGTACAAGTCTTTCACACACTAAAACGTTGCTAATAGTTAACCAAAGGGAACTCATTTCGTGACAATTGATTATTTCTGCTGAATTGCACAATTTAGAATTGCAACATCATTAAATGTGTTAAGTGATATTTACAAGTGTTTTTGTAGCCTGTTGCGAAATTATTTCCGGTGGAAGCAGTAAACGCTAAACGTTTTTGCTTCTGTTCGGAAGTTAATGCATCGCCATTAGAAAAATAAACAGCAACGGTTTTACTGGAAATTTAGTCGTTAGAAATGGCATGTGTATCCGTAAGGTAAAGAATAACGCGAGGAGAAGCGGCTTTTGGTGATATCCAAACGAAAATTTACTTCTCAATGTGGGGTTAAGATTGCGTGACGAGACAAAAGGTAACTCTGTCGTGCGTAACCTTTATCGGGAACCCTGCTTTAAGCCGAGAAGAAATATTTCTAACTCGAAAGGAAACAACTATTTCGATTAAAGGCAAACGTCAAAGTTTACCATTTTTAACCAAGCCAAAGTATATGAGTCGCAAAGCACCCAGCCGTCGCGACTGACAAATACAGCATTTCCTCCGCGAAAATAAAAAAAAATGCTTGAACTTAAAGACGTTTGAATTCTTCCATGATATGTTCGAACAACAATGCCCAGGATAAACCTTCTACTCATACTAACTTCATGCAAAAAAAAGTCGATATCTCGAAGAGATCTTTGATTATTAATGTATTTCGATCCTCATTATTATTCCGACTAGCAGATGTTGTTCCCTCATTGGTCCGCTTTGTTGTCGATCGGCTGTTGTGTTTTTTTTTTTTATCGTTGGGATCCATGCTTCAGGAATTTCAATTCCACTGTCTCTATTGATGTTATTGGGATTAAGTCTTTTTGGATAGCCTTTTGACCCAATCATATGCATCATATGCTCATGCCTTACAGCTAGCTCAATTAGTTAGAATGGACACTAGAAGAGAAGACTTATGCGGTAAATACATGAATCAAATGAAGTCAGATGAACATCCTATTCACCATCTGCTACCGAGACCAGCACTGATAGAGTCTAAGTATAATGTAAGGCAGAAAGCGCTAAAGTTTTACCTGTATAATAATGCCATAACATGTAGGACAAAGAGAGCTGAAAGCTTTTTCACATTTCGATACTTTTTGTAATTAGTCCTTTTTTGATAGATTTTCAATTGTAAATAGTAGACTTTTCATTTCATGTAAGTGTCACTCGATAATCCAGTTTCTTTTAACTGCAAAAGTGTTTAAATAAACTATTATTATTGTTGTTGAGGTCACGATCAGTAAACGTGACTTTTGTTCCATAAAGGAAAATGCCCCGTTTCGTTGGCGTACTCCGAAACTGCGGAGTTTTGTGTTTTAGCAAGCCGTATGTCTCTGTCGTGCATCGCCCTCTCTGTTTCTTTAATATATACTTTATTGCATTCGCATGGGATCTTATAGACAACGCCTTCTTGTTTAGATGGTTCTATCGACTAAGGACTCCTTCGGTCGCACTAGGTGAAACCGGAGTGTCAGACTTGAAAACGATGTGTACACCTTACTGTTATAGGCAAGAACCTCTGATACACCTTTGATGTAGGGTAGAACCGCAGTAGATTTAAATTCGCGGTGGGCACATTGTTGTCTGTTGGTTTTGTGGTTCTAAAGATCTTCCGTATGAACGAAGAGGGATATCCATTAGAAACAAGTACCGACGATAAATATTTCTTTTCTTCAGAGATAATTGCTGGTTTTGTTGTGAGGTGTTTGGTTCGTTCGTAAAGACACTTAACAACAGCACGCAAACACCTCACAACAGAAGCGATTCTATCGTGAGACAAACGAATAAACGTTCATCTTTCCTATCTTGCACCACGATGAACAACAACCAAATCTTCAACGAATATTAGCTTACTCCGTCTTTTCTACCCTTCCCGGACTTGATCAGATTAACGGATAAAAGAGAATCCTAACTTACAGCCAATACAGGCGAGTATTTTGATCAAAAACTCCAGCAGGCAAGTCCTGCAACTGGTTATTGTTCAACCTCCTATCGACAGATAATCACAAAACGTTATCTTAATGTAAAATTCAAACAATGATGGGTTCTATCGCTGATGGTCAAGGACTACTACGTTCTTCATATTCATAAATAGCCATCACACTTGACATTGACACTGAGCTTGACAATGCTGTCATGAAGACGGCGAAACGTTGTTTTATACTTATATCGCTAGTTTTCATTTTAAAATATAAAATTATTCTTTACGTATAAATCGACTGGTCATTTTCTTTTTATGTAAACGACGTGATAAGGGAGTTTTCTTTCGAAGACATTCCTCGAACAATTTCCTTCGAAGTCATCTATACATCCTGAAAAACTGTGGCAACAATTAAGCTTTACGGAAAGATCCGAAGCAATATCTTTTCTGAAAAAAAATATACGCCTTGTGCAAGTGGAACTATATTATGTTGAAACGTAAACGAAATTGGGCTGAGAGTCTTACAAGTTAACTGACGCATAGAAGGAAAATACCAAGATTGAAAGATATGAACTTTACTGAAGTTTTGAGCCTTATTTTATGTCGTACACTGAATGAAATTGTGCCAGTTTTCCGGTCTCCCTGTAAATTACTTGCTGCTTTTTTTCTTCATTCAGTCGCTCTTGTTGTACATTTTCAAGTCGCTTCATTTAAACTTTTCACATCAATCCTTTGGTTTTGCGTATTTGAGTTAACTGTGGCATTTTTGTGGTTTCTTTCCTGTATTTCTTGTATTTTAAAGCTCGCCAAATTTGCTGTTTTCAGCCAACTTTAGAATAGCCGTGTTATAAAAAAGTTTTATTCTTGCTTAGCGTGCGTACATCGGGTTATGGATGCTTTTGGAAAATTTGGAGAGCTCTCAAGAACCTAACGTTACTCGAGCAACTCTTACGCTTCTTTCGTGCTCCCCAAACTTCCGACTTGCATCGAAAACTCGATGTACGAACGCCAAGCATGAATCGATTCTTCACTAAAAATCACTTGAAAAGCGACAAAAACTTTCGCTTTGTTTTCCACGCAATTTTCTTTGTTGATTATTATTATAATTCCAACCTGTGAGGTATGTTTGAGCTTTAAACGTCAATTTCTCTCATTCAGAACCAAGCATTGGAACAAGATGGATTAATAGCGGCCGTAAATTCTCGGAAATGAATGTTAAATTAAAATAAAATGACACTGATGTCCGCAATGGATGGAAGTTTGGCAAGATGAGTTAGAAAGTATAATTTTGCATGAAGATGTTATTCTGTAGGAAAATGAAAATCAAAAATTTGATCAAAGGGGCACTTTAAGGTCTACCTAACATGAGAATATAAACCAAATTGATTTTTCCACTGTTGCCACTGTTTTTTTGAAAATGTTCGATATTTGACAACTTTTTCTCTTTAAAAGGAGGCAAGCGTGGCCAAGTGGTTTAGGGCGCTGGTGTTGTAATCCGGTGGTCCTCGGTTCAAGACCTGCCCTTGCCACTAGCTGGATTTGTTTCTCGGTTGTCCCGAGTTCAAATCCTCATCCACGCTTTGTATATAGCCAACTGGTCTGCCTCCTGCCAGTTTGGATTTTTAATCTTGTTATGTTCATTTAAAATTATTTGTTTCCTCTGTTTCAGTGGCATGCCTGTAAACTAGCTATCTCGTTGAGATATGAAGCTAAGTGCATGACCACCATAAACATATATTTATTATTTTATTATTATAAAAGATAAGAAGAAAGCAATGTGATGTAGACGCTTTAAAACCTGAAAAGTGAGGACGTGATGAGGTCATGGGATGAGGTCTGGTAGTGTAAACTGAGCAAGAAAGGTAAAGGTGACAATAAATCAAAATCGCTTCAAAAGGCGAAAACCTTTCAAACACTCTCGCAATGAATTAAACGCGAAAAGAAGAAACGCTCTGAATCTACAAATTCGCGCCCACTGTGCTCGTTACCTCAAGCCTACGCTCAAGCGCAACACCACCAACTCCACCACCCCAACAAAAAAATACTCGCTACGGGCCTTCGCTGTAGTGAAATATGTTGAACGTCATTTTGTAAAAATACAGAAAAAGATAAGGCGATCAAGGATACATCGTACTCACAGTTGTCCTAGTTGTGTTAAATTATTAAAAACTCCTGCAGGTAAGTATTCCAACTGGTTATAAGACAAGTTCCTAGAAAATAACATTGAAAAAGAGAAACAAAAATTCCAGATCATAATACATTATGATCTAGAAGGCAAATTATGCGTCAGCTCGTACCTTAGACAAAGCTTTAGCGCGTTAAACATAAATAACCCGGCAAGATTGGTCAGAACTTGTCTAATTATGGATGATCTGTTTGTCTATCACATACAAGGAGATAAGTCATGCGACTCAAGTCGACTCCGTGTTGTCCAGAGTATTAGACTTTGTAACAATTGAACAATCCTGTTCAATTGACATCTCGTGCCTTCCACCGTCGGCACGAGATGTCAATTGAACAGGATTGTCTATTGTGGGGACTAAGAGTTGTCATTCTACATGTTATCAGAAGGATTTGTTGGAAGAGCTACACGTGGGTCACCCAACCGTATGTGGTGTAGACCAAAAAAATAGCAGATGGTAAGGAACTGTGGCAGCTGTCAGCAGGTTAGAAAACCGCCGGCGATAGCACCCTGGATGTGGCCAAGTCATCCATGGCATCGCATTCACATCGATTACGCAGAATATGAGAAAAGGCTCTACTTCATCATTGTCGATACACAATAAATACGTTGAACGTCATTTTCTTATACTACAGAAAAAGATAAGGAGATCAAGGATACATCGTACTCACAGGTCTTCTTCTAGGTTTGTTAAATTATTAAAAACTCCTGCAGGTAGGTATTCCAACTGGTTATAAGACAAGTCCCTAGAAAGTAAAAAAAATTCAAGATAATAATACATTAAGGCGGCTCAACTGGATTTTTTAGGGGTAACACCTCTGAAGTTTGATAATTAACTACGTCGCCAATAACGATGCTATCGAAAAACGATCACCACAGCTGTGTTAGATAAAGATGAATTTTTCTGACGACTGTTATATTGACATTGGGGTTGCCATAGCAACGAACTAACATCATCACGTTTTTTACTTTCGCTCGTATTTTTCGGCACAAGGAGATTTTTTCGGAAATCGATCAACAGAGCTTGTACCACACATAGCCGCCTCGATGTTCGCAAAGTTTTAACAAATTGTATGAGCGCATTATCGAAACATTTGGTAATAAAGTTTTGGGGGCTATAAAAACAGTCAGAAACATACTAACGAGAAAATGTGTAAAACAGTGGCGGTGATTGCTTTGGTTGATTGCGAGAAAAAAATTGATGAGCGTGCGTTCCGATGCTCTTGTTGCCTTTTTTGTATTTAGTCTGGTCTATGCCTACAAAAGTGATAATGATATGAATTTGTTTCAAAATTTGAAAATCTCGAGATTTGTCATCAATTGATATGACTTGCAATTTTCAAACATTTAAGACAATAAAATTGCCTCCAATGTACTATTTCTTCCCACAGATTTCGTGTTTACAAGCGAGTGTCCTCATTATTCACGGTTATTGTGTTCAAGTTTCATATCCACGTTCACGACTTTAGCAAAATATTTACTTGCATTAAACAGGACACTCGACTGCTTTCCGAAAAATTTTCAGAAACATGCTAATATTGCTTGAAAATTGTAACAGCATTTGTCACACTATTAAGCTGTAATACAGTAATGTTAAGGGCCTCTTTGTCCAGAAAACGAAAGCTATTATTCTGCAGATGTTGTCATTGCTATTCTAATCCCAAGGCAGTTATTAGCATGCTTCAGAAAAAAATTTCGGAAAGCAATCGAGCGTCTTGTTTAATGCAAATGAATATTTTTCTGAAGTTGTGCACGTGGTATGTATACGACAGGATCGTCTGGAAGGCCTTTTCGGTTCATTATCCAAGTAATTTGCTAACTGGATTTGAGGCTGTTTTTGTGGGGGGAGGTTTCAGAACAGATGGGATCAAGCAAGGGGAGGGTGCTATTGTGGCTGCTGGTGCTTGAACTGACGTGGTTGGGATAATCGCCGGTTGTTGACTAGGAGCTGATACAGTCGCTGTTTCTTGACTGGGGGGTTGGTACTGTTGGTGAATTCTCTGTGGTAGATATTTGTTTCTGCTTTTAAGGTTCGGCCCACCTTGTTGCCTCAGGTATCAAATTAATTAGATGTTTGTACGTCAAAAACCTGTTTTGCTGTATATACTGCCTCGCTTTTTAGTCATTTCCAAGGCCATTACGGAAGAGAAGGCCATCCATATTAATCCGCAAGCGTTGCATGTCCGGCATTACCGGGGGAGCCATCAGGTTTTGATGCTTGAGATAGTGCAGTAGTTCCTCAGAAACATTGCCTTCTACTTCCCCTTTATCGAATCGTTCTTTACCGGGCAATACATTTGTTCGCAATCTGTATTTTTCTTGAGTGGTTGGCTGAAGGCCAATAAACAGTTAACCAAACGGTCTCCATACCGCTTCTTCGTACTGTTTTATAAACCAAGGAGTTTTTCCAGGATACAATTGTTTTGCTTGCGTCAAAATCTGTAGCTTGTCGCGAGGATTCTTGAAGAGGACCAAGTAATGGCTGTTTAAGCTGATGCTTCTTTTGCCTTTGTCTTGATGAAACAGGTTTTGCACAATGTAAATGACACTCAAGTTTCGATGATGACAATCATTCCGTTATCATTTATCTGTTTACTACTTATGTGACTATCTTTCTTGCATCAGCTCAACGAAGGATTAACACGAACTGACAAAATATTTAATGTTTCACAATTATATACACCACAATTCTATTGTTTAACTCCGCCATCATCGCCACCAGCACCACAATTTTATACTTTAACCCCACCGCCACCGCCGCCACCACCACAACAATTCTATTGTTTAACTCCGCCACCACCACTACAACCGCCACCACAATTCTAAAAACTTGAATATCTCTGGAAAGAAAAGAGATATTGGAAAACAGTAAACAGCATTTTTCTTCTTATATAGAGCACTGTTAATATTGTTACAGTGTTTTTAGGGGGAAAAGCTCTGCGAGAGGTAACCAGGACTCTTAGCAGATCTTCTTTATTTTCTTCAGCTGCGTCTGGCTGTTCACTGCTACAACTCTGCTGACTTAAGACTACTCTACTCTTCTAATCAGCTAATCTTAAGCTCGAAGGTTCATTTAATATATAGTAAAATTGTAGACATGTTTGGGTTCGAATCGCTGTGACCTTGGAAAACTTGAGACATTCCCAAGACTTACTTAAGAAAGCAAATACAAACAGATCTACATGAAAAACCAAAATAAAGAGTAAACGACCAATGACAAATTCGGAAGAATTAAAACTAATAGGACCCGGAACTATACCAGGAACCTTTATGGAGGTCCAAAGCAAGTTCAGCTAAAATTATCAAGTTCATTTACCGTGGGAACGAATCCTTCAAGTACAAACACTTGACTAAATAACCAACACAACCTAAATTTAGAAACTTCTTGTGGGAGATAAACCTTGAATAACCTTGGAATTTAAACTCGATCATTAACCCAAACATATCCACTGACGAAGGGAAGGGAAACGAAGCTGAAACGAAGCTGAAATTCTGAAGCTTAATTATTCAAAATGTATCCAAATGATTTAGCGGTTGCTAATAAATAGAGGATATTACACGGTGGCGAGAAGATATGAATTTTATGTTCGAGTGGCAACCACATAGATATTGTGTTTGCCACGAGAACAAAAAATTCATATCTTCGAGCCAACGTGTAATGTTCTTTTTATTATATGGAGACAAAATATCTGAAATTGCCCATTTTATTCTTTCCAAATTAAGGTTTACACAAATACGGGTGGGCTTCATTAAAATAGAAAATACACTGAAGTGAAAAATACAAAATACCCGGTGCCAAGGATATAACATACAGCTGTACTCTAAACTAATTTTACAAACTAAAATTAATGTCATTGACTCTGACTTGAGTCATCTGAAACAGTGATTTTTAGCCTTTTTTCAGATCGAATCTTTGAACACTTTTCGGTACGACCGGGCTGATACACTTGCACATTTACCGTTCCGATTTGGCAGTTTTGAAATAAACTTCCGGAAGCTGCACCCGCTAAATAGCTATCCGAGTTAGTTTTCTCCTCAATGGAGACAGCTGACAAGGTTTGGCTGGTATTGGCATCGTTAGACAATACAGCGGAAATCTGCTTCTGTTTCTTATCCGACAGAGATGAGTAGTTGTTTAAAGAGTTCACGTTTTTATGTCCAGTAATTTGAATGATTTCGTTGGGTGGTATCTCGTTATCCACCAGCTTCTGGACCAAATGCTTTCTTGTGCTGTGATTTACGAGCTTTTTGTCTGAATCCAGGCCTGAATCTTGTACCATGTTCTTCAGCATACTTCTCAAGGAATTGATTCCAAGCGGAGAGCATTTGAACCACATTTGACCGGGTTTCGGCCTTTCGATGTTAACAGCAAGATAGAAAGGCGATTCATCGCTCATCATGACAGCGGGCAGTTGATCTTTGTAGACCAAGTAGGCATTGACAGGGCAGCGATCTGCATTGCTCTTGTTTTCGTACATTTGAGGTTTCTTCTCTCTGATATTTCGAGGGTTTTCACCGGTATGCGTTTTTGTTTGTCTTTCTTTGTTGAATTCGATGAAGCGGTTCCCTCCGAATCTGTTTTTAACTGCAAATCGCCCCAGCAAAGGTCCCTCTGCTCTTTACCTGGCCTCATACCAAAGAATGTACAGTTGTTCATCCAAAGGGTATTTAATAGAGCTCTAGGAGAGTGAATTCCTAGAACTCCACGGCTGTAAAAAGTGGCGATGTCTTCATCCAACAACGGATCCGCTGCGTTTGGCCGGTTTCCTTTGCCCACGGATTTTAACTGTTTTTGTTTCTTCTTTAAAATATCTTGAACCTCGTGAAACTCTTTGTCGTTGAGGACGGAAAATCCATAATTGTTTTTTCGAAGATGCCGGTCGATGCTTTGTATGAACGCCCTGATTGACGAGGGTTCGTACTCTTCACCATTTTTCTTTCGCACAGCGAGAACAAATTTTTTGATGATTTCTTGCAGCTCCACAGGCGCAATATCCTCAATCTCTCTCTTCTCGTCGCAAGTGTCGAGACATTCTTTGAAAACCTTTAAATCGTACAAGGTCTTCTTTTTCGTGTTTTCGTTGTCGAAGCTTTCGGAAAACTCTTTCACTTGTTCATCGTTTAGCAAAACAAACCTGCTTGCCACCGCCATGATTCTAAACACTGAGGCAACGACGCATTCAGTTCATTCAACAAAGTAGAAAAGGCGGGAATCGTGACGTCATTGAACGATATGACACTCGAAAGCGTGACATACGGAAAATACGCCACTCGGGTCCCGGATGGAGTGGCGTATGAAAACTACGAGTGGTTTAGTTCCCAGTAAAACACTCTCCTCCATATAATAAAAACTGCTATTTCACTCTTTCAAAAAATATGGGACTTTCCGGGTTGTAACCATTGACCGACAATTTTCTTGCTCTGACTTTTCTACCAGGGGGGGTACTCCGGCTTGTAAATGACGGGGATGATCGAATGGTGGCAAAACTCAGGACCCAAAAAAATCCCTGAGTCTTCCGACATTACCCAAAAAATTCCCTGCACCAAAAATAAGCCCCCCAAAAAAATCCCTTGTCAAATTACCCCTAAATAGCCAGGAGGGGCAGTAATCTAACGCAAAGAAAACCATAAAAATTGAACGCTCGTGTTTGTTTATTCATCATACCATAAAAACACCAAGGCCGTGCCAGGGCACTTTAGTTCGTTTTTAATAACCAAAAAAACCCCTATATTAATCAAGTCACCCAAAAAAATACTTGCCAGATTCTCCAACCCAAAAAAATCCCGTAATCGAAAATTTCAAACCCAAAAAAATCCTTCGATCATCCCCGTCATTTACAAGCCGGAGTACCCCCCCCCCCCCCCTGGGCTTTTCTACTCTTCCTGGATTGAATATGATTAACAATGTCCTCTGTAGTTAAGTAGATGACTGCTAACTTACAGGATCCGCAGCTCAGTATTGTGGTCAAAAACTCCCGTAGGCAATTCTTTCAACTGGTTATTGTTCATATATCTATTGACAAATAATCGCAAAACATTAACTTAATGTTGAATGTAAACAAGGTCGACAAGAAAGCTTACTTGTTAATGGCTACCACTTTACCCTTATGAACACCAGATAGTTTTTGGCCCCAACTTTTTCCCTCTTTCCGCAGGCACTGAGAATAACTCATGAAAATCGCAGCGAGTAAAAATCTTACTGATTCAGAGCTTAGCCAATCAGAAACGCGAACGATGGGATTTCACTAGTGAAAAAACATCGTTCGTCCAATCAACAACGTGAACGATGAAATTTCACAAGTAATGAATGAACGTACAGGGTTGCACGGCAGCTGTTGCACACAAATCGCGGGCTTTGATAAATTAGAACAGAAGAAAAGTTTGCTTCTAACTTGTGTTGTATTGAAGAGTTCACTTCATTTCACGTCAAGAAAGCAATAATCGCCCTTTACAAAACTCAACAAGATGGAAACACTACTTCAGAAGACTTGGGGAGGCGAGGAAAATCGAAGATAGCTCCGCTGTGGAACTCAATAATAATTCTTACATCTGTGAATTTAAAATGTCAAGCTAAAGAACGATAAAGATGGCAACGAATACGAGCCTTCTTCGCTTCAAAGTTTAGTAAAATACTGGTAAGTAAGCTATGGCATTTTTAACGGATTATTCATTGAAGCGGAAATCATTTTGCCATTAATATGATTACAATAAATCTGGTTAACAAATCTATCGCGAGGTACACATTGTCAAGGTGGAAATGACAGACAGTGAGTCAGATGAACGTGAATTGTTTTCCTAACATTTAGCAACCTCTGCCATTGTAAATACACACTTGACTTTAAGCAAGTGGAGGAAGTCTACTTTTAAAGTTATATTTTTAAGACAATTTAGAATTTAAAATATTTTTGACCATTTTTTAGCTTTGAATCACTTTCGCCTCAACGCCGTTTTGTGTACTTTCCCTTGTTCGTAATATTATGGCACGAAAAAATCTCAGTACCAATAAAATAAACAAATCACACCATGGAAAATGTTTTGTACGATTTTTATTTACTCGTTGAGGTGTATCAGAAAACTCACTCGTTCGTTTTCTTTCACTACTCAACTCGTGAATAAAATCGTATCCCATTTTCCGTGAAGTAATCTCTATTTCCGGGTTGTAACCATTAAACGAAAATTCTCTTGCTCTGACTTTTCTACTCTTACCGCTTTGAATAAGATTAATGATGAACCTCTGTAGTTAACGAGGATGACAACTAACTTACAGGTGCCACAACTGCGTATTGTGGTCAAAAACACCCGTAGGCAATTCTTCTAACTGGTTATTGTTCATCCATCTATAAAAAACATAATCGCAAAACGTTAACTTAATGTTGAAGGTAAACAAGGTCGACAAGAAAGCTTACTTGTTAATGGCTACCACTTAACCCTTATGAACACCGGATAGTTTATGGCCCCAACGTTTTCCTCTCTTCCCGTACTGAATAGGATTAATGTCCTTCAATCGATAAAGAACAAGAACACTAGCTTGATTCATATTTCCAATCCCTAGGTCTGTTCAGTGACTGCTAGAGCCGATTGTATAATTTACAATTTTATGCATACGTTCGGAAGGAAAGCATTTTCAAATTAACCTTTCAAAAAAGGGATGAAGTGTTCTCAGTGTCTTCGTTTATGCTTTATGGTATATTCTTAGTAACTCTTAATGCTTGTTCAGTACGTATTGTTCTGCAATGTTATTTCAAATTAAATTAGATAAGAGCTACAAATTTTAATTTACTCCAATACGTTCACCTTCTTTGACTCTGTCTCGTTTCAATTTAAACCCAACTACAGTCAACTCTCTCTAAGACGGACACCGTCGGGACCGGCCCCAACTGTCCGTCTTAGAGAGGTGTCCGCCTTATAGAGAGTCGAGGTAACGTGACACCAGAAATTTTAAGAAGATAAAGCCAAACGGCTATGCACAACGAATACACGTCTGTTTCGAGTGGCTTACTTTAGCAAAACCTATAAAGTGGAACAAAAATAATATCAGAAATTCGACTTGTTTGTTCATTACAAACAGTAATACTGTAAGTAGAAAACTACCTCTTTGGTGCCATATACTTAAGCAGTGAAATAATACGTTATAGCGGACTGTTTTTGGTACGTTTGGTATTCTAAAGGCGCTGACTTACTATGCTATATGTTGACATACTTTTCGAAGTATTATTCACTAAAAAAATAACTTCTTGTGCGTGTCCGTTGGCTGTTTCAAAGTGTCCGTTGTCCGTCTTACAGAGAGTTTTGTTACAGTAAAATGACTGAAAAAACGGCAGGGACCATCACCAGGTGTCCGTCTTATGGAGGTGTCCGTCTTATAGAGGTGTCTGTTAAGAGAGAGTTGACTGTAGAACATTTTCTATTAAAACGAATACTTTTGCGCTCGCGTGTACGGCGGCTATATGCTAGTTTAATATCCAGAAAGAAAATTTAAAGAACAAGACGCCAAACTTACAGGTATTCTAGGTCGGCCTTGTTATGGAATACTCCAGTAGGCAAGTGTTTCAATTGGTTATCGTTCAAGTTCCTACCGAAAAATAATCGCGAAACCTAAATTAAAGGTGAAATTTAAACAATGTTGGCGGGGAAGCTTAATTGTTTTTTTAGATGAACAGCTTGAAAAGTTAGACTGGACCGTGCACTGGACTTTGCATTATTTTCTTTTATTTACAAAGGAGTCGCGTTTGCTTACATTGTCCTGTCAGAACATCACTGAGTTCAGAGATATGTGTGACATTCCTCTTGTTAGGAGTCTAAGAAAGTTTTTACATTCGAACACTAATTTTTCCATGTGATAAATGAAATAATATCTCTAGCCAGTATAGCTAAAAATGACCCTCTCGGAGATCCCCGGGGGGGGGGGGAACTCCGGCTTGTAAATGACGGGGATGATCGAATGGAGGCAAAACTCAGGACCCAAAAAAATCCCTGAGTCTTCCGACATTACCCAAAAAAATTCCCTGGACCAAAAATAACCCCCCCCCCCCCCAAAAAAAAAAATCCCTTGTCAAATTACCTCTAAATTGCCAGGAGGGGCAGTAATCTTACGCAAAGAAAACCATAAAAATTGAACGCTCGTGTTTGTTTATTCATCATACCATAAAAACGCCAAGGCCGTGCCAGGGCACTTTAGTTCGTTTTTAATAACCAAAAAAAATCCCCTATATTAATCAAGTCACCCAAAAAATACTTGCCAGATTTTCCAACCCAAAAAAATCCCGTAATCGAAAATTTCAACCCCCCAAAAAATCCTTCGATCATCCCCGTCATTTACAAGCCGGAGTACCCCCCCCCCCCCTCTGGGCGGAGATCACGAAAACTAGCGAAAAACATGTTAGAAGTTTGTTGTTGACGGCACTGCACTGTGTAAGAAGGGCTGGGGATCTTGCAAGTTCACATCGGCGAGCTGTGAGCTGCGAGGTCCTAACTGCTAAAAAATAAAAAATAAAAGTGATTCGACGTAAAGCGCATACCGTATATTATATCCGGAAGGTATTTGACTAGAAGGAGCCACCGTGTGTCAAGCGTCAAGAACTGACACCAAAGCCCACTCACACGTAATCCTAACTATTTAGCGGATGCTAATAAAACCTACACTTTCACTTTTTTATAACTGCGTACCTTTCCGGGCTGTATCCATAAAACGAACATTTACTTGCTCCAGCTTCTCTACTCTTTCCAGACTTAATAGGATAAAGAAGACCCCTAACTTACAGTTTGTACAGGCGAGTGTTTTGATCGAAAACTCCAGCCGGCAAGTCCCTCAGCTGGTTATTGTTCAACATCCTACCGACAGGTAATCACAAAACGTTATCTTAGTGTAAAATTCAAACAATGATGGCGTCTATCGCTACCACGTAACCTTGATGGCTACCAAATGTGTATAGTTCTGGCTTCTCCTCTCTTTCCCTACTGAATTGGATTAATTTTTTTAAGTAGGTAAAGAAGAAGGCTGCTTAGGTAATTCATATTTGCAATCGACAGGTCTGTCTTCTGGATGTTAAAAAAAATTGTGAAAGTAGGTCAAGGCTGGACAGTTATTTTTCAATAGTGCACATTTTTGTTGGTTCGCTTCGAAAACATTATTACATTTTCTCGGTATTTTCTTTGTGAGTTATGGTATTTTCGTATTAACTCTAAGGGGTTTCTTCAGTACGTAGTGTTCTGCTGTAAATTCCAAATTAATTTCAATTATTTCAATTTTCCCTTTCACCCGTTGCCTTATTTGACAATGTCTCTTTTCTCGTTTTATTGACACTTCTTTTAACACGGTAAAAAACATGAGGAATTCTTACTATTAAAAAAAATACAAATCTAAATACTATCTAATTACTAATTAATTTACCTACAGTCCTAGAAAAAAACCCTACAGTCCTGGTTTCCATGAATGCCGTGTAGAACATTTTTATAAAATCGAATTTTATTGCCCGAGTACAGCGGCTATATTCTAATTTAATATCGAGGAAGAACACTTTGACTACCACCCGGGTGCTTTTAAAATTAACTGTTTTACTCACTTTGGGTTCTAAAAATTTTACTGGTTGACCATGTTGGATGCATCGAGTCACGCACAAAGTGGGCCGATTGTGGACCTAATTATCATTTTAACTGGTCTTTGTTGGCATATAACAGTTTTAATTGCAAAATTGAAAAGAAAACTGTTCAATTTTGCATACTGATGAACAGTCTCTAAACATGAAGTGAAAAAGGGAAAAGGAGCTGAAATGTTGAGGGTAACTATTTAAAATTCATCTCAAATCTAATGTCCATGAAGGTTTAGTGGGTGCTAATAAGAACTGCTATTTCACTCTGTGAATAAATACGGAACCTTCCGGATTGTAACTGTTAAACGGACATTTGATAGTTCTGACTTTTTTACTCTTCCCGGATTGAATTGATTAAAGATGCTCCTCTGTAGTTAAGGAGGATGACAGCTAACTTAAAGCTCCCGCAGCTGAGCATTGAGCATAAATCTATAGACAAATAATCGCAAAACGTTAAAAATCACTGTTGGTATATCTACTGTTCTTCAGAGGGGTTTAATAAGATTAATGATGCTCTGATGATAAAGAAGAAGGGTTCTTATTTACAGCGTGTACACAGCCAAGTTTTGTGATCGAAAGAACAACAGAGAACAAGACGTCTAACTTACAGCCACCATAGGTCGGTATTGTGATGGAATATTTCAGTAGGTAAGTGTTTCAATTGGTTACCGTGCAAAAACCTACCGAAAATAATCGAAAAACCTTAAAGAAATATGAATTTTTTAAACAAAATGACAGGAAGGCTCACTTATTTTAGGTGGACAGCTAGAATAACTTGACTGGACAGTGGACTGGACTTTGCATTTTTTATCTTGTTTACAAAGGAGTTTCGTTTGCTAACATTAGACCGCCGGACCATGACCTAGTTCAGGGATATGTAAGAGGCTCTTCTTGTTAGGAGTCTAAGAAAGTCTTTACATTTGATCCCTTATTTCTGTATTTTTTTTTTCATGTGATAAATGCAATAAAAAAGTTTGTTGTTGACGGCACTGCACTGTGTAAAAAGAGCTGGGTATCTTGCAAGTTTACAAGTTTACAGCTGCAAAAAATAAAAATAAAATAAAAGTGATTCGACGTAAAGCGTATGTATTATATCCCTAGAGTTGTTCGACTAGAAAGAGCCATCATGCCTCAAGAACTGATACAAGAAAGACCGCTAACATCTATTCCATAAACCAAAGCCCACTCACATGCAATCTTTACTATTTAGCGGTTGCTAATACAATCTACACTTTCACTTTGTTAAAAATTATGTACCTTTCCGGGCTGTATCCACAAAAGGAAAATTTACTTATTCCCGCTTTTCTACTCTTCTCAGACTTAATAAGGTTAACGGATAAAGACGATTGCTAACTCACAGTGTGTACAGGCGAGTATTTTGATCAAAAACTCCAGCAGGCAAGTCCTTTAACTGGTTATTGTTCAACCACCTACCGACAGGTAATCACAAAACGTTATCTTAATGTAAAATTGAAACAAATTATGGCGACTATCGCTACCACTTAACCTTGGTGGCTACCAAAAATGTATGGTGCTGGCTTCTCCTCTATTTCCATACTGAATGAGATTGATTTTTTTTAAGTAAGTAAAGAAGAAGGTTGCCGAGGTAATTATATTTGTAGTTGACAGGTGTAACTTTAATAAGCTGGTCCTTTAATATCGACGTACAAAAAAACTAACTAAACGTGCACATTAAAGAACTGTTTGGACACTACTCTAAATTGCAAAACTCAAAAACTCGCCGTGCACAAATTCGCACCTGTGATACCCTAGAGAAATGTCATGTGACACTAAAACACAAATCGGATGCAATGAAACCGGATGTAACAAAACGGTAGCCACAACAGGTCTGTTTTCTGGATGTTAAAAATGATTGTGAAAGTAGGTCAAGGCTGGGCAGCTACTTTGTTTTGGTTCGTTTCGAAAAGTAATTAAGTTTTATTCTTTATGGGTTATGGTATTTTCTAATTAATTCTGAGTGTTTCTTCAGTACGTATTGTTGTGCTGTAAATTTCAAATTAATTTCAATAATTTCAATTTTCTGCTTCACCCTTTGCCTTCTTTGACAATCTCTTCTCCTTTTTCCCTTTTATAACTGCTAATCAATTAACCTACAGTCCTGAAAAAAAATCTTTACAGTCTTGGTTTCCACGAATGCCGTGTAGAACATTCCTAAAAAATCGAATTTTATCGCCCGAGTACAGCGGCTATATTCTAATCTAATATTGAGGAAGAAAACTTTGACTACCACCCGGGTGCTTTTAAAATCGACTGTTTGACCCAGTGTGGATTGGAGAGACGATTGAACTGATTATTGACATTTTCGGACTTGTTTGTAAAGCGTTACTGTTGTGACTGTTGTAAAGCCCTAGGCGCGCCGCCGCGCGGGGACTGGAGACTTGTAAAGAGTATTATTGGATGGACGAAAGATTGTGAGTAAAAGAAAAGCACATGGAATGGCTGTGTTTTGGTTTTATGCGTTTTTCTAAAGCGATAGAATATCCATGGATTCTGAAATTTACTGGATGACCATGTTGGTTGCATCGAGTCACTCCCATGGTTGGCTGATCGTGGACCCAATTATCATTTGACTAGGTCTTTGTTGATATATAACAGTTTAATTGTAAAATTGAAGATAAAACATTGTTCAAATAGAATTTTGCAGACTTATTAAAAGTCTCTAAAGATGGAGGGAAAAAGGGAAAGAAGGCTGATCATGGTGAAGGGTAATTTCTAAAAATTCATCTTAAATCTTATTTTCATGAAAGTTTAGCGGTTGCTAATTAAAACTGTCATTTCACCCTTTGACAAAATATGGAACTTCCTGGCAGAAACCATTAAACGACAATTTTCTTGCTCTGAATAGGATTTTAATAGGACATTGACTTCCTAGATAATTTTAATTTTCAAAACAATCACCCTTCGGCTAAAAAAACTCCATCGAGATTCCTTAAGGTGCTTGTTACATCACGCCTGCAATCTAAAGGACCACACCCCCCAACAAAAAAATTACTGGCTACGGACCTCCGATGTAAAGAAATATGTTGAAAGTCATTTTCTAATGCTGAGAATTGGAAGGAGAATTGAAAAGGAGATCAAGGATTTGTCCTACTCACAGTTCTCTTAGTTTTTTTAATTTTTTAAAAACTCCTGCAGGTAAGTGTTCCAACTGGTTATAAGACAAGTACCTAGAAAATAACATTGAAAAAGAGACCGAAAAATCCAGATCATAATGCATTAAAGGAATGTTTAAGAATGGGCTTTAAAACTTGTAAAGAGAAAACCATACAGCAACACAGCGTAGGTAAAACACTATTTCTTTGGGAATAAATCAAGAAAACCTTGACTATAAGGAAGTTGCCATAAAAAACTACGTTACGATGTTTGTATTATCTAGTCGCCATGCTTGGGCTTGACCACTTGTTCTTGCAAATTTCGTGCTTGAACAGTGGAGCTGGGATTTCGTGACGCGTTGACAGGACATCTCAACGGGCAATTAACATAATTAACCTTGCAAAATCTTTTTCGTGCAATACCTTTGTGCAGAAAAAAGATTTTTGTGTGGCTTTTCTGTAAAAGAACGCCCTTGAAGAGCTTTATCTGAACATCACAAAATCTGAAATTTAGGAAAAGTGCACTTTTTAATGGTTCTCGATACCTAAAGCACTTTATTTATAGAATACAAAATTAAAAAGTCAGTGGGTAAAAGTTTGTTTATGCTCAATGGTACATCGATTAATGTGGTTTTGTATTAATGTTCTACTTAGCCTGGGAAAGATACTTACAGGAATCCAGTATTTGCTGGAAAACGCTTTGGAACAGACGTCAGATTTTTCTTCGTACAGTTGACCTTTTCGAACTTTGGAATCAAATTGTAGGGGGAACAATAGCATGGTTCAGGACAGGCTGATGAAAAGGAAAATGAAAGTCACAGTCAGCAAAAATTACGGCTCTCTGAAGATGATTCAATTGGAAAAAACTGCCCACATGTTTTAAGTCAAAATTTGTCTATTGGTTTTGTGTTTAAGGGAACTTAAATTTTGAAACAAAAAAGAAAGAGAGCCCCGTATTCTTATTACTTTAATTATTATTATTATTTATTTATTTAAATATTTATTTAACAACATAAGTGTGATAGTAGTGTCAAAATGTTTCCAACAGAATTTTCTAAATAGTCGCCGAGTTTGGTGATTATATCTTTAATCGTTTTGAAGTAACATATCTTCATATTTGTGGCGGACCCCAAAAGCCCCCCCCCCCCCCCCCCCCAATGCCTGGTCCGAATAGGGTTAATGGAGTTCATATTATTGTTCATAATTCTTCTACCATAATATGCCATATATGTTTGCCTATTAATCTGCTTTCGTGGAGAATATATAAGAGTTTTAAATGGCTGAAGTGCTCCGCATAAACCTTAAAAACAGTTTTCATTAACCCAGGGCGTTTGCGGTTCTTTGCTTTCTGAAAAATAGTTTTGAGGCAATGCATTACAATCAATAATTTCGTTTTTAATCTCAAAACTTACTTTTCTTGTCTTCTTTTTCAGTATCTTGAAGGGACGTCTCAACAATCATTGCAGCTGATAAATAAGAAGCAGGAAATAATAGAAGTATTAAAAAATTAACTTATTATAGGAAATAAAAAATTTGCTTTAATTTAAGTGGCGTTAATTTTTGTTAACATTTAAATCCGTGCCATTAATTAAGTGGAGCGTTACTTTTCGCGACCTTAATTTCCATTACTTTTTCCCCAGTCCAGACGTTCTAATCTCCTAGGAAAAAGCATTATTTCATTAGGGTGGAAATCTACTGGTATCACTGAAACTGTGAAGAATGCTCAAAGCGCTCAGATTCTTTCTCCTAACCCATACGTTTGGCTAAAGTATCACAAACATTGTTTCCGTCTCGGATTATACGTCTAGTGTTGTAAGTCGCGATAATTTCTTTCATTTTGAAATGTTACCTTCTCTTTCGCGTTAATTTCCTTTATTGGTAAGTAACTTTTCCTTCGATTCGCGTTAATTTCAAATATCTTAATTAATTATAATAAGATAAGTTGTGTTCTTTCATCTTATGAAAAGTACTTAATAAATCCCTCCTTTACCTTTCCTGTTGATAAAGCTTGCATACAACTTAATGCAATGAAATACAAATTCCTGTCAATATACAATTAAATAACATGTTGAGTCCTTTCACATACCTATCACAAGAATGACAGCCCACACGATTTTCCTGGATGGCATTTTAGTATCTGCGATGGCTCTGAAATTATTATTGTTTCTTTATATTGATAGACAGTTCATTTTATGGAGGCATGTTACTTTCTTTTAAGCAGTAAATGTAGTTTTAACGTAGCTGTTACAAGTATTATGCATTCGCAAAATATCTTCTTCGAAGATATACTTCATCATTTCTACTGAACTAACACTGTTACCACAGAACATTACGTCATTATATAAATATCTGAGATCATTCGTAAACAATGCACAGTTTAAATTGCATAAGATTCTGTTGTTTGTGCATTTGAGACTTTTCATCGAGCAGGGATCTGAAGCTCATTGTTTTTCTGCCAATCACTGTTTAACCAGGAGTGTTTTCAGTTGATCAGACCGTCGAGTTTGCTATATTAGTCTAGCCCAGGGGAACTCCAATTTCAATGGGATGGGGATGCTCGAAGAAAAATTGGAATATTAAACCCCTAAACGAGACCAAACTGGGCTGGCTTAAACTTTTTTGACCCCTTAAAGATACCATTTTTATGCCTGATCTGTGTAGACCGCTAAAACAGTATGACGTGGTCTTACATTTCTTTTCTTTCTTGGCGTTTTGTCCTCGAAATCCTTATGAGACCAGGACTCCGAGTATTGCAGTTGTAATAAGCAAAATATAGTTAAAGTGCTATCAACAAGTTGTGAACATTGGTGTGTATTATTTCATTCTTTCTTTTTTTCCATTTTCGTATGAAAAACTTTTTTTCATTTTATAAATTCTTAAAACCAAGTTTTGTTGTCAAGCTATAGATGTTTTAGGGCTTAAAAGCTAGATATAAAGCACATAACTTCATGGTCAAAGACCACTTCTTTCCAGATACACTCAAACTGTTTGCGTCTCAACGCATAATAGCCATCTATATATTAATTAAAGGAATGCTTTCCACAAACAGGAAACTCACAACTTTGCTTGCAGTGAATATGTCTCCTAAATGAAACATCAGAGAATTTGCAAACATAACATTTCCGCCTAATAAAAAAATAAAGGCATAGGCAAAAATTTTCAAGTGTCATATTTGGTATTTTAACATAATTTTATCCATATAAAATGGACGGCTCGCTCTCGGTAGAAACCGAGAGCGAGCCGTCTAATTGTGTTAGCATAACCCACTGACCGATCTATTTATTGAAGGTTTTGATTGATAAAATTCAGTGAAGACTACGCGCGCACTCCGAGAGCCTTCTACGGATCGATAGTAGGCACCTGTGTAGCCAATCAGATTGCGCGATCACCAATAGTAGGTCAGTGTGGTTATGCTAATACGTGATAGAGTTTCTCAGTCGCCGCTCAAGAAAAACAGATGATTTTATTTAAACCGTATTACATCAAGGTTTTTCGAAATTTAGCCATATCAATTCAAGCCAAACTTCTCCTTACTTCATCCAAGCCCGAAATAATGATATTCATTGATATTCATCATTATTCATTAAAATGTGCCGTCCAATAATATCTAATCAAATGTAGGAACGTTTCCTGACCTCCAACATTGCAGTTTGGCAATAGAACGATCGGTGTTTTGTTTTTAAGCATACAGTAGAGCCATTTATGAAAATTAAGTAGCACCCTCTCCACACAAAGCTCAGAATTTGGTAAAGTGATGCCTATAGAACATCGTCATACCTGTTGTACTAAGAAAAACTGGACCAGTAAAAGGAAACATTTTTTAATTATTGATGTTTTAATGAAAACCACTTTAACCTACATGTAAAAGTTTAATCTCCTTCTAACTGTACAACACTGACATTAATGGACAAAAATCGTGATTCATTAATCACACGTTTAACATTAGTCCCGCTTGTATTAAACGTCATTTAATCAACCAGCAGTGTTTGAACTTTCCGGTAGTCTTTATTGCACATTTCATTACGCGATAGAGTCATCACACAACCAGAAAAGATGTCTTTATTTTCATTTTCATCAGAAAAATATATACTGGACGGTTTTTTTCTATATAAAGTAACAACAGCACGTGCCATGCTTCAAGCATACAGATTCCCCTTACAGGTCTTCGAACATCTTCACTGGACCAGTTGGGAGGATTTTTGTTATTATGTTAAGACAATTCCTCATGGTGATCAATAATTTTATTCTCAGAATCTATGCAGGTGATTTTGTATTGACATTTGGAGGAGAAATAAAATGTTTATAACTGTTACGTTTGAAAGAATTAAAACCTTGTGAACCTTCGATACGTTTTCCCGAAAAAACATTCACAACGAATGGACTTTTTTTACGACAAAAAGTAATCGGTACTGATCAGGATTAACTTAAAGACTGAGCGCTTTAGCCAATGGAAGTTATTTGACACAGAAAAAAATTATACACTTGTTACTTTCCCAAGTCAAGTTGTGTCAATGGAAGAATGATAGTTTTGGGGAAAAATGGGTTTTACATTGACCTGAAAATATTTTTTTTTCTTCTGTTTGCAGATGATCGTGCTTTTCAACCTGGACAACTCTGCTAAATTAACACAAAGAAACGTTAAGCCCTAAGCGCCTGTCAATTCTTTGTTTTTTTTTTAATAAACCTAAGACATCAGCATGAAAACTCGCATGAATATTTCCTTCCAATGCGAAAAAAAGATTTTGTTTTGCTTACTTTTTGCATTGACATTTTAAATTATCTACCCAAAGAACCAGACTATTTACAAACATTGACCGTTTTTGATACAAAAAGTAGCCGACATCTTGATTAACCTGAAGACTGAGTGCTTTACCCAAAGGAAGTTATTTGACATAGAAAAAAGTAAGGGCATTTGTTACTTTGCCACGTCTAGTTGTTTAAATGGCAAATGATGCTTTCGGAAAGAAAATTAAAGCTTTTAAATTTACCTGAAAGATGATTTTCTTTCTTCTGTTAGCAGATGATCGCACTTTTCAACCTGACCAACTCTGATTAACAAACAGAAACGTTAAGCCCTAAGCGCCTGTTGATTCTTTTTTTAACACACAAAAGACATCAGCATGAAAACTCTTATTAATGTCTCCCTGAAATACGTCATGCAGACGAAACTCAGCAGAGGATTTAGTTTTGATTACTTTAACAGTTAGATTTTCACTAACTAGCCGAACAACCGGACTATTTACCCATGAAATAGACCTTTTTAACACAAAATGTAACCAACACTTATCTCGATTAACCTGGCGCCCGAGCGCTTTACCTCCAAAAAGTTATTAGCCACCGAAAAAGAGTTAAAACACTTCATCCTTTGCCAAGTGTAGTTGTGTAAATGGCAGAATGATAATTTTGGCAAGAAAAAAGGGTTTTTAATTTACCTGAAATATGATGTTTTCCTTCTAATAGCAGATGATCGCGCTTGTCAATCTGAGCAACTCTGAGGAATTAACAAACAGAAACGTTAAGCCCTAAGCGCCTGTTTGTTCTTTGTTATTTTATACACTAAAGAAATCGGCATGAAAACTCTTATGAATATCGCCCTTACATGTGACATGTAGATCTAACTTAGCAGGACATTTTGTTTTGATTACTCTTTTTTGCTGGGATTTTTTTAAACACCAGAATGACCAGTGTATTAACTAAAAAATAGACCTTTCAATACTTTGTTTGGATTACTCTTTTGTGCTGAGATTTTTTTAACCACCAGGATGACCAGTGTATTAACTAAAAAATGGACCTTTAAATGCAAAAAAAGCTGATACAAATCTCGATTAACCTGACGACTGTAGAGCTTTACCCAAGGAAAGTATTTGACATAGAAAAAAAAAAACAAGACAGCTGTTGCTTTGCCGAATCTAGTTGTCTCAGTGGCAGAATGATACTTCTGGCAAAAGAATGGGTTTAAAAAAGGGTTTTTTCTGTCAGAAAATTATCGCACTTTCCAACCTGAGCAACTCTGATGAATTAACACAGAGAAACGTTAAGCCCTAAGCACTATTCGGTTCTTTGGTTTTTAAAGAAAGTATTTGACACAGAAAAGAAGGCAGCTGTTACTTTGCCGAATCTAGTTGTCTTAGTGGCAGAATGTTACTTCGGGCAAGAAAAAAAGGTTTTTAACAAGGCTTTTTCATTAGAAGATGATCGTACCTCTCCAACGTGAGCAACTGTGATGAATTAACACAAAAAAACGTTAAGCCCTTAGCACCTGCCGGTTCTTTGATTCATTTTATAAACTAAACGCATCATCATGAAAACTCTTATGAATATTTCCCTTGCATGCAACATGACTTTTACGGAATATTTTTTTTACTTTTTGTACTGACAATTTTTTATTCACCACCGGAATGACCAGACTATTGACACAAAAATGTATCACTTTTACTACAAAAGTAACCGACACTGAGCAGGATTAACCTGAAGACTTAACGCTTTACCCAAAGGCAGTTATTTGACATAGAAAAAAAAGTTAAGGCATTTGTTACTTTGCCACGTTTAGTTGTGTAAATGGCAGATGATGCTTTCAGTAAAAAACAAACAATTAAAGGGCTTTTAATTTACCTGAAAGATTATTTTCTTTCTTCTGTTAGCAGATGATCGCACTTTCCAACCTGAGCATCTCTGATGAATTAACACACAGAAACGTTAAGCCCTAAGCGCCTGTTGATTCTTTGTTTTTTAATACACCAAAGAAATCAGCATGAAAACTCTTATGAATATCACCCTTGCATGCACTGAGTTTTTTAATTAACCACGAGAATGACCGGTGTATTTACCAAAAGAATAGACCCTTTTAATTCAAAAAAGCTGATACTAATCTTGATTAACCTGAGGACTGTAGAGCTTTACCCAAAGGAAGTTTTTTGACACAGGAAAAAAATAAGGCATTTGTTACTTTGCCACTTCTAGTTGTGTAAATGACAGATGATGCTTTCGGAAAGATTATAGGGCTTTCATTAACCTGAACACTTATTTTCTTTCTTATGTTAGCAGATGATCGCACTTTCCAACCTGAGCAACTCTGATTTATTAACACATAAAAACGTTAAGCCCTTAGCGCCTGTTGATTCTTTTTTCAACACACAAAAGACATCAGCATGAAAACTCTTATTAATGTCTCCCTGAAATACGTCATGCAGACGAAACTCAGCAGAGGATTTAGTTTTGATTACTTTAACAGTTAGATTTTCACTAACTAGCCGAACAACCGCACTATTTACCATAAAACAGACCTTTTTAACACAAAAAGTAACCGACACTTCTCTCGATTAACCAAGGGCCTGGGCGCTTTGCCTCAAAAAAGTTTTTAGACATCGAAAAAGAGTTAAAACACTTCTGTTTTGCCAAGTCTAGTTGTATTAATGGCAGAATGATAATTTCGGCAAGAAAAAAGGGTTTTTAAATTAACTGAAATACGTTTTTTTTCCTTCTTTTAGCAGATGATCGCGCTTTTCAATCTGAGCAACTCTGAGGAACTAACGCACAGAAACGTTAAGCCCTAACCGCCTGTCGGTTTTTTGTTATTTAATACACTAAAGAAATCAGCATGAAAACTCTTGTGAATATTTCCCTTGCATGCGACATGTAGACCTGACTTAGCATAACATTTTACTTTGATATCTCTTTTGCTCTGAGATTTTTTATTAACCACCAGAATGACCGGTCTATTTACTAAAAATAGTCCTTTTTCATTCAAAAAAGCTGATACTAATCTTGATTAACCTGAGGACTGTAGAGCTTTACCCCAAGGAAGTTATTTGACACAGGAAAAAAATAAGGCAGCTGTTGGTTTTCCAAGTCTAGTTGTCTCAGTGGTAGAATGATACTTCTGGTAAGAAAAAAAGGTTTTAATAAGGGTTTTTCTGCTAGAAGATGATCGCGCTTTCCAACCTGAGCAAATCTGATGAATTAACACACAGAAACGTTAAGCCCTAAGCGCTTGTTCATTCTTTGTTTTTTAACAAAGACATTAGCATCAGCATGAAAACTCCTATGAATGTCTCCTTGAAATGCTTCATGTAGATCTGACTCAGTGGAAGATTTTGTTTTGCCTCCATTTTTGCACTGAGAGTTTTATTTAGCAACAGAATAACTGGACTACATACAAAACATGGACCATTTTGAATGAAAAAGTAACCGGCATTAATCAGGATTAACCTAAGGACTGACCGCTTTACCCGAAGATAGTATTTGACACAGAAAAAAGTTAAGGCATTTGTTTCTTTGCCAAATCAAGTTGTCTCAATGGCTGAATGATACTTCTGGCAAGAAAAAAAGGTTTTTAACAAGGTTTTTTTTTGTTAGAAGATGATCGCACTTTCCAACCTCAAACCTGAGCAACTCTGATGAATTAACACACAGCAACGTTAAGCCCTAAGCACCTGACAGTTCTTTAATTCTTTTTATAAACTAAACGCATCAGCGTGAAAACTCTTATGAATATTTTCCTCGCATGTGACATGACTTTTAAGGAAGATTTTGTTTTCCTTCCTTTTTGTATTGAGAGTTTTAGTCACCACCGGAATGACCAGACTATTTACATAAAAATGTATCATTTTTACTACAAAAGTAACCGACACTGAGCAGGATTAACCTGAAGACTGAGCGCTTCACCCAAAGGCAGTTATTTGACATAGAAAAAAGTTCAGGCATTTGTTACTTTGCCATTTCTAGGTATGTAAATGTCAGATGATGCTTTCGGCAAGATAATTAAAGGGTCTTTAATTAACCTGAAAAAAGATTTGCTTTCTTATGTTAGCAGATGATCGCACTTTCCAACCTGAGCAACTCTGATGAGTTAACACACAGAAACGTTAAGCCCTAAGCGCCTGTCGGTTCTTTGTTTTTACTACACTTAAGAAACCAGCATGAAAACTCTTATGAATATCTACCTTGCATCCGCGCAAACCTGACTTAACAGGCCATTTTGTTTTGACTACTCTTTTACAGTGAGATTTTCTATTAACCACCAGAATGACGGGTCTATTTATTAAAAAATAGACCTTTTAATACAAAAAAGCTTATATCAATCTGAATTAACCTTAGGACTGTAGACCTTTACCCAAAGAAAGTTATTTGACACACAAAAAAAGGCAGCTGTTACTTTGCCGAATCTAGTTGTCTAAAAGGCAGAGTGATACTTCTGGCAAGAAAAAAGGTTTTTAACAAGGGGTTTTTTCCATTTAAAGATAATGGCGATTTCCAACCTGAACAACTCTGATGAGTTAACACACAGAAACGTTAAGCCCTAAGCACATGCTGGTTCTTTGCGTCTTTTTTTTTTTTTTTAAACTAAACACATCAGCATGAAAACTCTTACGAATATCTCTCTTGCATGCGACATGACTTTTAAGGAAGATTTTTTTTTTTTTTTACTTTTTGTAATGAGATTTTTAGTCACCACCGGAATGACCAGACTATTTACCCCCCAAAAATTATCATATTTACTACAAAAGTAACTGACACTGGGCAGGATTACCCTGAAGACTGAGCGCTTTACCCAAAGGCAGTTATTTGACATAGAAAAAAAAGTTAAGGCATTTGTTACTTTGCCACGTTTAGTTGTGTAAATGGCAGATGATGCTTTCGGTAAAAAAAAAAACAATTAAAGGGCTTTTAATTTACCTGAAAGATGATTTTCTTTCTTCTGTTAGCAGATGATCGCACTTTCCAACCTGAGCATCTCTGATGAATAAACACACAGAAACGTTAAGCCCTAAGCGCCTGTTGATTCTTTGTTTTTTAATACACTAAAGAAATCAGCATGAAAACTCTTATGAATATTACCCTTGCATGCGACGTGTGGACCTGACTTAGCAAGACATTTCTTTTTATTACTTTATTGCACTGAGTTATTTGAGTTATTAAGGGAGTTATTTGACATTAAGAAAAAGTTAAGGGATTTGGTACTTTGCCACGACTAGTTGTGTAAATGATGCTTTCGGAAAGAATTTTGAAGGGCTTTTAATTTACCTGAAAGATGATTTTCTTTCTTCTGTTAGCAAATGATCACACTTTCCAACCTGAGCAACTCTCATGATTTAACACACGTTAAGCCCTAAGCGCCTGTTGATTCTTTGTTTTTAACACACTAAAGACATCAGCATGAAAACTGTTATGAATGTCTCACTTGCATGCGACATGTAGACCAGACTCAGCAGAAGATTTAGCTTTGATTACTTTTTCACTTACATTTTTTCTTAACTACCCGAACAAACGGACTATTTATCAAGAAACTGACCTTTTTACTAAAAACGTAACTGACACTAATCTGGATTAACCTGAAGACTGAGCGCTTTACCTCCAAAAAGTTATTAGCCACCGAAAAAGAGTTAAAACACTTCTTCCTTTGCCAAGTCTAGTTGTGTAAATGGCAGAATGATAATTTCGGAAAGAAAAAAGGGTTTTTAATTTACCTGAAATATGATTTTTTCCTTCTGTTAGCAGGCGATTGCGCTTTCCAATGTGACCAATTCTGATAAATTAACACACAGACGCACTTGTCGGTTCTTTGTTTTTTCTATCAACTTATGGCGTCAGCATGAAAAGTCTTATGAATATTTCCCTCGCATGCGACATGTAGACCTGACTCAGCAGAACATTAAGTTTTGCCTCCAAGTTTGTACTTTGAATTTATATTTAGCAATGGAAAAACTGGACTACTTACAGAAAATGAAAAATTTTTAATACAAAAAGTAACCGACATTTATCAGGAAAGGACTGAGCGCTTATCCCAAAGAAAGTATTTGACAGAAAAAAAAATAAGGTTGCTGTTGCTTTGCCGATCTAGTTGTCCTGGTAGCAGTATGATACTTCTGGTAAAAAGGTTTTTAATAAGGGTTTTTCCATTAGAAGATGATCTCGCTTTCTAACCTGAGAAACACTGATGAATTAACACACAGAAACGTTAAGCCCTAAGCACCTGTCGGTTCTTTGATTCTTTTTATAAACTAAACGCATCAGCATGAAAACTCTTATGAATATTTCAGTAGTATGTGTTCAGCAAAGATAAGCCACGTTAGTGCCTTCCCCTGCCTTACTGCATACAAATCACTGTCTTTCTCCATACTAATAAGAGAATTCCCACTGCATACTAAAAAGTGTCTAGTCGCTTCTTTTCATAAGTTAATAAACTGTCTTTTGAGGTTTCCCTTACATCGGGCTTACTCAGACATGTTCCTTTGTTTGCGTTCAATCTTCATTCCTTATTAACATTCACGTCATACGTGTATATTGCATCTTTTCATACTTAATAATATACATGAAAAAAATTTCTTGAATCTGATTGGCTTAGAGAAATGCAGTTTTAAGTAAATTTGATGCAGAAATGAGTTAATTTAGTGCAAAAAAGGACATTCGGTGCAAAAAAGAGAAACAAATAGAGCATTCTGATTGGTTTATAAACAAAGGCACTCACAGCGGACCAATCAAACGCTTCCACGCGATCTGAATGGCGCGAAGTTTGGATCTGCTTTGAGATGCGAGTAAAAAAATGGCTGGCGTTTTGAGCACAGTATAGGAGACAGAGGACCTGAAGACAACTCTAAACACCATAGCACTAAAAAAGCATGGGTTATGGTTCTCTTTTTGGAAAAAGTGGTTTCTCAAGAAGGGAATTGCTGACGAAATAGGATCTACGAGCTGACAAAGTTTCACGCTTTGCTTGAGCTAATTTATTTACGCCGAATTCGCCGAATTCAATTTAAACAAACACATTGGCGAAGATTATGGACCAGATAGCCTCAAAGTAATGACTACATCGCTTGAACACCTGTTAAAAGACACTGTAGTTAGTGAATAGCACCTATAGGCTTTCTTTTGTACGGGAAAGAGAGTTGTTTCGTCCTAGAAGTGTTGAAGAAAAAGCGAAACAGCTTCACTCAGCGCCCAAGCTCGACAAGTATTAGAAACAAAAGAAAATCTCTGGAAGAGGTAAACCCAGAATCTTTTATCAGACAATTTGTTTGACTGTTTAGAAAAACTTTTAAAACATTGAGAAACCTGTAGGTTGTTTGGGCTTTGAACTTGTTTTGAATGAATGTGTGATGATATTTGCCGAGTTTGAATAAATTGTTTTTTTGTACGAGATTTGCGCATGTTATTTTCTCGCAATTTTTTCATGAATATTATTAATAAGTAATCACATGATTTTTCTCATTCGATTTGGGATAAAAAAGCACTCGTAAAGCGCTTGTGCAATTTTGTTAGCGTTTGAAAAATTGACTCGTGCTTTTTTATCCTAAATTGCACTCAAAATCCTGTGATTACCTATACAAAACACTGATTTACTACCCGGTCCATGCCTTACAGCTGATATAATTAAAAAGGAAGATTTTGCAAGGTATGTTGATACTTTCATAAAATAATGAACAGCCAAAGAAAGGACGGGTACGAAAATTAAGTAATACGTTTAGTTTCGCGATGGAAAACTTGAGTGGAAAAGCAAAGCACTGATCGGATTTTTGAGTGACGATACGTTTCAACTTTCAGCAACTTGTATGCCACCGTAAACAATACAGCTGTACTAAAGAAAGATGAAAGTTTCAAATGAGATAAGTTTCACCGAAATCAGAGTAACCATAGCAACATACTACTCAGTTACTGGAGAGAGCCAAGTTGCTAACTCTAGCAAACAGGCGTTTACAGGACATCAGTATTCTCATGTATAAAGTTAAACATAGACTATGTCCTGAATAGCATCTGTAACAATTTTAACGAGCATACTTCCGCATATAACCTGAGACAATCAGATTTTTCTACTCCTAGATACAACACTGTTACTTATGGAAAGTACTCTCTGCGTTATGTAGGACCCACACTATGGGGCAAACTGTCTATGGCTGACAGATCCGCCAAGACACTACAGACTTTTACAAACTATATTCGCAAAAGCGATATAACTCGCTTAATGGACACCGGCTGTAAGGGCTGCATCCTATGCTGCACATAATGCCTTTCAAGTCATATCTTTTAGTCATAATTTTACAATTCAGTAGTTAAAGATTATAACATTTTTTATATCATAGATTATAATAACATTTTTATATCACTTATATATATTTTTATTGTATTGATATTAGTATTTGTGTAGTTTTTAGTTTTTAGCAGTGTCCCCTAATTAGTATGGTGTTTCATTCTTAGGCTATAAGGTTTTGACACTTTAATAAAGTTCTCACTCACTCACTCACACTCACTCACATGATGACGTCACCACCCATTTTACACGAGACCAATTATTTTTGTAATAGAGGGATTATTTTGAAAAAAGGCTTCTAGATCTTGGACTTGAAAAAGTTTCCCAAGGTCTGCGAAATTTGAAGAATTTCTATGACACCGATTTTGAGAACTTTTCGGATGAAGTTTTGAGGTGCTTAAATACAACAAAAACAAAGCAGTCTTAAAACATTAGCGAGAAAACATTGACAAGGCCCGAAAATTGCATCAAGAATTAGTCGATGGCTCCAGCGAAACATTTTGTTGTGAAAGGTTTTTTTTTCCAGAAAATTTTGAATCGATTGCAAGCATCGTTTTTCGGGTTATATGTTGAATGCCCCGCTAACAATGCCAAATTACGTGGCCGGGGAGTTTTGCAAAAACTCAACGTTTTTTTTTGGAGATCAAAAAGGAGCAATAGGAGCTGTTATAACAGCTTATGTAGGGAAGGTAAGCTCAATAACCGTTTACATCTTTCTAAAAGAGTAAGCTGAAAAAAGAGATAAAAAAAATTTAACACTTCAATACTGGCGGAAATACCAGGAAAAAACCGCAGTTGTCTGCCCTGGACACGGTGTTTTTGTCTTCTGAGGATCGCCAGTTTGAGGCATCATCAAAAGGACAAGCAGCAGATAAAGATGCTTCTAAAGCTGAAATAGCACGCTTGAAAAGAGAAATTTCTTACTTGGAGGCGTACTCTTTCTGTGGAAGGAGAAGATTATGAAGTTACAGCTTCAGTCTTGCGCACGGTTTTGTCTAACATCTTGAAAGTTCACAGCCCTAAGGCGATTGAGTTCCAACGAGTCCACTGCTTAGGAAGAAAGAACGCCAAAGGCCCCAGAATAATAATCGCCCGCTTTCTTCGATACAGCGATAGGCAAAGAATTGTAAAGCTTAACAGATCTCTTCAAGATGACCAAATCCGTATTTACCCTGATTTTCCAAAATCTATACAATAATCAAGGTGACGTCAAATATCTTCAACGGCCTAAAACGGCCTTTTTTCGCCCAAGGAAACCGGATTTACTGTACATCAATGGAAAACTTGTCCCGGAATAATATCTCAACAAACAAACTGATTTTTGATAACTTTGTGGGCGATTTTTATCGCTGCAACACTCTGGAATTCTAATTGTTTGTACATTAGAATGATTATTTCTTCATCACTTGTAATATTGCTTTCAACACTTGAATATTTTTTGGAATGAACGATAGTCTTCGTTCCATCTTTCATTCTTGGAGGTAGGTTGTGTGTGTATATGTTTGTATTCGTCCGTTTTGTATAATTTAATAAGTTGCACATTTATATTTTTGTTTATAGACATCACACTGTTGAGCCTTAATTTTAAGATTAAAAAATTTAATTTTATCTTCAATGGAAAACGCCGGGAAAGACTCTGTTTGTTAGGTTCTTTGTCTTCTTGACCTTCAGATTATTCGGAAGGAAAACCTTGAATAGATTGGAAATTGCTGTTTACCTATGTCTAAACTATGCCAGCTAGCTTGAAAATAGTTTCTTTGAATGTAAGGGACATTAGTAATTTCAAATAGAGGCGCACTATTTTCACATGGTGTCGCAGAAAGAACACAGATGTAATTTTCTTACAAGAAACGCACTCAATTTTATTGATAGAAAAACAATGGAAAAACGAATGGGGCGGCAAAATGCTTCTTTCACATGGTAGTCCAAACTCATGTGGGACCGCAAGTCTAATAAGTAACAAAGCTAACTGTACAGTGCTTTCTACTTTTCCAGACTCTCAAAAGTTCAAGTTGACGATAAGGTTTATGTACTTGTGAATATTTATGCACCAAACAAAGACAAAGACTCCGTTCAATTTTTTAGGAAATTATTTACCATACTTCAAACTAATAATTTGGATTCTGAGGAAAACATAATTTTAGGTGGAGACTTCAATTGCCCTTTAAACCCTATTCTGGATAAACGAGGCGGAATAATGATACCAAGAAAGTCGGTCGTGGATAGTATAGAAAGTTTGCAAAATGAGTTAGATCTTGTTGATATATGGAGAGTTAAAAATCCTCAAACAAAAAGTTATACATGGAGTCAAAAATCGCCTACAATATTATGTCGTTTGGATTATTGGCTAATTTCAAAAAAATTAATGATCTCTGTGATTTTGTTAACTCTACCGATATCATCCCTGCTATAAAAACTGATCATGCAGCAATCAGCTTAGTCCTCTGTGAAATTGAAAGTCAAAGGGCCCTGGAATGTGGAAAATGAACGCTTCTCTTTTAGACGATGAAGAATACATAAATTATTTAAATGTCAATATACCTCAATGGATAGCAGAAGGGGAAAAAGGAATTGTCTGACAAACGCTGTGTTTGGGATTGGGTCAAATACAATATTAGAACGCACGCAATCAAGTAAAAACAAACATGGCAGAACTTTCTTCGAAGGAAACCACGTTTTCAAGATTCTTGGAAACTGCTACCCGCAACAGGATTAACACTTCATGCAGAATAACAGTTTGATAATCCAGCAGGTGCATTTGCTGTGAAGGTCAATGAAAAAGCGAAGTGGTTGGCCATTTGCCTTGTGAGTACTTGCGTTTATCTTGGTGCTTTCTCGCACGGGGCGGAAAGACTGCCAACAGTTTTCAGGTTGTTATGTTTATTCAGTGATGTCTTGAGAAGTTTTGTTATGAATATTAATTAGTCCTTTGAGAGCTCCAACCAGAGATGTTTCCGTAGATAAGCCGCACCCCCGATTTTTGACTTGAATTTAGGGGGAAAAGGTGCCGTTTATACATGGATCTTTACGGTACTCTAAAGAAAGAGCCAAACATAGAAATGAAAAAGAAAAGTTAATTCAACAGGAACATAAAAAAGCAACCAGGCTGTTTGAAAACGAACCAAATGATTTAAACAAATCTCGTCTAAATGAAATTAAAGAGAGGCTTAAATTATTCTACGAAGAGAAAACAAATGGAACCATACGTTAAGGCTTTTCAATTCAAGGTATTAAATTCTATACTTTACACAAATTCAAAATTGTGTAAAATTGGTTTCATTGCAGACCATTTGTGTTCTTTCTGCAAACACAATTCAGAAACAATGCATCATCTTTTTTATGACTCTCCACACTCAAGCTCTTTCTGAAAAGAATTCGAATCGTATTACTTGTCCTTGACAAAACAACAAGTTGATCTCAATCTAAAAGATATTCTAATTGGTGTTCTAACACCAAAATGCCTCTTACTTAATTATTTGTTACTTATAGGGAAAATATATTTATGGGGGTGTAGAAGAAACAAAGAACTGCCAAATATTCAAGGTTTCAAATTTAAAGTTAATTTAAAGTATGAAACTGAAAAGTACATAGGCACTAAAAATAAAAATTTAGATAAATTAATGGAAAAATGGACAATGTAATCTAAACTTAACCAGGAACTTTCAAATATATATATTAAAATATTTGTCGGTTAAATTAGATAATAAGTAGGTGAGGATTTACTTATAAACAATTAGGCCCACACAGGTGCGATGTAAAAATGTATTTCTTTTTTTGTAGTTATGTATTTTTGTGTAGTTGTGCAATTTTCTGTAAGGTATGTATGTAAATTTTTTGATTGAAAAAAAATATAATGATTTCAAGTCTTCTTTGACATGTACATTGTGTGGACCCTCTCTGCATTATCAAGACAATGCAAAAACAATGTGGCTGATAAAGCAGCATGCGAATGAAAACTCCCATAAAGTTAAGATGCATGATACTTGGATGCAAACTACCACGTTCTGGCAAGTAAGCCAAAGGTACGTGACAATAACTTACTCTTTGCTTGACCAGACCGTGGCTTTAAATATGAGCACTGCCACTTATCAGACTTATACATGTACATAACTATCGCAGTAGAACCACTGGAGGCTCAAAATCATCCACGTGCCAGCTTTCCGAGACAGGTCACTTTTATTGGGTTTCTTGAGGCTTTTCCCTTTCCGCACTATGGTAGAAAGACAAGGGTCTGAAAAATGCCAAGAAATCGAAGAAGTGAGTTGCTTGACTTTTAATGTGCATTGATACCACGCCTTAAGATAATTACAGAGCCAGTAAACCTGGAAATTAAGACTGATAACCTAATAGAGGGTAGCTTTGAAAACGAAATACTCACCAGGTGCTCCCAGCATGAATAAACTAAATATGCTTATTGTTAGTATTCAAAATAAATCTTACTGGACCATTTCCAACAAGCGTTAAAGTTTTGCCAGTTTAATAATTATTTTTTTGTCTGGGTAATACTTAACCGCGATCAACCTTTATTTTTTCATCCAACCATTTTATTCAGGTTCATTTTAAGTACACACACTGTATTTTACCTTGTTAGAACAAAAGCTAACCAAGTATTTTGCTATGTTAGAGCAGAGCATTTTACCATGTTAGAAGAAAAAACTTTGGCGTGATAGAACAAAGTATTTTATGGTAACCGAACATAGTACTCTACCAGGAAAGAACAAGGTATTTTATCATGATAGAACAATGTACTTTACCGTGTTAGAACAAAGTGCTTTAAAAACAAAATTTGACACCAATTCTGTCACTATTCAAAGTTATTTGCATTATGCATGCGAGTCAATATCCCCGTGCAAATGGAATGCTGCCACCGGACCGCTCCCTGATTGGTTAAGCCACGCTATTTAAGCTGCTCCCGCTCCAACAGTCACGTTTCGTGCTATCAAGAGTCAATGTTACCATCTTCAAAATGGGAACACGAACACAGATCTCAATCTTCGATGGCAGAGGTCGCAGAACAAGTTCCTGCACCGGTTCCAGTCAAAGCAGTCGCTCAAGTTCTTCACGACAATGATCAGGATAATGCAGCACCTGTTCAAGAACCTGCTCAGCAAGCGCCAGAGGTGAGCTTTCTTTGTTGGTTTAGTTTTGTCATCGTTTGTGCGCATTCCTTTTCGTTTTCCTTATCGTGCGGGGTTTCAGCGCTTCTTTGCTAGCTCTGGTTTAGCTGTTCGCGATCTCGGCGCTCTCGTTCGCTTATTTTCTAGTGGTTTCGTTTAGCTCGACTCTCTTGGTTGTCTTTTGCGCATGGGGTGTTTGTTTTCGTTCGGTAGCCCTTTTTTGCTGCTCGGTTTCTCGTCAGCACTTGGTTAATTAGTTCATCATGGCGGTTAGGCGTTTTGCTTTTGCCATTTGGTTCGCAATTTTGCTTGCAGTTTTTTAGGCGCGGGTTTGGTTCCGGTTTTGCCTATTTTTTAGCCGCATTCCTCTTTCGAAGTTTTTTAGGTTTTTCAATAGTTAATTTATGGGTGTGATTTATGTTGTCCGCAGTGGTGTTTAAGTTTGTTTCGCTTAGGTGTTGAGGGTAGTCCAATAAGTGGGGCTATTGTTACCGCTCTTGTTAGTTCCGGGCCTTTGGGATTTTAGGGTGTTTTGTTTTTGGTTTAGCATATTTTGTTCCCGTTTGCTTTCGGGTGTTTTTTAAATATTTTTTTGTTAACTCCGCTTTGAGTCTCCGATTGGCTTCGGGCCCTTGTCGGAATGTTCTCGTTTATCGAGGGCTTGGCGAGTCTGTTGACCTTGTTGTCGGGAGCGTTGGTTGTCTTCGCCTGGCTTCGGGCCCTTGGCGGAGTATCCTCTTTCGAAGTTTTTTAGGTTTTTCAATAGTTAATTTATGGGTGTGATTTATGTTGTCCACAGTGGTGTTTAAGTTAGCCTGCGTAGCTGGCGGTATTGTTGGGTTAGTGCGGGCAAGCAAGCGGCGAAGCTGCAACAAACGAGCGGCGCAGCCACGAGTGGCTTGGGGCGGGGGCTGAAATACCGCCTGCCCAGATGGGCTGCTTTTTTGAGAAGCCCGTACGCTGGCGTACGGAGCATTCTGATTGGATGGAAATGATAAGCACGTCAATCAAATGTCTCGGTAATCTCCAAAGGGAGCGCTGCAAGAGACCGGTATCTCTTTTGCCGCGAACAAACCCACACAAAGTAAATATCAAACATGGCAGAGGAAGCGTTATCGAATGCGTTGTCGAGATTGAATCTTCTACGCGAGGATAGAAAATTTGTTTTGAAGGAAGAACAAGAAATGGCTGTTAACCACTTGCTTAATGGATGAGATGTCATGGCAATTTTGCCAACAGGGTTTGGCAAAAGCATGATATTTATGGTGTTTGCGCTAGGGAAACAAGAATTATCATCGACCAAAACCTCCGTTATTGTCATTTCGCCGTTAAAAAGCATCATCGACGACCAGATTTCTGAAATGTTGTCACTGAACTTCACAGCGATGGAACTGTCGTCTGAAACGATCGATCTGGTACGAGATAATCCACCGCAGTTCTTACTGCTTTGCAGAGGCAGTGCTCGAGAAGCCATTCCTTGCGATGTTAAAAGGTGACAACGAACTTCATCGTGCAGTTTTGGCGATTGTTGTCGACGAGTTCCATACCATGGAAGCTTGGACAGGGAAACGGTAATATTCGATCGACTCTTTGTTTGCTATTTGTGGTAACAGCATAATTTCAATTTGTGTTACTGCCGCTCACGTAACTTTTGCGATCAATTATTCATTTTGTCAGGAAGACTAAATCTACCAAACCTGTCGAAGTGTTCCGTGGAGCTTATGGAAGACTGGCAATTCTTCGATCGATGTGCAAAGACGGTTAATAAAGATTATATTTTCACAATGATATTAAAGATTAGATAGTTTTAAATTCATAGACTGTAAAACAAGGATGCATTGGTACGAACTTGAACTCTGTTTTTAATTTAAAACTGCAAACTGTCACGCTGCGAAAAATGCCTCATAAATAGTTGCTTCAAATTAAATACAGTTCAAACCCGCTAGTAAGAATCTAATTTTTTCCAGGTTAAACAGGTTCTTATATAAATGGTAAAGCTGACACAAATTTAGGCTATTTAGGTTCTTTTTTTCTAAGGAAAAAATTATATTGTTGCTAATAGGACTTTTTAGTTTGTTATATGTATAAAATTTGCATACCAAACAACTCTTTTTATGTAAAAATGAAGCACTTTTCATTCAGAACATCACATTGTATACATGTACAGAAACGCCTTGCGCAAACTAATTTTCCCAAGAGTGAAATAAAGAAACTAACAACCTGTTTTCAAATTAAGGCTAAATATGTTCATTTGCATATTTTGGCCTAGCAGGTTGCAATTGTTAAATGTTAGGTTCTTACTCGCAGGTTTTTACTGTATGCATATCTAGCTAAAGTACACACTAATAAGGGACCCATTTTCCAGCTAGAAAAAAGTCCTGGCAACATCCCCCTCAATAATTGCCTATTGGAAGTTGCCTTAATATTTATCAGAATCCAAAATGAATACGAAAATGAAAGTAATTAAAAGTGGGATATCACAATTTACGTTACCATTAAGTGAAACTCCCCTCCCCCACTTTTAATCTGTAGTTTTGGTTCTAGAAGAGGATGGATTTTCTTTATTTTAGGAACTCCAGTTTTGGCTCTAACTGGAACAGCTGACGAGGAAACAGAGACGACTGTGATCAAAGAGCTTGCCATGAAAGACCCCATCCATTTGTTTGTCAGCCCAAACAGAAGCAATTTACGATTTTCAATTAACAAGGTATCAAGAACTGCTTTGTTGAGGGAACTGGATTGGCTGGTAGAACTGATAAAGAAAAATGGCAAGGACACCCCCAAAACCATTGTGTTTTGTGACACCATGTATTCGATGGCAAGCGTGTTCAACTATCTCATGATGTCACTTGGAGAACACGCATTCCACCCAAATACATCAAGAAAAAGGATCGATTGTTTCATTGGTCTGTTTCACTCAGTTTCCCATAAAGAATACAAAGAGAGGCTACTTCTTTCATTTAAAAACAATGGACTCAAGCGTGTTGCAATTGCTACCACTGCTTTGAGCATGGGAGTAAATTTCCCTGACGTTCGTTATGTTGTGCTCTTTGGCCCATCGAGGAGCTTGCTTGATTTCCATCAGGAAGCAGGAAGAGCTGGACGAGATAGCCTTCCTTCAGATATTGTTTTGTATTATTATGGCCAACAGCTGGCACACGTCGAGTATGATGTTCATGAATTTTTGAAAACGGAGGTATGCTATCGAGTAGCAACTTACAAGAGCCTTGATCCAAACATTGCCAGTATTTCTCCTCCTCATGACTGTTGTAATATTTGTTCCATTAAATGTAAATGTGGCAATTCAAGTGGGTGCACAAAACCAATCAAGCCTTTTGACGTACAACCAACGCCAACACCTTTGTTGTAAATTAAGAGCAGAACTGTGACAGATGAGAAGAAGACCATTTAAAAAGATGCTCTCCTAGAGTTACAGGAAAGCCTCGTTGGCAGTGCTTTTGGGTATTGTCATGGATTTTCAAAGGAACTTGTTTCTGATGTAGTTGCTTGCTGTCATAAACTATTTACCCTTAGAGATTTAATTCTAAATGTTCCTGTTTTTTCAAAAAATCATGCTGTCAAAATTCTTGAAATTTTTAATGAGATCTTTAATGACATAGATGAGTCCATGCTTGGTGATGAATCAAGTAATGTCAATGTGGAATTTGTTAATGGCCTTGAAGAATTGCTTCTCAGTGATTATATGGATTTCCAAGATGATTTGCCAGATCCAGATGCTTTACCAGAGTAGACTACTCCAAGGACAATGCAATTTGTGCCTATCAAATAATATTATGTTAAGTAATTCTCGCAAGGCAATTGCTTTAATGGCTACCGGTATCCAACACAATGTCCATAGATTACTGCGGCAGTGATTCAAAACAATTTTCGAAAACCAAATCAGGATAAATGAATTAATTAAATCAGTCAAAATGAAACTTTCATTTTAGACAAATGAAATGTACAAGCAAATGGTTCCAGGGAAAATGTTTTCAACTGTGTACATCTTTGTTTTTTAGGTATTTGTTCTAATTTAGCCTGCACAGACAAACAATAGAACAGTGGAGGGGTGCAACAACATAGAGAGAGTGAGAGTAACAGTTGAACTGAAGTGGTGTGTGGTAATATAGGGTAGTATAGTCTGTTGACAAATAAATTCTTTTTATTTGCATGTTAAATAAGTAATACTGGACATGACATTCTCTTCCAAGTCATTTTTGTTTTTTCCCTCCTTTTAGTCATACAATTTGTGTCAGTTAAACACTCAGGTCTCTTATTTTTTAAAGGAATAATTATTCCTGTTAGCCTGAGATAGAAATACTACCTGTACTATTCAGGCAAATCAATGCATGGATTTCAATAAAATACAGTTCAACTTTACCAGTGTCTGCTGCTACCTATTGGGCCTTTAACTGTCCACTGTAAGTTATGATTTCATTGGTAGATAACTTAATCGTAACTACAAAAGCAATATATGTGATTTTAATTGCCAGTTCAATAAGAGAGCATGGACAATTAACCTATAATTAGTGAAAAGGGTACATAAAGCCCCATAATTTTATCGTCCCAACTACGGTTGCACTATTAAAATGTAGGGGTGTCGAATGGTAAATGTGAGACTTTGCGAGACGGCGAGATTAATAATTATCTTTTCTGCGAGCCCAAGTCCTTTTTAGCCTTGCATAAGAAATCGAGACTCCGAGAAAGCGACAAAGAAAAATTCGTGACGACGAGACCCCTGAAATTTGGCTAAATTTTGCGAGACACACAGTTTTTGAAGGACCATTGTTATTGAAATCCCTGCAATAATGTAGAATTGAAATGTGTGGTTCCAGAAAATGTCCACACTCCACCCACAGAAGGGATTGGAAATTCCTGGGGGTGGGAGGGGCCTTATGGGCCAAAAATGAGGAAATGTAAGAAGTTAATTGGAATTTCCAGAGGGGGTGGGGGTCTTAAGAAAAATCAATTCCGTGGGGAAGGTATAGATAATTATGGAACTTCACAATACCTAAATTTGAATAAATTTGTTCAAAGCTCAATGTCCTAAATAAACAATATAATTTGCATTAATTATTTGTAGACAAATGCTGTCTCCTTCAAAGCTATAAATAATTATTAAAAACTAGTTGTGTGCTTATATCTATGAACAAGCTGCTCGTTTGAACATGCAGCAACAAATTATTTACTTGATTAAGCACTGCCTTTTTTCTAATGCTGTCAGAGCATCTGCACCTAAGAATAACTACCACAACCACTATGGAGCTCCATTTCCGCCAAAATTCGATGTTGATATTTGACATTCGATGTTGACATTTGACATTCAATTTGTTGTATTTTATGCCAAATTATTCAATGTTTCATTCAACTTAGTTTATTTTGAGTTCAATCGTACCGATTGTACATGCGACTTCTCTGTTCCCACATTCAACATTACGAATGCGATATGCTTAATCGGCGATTCTTTTTGGTTCAAATAAGAATGTCGACCATTTGCATTTAACATTTGAAGGTCCGTTTTCAACATTCTTGATCAGCTTTGATCATGTTTCCTTCCTGATAACGCAAAATCCAACTTCTCGCATTCGGCGTCGTTCGACATCCTTCCGCAATCCAAGAAGTAATAACATCGCAGGCGCACACAATCCCCGCACCCTCCGGGTGAGGGAAGTGACAAATAGCCCTCCAGTAGAGTGGAGTAGCGAGAATTTACCCTACCCCTAGACAATCGTAATCTTGTCGTATTACAGCACGCTGTCAGAGCTATCGATCTCGCCGGATTGTCTTCGTTTGCTGCATTTAATAATTATGAACAACAACAATATCATCGAAGTTCGCCAAAACTTGTTGAGGGCTTTGGAATCCCTCGATGCAAGTTCACCGACGACGTCCTCGCCGTCAACAGGTAAGCTTTTGTCTTATAAAATGATACTACTCGAATTAATTTGAATATATTTGAATATGAAGTGTGCTTGCATCAAGCGTCAATATGGAATTTGAATTATAGACTATCGGGAAGGTGACCGGACAAATCGTTCCGAACGCATTTAAGCTTTTTTCTTTAGTTAAAGCATCGTGATGGGATGTACATTTACAATTACTGGCTCGTTATGAAGCAGACTCGGACAGTAGCTTGTGTAATACCCACGTGGCGCATGGTGGCGGGAAGGCTAAGGGGAGCATGGAGCAAGCTGACAAATTTCCCTCTTAAGCTTAAGAAACGGTGTCGCCAATAAATTTAATCTATTTCGATTACGTTGTGCCAAGCAAACTACGACAAACTTTCAAATGGCAGGAAAATTACTTATATTCAACCCCAACCTCAACCCCCCCTCATGGAATAGATTTTCAGGGCGTGACAGAGCTTTTGCTGGAGTTAAACAGGGGCAGTTCACTGGGGATGAGCGAGTGGGAAGCAGGAGTAGTCCTAGGTTTAACACGATTGATTTTTCTCAACAAATATGCCATGGGAAATTTTTAAGAAAGGAAGGGTTTCAGATCTACTAGATTTCAAAATTTTCTGGAGGATACTTTCAGAACCTCCAAACAATATCTTGCCTCATCTATTGCAAAGGTCTGGTTACGGCCCTGTGAAAATGTAGACTGGGTAATTAGTCCAGCACTCTAACCACTCAGCCACACTGTTTTAGCCTACAGGTATATTAAAATTTAAATATATATTAAATATTTTTGGAAATGAAGAAGATTGTAATCAGTGCCAAAAAAATGTAAGAACATTAATACATGTTTTAATAACCGGTATGCAATGCATACTAAGGCGAGGACGTTCCAGTTAAGCAAGTCAGCATGTTAAAAATTCCAGACAAAGAACTGAGAATAAGCCTTTTGGGCTTTGTTTGTTGTCCCTTTTCAGACTATGTGGCATCACTCTTGAGAATCACTTCTTTCAAATTCAAACAAATGCTCTTGGTATTCAGATAGTTTTAGTTTTTTTTTTTAAATGTTTTAAAAAAAACAAGTTCTCTGGGCAGCATCATGTGGTTTGAAATGGCAATTTACACTGTCAAAGCCAAAAATGTCAATTGAGTAAATTGTGAGTCCAAAAGCTATCCAAGTAATTGAACGCCGAAATTGATATCGTTGATTAAAGTGTGATTTACAGCAAGGAGCCCACATTTGTGACCACTTTTAATTAATTCACATTCTTTCATGCAGCCGTTTTCCAATGAGAAGCTGTGATGAGCTTCTGATTGGATAAAACCTGCAAGAAAGAATATGAATACATTAAAAGTGGTCACCTTTTTGGGCTCCTTGCTTTAAGTCGAAAGTTGAGACACTGAGTCATTTGCTATAAAAGAGGGAAAATGGGTTTGTCAGGTAAATAGAATTTTAAAATACAGCACGTTGTTTTCCAGTGGTGTTTTTAGTTGTGCATTCCAAGGTATGGTTAGTTTGTAACCAACGTTAATTAATAAAAGGCAAATAATAAGCTGCTTTGATCACAAAATTGGCAATTTAATTTGTACAATTCTAATATGATGTCTTTTATCACGACTTTTGACAATGGAATGCAACATATTTTGTAACTGTACTAGACAGCAAGGAAACTTCCACGAGTTCAATTGGCATAAAAATATTGTCTTGCAATAATGTTCTAGATTGCCTCTTGTTTAAATATAGCTGACAGTTGCCCTGACTGTACAATCTATAACGTACCCTTGTCCAGTAGGTCCAAACACTTAATATCATTTACAGGTAAAACACAGTGCAAGGAAGTACAAGTTTCCAGGAAGAAAAGTTGATATAATATCTTGATTGACTCTTGTTAAATTTAAATGGGGCTGAGTTGTTTGCACTATCTGTACAATCTGTGATGCAAGAAAGTCCAATAAGTCCAAAATGTTGATACAGTACAAGTGGAGACTAGGAAGTAGAGTTGATACAGTGGTTTGCCAGTGATGAATTTGTATTGAGGGTCTTTCAGTAGTAAATCCAGAGATGTTTTACACTGTTTTTTAACTTTGGTGTTATTGCTACATGGTTTTCGCTGTGTTTTGCTTAAAATATATCTGCCATTCATAGTGAGGATTGGGCTTTTCATTATGTACATATTGCATAGAGGCAGAATAGAGGCCAATAACCAGTTCCAATGCAATAGCTATATTCACACATTCATGGTGCTTCTTGACAAAGTGCAGATTAAACATATTGAAGCAATTAGGACAAAGCACAGCAATCAGTGGATTCTTTGAAAACTGTATCTTGGATGTTTTCTGTTGTTGTTGTTTTTATTTCTGTTCTGTAAACATAATGAAAGAAAGAATCAATAGTTGAAAAAATTAATAATTGTTTAACACATATTTGTTTAGACACCAAGACTGATTAACTTCAACAATTTAATGCAACATAAGTAGTTACTTAATTCACTTAAATTTTTCTTTTTTCTGAAACACATCTTTCTACATGTACATTATATCTTTCTTAAATCATTTACTTGTTATCATAGCCTACAAAAATAAATGGTTTTTTGGTTGTTAACCACACAGCTTTAAGGTCAAGTGCTGAGGTGTGTCTCTAGAACACCAGTTTGGACTCTTGATTTATTTAGATTTGTATAAATATATGATCAATTGTAGTTCTGTTATCAGTGGTAAAGCCTGAAATAAGTTTGTTTGTATCCATATCTTACAATCATTTGTTAATATAGATTTACTGCTGCTTTGTACACCACTATTAAAATCAATGTTGAAATCTGACCTAGTAGTAAGAGTGAAAACGTTCTGTCGACAGAAGGGATCGCGAATGAGCTTTCTGATCTATAAATTTTAGCAAATTAAATATAACAACATCTGGCAGATACTTCACTTTTAAAATCGTTATTTCGATTCAATAAATACTTTGACAATTATGTTATTCCAACACTACGGTATTCAATAAAGTACAAGCAAAATAAACTTTAGATAGCTCACCTCAGCTGCAGTTGTCCCAGTACGTCTTCTGCATTTCTCGTCTTCAGTTAAAGCTCAGGTTACAATGTCGCCAGGCAGTAGTTCAAATCACAAATAGTTTAGTCCCTCGACTTATAGGTGTGTCGATAACGTTTTTGTGTACTTTGATATCACAAAAAGTTTGTAAGTGAGCGAAAAAAATATCAGCTACTAATCGAGTCAAGGCTTCTGGCTGCGAAAAATTCTCACATGCTCGACCGAACACTCCAAGATGGCGGACGCCAACAAATCTCAAACCATGGTCTTAGTTACCAGTCCTCTTCGGTTCAAATCATCACATCTTAACACGAAGAATCCAAAATCGCTTTATACTAACATGATAACATTAGGCTCGAGACTACGTCCTCGCCTAAAAATGCTTCTGATTGAACTTTCCTATTTGTATTTGAATTTGTTATCAGCTGTGCCAACACAATCAACACAAGCTATCATGGCGCCCACCACTGCAGCTGCTGCCGCAGCTGCAGAACAGAGGAGGCTATTTAGTTTTGGCAGGCCTGCCAGAACTTCAAATCAAACTGGCAAAGGAAAATCCAAAGGAAAGAGGCCCCCCACTTGCACTATAAAATTTGTCTGCCTGGCATCGAAGGATGCCACGAAACCCCCCACAAGTGTTAGAGAAAAAGCTGCACTTTGTAACGGTGGTCTGGGGGATGGGAGTATCACATTCGACGTTGGATCAGGGTCAGATCATTGTCACTTAAAAATGATCGAAAAGTTCCCCAAGCTGGCGACAGCTGGGGGATACGAGCTGATGCTTCACCAGAGGGGCGGTGGAGATGATGCAGGGTTCCACCCCTTCAACCCACCCTACACACCTTCACGATTGAAGGATTTTGCAGGCCAAGCAAAAATATACATAAGGCCACTTCAAAGGGATATTGACATTAATTATGAAGACCAGGCAGAAGGAGAAGTAAGTGAATGAAAACAATAATTAATCAATTACTGAATTACATGGCTGCTACCTACAAGAAGCTTATTTTGTGATGTCATTTATGGAGTATATATACTTTGTAATGTGGACACATTGTTCTAACTAATGGACAAAATGCTTCAATTTGTCCACTGACCAGTTGGACAATGTACAGTAATAATATTTTATTTAATATATGAGTGGTAACATCTATAATGCTCACAAATACAAGTCACAACAACTGCAAATTGACAACAAGAGATATGTTCTTAAAACGATAATTTAAAGAATGAGGTGATGTTAATGTCAAATGATGTGAAGATAACCCATTTAAAAGCAACAGATATTTGATGATATGTCTAAAAGGATGGATGGGCTTTTATGTACATTGATGAATACATTTTTGTATTTTAATATTTGTTTTATTATGTGATAATGCAGACTCAAAATGCTGGCCCAGTAATTGAATGCTTTGCATGTGGTGCCTTGGTAGCAATGTCTGCTTTGCGGGAGCATCAGGACCTCCATGTTGAACCTCAACCTGCTGTTAAGGTAAATATAAAAATTTTAATGAAATCTTGAGAGATTACTGGAGCTTAAACCTAATAGAATAGCATATAAGATTCAGTAAATTTACTTATCCAATGGTAGATCTAGGGGAGGGATCCAGGCCCCCGTCTTATTTTTAGGCCAGGCCATAAGAGGTAGAGGAAAAATATTTTCGAGAGCGGGCCCCCTATTATTTCATGGCCAGATGATTGGGCCCCCACTTACCTGAAAGTCTGGATCCGTGACTGTAATCTCTGGTTAATACACTGGGATAAAATGCATTTTATATTTTGGAATTAATAAAACATGTCCCATTATAATTAATGTGTAATGAACATAAATTTCATGCCATACCTCAATGTCAGGTAACTAAAGCAATTTGATTTTCATTAATGTTCCAACAGAAACAGAAAACACTGGACATGCACATTCTTGAAAGGTACAGTTAACATTAAATGATCTTGGATTAATTAATATCACAATAATGCATATGACAAGTTTTCTGACTTGCAATAATAATAGATTACTAATTCTGACTTGCAATAATAATAGATTACTAAATAATTATTAGTCTTTGAAAATAAGAACTAAACTTTTGTTTTTACTACATATTATAACTAAAGGCAACATTATAATTTGTTTCTTAAGGGAACTTCAAAGAATAGTTTTTGTAATAGTTTTAATTCAGATAACAGCTGCAGATACAGCCCCAGATTTATTCCTCGCTATTCAAATAGTTACGATTAGTATATGAATTTTTTTCAGTTTGCCTGGTACAAGTGGTACCACACAGCCCTCGGAATTGCCCCGTGTAGTTGGCAGCTCAAGTGTGCACATTCTTGAAAGGTACAGTTAACATTAAATGAAGTTGGAGTAATAAATATCATAATACAGCTGAAATCAAAAGTTTTGACTTGCAAATAATAGATTGCTAAATAATTTTTGTCTTCGAAAATAAGAACTAAACTTTTGTTTTTACCACATATCAACATTGTCTGATTTGTTTCTTAAGGGAACTTCAAAGAATAGTCTTTATAATAGTATTAATTGAGAAAACAGCTGCAGATACAGCCCCAGATTTATTCTGCACTATTCAAATAGTAATGATCAGTTTATGATTTTTTTTTCAGTTTGCCTGGTACGAGCGGTACCACACAGCCCTCTGAATTGCCCTGTGCAATTGGCAGCTTAAGTGTGCACGCCCTGCAAGAAATATGCCCTAGTACAAGTTGGTCCGACATACAGAGTGCCTTAGCTGTATCCAATGGTGATGCCGATGAGGCTGCACAGCATCTTCTGGGTAGTGTTTTCATTCTTTTATTGTTTAACCCCTTTCAGACCAACCCAAATCTTAACCAGACCACATGTGTTGAAACAAAAATAAAATGTTCACAAAAGCTGAACAAAAAAGTTGTTGCATATGCAAAGCTGTTATCCATCATGTGTCCCTCGACATTGTGCAAAACTAAAATCCCTGCAAAACTTAAACTTATATCCCTGGAGTTATCATTCTTAGATTTTCATCCCTGCAATTGTTTTTCTAAGAGGTTACATTTTTTCAGTGGCAACACAATCACTAGTTAGGTAGGGCTGATCTGCATTAATTCTCTTTCAGATCATTTCTTTCTAATCTCATCATGTTCAATATCAATTTCTCTTCACTGTACCAATAGGAGCCACAAGTCTTACTGCCACATCTCCCTTGGACATTGATGACTTTGGAAGCCAAGAAACTGCACATAATGCAAACTTGTCAACAGCTGTTGCGCTTCTACGATTTCAACAGGAAATTATAGAGCCAGATCAGCCAGCTCAGCGAATTTTTGTCAGCCGAATGGATGGTACCACTGAGCTGCGCAGAGATATAATGGGCATTTACAAGAATCCCAAAACCAAACTTACTGCTAATCCGAGGGTGCGCTTTGAGGATGAGGATGGTGTAGGGTTGGGGCCCAGTTCGAGAGTTCTTCGTAAATGCCATTAAGATTATAGATGAAGGAATCCATTCTTCATCTGGCAAACCACTCATTTTCTTGGAGGGTCAGGCTGACCATCGCCTCCCAATTCATGACCAATCTCTTCGTCTTACTGGGGCCTTCAAGGCAATAGGAAAAATGATTGGCCATTCCATTTTGCATGGAGGCCCAGGGCTGTATGGTCTATCGCCAGCAGCAAAACACTACTTTTCCACAGGAGGAGGGGCTTCTGATGACCAACAGCCACCACCCATTGAACTGGCAGATATTGCAGATATAACATTGCGAAATCTGATATCGGAGGTTAGTTGTTATCTTTGATTAGTAACATTACCCTCCCCCCCCCCCTAGACACAAATATTGGTACAGCCAAACTTCTCGTGAAGTGTCTGCTTTTGAGATGTCCACTTAAAGGTGGTTAAAAGGTAGCTTTTTGTGTTCCTTTAGTGTCCATTTTCAGGGGATTCAGCTGTACTTGGAGTTTCAAATCTGGTGTTCCGCATAGCCATGTAATTTCAAATATTTGTTTAATTCTTTCAAGTTAGCAAACTATTTCTCCTGCCTAGTCTCCTTTAAAATGTTTGCCTTTATATTTCTAGCTGGATTCCTTGCCCAATGATGAAGACAATACACAAGATGCACGATTATCTCTTGAACCATACCTGTATGAGGCAGGTCTTGATCCAGACAACCTGTATGGCAACCGGAAACTGGTTCTGGAGGGATTGATGGTCTACCATGTGATTGATAAAAGACGTTTAGAATTAAATGAATTGGCACAAGGTGAGAAGGGTTTCTTGGTATTGGAATGGCATCACTGGTATCGACTCACTCATAACTAGTCCCAAACTGAAGTTTTCTACAAATGAATACAGGTCGACAAGGTGCAGCCAAATTGACTGAAAATCAGGCATGTAGGAAACCGGAGGAAGTAGATTAGTGGGATTGTCTAAGTATAAACCAATAAAGATTGCAATTCAAACTTCTTGTATTTGTTGAACCACAGGAACAACATAAACAGGATTCATTTCCCCTTCATATACAATTAACACAGTCATGTTCTCACATTAGCACCAAAAAGACAATATGGCATCTATGGGTGGACTACCAAGATCGACAAGTTTGTGAATCGATTATACTCTTATTATCTAGGAATGGAGGAGGTTTCGCTAATTACCTACTTGAGAAGGACTCCATCCCTTATCAAAGCTGTATTCCCTAATGAGGCGGAAAAGGTAATCCTTGCAGAAGAGGTTAAAGAGTTATTGACATTTGAAGACAGAAATAGCAATGAAAAGAATGAAAGAACTGCAGAGTTCTTTGGAGTCTACATTGATGAACTGGAAAGAGAAACAAGAGGTAAGACATCAATTGAAAACAATATGTCAGATGTTGAATCATGGACTTTTCATTTCAATTGTTAATGAAGCATTAAACGAAATCATAGTTTCCCTTTCACCAGCGACACAAATTGAAATGATGTTTTGTTTTGTAATACTGTATCAATTCTGTTAAAAAGTATTAGCCCTGGTCCTAAACAACAGGAGGGATTAGGATTATGAATGAAATATAGAAATTTTTAATGGACTACTGTAGCGTTGATCAAAAAAATATTATGGATTATTATAGCTTTAAAAACTCATAATAAATCATTTGATTTATTAGAACAGTATCGAGAGAGGGGGATATCAACAGTAAAGTTATCAGTTGTTTAGGTTATCAATTAATTTTCTTTAGCTGACTTTTAAAACCTGTGGCAACTTAAATTTGCTTAAAATTTAAAAAATATATATACAATCTTAAACCTGCATTAATTGCTTTTAAGGTGAAGATGGTTATCAGATGGTTACCCTTGTTCACTTTTGGACTGGTGCAGATACTCTGCCTAAGGATTCACTCAGGGTAAAATTTGACGATGGGTCAAATGTATTGCCGCTCGCTGAAACTTGTTTCAGGACTATTGTCCTGCCTACTAAACACACCAACTACGATGATTTTAAGAAAAATATGGACATTGCTCTAAAGTTTGGGTCGCGAGGATTCAGTTTCGCATGATGGTCAAAATTGAAGAGTCTATCTCTGTAAAGGTGTGCCATTAATAGATTAAGTGGCTATGGTGTTTTCTTGGAACTGAAGTTGCTAGTTCATGTTAAAATTAATATTTTCAAATTTGTTGTAAATTTATGCCTTGATGGTGGTTGTGATTAGAGCTTGTCCGTGTGAGACATACTTGAAAAAAAATACATGATCAAATCAAACATATCATGGTTGTAGTAAAAGTAAATGAAACACATACCAAAACAAAGGAAATAATTTAAAAAATTTAAGAAAAAATAGCATCTATATATTAATAATATACTTTTCACTTGTTTCAGTTCGGTATATATATATTTTTTTTACAATGAATATTTATTGTAGAATGAAAATTGAAAGTAATTCATGTGGCATTGAAGATAATTTGGCCAACTGGCAGAATTAATTCTGCAGATGGTTTAGTTTAACTGATTTTCATAAAGTTATATTTAAATTTAAAAATGCCAGGTTCCAGTTCAGTGTACTAATAATTAATTTGAGGTCATTTACTGTTCTCTCTTTTTTACAGTATGTTTGATAACTTTTTTATAATGTTGAAAAATAAATTGTTGTGTCTTCAGCTTTGGATTTTCTGGTGTTCCATATGCAAATCATAGTAAGCTGACAATAGAACTGAATGCCTCAACTCCCTCAATATAACTTAAGTTTTCTGTCCTTGGCAATACACGTCGTTGCTCCTCAGTAAATGGGCAGTTTGTATCAGGAACATCAACATAATCTGGAGAGGTTTCAGGAACAGGCCCTTGCCAGTCGATACCATAATTGGCATAATCACCCTAGAAAGAGTTAAACTATCTTTAGTACTGAGCTTATAATTTATAAGAACCTTTTTTAAAGTTCACTTGATCCCTTCGAGATATATCATAACTTATGACGCATATCATTATCATCACTAAGTATTATAGAAGACAGCCAACGTAAATAAAATTTTAGTCACAAAAGTCTTTAAAAAAATCAAAATGTCTGCAACTTACTCAATTTACACTCATACAAATAATGAGCAATGGGATGACACAATAATATGAAAATAGATGTTCAATATTAATTGTGATCAAGGTTATTCAATCGAATGTGTTTATACCTGAAATACTTCATCTTCCGGACCTTGTGAACCCCATGCGGCTTGTAGCCCACTAATCCATAACTGCATGGGTGTTTTGTTTCGTTCTGTCCGCAGTGGATGATGCACCCATGCATCTTTCCAGTTGCACAAGTGCCTGTTTATGATTGGCAAAAACACATAATGCACACACCACAACTGATTTTCGTCATCAGGATTTAACACATCCTGATTTTCTAGGGCGTAAAAAAGATCATAGAATAGACCAAGACATCCACCAAAAACATCTCTCCATAGCCGTTCAATTCTTTGATTGTGTGTACTCTTTCCTGAAGTAAAAAAAAGGGGAGTGTTAGCCTGTTATCCCAAATTATCACCTAACATATAAATGAGCAATTACCTTTCAAAATCATAAAAATGCAAGGAGATTTTTATTTATTTACCAATTTTTTGATTAGTTAAATTTTTGGATGAGAAGTCAGTGGCTTGTAAAATGATTGCTCACTGCCAGTTGTCTAGAGAAAATTTTCTACCCCCTTGACGATATGGCATTGGTTTTGCGACAACAAGAAAAAAGGGCAAAAGATAATTGTGGGTAGAAACTATTGTCCTTTGTTAGTATGATTGCTGGGTAGTTGTTTTGTTTTGTTTGCCGTAAACACCCACAGATAAGCCGCACCCGCAGATAAGCCGCATCCTTATGATTGTAAAGTACTTATTAAGAAATCTACTTTTTAACACAGCAGTATTGTACCTGTTATCATACTTCCTCTGCCGGGCCCTCGCTGGACGTGGTTAAGCATAAATGTGGATACTTCCACATTCTCTCCACCTTTATCAGAACGTACCCGTGATGGTAGGCCAAACTCTGACACAGCTTCAAGGAAACATGCCAAAACAGTGCTTGCCTTGTTATTGTTTGAAGCTTTCAAAAAGACCGGTATTCTTGAGTAACCATCTATGCCACCATGAATGACAATCCTCCATCTGCACAAATTTAAGGTAACACATCTTAAAATACATGGCATGCAGTGCATACAGGGGCAATGATGTCTTAAAAGTTTACAGAAAAATTGTCAAAAATTAACATACAGTAACAAAATTAGCTGACAACTTTGGTATTGAATGACTGTTAATCAAAAGTTGTGTTGTCTTATAGCGTGACATCTGGTATACAATACTTCTTGTGAGCGACAAGCAAGGACAGTGGTATCTCATACTTAAACACAGGCTGACCACACAGTCCCACTGTATTAAAAAATGTAGAGATGTGATCATGTTTGTCTCGACTCTGGATTCAATAAAACTGATCAAAAAAGAAATATTTCTCTTTGTTTATACATTGTATATGTATCAATCCTTCCCAACTTTTTATGGAGAATTTTATTTTTTTTGTGTGGTTAAAAATGAAAACTCCAGTGATAAAACCTGAAAGTACTTTACCTAAACTGTCCATAAACCAATGGAATGGCAACATAAGTACCTTATGAGTTTGTGATTTCCATCTATGTGCCACAGGGAAAGAGGAAACCTTACACTGTACTTTCTCCTCTTAACAGTTAGTCTCCACCTCTCCATTATGCCTATTGGGTCAATTCGCAACAGTGATAATCTTATCCTCTCACGTTGAATCCGGAACCCTTGACTGTTTAAGAAACCTTTAAGCATTCGAATGCCAATTCCGGGATGTTCATTTGAAGCATGTTGAACGAGTGCATCCAAGTGGCTGTCATCTATAGTACTGTACATACCTGAAACAAAGAATCAGAGTTCAAGAGGCCTGAAAGAAAATTTATGCAAAATGGAGTTGACAGGCCTGCATATCTGTCACTCTGTTATTTAGGAACCAGTAGTATCCAAGTCACCATTGGGGGTAACCATAAGCCATGTGGCCCACACTGCCGGAGTTATTCCGGTTTTCGTAGCATTAAGCGGCTAGGAATATTTCTACACACCCCAGAAATGGGATGTTAAACCATCACAGGGTACCCTCAGCATTATGTTTCTGGTACCCATTTATTTACCTGGGTGGAGAGAGGCACTATGAGAGTAAAGTGTCTTGCCCAAGAACACAATACAGTGACCCCGGCCGTGACTCAAACTCGGACCACACAATTTGAGGCTGGTGCACTAACCATTAGGCCATCGCACCTCACATGTTTAAAAACATTGTGGCATAATAATAAAGATAATGATGATAATGATAATCATAATAATCATAATCATAATAATAATAACAACAACAACAATGAATAGTTATTATTATCAAAATAATTATTATAGTTATAATTATGATAATGATAACCCAGAGAACCAACAACAAACCCGGAAGAAGCTAAGAAGAAGGTAAATCCTTATGTGGTGACATCTGAGGGTCTGAAAATCAGACCCGGCCACATTAGTGGGAGGCGAGCACTCTCACCATATTCTCAGTGTTACAATCATTTACCTTGTCAAAGTAATTAATTGTACACAAGCACATATGATACCTGATACACTCAATCCAAAGCTTGACATCCTCTTCTCAACAGTCCTGGAACTAACCCCAAGAATGCTGCTTATGTCCTGCACTTTAAAACCTTGTTCAAGCAAAAACTGAAGCTGCTCCTCATTTATTTCAAATGATGGTCTTCCTCGTCTTCCACCACAATTCAGTGGAGCTTGGTATCCAGCGTGGTTGCTTTGATCAGTCTCAACCAATTTCCTGAATGCACGTCCAACCAGCTCTGTAACCACATCATCTATATCAAGGCTAACTGCTATTCTTTGTACAAGGTCAAGTTTAGAAATTATGGGTTGAAAGTCAGTTGATGGATCTCCAGACACCCAAAATCTGTCAATATCACTGATAATATCTCGGATAGCATCACACAAGTACGGTATGTCAGCTGCCATCTGTTGAAGCGCACGTATAATTCATATCAGTCATACCAGTGATTTAATTTGCTAGGGCAATTTAATGATGAATTGAATTTTATGGAAAGAAATGTTTTGTCATGAAAATACTTTGTCCCAGAAGTTAAGTACTAGTCATTTACAGGAATAGCAAGCGGAGGTTTAGATATTTTGAATCGTCTCGAAACGTTTAATCGCCTTTATAAGCAGAAAGCATTAAACAAATACTGTTGCTAAAGCAGGAAACTCTTAAGCTTAAATGACAAATTATTCGAACGGGACAATTTTGCAAACCAACAAGGTATTTATAGGTATTTCAAATCAGGGTAATATTTATTGTATTATTTTTAAACGGTACATACCTCATTCTTTAGTCACTTCAGAAATAACTCGAATGGGCGACCAACAGCGCGAAGATGTTTTCAATCCGCCATGTTGAAAATGCAAACAACATCCGATTGTCTAGGGGTAGGGTAAATTCTCGCTACTCCACTCTACTGGAGGGCTATTTGTCACTTCCCTCACCCGGAGGGTGCGGGGATTGTGTGCGCCTGCGATGTTATTACTTCTTGGATTGCGGAAGGATGTCGAACGACGCCGAATGCGAGAAGTTGGATTTTGGGTTATCAGGAAGGAAACATGATCAAAGCTGATCAAGAATGTTGAAAACGGACCTTCAAATGTTAAATGCAAATGGTCGACATTCTTATTTGAACCAAAAAGAATCGCCGATTAAGCATATCGCATTCGTAATGTTGAATGTGGGAACAGAGAAGTCGCATGTACAATCGGTACGATTGAACTCAAAATAAACTAAGTTCAATGAAACATTGAATAATTTGGCATAAAATACAACAAATTGAATGTCAAATGTCAACATCGAATGTCAAATATCAACATCGAATTTTGGCGGAAATGGAGCTCCATAAACCACAGCATTAAATTTTAGGTACCCAACATCATTCAATGGAGTAAAACCTTAGGCAAATCAGGATTTCTGCAAGCCAAAACCATGCATAAGACTAAAACTACCCCCAGATCACTGGAAGCCCATTGTCACTCCTCAAATGACCACCACACCCTTAAGCAACACTCCCGGGGGGGGGGGGGGACTTCCTATAATGGCCTATACAGGGAGGCTCCGCCCAAAAGGGGTACCTTTTTCAAGCTTCAGGTTTTAAAAAAATGTTGGGTTTTCATGAGTTTAGGTACGTATATGAAAGTATACGTACTTAAGTATACATATGTCCTTTTTAAATTAGAATACTATTCTCCCGTGGAAAGCCAATTTTGCACTTCTTTTAAAGTCTCCCTCTACCCACTTGGTGAACAGTAATATAACACTGGTTCAGGGAAGGCAATGTTGTACCTGCCTCAATAAACTCATATTTTCGATATGTTGGTTTATAAACCTACATACTGTAAGAATAAGAATTACAGGAGTAACATTGAAATAGTGTTTTGCACCAAAATATTTTCATCAGATTGGGCTAATTATTTTCAAAATTTATTTTATTTGGTTTCATACCATCAAATGTTGTCATTCCTGACATCTCCACAAATGAGGCGCAGATATGTGCTTCCGTTTCACGTTGATGAAACTCCTTGTATTCATTATAGTGGTTTTTTACTCCCTTTGCAGCATTCGTCTTGAAAAGCTGAAGAGTGGTCCACAAAGATTTCACTTTCAAGCTGAAAATTTAAATAACATAATATCAAAGACATTAACATGTAAAGTAAATAAAATTCATACAAATGTTTAATTGTTGATTGCCATTTTAAGTATTCTTTTATCTTGTGTCTCTCCCTCCCTCCCTGAGATTAGTAAAGGTAATTTTCCCTGGCTACAGTGGTTTTGATTCCATTTCATTCAAAGTCTTCCTGGACCCTGCTCTATATAACCAGTGTGTTGATACACAGAAAGCCTCAGTAGATATTTATTTGTAAGCAGACATGCTATTTAATGAATAAATGATAAGTCTTATTCTTATTTCCAGATAACACATGTACATTTTAATGTTCTTTTGAATCTTTATTTTTTGAGTGAGACTCAAAAGTCTGTTTGCATTAAAGAGCAATATACAGTAGATATGCATACATTCAACTAGCAGGACTTGACAGAAGCTACGTCCGGTTGTACGGGACAAGTAGATTTTACTGTTGTGGGACAAGTGACTTTTCATGTTCTTGTGCCCGATTGGCAGGAGCCCTGGCAAACCAATCATGAATTATCAATAAGTTTGGGCAAGGGGGGACGCATAGTGTCTGGGCAAACAAAATTGAAGAGTTACTGGCCAGGCTGGAATTAAAGTTTGTCTTGAGCCCTGATTGGAATTGGTAGTAAGATATATTTTTTAGTAATTATCCTAAATTGGATCTAGGGTTAATGAAAGCTTCAATGAATTGTCAAAATTGAATGTCTCGTAACCATTATCTAAATCAACCAGATAGTTTACTGGGAAATTTGCCTGATTCCATCTCCTGGACAATATATTATTAGTCTTTATAATTTTTTCAAAACAAACCCTAGGATCCACTTCTATTGTATATTTGTTAAATTTTATACAAACCAAATACAAGTTCATCTTTGCATGCCAATCTGCAAATTCAGTTTCAAGTCCCTCAAGTCTGTCAAATGCATTATCACCATCTTGATAGACCCACTGTGTATTCCGAGCCCTTTCTTCGAATAGCTGATCTCCGTGAAATGGGACTGTTTCGAGAATAATGGTTTCTTCATTGGTCTGGAAAGATGGGACATACTTCTGCTGTTGCCAAGCCATCTCGCTTGCAACATTTGGGTTGAAAAACTCAATGCAAAGACTACACTACAAAAAAACAAATTCATTGAAAAGTAAAATCACTAGCCAATAAACCAGTGAGTTGAAAATTTGGGGAGATTGAACTTAAGGGTGCCAATTCTGTGTTTCTGTAAAACATTTACCCGTACATCATTTAAAAAAAAACATGCTAGAATATTGCATCAAACTGGAGTCAACAAAGTAAATGTGGTTTCCAAATACACCAACTTGAAGGGCTGGGTATTAGATTTGAAAACACTCTTCCATGCAATTTAACTAAAAACATTGATGGATGGTTCAACAAATTCATTTGGAAGTATTTTTTTCTAATGTGAAATTCTAGAAATGTTGATTTTATAAAATTCAATTTGATCGTTTATGTTTTATGGGAAAGGTGGGGGGGAGCTTGTGGGATTTGACAGATAGTCCCCATTATATATAATCCCCCCTTCCCTATCTTGTAAAATTGAATTGTCAGAACCTAAGGAATGTTATTTTGGGCATTCTGACAATTTTATTTAATTATTACAGAAGCCCTCATTACAACAGTGCCCCCTCTTACAGACCATATTATTTGGACTGCCCCCCCCCCCTTTACAGCTAAACCTATTTCTTGCTCCCTCAAATCCTACCCACCCACCCCCACCTCCCCCACCTCATATTAATGGACATTCCCTTTGACAAAGTATATAATTAATCACATTATTCACTTTTTCTTTCTAAACTGGCACCTTGTTATTGTTTATTCCATCTTCATAACAATGGCAAGTAGGAACACTGCTTGCTTGAGGTAGTGAAATAAAATATTTTCCACTTACTGTTTTGGATTTAGCTTTCATATCATCTGATTAGCGATGAGGAATATGGCGGATGACTACATCACTGAACGGATTGAACTTTGGTAGATACTTGTAGACCCTGCTCACTATCACTGCCAATCTCTGCTTGAGGAGTTCAAGCGGGGCGTGTTTAAAACACGAAATGGCGAAACGACGAAACGGCGAAATGGCGAAATGACGGAATGGCAAAATGTTAAGATAAATACACGTAAATAATATAGTTTGGTTTCCTTTTGAACTTCAAGGTAGTTCTGTTTACATGTCTAGACTGAATTATTTCAAGGGAACATTTCAATGTTCTGGTCCAGGACAATATAATGACTACTTGTCACTTATCACAACGCCAAATTGAACGTATTGCTGAAAGGTCGCAGTATCATTTCGTCATTTCGCCATTTCGCCATTTCGCCGTTTGGCCATTTCGCCATTTCGTGTTTTAAACACGCCCGTTCAAGCGTTCCCTTGTCTGGAAGAAGATCAATCAACTGGACCTCTTTAAAAGACTTTCTTGGACGTGTCGCGTCCAAATTAGGCTCATTCACTCTGTTCAAAACAGCATACTGCTGGGTCCAATGTATGGATCGGTTGCTGTGTTCTGCACTTTGAACTCTTGCATGAACCTCCAGGTCAATGTTGTCACCAACCACCCTTAGGTTAAGGAAAAGAAATAGATAAATACATGTATCCACCTACTGTAATTGACTTACAAGTCTACCACCTTTTAATATGATTATAGCCTTATTTCATAAGTAACAGGTTATTATTTTGATAAGTTGGCAGTACTTCGCTTAATCATTTGCTGTGTACCTCAATTCATTTGTCATTGTCAATTAACTTTAAACTGAGCATGTGTTTAGTTGTAATTATATTGATTCTCAGAGGATAAGAGATAAAAAGAGATGGAGCCAACTTAAACATTATATACCATGAACATCTGAGCCAACAGTAAAATCCGTAATAGTCAAACCTAAGCCAAACGAAATAATGGATTTGGGGTCTTTTAAAGTTTGAAAGTGTCATAATTAATTTCAATACGCTAAAAACAAAGGGTTAATTATTATATTAAATTCATCATATTCATATTTCATTATATTCATCAGGAACATCAAGGGCGCCCTATCATCAGCTCACGGTTCCCTGGAGGTTTTCATGTCGAGACCATTGAAGGAGAAAATTGCCTATTGGAAATTCCTTGATTCGTGGACGGGCCACGTTTGTTGGAGGAGAGAGAGACACACTCGTTTCTCCCTGGAAAGTGATGCTTCTGGCTCTGGTTGGGGGGGTGTCATCCATCTTTGCGATGGGGACGTGACTGTAAGGGATTAATGGTCTCCGGAAGAGCTGAGCCTTAACATCTCCACGAAGGAGACTTTAGATCCCTGGAGTCTACCGAGTCTGCTACCGAGACCAGCACTGATAGAGTCTAAGTATAATGTAAGGCAGAAAGCGCCAAAGTTTTACCTGTATAATAATGCCATAACATGTAGGACAAAGAGAGCTGAAAGCTTTTTCACATTTCGATACTTTTTGTAATTAGTCCTTTTTGATAGATTTTTAATTGTAAATAGTAGACTTTTCATTTCATGTAAGTGTCACTCGATAATTCAGTTTCTTTTAACTGCAAAAGAGTTTGAATAAACTATTATTTATTTTTTAGCAGTCCTCCGGCTTCTCGAAGCGGCGCCGCCCCAGATTAAAGATTGCAGAATAGACCTCAACACGGATAGTCAGGTTTTGATCGACACTTGGCACAGAGAGGGAAGCAGAAGCCAGAAACCCTCTGACACGACTAAAGCTCTTTTTTCAGTAGTCTCTCGGAGAAACTTCCACTTGCAGTTGTTTCATGTTCCTTCAGACGAGAATACAGCTGATGGTCCCTCCAGGTGCCTTTCCAGGTCCGACTCCATGTTGTCTCCGCAGGCGTGGTCGCGTATTCAGGCAGCCTTCGGGGGTTCCCACGGCCACTCTTTGGATCTAATGGCCCTGGATTCCAGGAGAGGAAGCGGAGTTTTTTCTGAAGGTTGGTCCCGTTTTGGGGCGGTTAACAGAGGTAGGGAGTGCTGAAGGCGGAGTGTCACTCCCCATTCCTTAGCCTACAACAATGACTGCAGAAATAATATAGTACTATTCAAAGTTATTTGCATAGTACTTTATTATGCATGCGAGTCAATATCCCCGTGCAAATGGAATGCTGCCACTGGACTGCTCCCTGATTGGTTAAGCCACGCTATTTAAGCTGCTCCCGCTATCAAGAGTCAATGTTACCATCTTCAGCAAAACTTTGCACCCAACCCCCCGCCCGAGAGATCTGTGTTCGGTCCCCTCGAGCGAGACTCCGTGTCGTTTCTTGTCTACACCGGAGTATCACTCCCCATTCCTTAGCCTACAACAATGACTGCAGAAATAGTATAGTACTGTTAAGTCAGAGGGTTGAGAGTGACGAGTTCTGTATTGTTGCAAAGTTTCAACATAATCGATTTGATGCTGAAGAGCTTAGTTTATCTTTTTAGTAATTTGTGCCCACCGTGTACGTCTGCAATTGTTTATCAGATGATGATTTATGATGGTATCACATGAATACCAAAGTTCAAGTATTTTTTAGATATTACAGGTTACCATGGCAACAGTGTTACCCTTAAAGAAACATCCATTAACTATATGATCTTATAGCTCAAAAACGAGCTCTGTGACCCCAACTTCTTATTATTAAATTGTGATCAGCAAGTTAAGGTATAAATTTTTGAGGGTTTCGGAGCCACCTTTTATGTTTTGAAAATTTGAGATGGTTCTGTACTCCTCGAAATAAATTTTTGTAACTTTTCAAAAAGATTGTATTTCCACATATTTGACCACGGTTTGATAATATAGACTTTAGGTCACAGAGCTAAAATTGAGGGTGGCTGTTGCAATGTTAATAAATGACCTCAACTTTTCCAGCAATGATTGTGCATTCATACCATTAGACCTATGAAGCATTCACTGATATACAAGTGGTAGGCAACTTTATCCATGAAAAACATTGTCTTTGAAAATTTCACAGAAGATATAACCTTTATTTTGGGATAGAAATCAAACTTTAGCCATAAAAATGCAATCCATTTCCACTTCTCTTTGGTAAATTCCTAAATTCTGGTAATCTGCAACGACACCCTCTACATAAGAAATTAAACTTCTGCATGCTATTGGCAAAGTATTACCTTTACAATCAGAAACTTAATTAAACAGAGCCTGAGGTAAATGAATTCGGTACTAGAAAACTTAATTTCAAATACCGCGTAGAGAAATTTATATGAAAATTTAGATTAGTAAAAAGTTTTTGTTAGTTAGCTAGGCTTTATCAGTTAAATTATGTAACTTGATGTATTCTGTCTTCCTTTTTTTTTTGTATATGCCTTTTTCCACTTTCTGTAACAGGTGTGATATTAAATAAATGTATTAAAAAAATGCAATCCATTTCCATCCGAGCCATCCATAGCCAAGCACGCTTTTAAAGAGTTTTAGAGTTCTTAAATAGCAATTGGTAATAGAAATGGACCGCTATGTTTAGGTTTCCAACGATATCAATTTATTTCAGCCGTTAAAATCCATAACAGAGTCCCTTTAACGATTTACCCCAAATGATCACTTTTCATGGAAAGTTACTCTACTTCCGGAGTGCAACACTCTGAAATGGCAATCATTATGTTTGTGTTTTCAGTTATGGAAATACCTGTCTCATCTATGATGGACTGTGAGAATCAAGACAGAAACACTGGACTCTCACTACTATAGTTGACACTCAATAAAGAGGATTTTCATTAAGTCATGTTCTCTACACATCTCGCCAACTACTATGGTCTACTAGTGAAATGGAGAATACGCATGGCAGTTGCCATCTTTACAAAAAATACTGCTGCCAGATGTGGATGCATTACTGACAGGTAATAATTTTCAAGAAATCTATACGGTATGCTGCTGATGCTATGCAATTTTGTCCGATTTCGGTGAAACAAACGAAGGAATGAAAGAGCAAAGAAACAGGAACGACTTGTTATTTACATGTATGTAACCTTACTAGCAGCTGCGCAAAATTCGTTAACACAATTTATTTATTCCTACAGTATCCAGTCAACAAAAATCAATCATTTTTGTGGGGGCAAAGCCCGCACATTGTCGTCGACTGAGGGATTTATTTATTTATTTATTTATTTATTTATTTGTGTGTGGGTTTGCTTGTGTCACGTGGTCTTCTGCGAGAGATCCTGGGGATGAGTCGGTGGTCTTGTCAAGTAGGCCATATTGGATTTTGGCGTGTCGTTTCGTGTGGTTTCTTTGATTTCAGCTGTTCCTGTAGTTGCTCGTCATTACAGCAGCTCACGAAGTCATACTAGCCAACATTTCGTTTGGCTGGAAGTCTGTGCAGGTTGCACATCAATTCAAGAGGAGCTTTTACGCTTACGCAAGCCAATATTGAGAGCCACAAAACCGATGTAATGATCGATCTCTTTCGTATCTGTCGAGCTACCGTCGTACATGTAGGAATATTCGAAAACTAAATCGGGTTTCACATAAGCTTCATTAACGATGGATCTATCTAGAAACCAGAGCGTTGGCTAAAATCGAGTGCGTGGCTGCTTGTTGGGAACAAAAGGAAGAGCTTTTCAGATGAAACAGCACAATTAAATACATTTGTACTTGAATCAGTCTATATGGCTATATGTTCTGATATATGTGAATTATTCTGCAATGCATACCTACGGAGCGATATAATAAACAAACCATTTTAGTGCTACTGGTTAAAAAAGAAAAAAAAAGGAAAAAAGAAAAAATTGTCTCCTCTGGGATTCGAACTCGGGACCTCTCGCGACCTCTCGTTCCCCAGTCAGATGCCTACCCAAGTGTGCTACTATCATGTGCATCAAAGAAATGTTTGAATCACCTGTTGCTCATAAATTTTCAAGGAATGAATTTGCAAAAAATTGCAAAGATTATTTGCCGCAATAGATAGCAGCCTTAAGGTAATTGAATGTACTTAATGAATTCCCAAAAAAGAAGAATCAAATTTGAAATTATCAAGCCCCCACACGTACGCATCACGGACCGATTTTTGAAAGTTATATTAATTCTATTAATCATTAATGTGACATTTTTTATTTGTAATTCCTGTAGATACAGTTGCAGTAGGTGGATCTGAAAATGTACGACTGTCAAAAAACGATTTCAGCTTCATTAAGGCAGCTTCAAAACCATCAGCAATGGCACTTCGTTTGGCGGACATGCTGTTCCCGAAAGCAACCTTGGTGCACTCTACAGTCCACAGGACTAAGGACTTTGATCCACTGGATCCCACGCGAATTTCTGCAATAAAAGGTAAGTCAATCCTGAATCAGTTGTGTTTTATTCGTATTCATTTCACCTGGGGAAAGGACAAAGGTTTTGTAAACTTTTAGCACCAGGAAAAAAGGGAAAAAAGAGTCAAACAATTAAACCCCTTTCGTGATATCCTGTTAAGTATAAAAATTGAAAATGAAAGTTGAGCTTTAAACTTAACTTTCCAAGATATAAAATCATTTGGATACAGTTAGGACAAGAGTAGACAGGTAACCTTTACTTTTTATTATATTTTCAGCCGAGGTGATCAAACCCTTTTTCCCACCTGTGCAGAAACGACGAAGACACAACAAAGATGTGGGAGGCATCCAAAATAAGCATTGGCAAGAGGTGCCAAGTTTGACGAAAATGGTCGTGCATTATAAAATTGTCAACTTTGTTGCATATTTTTATTTTAAAAAAATCAACACAGTCCCAGATTTTCCTTGTTCATTGAACACTTACATGTAACATGTCAAAAAAGCATTGATATCGAGAAAAGGTCTGTACAGCAAAGGGATTGTGATGAATGGATCGCACACTGAAAAAAAATAGACTTGCCAAGGAACTACACCAGCCCTTTTAAGATAGTTTTCAAAGGAACATTTTGCCAAATTTGATGAAAAGTGTGTTTATGAGTTCCTTAAAAACATTAAAGCTACTTTTTAAAAAATGTTTTGTGGTGATAGTTTATTCACTGAACCAACCAAGGTTTAAAGTCATGATCAGTGACTCACTGTGTCATCACCTTATCAAATTACATGGTGGACCCCTGATGGGTTGTGAATAAACTTTTTTAAGCATTTTAGATTTGTAGATATAATTTTCTTTTTCTATTTTTTAAATTGATTAATTACTTTTAGACACACGTGCCAGTTTAAATGAGAACTCTTGTACTCCTTGGTGTTACCTTTTAAAAAATTATTTCATTTGATTTGCATTTAGTTTACCAACATTGTTCTTTTTTGACAGTTACATCAACCATCACTTTTTTACCATCAGATTTGAACTGTGTAGAGCAGAGCGGCTGCACAGTATAAATGGGGGCACTTTAGAGAGATATCCAGGTCGTGAGTTGATGTTTAGAAGACTGCGTAAAAAGAAAGATGTCTGATTAAGGTGCATCGTACCAGTTTTTCTTGCATGGGAAGTCTGGTAACTAGCATTTGCCACTCACGCAAAATCCTGTGCGAGTCACAGTTCATACGCACAAGATTTAAAAATCAATAACAAATATGGTGGCGCGTGGCTTTCTCAATGCGAGGATAGTTTTGTCTTGTTTCAGAACTTACTTAGTTAATTCCTCATACACAAGCAAACATGCTTTCCAATTACATTTCCCGTGTTTCAAAACAAAATTCCCATGTCAGCTTTTATGTCTTCTACTTTTCGGTCATTGCTTGTGGGGGGACTGAATTGAAGGTCCACAAGTCTGTAGTCAGCATAAAATTATACACATGGACAACGGTTTCATACTAAAGAAGGGCTAAGCCTGAAAAGTGTGTGTTTGTTAACTACGCAAAATGATACTTTTTACACCATTATTGTTTATAGTAAAATTTTATTACTTTATCAGTTGGAAGATGGTTACCCTGAAAATGCAATGAGATTGCAGCACCAACAGTGTTTGCCTTTTCAAGGAAGCAGAATTAACGCCTCCCAGATTACCTCTTTCTTCTTCTGCCAAGTGCTGCACTGCACCAGAGAGATCCTGATGAGGTGAATATTTAGTCAGATGAAAAGGAGATTAATTTCAGATATGCAAAGGAGGCGGAATTCAGCTACAACATTCTCTAGTGTACGACCAGTACGACCTGTGTGCAATGGCTCAGAATGGTGCCATCAAGAACCTTAAGCTGCCAATTAAAAGATTTGGGTTTTGATGTACCTCTGCCACCAGTATGAAAACGCCGTACTTGACACTTCTTAAGGAAATAACTGACAAGTGCACCTGTCAACAGCAAGTAAGAACTGTCAGCATTCTTCTTTCAAAATGTGATTTTTCCACAAAACAATATCGTTTCATTCCAAAAAAATTCCATTCCTGGGCTCATAATTACTCAGTTTATAGCTCAAATAAGCCATTTAATTATATAGCTGCCAGTAAATCCTATATTGTCAGCACAACTATTTCTCCCTAATTTCTGAGAACTGTCCAATTTGGGATGAAATTTGGATAGTTTCAATTAGGACTTTCAGTTAAAATGCAAACTGTCCAATTTAAGAAAAACTGGACAGTTTTGTCTCAGCCAATCAAATCCAAGAAAAAACAACATGTGACAGATATTAGCCAATTAGCACAAAGCATAGCGTCAGCCCTGTAAACTTGTTGCATTGTTAGTTAACAATGGCGGAATTTTTTTGGCAAATTTGCCACTTTTTTCTATTCCTTTTTAGCTTGTCAGCAATAATAATGAAAAAGAGAAAATTTCTACGTTGTCAGAAGAGGAGCTAGCTTTACTAAGAAGCAAAACCCGAGACCAAAACTCCTCCAAGAGTACCAAACTTAGCAGAACGTAAGTGAAGCAAAGCACGAAAGCTGAAAGATATCCTTCGCCATGAGCTAGATGCAATTCTTTGTTGTTTTTTGCTGAAATTCGAAAAGAAAAACTGGACTAATTTTCTCAGTAATTACAGTTTGTTTTTCTAGATTAAAGTCAGTGTTAATTAAGTAACAGAGGTAGGTCCAAGATATATATTTTTAAATATTCATTTAAATAAGTGAACATGCAATTTTCTTTTCCTTCATTGTACCTTTATTCCTTTAATTACTTATTTATTTCCTGTATTTATTTTTTGTGTGTCGATTTACTGTAAATGTGTCGTATGTTATTCAATAAAAAATATTAAAAAATTCTATTTAATGCCTGCCCATTAAACATTTCCGTTATTCAGTTGACGTCAAAGGCCACCTTTTAGAGATGGGAGTAACATACAAGACAGTCGGTAACCAAAACAACGTCTAACTAAAAAAGAGGTTACAAAGAGTAAAGTTCAGCTAGAGAAGTTGCTGCGAGACAAAAACAAGTCATCAAGCTCAAATGCAGCAATGACAAGAAATGAGCTTCAAGGGGCAACCTATCAGGATATAAAAAAATGTAGGTTTACATGGATCATAATAAGTGTCATAGTAGTGACTATTTTTATCCTCCACTTTCACAACAATTTTTTTCATTCGGTGATTGTACAAAATGAAACATTTTACAGATGTAGTATATTAGAAGATTTGAAGTTATCTGCTCCATTATAAACTAAACTAAATGGTTGTGATAGCTAACTTAAGCTTGCGCTGTTTGTTCAAGAAATGAAACATTTTACAGATGTAGTATATTAGAATATTTGAAGTTATCTGCCCCCTTATAAACTAAACTAAATGGTTGTGATAGCTAACTTAAGCTTGCGCTGTTTGTTCAATAGGTTTGAAGTTAAGTTTTCAGGTTGCACTGTGGAGAATGAAATGGGGATAATTTGCGGGATGTGCAAAACAACTGTTAACCTAAATTGCATTTACTACGACGATTATTTTGAAAAGGTAAGTTTAGTCAGTGTCAGTTCATTCATTCATACATCCATCCATCCATTAATTCGTTCATTCGTTTGATCATGCATTATTTATTTACTTTCTATGTTTTCGATATCAGACAGTTAAAAGTATCGGTATTGGTAATGTTACCAGTTGGCAATTTTTTTATTTATTTGTTTGTTTATACACTCGATTCGCGATAACTCAAACCTTCAAGGGGAATTGAAAAAAGGTTAGAGTTATCGGAAGCTGAGAACAAATGACTGGGAATAAGGAAAAAACGACGTTTAATTCGGTTTCTCTGTTCAAGGAAACGCAGCAAGAGCATAAAAAACGGCATGCCAGAATTTTTCTAACATTTTAAGAGGAGAATAAACTGACCCAAAAGACAATAGATCACTTTGTTGACTGTGTAAATTTTTTTGAACCGAACATTGTTGACCAATGCACAAACGTGTTTATTGAACGTACATGACATGGATTGCAACATGAATCGCGACCTAAAACAGCACTTAGAGCCTCTGGAAAACCCTTTGCTGGGCTTGAAACAGTGTGAAGCCAAGCAGTGTACTACAAAGACTTAATCAACCATCACAGAAGGAAACATTACCAACAGTCTGGCATGTCAAGTAGGAAGCCCCACCAATTGTACTTTTTTTCCATACTAAACCAACTCAACAGGAACATTAAACATCGTTTGCCTTTGACCACCTTGTTACACACAAAAAGGCTGTTTGTTATGCCTAACCAATCATGTTGAAAGGATACCATCTTTTGCCTTTAAAATGGCAGAGACCGCAATTCTTTTTCCATAAAAATATTTTTACTTCAAATGTAGGTCTCCTTTCTTATAGACTGTTTCCTAAAAATTTGGGCAACTTGCGAAAGTGTTTTGGGCAAATAGGTCACCACCACAGAAACAATCTTTCAGTAAGAGATACTAAAAAAAAGGCTCTTGCTTTTAAGACAAAGATCAACTTCCTGACATCCTCCGAGACCAAGGGCAGTCATCCTCAGAGTTTCAGTAAAAATATTCAATGGTGCGTAAGAAATCGCCACCTGACACCTAGGCACAAGGAAACAAACACTCTGTTGCACGGGCCACGCAACTTAGTCGATCGAACGTGGGAACGATCGGCGAGCTGCACACACTTTGCTTCCGTGCCTTCCCAGCGAACCAAATCACAACTGGCCCATTTTCGCACCCTAGTTGTACACGTTTGATTACCAGGTTATTAATACATGTACAGCTGCTGTTTTCTGTCCCGATCTTTTCTCTTCGCTGTATGATGAATCTCTCGTTCAGTGAGGTCGATTGATGCAGACTGTGTGGGTTTGTTTTTGTAGACAAGCAAAGAAAACGAAATATCGTTGGTGAATTTGTGAAAAGGTTTGAGACAGTGGTCAGTGTGGAGATTTCCGAAGGTGATAAACACACAGTGTGACACATGTCATTACTGTATAGAAACGTTGTGGAAGAGTGGGTTGACCATTCAAGAGCAGTTGCTGAAAGGAAAACATCCAATTTCGCTGCTTAGTTCAAGGAAAGGAGATAAAGATACGGAAAGACATATTTTGAGAAAGAAGCCGGGCCACTGATTACAGTTTGGTGAAACGTTAGAACCAATACCTATAAGGCCAAATCGTAAAATTCCGAAACATGCTATAGCTTGCCCAAATCCATCTACCATTGGGGGGTGAGGGCACCCCATTAAAATTGGACATTTTCAGTTTTTCAAATGTCAATTTTCCAGCCTCAGATCTCTCTTGAGAGTCAAATTCCCACCCTTAGCCAGGCCCTTTCCATGTTCCAAGATGGGGAGTGAGTAAAACTTTTCCTTGGTTGTACTGTTGTAGATGTCAAAATTCCTACCCGGAGGTTACACGGGGTACATACAAAGTCAAATTTTTGGTGTGTTGACTGCATCCCCATCATGGGGCAAACTATTGATAGGTGCATACAAATACATGCACTGGTCTTATAAACAAATCACTAATACCAGCTTGAGCAAAGAAGAGTCAAGAAATAATAAAAATTGGTATGAATAAATATAAACACACTTAAAGATCAGGTAACCTTATATACCATTCATTCACACTATGTTGTCATTAAATTTTCTGATTAAGTTTAATCAGCATGACTTTTTCTTATGAGCAATTTATTCTTTCCAAATTTGGAATTTTTTTTTTCAGTTGATACACGAAAAGAAACGGCTTAGTTCCTTGCCCCCAAGTGGGGAATAGGGCCAGAGAAAAGAAACACTGAAGAAATATGCTGCCTGACTTTCAAATAAATTATTAGTAGAAAATACCTTGCAGAAAAAAGGGTTTCTTTTACTCCTGCGGTTAAATTCCTTGAAAACTCATTGAAGTTAAGTACGTTTTTTAGGTCATTGTGCATTTCAAATCAAAAACAATTGTCAGAGAACTGCCACATGGTCTACATGGCCTTGGCATATCTCTTTCCAAGCCTCTCTCCCCATCACACTACTCGAAATTCAGCACAGCTGCCTAAAGGCCAAAACATTACAGAAAGCAACTGTAGGTCAAACATGTCTGAAGTTGGAGAAAGAATGCAGAAAGCTTGTCAGCAAAAAAAATCGGTTTTGCATTCAACCTCACTGGAAGACCTTAAGGCCTTCAAGTGGAGAAAACGTATCAAGGAGTGGAAAGCAGAAGCCCCTACTCTGTAAATTTCTCAAGAGCGTATCAAGCAATGCAGTTAGCAGCAAATGGGCATCAAGTTTGAAACCATTCATTGGAACAACTGGTGCAAAACTCATAAATGGAGGGAACCAGAGGATGTCTGCGGCCTAGCACCTGGTTGGCCTTTGCCTTTTTCTTGGCTGCATAAGGAAGAAGGTTAATTCGTTTTAGGATATATTTAAAGCACAAAACGATTTTTTTAAAATTATTTTTATGACATCTACACATCAGTATGTTACCTTTTGATTGCATTCATATCTCACACAACAAAACTGGCTTATGTTCCCACTTTTATGAAAACATACATAATGCACTTCATTGTTGCACTTGCTTTCGTATAGGCCAAGATTATCTCTGGACCAGTACAAAACTGTACATTTGTACTTAAACGTTAACTTTCTCACCTTAAGTGTCAATGCACAGACACAACATGATATTTTGATCAGATGCTCGATTTTCTTTTAAAATATCAGGGTTTCTCTAGACTTCAAAAACTTGGTAAGCCAACAGTTGAAAGGTAAGCCTCTTTCCATTGTCCAAACCCAATTGTCCAAAAACATCTCTATTCGCCACAATTTTCTCAATAATGAGTCTTTGCTCCGCTTTCAGCTTTTCAACAGGGAACACAGACAAGCAAACAAACTGACGGTTAAAATCATAAATGGCCAAAGAACATTACTGAAAGAAAACATTCCTGTGACATCGGTTCCTCTAAGGAGTGTCTTTCAGATTTCATAAATTTTCTCTTCAGTAATTTTACACGTAGCACATCACATCACACTATCTTGATTGGACATAATACTTCTACTTTTAACACTCCCACTCTATTAAGATGTGCAGGACAGGAGTTCAAAGAAAAGCTTGCGTCGCTGAATGTATTTTGCAGACAGCTTTTACCTCGTGGGAGCACTGATCAAAACTGGGGTCACATCACTCAATCCAGGAGGAAAACCTTGCAAAGGCAACCTTCCAGCTGTTTTCGAAGCCCTCTTTGGTGAAGCTCTTCAAGCACATGACGCTTTTGAGAATATTTGTGCTCGAAGTCGTGTACTTCAAAATCCCCACTGATGTTGACTGACGAAGATATAATAAACAAGTGTAATCTGAAACCAATCTCCTTTGCTTTCAAAGATATGTTTCGCATGAATACAAACGTTTCAAGACAAGCTATTAACACAAAATGACAACGGCGTTATAAAAGAGAGCCTCATTCAAAAAAATGCGGAAAGTGGCTTGTCTTACGAGGACCTTCAGCATCAGTACACACATGGTGGCAAAGAAGAATTGGTGGCAGTTTAGAGCCAAGCGCCAACACGAGCTATTCGATCCACGCCACGAGGAACAAAACAAACAGCGACTTTAGCCAAAATTGTTCATCATTTCGAAAGCAAATGATACAGCAGCCATTAAAGGACACCATTCCTCCACAGGGTAACACTTCTTAGCCAAAAAAAGCTGTTGACTGCGCTCTGGACAAACTACAATGTGAATTGAGCAATGAAATAAACAGGTATAGAATTTCCGCGTGACCTGCGTGTCTAGTACGTGTATAGCACGTAGCGCAGTAGCAATTGCCTGTCTTGTCATGTCTTCATTTTTGGAATTTTAAAACTTTTGGCGGATATATTTCCACTTCAGCTCGGTAAATTTTTTACTTTTTGGCACGTTCACATAACTCCATACAAATTGTGTTTCAAGCAATTTTTAAAGAATTCTGTCAACAGAAAAAGAAAGTAATTGTGAGTTTTAAGAAGAAGGGTTTTTCGGTAAAATTTCTAAATTTCTTTTTTAAAGTTGACTCCCAGGGAGAATGCAAAAGTCAAAGACTGTATGCAAAATTTCAAAACGAAATTACCGTCCCATTTTCAAGAAAAGCGAAGTTATGTCTCTCGAGAGGCCTGACTCAAGTAGCCATTGGCATTGCCATGGCAATGATTCTTTTACAACCAATTGTTGGGGTGTTATCACCTTTATTTCAGCATGAGATGTAAGGATGATCTGCTTTTTCCAAGTAAAATTGTTTTAATTCCAAATAAATTGCATAGAAAAAAGGAATAAACTGTTTCGAGCCACCTTAATATAAGACTTAATAAGACTTCATAAGACTTGCTGTCGGGAGTGTTTAGAGGATAAAACTCAAACATAGTTTCCTATTTTGGGGTGATGATTCTTTTAATTTCACTTCCTTTTTTGACCATGTTTTCATTCACTAGTTCTAGTTTTCATAATCAACACATTGGGTTACTTGACATTTTGCACTTTAGACAGTCACTTTTTTATAGTGCAAAAGCCCCCTTCCAGGGGTTATTTTCTACACTCTTATCGCACTAAACATTGCTTTTTAGAGAGGCCTTTTTATATTAATCATATTTTATTTTTTAATCCAAAGTAAATTGTAAATTACTTAACTTATATTGTACTTTTTAAAATTATCAAGACTTAGAGGCCTTTTTATATTAATCATATTTTATTTTTTAAATTCAAAGTAAATTGTAATTTATTTAATTAATATTTTACTTTTTAACATTGTCAAGCACCTTTGAACGTACGAAAGGGCGCTATACAAATGATTATTATTATTATTATTATTATTATCATTATTAAAGCAACGGAAAATAAGAGTTGAACTATGGGACAGTGTGGGCAAGGAAGTAGTGGAACATTTACCGGACGACATCGATGAGGACAAAGTTTACAAAATAAAGGACCAATTAGATAGAGAGAAACTAGTTGCTGCATTGGAGGATGGGAGGAAGTGGAAGAAAAATTGCCCCACCACTTGGAGTCTACATGCTCGTGTAAGGTACGCAGACTGTAAAGGATCATTCAAGTGCACTAGAAACGATTGCCCTTTTAAAGTGCAATATGGAGTGATCAACACCACACAGACTGAGAAAAAGAAGACTAGCGGAGAATTTCATTGTAAGGGTTGTCGCTTGATGGCTGAGTTTGTTCCCTGCTCTGCTTGTAGATATATAAGTCATGGAAAGAAATCAGCCAAAGTCTACCACTGTGGACAGCACACCTGTCCTGTGATAAAGGCACAAGTCGAAAACACAGATCAAGCGCATCAGATTCTAAAGGACAATCCAAACATCAAACCAGCAAAATTACAGTCTGCATGTATACTATCTACAATCTGCCAGCAGTGCGGTTGGCTCGACATAGAGAAGCAAGCCGAAGCAACAGGCAGCTGGGTTGAATTAAACATTACAATGAAGTACTTCAAAAATCATGCCTATCCAAACCCTGGAATTTCAACTATTTATGTCCACAATCAAACTTTTTTGCTTTCAGAAAAAATTAAAATGCAAACCTGCTTAAATTCTGGTCTTGCTGAGTCAAGGAAACAGCAAGGTTAGGGGCATTGTGGGATCCATGCCATTTATAGCACCCGAGGTAACAATGTTTATGATTTGTATGAAGATTATGTCAGTGGTTTCTCTACAAGATTTGCTTCATCAATAACACACGCCAAATAAGCCTGTGATAAAAATCATCTTTGAATATCTGAAGAAAGATATAAAAAGTCAAGCAATGGCTACAAATATCAATTTTTTTTCAGATGCGTGGAAACCACTTGAAAAGTTTACTGTTAATTTTTCAAGTTGTAATCCACTTCCAGCGAAGCATTCAAAGATACTTTTCAGATGGGAAATATTCATTAAACATTTTTGTGGACAAGGAATTTGAGAAGTCACGTCAAGTCCTTGCCGCCAAGCAGAAAAAGTTAGTACAGAAAGCTGGCATTTAAAGGTCACGATCGTTACTAACCACATTGAATATTATTATTCTGTTTGGCTAGAGTGTAACAAAGATTTCAGCTTAAAAAGAGACATAAAGACAATGGTCCAACATTTCACAGTTTGAAGGCAAACAGAAGTGAATTGTTGAAAGAGAACACAAGGCTAGTGGGCTTGATTGTTTATACTAAATGTTGCAGTTGACAAACTAGTTTTTAAAGTCCAATGTGTACATTGTCACTTGCTAATGTAAAGCAAGTCTCAAGGACTTAATTTTGCACCTGCCAATTTCCAAGACACATTTTGTACATGCAGATTGATTTCAAGAGGCAATATTATATAATTCTGTCCTTTCCTTGTATCACGACTTTCATGACTTGATAACAACATCGTATTGTTTTGATCTCGGATCAAAAATGTTAAATATTATCACGATCATTGCATCAGACCTTCGGAGTCTCAGGTTTCATTACCTCGTGCTCTGTCCTGTTCCCTCAATCTAATTGTAATTTCGTTTCAATCAAGTCCTCCAACAAACTCACCAGGAAAACGTGCAACACTCGCAGACACCTCGCCAAAAAACCCACCAAGACCAAACACAAGAAATATGATCCACTTGCACTTCTGCCGTTTATGTGCATCTCAAGTTGCTCAAGCAGAGGCACGAGCTGGAGATCCGCAAACACAAACTCCAGCTTGAATTGGCTAAATTATCCTCACATGCCATACAAATCATCAAGCAAGCCAACACAGCGGACAAAACGTCAAAGTCCATGGGCAATCTCAAAGCTCCCCAGAAGACCCACTTTCCCCAGCTATGGCCACACATCTTTGCTCCAGGTGAGCCACAGTTATTCTCAGAATTATTGCTACCAACTATTTCGCAGGCTATATGGCAATTCTCCAGCAGCAGAAAGACAAAGATTTTCCCTATGATGCCCAACTCAACCATTTCCATGACTTTATGGTTTTCACCTGCAGTTACAAGTAGGTCAGCTGTCTGCTCGTTTCACTATAAGGCACTCTGGTCCATTGAGTTGGGCTGCGTGAAATGGGGAGACTCTTTCCAGTCGCTGAAAGCCAACCTCAAAACATCATCGCTTAAGCCAACATCATCACTTATGCAAACCTCAAAACATTATAGTCTTTTGAAAATTTCTTACAGATATGAATTTCACACAAAGCCCAACAATCTTACACCGTGTGCCTACCAACTTCCCAATACCTCTTCAAACATTTGTGGTATCTATCCAGACAACTTCAAGCTAGATAAACATGAGCGATCCCTGCTAAGTAAAGGACTCTTGTATAAACCAAAAAGATCTTAATGTGACGAGTACCCAGCCAAAGTAAATTGCAACTACTTTTGTAATTTGGTAACACTGAGACCTGTGATGATGATGAGTAAGGTAATTTTTGTTCAAGATCTGAAATTAAAGTACTAAAGGAATGGAAGAGAAACAAAGAAGAGAGGAAGAATAAGCATAAGGAAGAATAAGCATGGTTAACTGATCAACTCCTTCACACCAAAAACAGGAGCTGAAAGCAATGAAGCTTCATTTTCATGCTCAGTGATATAAGTAATCACAAAGCTCTCAACCTCACTGGTTGATAGTCCTTGATGAAACAGATTGCACACAAGAAACGCTGGAAAAGTAATTCATTTCCATTGTTCCAATTTCAAACCTCAGGGATCTGAAAGACAGATGGTATGTAGTCTTACAGAAGAGCGGAATTGTTCTACCTTCAACAGAAATGCCTTCATTGAATCTCAAACTATTGTTCAAATTGGTTCAACAGCTGCGATGCATACTGCTTGGTAAGGATAAAGTTAATTTAACTGACAAAAAATAACTACTTTTTGATATTAAGTCAAACATTAATTTTTACAAACATTTTTCTTGAGACAAAATGTTATATTGTTAGTTTTTACCTGTTTATGTATTTCAAAATCACTGTTAATAGAACTGCACCAATTATCTCATTTTGGGTTTCATGCCAATTGCTTGAATCAATAGATTGTGAATAGTCCTTTTTACAGTTCACGGCACCATCTTGGAACAGTAACCACGCAAACATCATAGCGAGGCTGGCATTGACCCCGCGGTAGGTTCAAAAAGATGTTTTGGTAGCAATTCAAGTGTGAATCGTCTTTCTCATGCGACTTTTCCCTTCAAAATGGTCATCAAGTATAGAGACAAAGAAATATCTTCACTGGAAAACATCCAAAAGCTTAGGGTGAAAGATCTCAGAGAAATCCTGAAGTCTAATTCAGAACTCAGTTTTTCTTCGAGGGAAACATAAAAAAGCTGGAAAGCAAAGTTTTTGGGAACAAAACTTATGTGAAAGCGAATGTCCTTCCTTCTATGAAGAAAACGCCATACTGAGTTATTGTTGAGTTGTCACCTACGTGTGATGTATTGCGCGTGGCCTGCACTTGCCCCGCTGGTCTTGGACTGCATGGCAAAGGAAAGTGCAACCACATTGGAGGAGTGCTCTTTGCCATTGAGGATTTTACAAGAAGAGAGTTGCAGAAAAATCCTGAACCATTAACCTGCACGTCACGACTCTCTGTCTGGGTTGTACCTCACAATCAAAGTGTTACAGCAAAGCCGCTGAATGAAGTTCTTATAAGGAAGATAAGATTCGGCAAGAAGAATATTCGATCGCAACCAAAGATCATCAAGTTTGACCTGACGGCTCCACAGCAGCATACTCGTGACGAGGAAGGTTTTAAGAAGCTTTGTGACAACCTTCAAAACTGTTTACCATCAAGTTCTTTTTTCATGTTCCATGACATCGAGTCGAAATGCGCAGGTGCTGATCAATCAGATTTTAATGAAGAGGAGGGGGGTCAAGAGGTCCAAGAGGGCACACCCTTCACTGACAACTACGATATTGCTACCAATCGATTTCGAGAGATTGTAGATGAGTATGTATCTAACATGACAGTTACTGACGAAGAGATCAGAGAGACTGAAACACTTACAAGGGGTCAGAACAAAAACAAATTTTGGTTTGAGAAGAGAAAGTCAGTGTTGACAGCTTCAAATTTTGGAAAAGCTGCCAAAACCAAAGTGGAGCCAAGTAACAAACTTAAAGCTATGCTTTATTCAAATTTCACCACAGAAGCTGTCCAATATGGCATTGAAAGCGAGGAGAAAGCTGTTAACCTTTACATCAAGGAAATGGAGAAAGACAAAATAAATGTAAAGGTGGAAGAAGTTGGTATTTTGCTATCCAAGGAGAAGCCCTTTCTGGGAGCAAGCTTGGACAGAATAGTGACCAAACTCACCACAAAGGAGAAGTGGGGGATGGAAATTAAGTCCTCATTCAGTAAAGCAGGCATGACAGTTGAAGATGCTTGCAAAAGTAAAACCTTTTTTTAGAAAAACGAAATGATGGAACAATTAGAAATGAAAGGAACCATGACTATTATACTCAAGTCCAAGGACAACTGTTTTCTGCTTCCAGCTTAGACCTGAAAGGCATTTAGCTAAGACTGCTAAATGATTTATAAGACACGGGAGTAACAAATTTTTACCGTATATGACTGGTGTCCAGACTTTTCTCTTAACAGTACTGCATGGTTACAAAGCAATTGCTTGGTGTCGTCCATGATCCTCTGTAGTGGTTGTGCTCATAATCTTTCCATTCAAATTTCATAGTTTTCCACAATAGAGTTTAGTACTAAAGACAACATCTTGTCAAAAGAGCATCTCTATTTGAAGAAATTAGAAATTTGAGTGAAGAAAAGCTTAAAAAGGTATTTTGTACTATTTTTGTTTCAGAAAGCACTTTGGTCTCCTTGTGGTACTATTCTTTCTGTGATGAGCATTAATGTGGTGTGAACAATACTCTGGAATCCCTCTTGAAGAGAGTCAACATCTTTGTCACTTCCTTTGTGAAAGAGTATTAAAAAGTGGTGAAGCAACCACAAAACAGAGAACTATGTGACAACACACTTACTTATTGTTTAAAGACGATGAGTTTAAATACCGTCACCCAGCAAACCCGCAATGGGTTTGTGCTTTAGTTGTTGACAATATGCTACATGGATATTTTGCCATGATGTAGACTTGAATTTCTAGCCAGTCAAATGCAGTAGTTTTGTGTTCTCTTTATTTTATGCTTTATGCTATTAAGGTTAATAAATATATATCAGTTTGTTTCATTTGTTTGGTTCCTTGATTGCTTCTTTGTTTATATAAAGGTTTCTAGTATGGCACATTTGTATTACAATTAGCAGAGTATTTAAATAAATAACTTATTTATTAGTAGAGCTTAGTAGAGCAAAGGTGATGTGATGTGAGATGTGGAGGATTACATCAACAGACATCGAGCAGCTAGACGTTTTCCACCGAAAATGTCTAAGAAGAATCCTCGGAATATTCTGGCCACACACCATCTCTAACTGTGATCTCTATGAAAGAACTAAGCAGAGACCCATCTCAGAAACCGTGAAAGTCAGGCGATGGAGATGGATAGGTCATATCTTGAGGAGGGAAAAAGACAACAATTGCCGAGTTGCTCTCACCTGGACCCCTGAAGGTAAGAGAAAGCGAGGAAGACCCAAGATTTCATGGAGAAGAACTGTGGAAGGTAAGCGTAAAGACCTGGGCTGGACTAGCTGGAATGAGGTGGAACAGCGAGCAAAAGACCGTGAAGGATGGAGGACGTTTCTGGGAAGCCTTATGCTCCAGTCAGAGGAGCAAAGAGGATGAGTGAGTTATTTTGCTGCATTAAAGCAGTAAGCTTGTTACTAAAATGAAAACCCATGAATCTGGAAATGAAGCTGAAAAAAGAGTGAGCTGGAATTGAACATTGACAATGACAGTTATTTTGCTGTATTAACATAAATGTTTATTCCTTTATTAATCTGTTTTTTGAACAAATAGAAGCAGCAAATTACTACTGACATGTATTTTAAGAGTGAACTACTTTAACCATTTTTAACATTTCATTTAACACTATCTTTTTAAATTTTCAGTTCAGAGTAAATGTTCCCTGTGTCAGCACCCAGACTCAGAATAAAAACCTTCACAAGTCACCATTAAACTCCAAGCAGGAAATTCAGGTAAAGAGAGTTGATAAGTGATGCTCCGATTTGAATGGATGGAATATAGTTGCCAAATGTTATTAATTTAAACTGAATGATAAGTGTGGCTAAAGGGAGTGTGGTGTATACAGAGCCGTTAACCTGATGGGTATAGTGGTAGGGAAGAGGGCTTTTAGGTTTGAGTGGCTTATAGTGTTACATAACAAGAAAGGGTTATCCCAAAGAACAGAAGGTAGATATGAATCGGGGTGGACAATGTCTTTGTGTAAAAAAGAAATACGCAATTTGCTTTGTTGTTTACTGCGTGCTAAACATCTTTTCCTGTTGCAATTTTTTAAGATGGAAGCAATAAAGGAACTGAGCAAGTGCAATCCCAAAGGGCATTACTACATAAAGGGAGATGGAACAGATGTTAAGGCGACATTGCAGGAGTCCATGCGCAAGGTGTGGAATGGAGATGTTGATCTTTTGGATGGAAAGTTGCAAAATCTTATGACAGAGTATGACACATGGATATCCACAAGTCAAACCATAACTACATGTTATGACATCAGATGGATGACTTTGTAGCAGCCTTAGCAACAACGGCTGCCCTGGATGAAGTCAATGTTTCTGGGTGGTGGTCAGCGTGAAGCAGTGCAGACTTTTTGAGTGAAATTTAACAACCTAAGTACGTCTACTGAGATTGTGAAAGGCCTGAACTGGGATATTGTTGAGTTCAAGACACTGCTGGAACAGGCATTTGTCTTCAAGCAGAGGATCAATGATATCATTGCAAATTTTAATCCAGTGGTGCAACAAGTACCAATATAACCTAATTGGAGGCTGTGGGTAAAAGAATCGCCTGGGTACCTACAGCACCTTCGGAATCTTTTTAAGAAGAAAAGAAATTTGTGCTACACATATACTGGTATTAATGGTGGCAGACGAGCAGCGAATCACTAAGCCTTAAGCCATTCCCATTCAGTACGTTCCCTACAAAGGGACTTAACAAAGGGAATCCAAGAACAAATGACCAATGCTCATCTCAAGGTTGTTGGTAGGTCTAATTTTTCTTGATTGTGTTATTTAGATTCTTAGGTACTTGCAAAAAAGGATCAACTGTTTTATACACAAGGATGGCAATGTTTTGTAGCTTTTGTAGCCGTTGTTGGTACAGACTTGGTAGACCTGTGTGGGTCTTCGATTGGGATTTTGAGGCTGCCCTGAGTGCACATTAAAAATGCAGTGCTGCCTTGAGTGCCCAAATATGTGCATACTCACATCCCACACAACTTCCAAATGCATACAGTGCTTGCTGGCTTGTGCAACCTGTGTGATGATTTCAGCCATTCAAACTTAGATGCCCTTTGTTCCTTAAACAAAAAGTTGCGAGCTTGAAGGGAACACAGGTAACGTGGATCAACCTTTTGGTAGGCATTCTTCCTACAAAGAATTGTGTCTGAGTTGTGCCATTGGGAAAACATCACACCTTCTATGATGTCTGCGACAAATTGTCACCAGTAAGAGTGGCAGATGCTGTTGGTACTCATTGGGAGTACATTGGTCACCTACCTCAAACAAAAAAAACGGCCAATTATTACCAGTTTGTCCAAAAGAATCTCAAACCAGTGAGTGTGTTGTGGTTGTGGACTACAAGATGAAGCTGGAGCTGGGCATGATGATGTGGGATATTCAAAGGGAATGGAATTTTCCTCCCCATTTATTTATTTGTTTGTTTATTTATTTATTTACTAGTATTTATTAACTACTAGTCTTGTTTATGTTGTTTATTGGGTACAGAACACAGTAAAAGTATAATTCCCAAGGCACTCTACAACAGAAACCCTATTGAAAAGGTTCAAAAGGAAACAGTTCAGAAAACAATGAATTTCGTGGTGAAGATATTTTTGCCTATAAGGAGAACACTCAAGATTTAATTGAGAAACTTCTTTTGCTTGAGTGCCTGGACTATCAGCTGTCAACAAGCGGTAAGCTTGAACATTGACAAGAACACTTATTTTGCTGCATTAAAGCATTAGCTTGTTACTAAAATGACAACCCATGAATCTGGAGAAGCTGAAGCTGAAAAGGAGCTGAAATTAAACATTGACAATGACAGCTATTTTGCTGTATGTCTATTCCTTTATTAACCCGTTTTTTGAAAAAAATAGAAGCAGCAAATTACTACTGACATGCATTTTGAGAGTGAACTACTTTAACCATTTTTAACATTTCATTTAAATTGTTCATGTTTCATTCACAAATAACAAACAAGTTACATGAATTGTCAAGATACAGTTTGATATTTCTTATTGATAGATTTCTTGGCAAGACACATGTATTAATGCATACAAACAGGACCGTAACGAGCAAGAGGCAAGCGAGGCACTTGCCTCGTCTAGACTTTAACCCGAAATTAAAAAACAAAATATGTTTTGTTGGGTAAATAATCCCAAGTTGAACAAGATTTATTTTCTCAAGATCAGAACTTTTAGATTTCAAATTTTTTTGAAGGGCATGCCCAAAGAGCCCCCGAGCAACATCTTGCCTCGTCTATGGCAAAGGGCTGGTTACGGCCCTGACAAAGGAGAACACTCAAGATTTAATAGAAAGACTTCTTTTGTTTGAGTGGGTGTGTCGTGTTCATAGATAAACACTGCACTTTTATAAAGAGTTTGAACACTTCTGTTACATTACATCCATTGTTGATTTAGTGTTTGATTTATGTCTCTCGGCTGCCTGCTCTAGGTGTTTCATCATTGTAGATATTATATTTCTTAAGCATGTTTCAGTGGATCAGAGTCACATGTTTGAGGAGTGGCACATAGTTTAACTCTGAGTATTTGGAGCTATTTTCTTTGGAGTTTCTCACACTCGCTGATATATCAGATTAAGTCTTTTTTCTATATTTTCTTTCCTTATAGTTTCATTTATTTTCATTTAGCTTGTCATTTCGTATGCCTTTTGTAACACAACAATCGTCTATTGATTTCTAGTTTTTACCGTAAGTGATAAACAAGTGGCTCACCCTATTCTCCAATAAATCTTGTTGAATTGCTGCCTGCTGTGCTCCACTTTGGTTAAGCTGGCAAACTCTGGTGTACAAACACTCACGTCCACAACATCGGGAACGCAACAGTGTGGACTATCAGCTGTCAATAAGTGGTAAACTTGTTACTAAAATGAAAACCCATGAATCTGGAAAAAAAAAGAGTGAGCTGGAATTGAATGCTATTTTATTCCATTAAAAGCCCTTTGAAAATACAATAGACCCTTCCACGGTTTCTGACGCCATCTTGGTTGGGGGGGGCAAACACAGCAAAATTTACAGTAAATGTATGGGGAAAATCAGGAGTTTGGCGCTGGATGATTCGAGGACCGTTGATGTGAACAATTTATCAACGTCAAACTACCAATTTTTCCAATAAATTTACTGTAAATTTGCCGTGTTTGCTCCCCAACCAAGATGGTGTCAGAAACCGTGGAAGGGTCTATCAGCAAATTACTGTCTTACTATGTGTATTTTGAGCTGCTTTAAAGCTTTAATCATTTGTTCGTGTTTCATTCACAAATTAGAAATTAGTCATATAAACTGTAAACATACAGTTTATTTATTTTATTTATTAAATATGCAACTAAAATGCTTTTTACCATCTCTCATCCACTGTCGTTCTCAAAGTGCATTGCACACTTTTGGGGGCCCACACTATTGATGTTACGCATGAAAGATTTTTGTCATTCGACGGATGATCTTTTGTTATGGATTCTGGGACAAAAACGAAAAAGTAACAATCTGTCACAAACTACGTCGTTAAATAGACTGCTTTTGGTTTGCTGTTGCAGCAAAATCTAATAATGTTCAAAAATAAGCGCAAATCATGAAACTGCAAGCGGCCAGCTGGCTGAGATATTCGTAGTCACATGCGTACATTCTCTAATTCCGAGCCAGCAGACTTACTTAAAGAAACAAAGCGTAAGCAGTCTTTACAACATGTTGAACAACTGGAAATACGTGAGAAGATACAGACATTACCACTAACCTGAATGCCGAAACACTGCAAACTTGAGTCGTCTGCAAAAACAGCTGACATCTCGCACCTCGCACATGCTCTCGGCTAGTACTTCGTTTAGAACAAACAAATATTCCCTCTGTTTCATCAACATATCCTCCCGGTGAGAATGATCAATAGGATCAATTGACCACACGTCCGAAAATGATTGTTATGAACATTCTCCGGGTCATTCCTGTACATCAAACCCAGGTCCCTGTCGTCACACCTGCCGAAAGGAAAAAAAAATGGCGGATATTTCTGCAAGCGATGCTTCCAGCTCTTCAAGTTTAGGTGGCGCAGGATCAAGTGTGCATGTGGAAACTCCGAAAGGTACGTATTAGTTTTTGATATTAGTTTTCAAATGAACACACACAATTAAGTCACTCGCTTTTATCAAATAATCGAATATAAACCCCATGCATAAATGCATACATAAATCGCCCTTTCGCGCCACTTTGAAACTAAGCTAATTAAAATTTATGTATGCATGGCAGTCAATGCTTTTCCAATGTTCCCTTCTCAGGAAAGCAGTCTGTATCCAGAAAGACGTTTAGGGTAAGTGGCTATTTCACTGCACTTTGTATTGAATGTTTTTATGTACCTTCAAAGGGCGAAAACGATATACATCAACATTATTTTTTTAACAGCGACACAAGCGATGCAATCACGTTGCAAAAATTTGACAGCGACACAAAAAAACTTTATAAGCCGACAGTGACATTAAACATTTGTACACTTAATTATAATATTTAAAAATTGGCTCGCGAATATTTGATAAATGTAGCATAAAGTAACTCAGAATACATTCATTGAGGTGGGGGTCAGTTTTTAAAAATTTACCTGGGGAGCTGTATTGATCCCCTAGACCCTCATATTAAAAACATTATTTATCTTCGCCCCTTGAAATGTTTGAGGTCTGCTTACAACTTTGTGATAAACCAGTTCCTTGTAGAAAAAAAGCAACAACTATACACAGTACAAAATAACAACAGCAACAGCTTTAAGTTATTTCGCATATGTCTTCAGAATCAAGGGACATCGCAACATGCCGGCTACCCCCAGGTTATGGCCAGACATTTTACCACCATATCGTAGGCATATAACAATACATCAACCTATCGATGCATAGTGCAAGTGTTGGGATAGCAACACAACAACTGCAAGTGTAATATTAAATGATTATCGCGATAGTAACATTCATTATTGATAGTTGCCAAAGTTTTAAATTGACCTGCTGCAGCCTTTTTCTTGAATGAAGAAATGCCTAGCTCTTGTTCAACTTCTCCAACTTGTATGTTTTATATATTTGCCTCCAAGGTCTTCTCCCTTTTAAAATGGCAGTCAAAGATTTTGTTAATTCCCCTCTTGGAGAGTTTCATAAAGGGGCATAACACTTTCACAATACTGTTGCAATGTTGTCACTACTATCACAATACTATTGCAACAGTATTTCAACTACTTTTGTACATCCTTATAGTCTATTAAATTGTAAGTTTTATTAAGCATATATAACTGCTGCGATTAAATTAGCCACAGTGATAAATGTTTTGTCTGGAGTATTTCATTTATTTTATTCTATTCTATGGCTGATAAATTGTGTGATTTTTCTTTTAACATATCAAAGATTCAATGTTCAAATTTTCTCCCCATTCTCTGTGGCATATCCAATTGAACTGTTCTTTAAATAAAACCAATCAATCTCTAATCCAGCTTTTATATGGGTAAGGTAGTCAAATTTATAATAAAATTTGCCAGCCACAATAACCTTGATAACTTAATAACAGTACATACATATTTCCCAAGAAGCGAAGAAGCGAAGTGTTAAGAATGTCAACTTTCCAAGTGGTAACTAGTATTGAAGGTTCAAAAGACGAAATTTAGCAAATGAAACAAAATCAGACAAGAAACCGACTAGATGTAACAAACAAAACAAGACCAGAGAAGAATTACTAAATGCCAGCTTGTAACAAAAAAAAAATCATGAGTGGGCACTATCCATCCAGGCATTATGGGCTGAAAGTGCCCTCTGCACGCAGGCACTATCGCGCCAGTTGAGCAATTTAAGGCAATCAAGATCTGAGAAAATTTAGTGGTGAACTATAATCTGTGATAGAACATGAGTAGAGACTCTCAACAAATTTCTAGCTCTGATGAAGGTCAACAGGAGTCACCGAAAATTTAGTAACGAAAAACAGCTTAAAATTCTTATTTTTATAAATTCTCAACAAAATGGTGGTATGTATCGTATGCTTCCTCATTTACAAGTAACTTACAAATTGATTCAAAAGACTGTCTCGGAAGGAGATTTGAGTAGTGTTGTTGCTTGATCAATTTTGAACAACCAGTAAATTTATACTATTAAAACAATTAGATTGTTTTCTATCAATTCTATCGCTTCTTTTTTTGACGAGGGATTCGCTCATAATCTAATTGCTAATTAGTTACAACTAGAAAGCATTTCACAGAACAAGTCAGATTTGTGTACTTTAAATTAACAACTGGTTCATGCTTTAGCATGCCTCATTGAGTTTCAGAGATCATGAAAGAATTAAGCTTAAGAATAAGTCAGAGTAGAAGTGTAAGTTGCTTAAACAAACGCCTTGTGTTGCTCTGGCTTCTTGAGTGCTTTCTAAACTTCCCAAATGCACCATAGCTCAATGGTGCACAGCTGAAAACATGAACCAATTTTTTTTTTCGGTTAAAATTAGCTTCCAAACCCACGCTAAAACTTGGTTTGAACCCTCCCATAACCCCCCCCCCCCCCTCTTGGAATTTTCAGTTAAGTTTCATATTTTCCTTGAAAACTTTGGCTAATGCGACCCCCCTTCCCCTCGGAATCATGTTTCAATAACCATCCATTGCGTGGGTATGGATATGTTTTACAACTGAACATTTGATTAACAAATAATATCAATGCCAAAGCTATAGAATTTTTAAATGCTAATAAGATTATACTAGAATAAACTAGAATATTATGATCTTCAAAGCTTTGCTCGCCATTTTATTATAATCTTGTTTGTTCTTTAATTCTTTTTAGAAATGCTCGTCTTGTTCTGCTGAATGCCCTGTTGCTTTAAAAAAATGTAGAACCTCAACCTGCAATTTTCAGTTTGAAAAAAAAAAAGAAGGACTGGAACAAAGTATTAAAGAGAGGGAAAACCAGCTCCACCCATGAAACCGACAAGCTACATTACAGAGTATGTACATATATTAGCCTAACTAGTTGTAGTTAGGCTACAATAATAAAACATATTATAATTATTAAGCTTTTCAAATATTCCTGTTGATGTTGCACTGGACATTTACATGTAACTTTATTATTATGTTTATCAAGAGGTTTGAATTGTTTATAAATTTTTTACATAATTATGGACTCATTAGCTAATAGTGCATATCAATTATACTGTTGGATTTCAGGCTGATGTCCTTCGCCTTCACCATGACTATAATGTCATTGTTCTCATGCATCGGAAGCATGGTGGAGGCCATAACATCCACAAGTATGGCACCCCTGGGGTGGCATACGATTTTGTTGGAGATAACTCTACGAAGGAAGCACCCTGCAGGGAGGGACAACTGTTTATAAATTTATATGCTTCTTTTTGTGAAGGTATTTACTTTATATATTTACATAGAACATGTAACTAGAAAAAACTAATCATTTTCGTACATTTACATTATAGTTGACACTGCGCACTAGAACCAATTTATTAAGAGCCGCCTTTTAAATTTAAGTAATATAGGCTCCTTATGCATAAGAACCAGTATGTGTGATTTTGTTCTTAATTCTTGACTCTTCGAGATTAATTGGGTTTTAAGAGGGGTTTGCTCTACGGACCGACTAAGGTATGCAAGATAGCAAAGACCGATTTTCCCAAACTTTGCCAGAATAAAGGCCTCGGTAAACTAGTTCTAAAAATATAAGTTTCGGGTCGTTAAGAATTTTTTTGATTTTTTAGTAGAATTTTTAATATTTTGCCGGTGGCGGCACGCTAAATCAACGCCGAAATAGCGACTTTTGTGGAAGCTGTTATTCATATATTAAAAGCGTCCTAGAAAAAAATTACCAAGGAACTTAAAACCTTTCATTTCCTCTGCCTATAAGTGGTGTTCAAATTATGTGGAACAAAACCTGGAATTTTTAACGGAATTTTTAAGTTTATATATTTTGACAGTCGTAGCAACAGCCGAATTTTGCCTAAATTCACGGGTCAAAAAATCACTCTGGTACACGACTTTTCCCTTCAAGACTATACGCCGTAGAAAGAGAAATTTCCCATCTACAGTTTCCACGAAAAAAAAATTGGGATAAACGAAACGACGAATTTTGAGAGCGTTTTGAAAATAGGTCACTCGAGTCACATGAGTGACCTTTTGACCTGCCGTGTCAATAACAACAACTAACGGAAGGTCTTCGAATGTTACGTTTCTTCGTTAAAAGACGTGTAATTTTCACTTTATTGCATACTTTTAAATAAAAGGAAACCATGTTTTTTGTGGTGGAATTGCGTATTTGCTATGTTGTCGAATTTGTTCGAAACTTTCGCGAGAGTTTTGAAATGCGAGCTTATCTTCTGCTTTGAGCGGTTCCGGTACGTTGATTACCAAATTATACATTCGAATCTGCTTTCAACGTAATGTAACGAGAATGTGGCATCTACAACGAAGTAAATGCCAAATCACTGAGCAATAAAGAAACATTTCTTACCTTTATGACTTTTCCTAGTCCAGAAACCACATTATTTGTACCAAAATACGGAGCGAAATGCCTCTTCATGTCTTCTTGTCGCACGCGATCATGTTTCAATGTAACGTCCATGTTAACGATTAACTTGGCAAAACCGCATAATTCAACAGGAAGTACAGTTCACTGAGGCTTCCTTGGTAGTGCAGCAGCGCATTTCCCCGATCTTACTTTGACATCTCAAATACTCGACGCTGTCAGCTGAGTTCTTAGATGTGATGGGAATGTACAAAGCTAGACTGGATAACTCCAAGTGGCGCGGCCACGAAGCAATTTTTAAACTACCGATTAAACTTGCTGTCACTCCAGTGCAGTTCATTTTGACAGAAACGACTGTGCCGGCTTTTGCTTATGGCCACGTGTGAATATGGACAGATTGCAGGGGGAGAATGTGGTCCTAGTGTGGACCACATTCTCCTAGTGTTTAACTCTTAACTGCAATTTTTATCTTTCACCTACTTTTATGATAATTTTATATTCTATTGTATTTATTGATTTATTTATTTATTAATGTATGTAGTACGATTCTTCAGTTTTCTTCTCTAGATTTAAGTGTAAATTTTTAACTTTAAATAGCTTAGATATATAATAATGTAAATAGTGTCCACAATTAGTTTTTTTTAAGCTAAATACTTCAGACACTTTAATAAAGTATTTCATTCATTCATTCACAATCCGTCAAATTCGAATAGTGTCGTCATTGCTAAATGTACCAAAGATATACAAGGGCATCTACGTGCGTACGACGTTCGAGACGCTTCTTTAGACTCGGAGCCAAAGCTATTACTAGTACGAGCAGGTATGTTGTAGTTGTACGGAAATGTTAGTAACAAATAATTACCCGCTTAGTTTTATTCTCAAGCACTCAAGTCCGGCAAGACATGTATGATTCTCGTGAATCTGACTGAAGGCACATTAATAATTAATAATTACCAATTAGCATAAAATTTTTACTGATCTTTACTTTTATGTAAGATAAAGTAAGGTCTGCATAAAAAATAGTGGACCATAAATTACACCCGGAGCTTATCTTGGTTCCCGTGGCATGGGTAGCCTAGGATGGTAGTCCAACAGAGGGTTATCCCCACCATTAACTCGCCGGTACCCAAGGTAGAGAGAGGTACTGTGAGAGTAAAGTGTCCTGCTCAAGAACACAACAGTGACCCCGGTAAGGGCTCGAACTTGTAGCGCTCGGTTCGGAGCTACTAACCGTTGGGTCACCGCACCTGGCAGGTGCATAGCGACTTTTAAACGTGGAATTGAAGCGTGACGCATGCGTGACAAATGCGTGACGAAAGTGGACTTTGTTTCTAGTAATATTGCGAAAAAAAGTATATTATAAGTGCCAAAAAGTTCATTATAAACCAAACGTTTTGGGCTTAGCCCTTCATCAGTGGTGAAATGGTCGTAAATAAAACGACCGTTAAAAATACGCCACGAGAGTATGTATTTAAAGTCATGTCTCTAGCACGCACGCGCGCGCGCGAGAACCTCAATAGAAACGGAAATCTAAGTTGAGGCCGCGCGGATGGCAGGTGCCAAGATGGAAAATTAAGCGCATCTCCTGCCGCTTTCTTTGCTTGTTACCGCCGCAGAAGTTGACGCCGCGGACCTGTGCGTCCGCTGAGCTGTGTCCGTTTTAGCTGAAATGCTCTGCGACGGGGAGGCCAGGCGCACTCTTGGTAATGCTTCTTAGATGTTCCCCAAAACGTTCCCTTAGAGTGCGCCCAGTTTCGCCGATGTAAATGGCAGGGCAACGGCGACAGGAGATGCAGTAAATGAGTCCTGAGGACTAACACGTGAACAAATCCCGAATGTTAATAGAATCCTTTGGGCCCCGAATGTTGGTGTTACTCGAAATGTGGTCACACGTACGACAGCGGGAGTTTCCACAAGGATAAGACCCTGAGCGTGCGGTAGCTTGCTTGGAGGCTGTGTGTACCAGCGTTGAACGCAAGTTCCTATCTCGGCGAAACGCGACCATCGGCGGCTGTGGGAAAATGTGAGTAGTCGCGGGGTCTTCAGTGACTACTTTAAAGTTGTCTAGCAGGATTTGCTTGATTTTGTTGTTAAGAGGGTGGTATGTGAGAACCAAAGGAATCCTGTTCACCTTTTCCTCTGTTGAGATGTTCCTTCGGAGGGCGTCGGTCTGGGATAGATCTTTTATCTTCTCCAGGTCGTGTTGGAGGGTTTGTGGATTGTAGCCACGCCTTTCAAAGAAAGAAGCCATCTCATGGGCTTGGTTGAGAAAGTCGGCGTTGTCGGAACAGAGGCGTCGTAGGCGTAAAAACTGGCTGTGCGGGAGGCTTTCTTTGCAGTGGCGGGGATGTTATGAGTCGTGATGAAGATAGCTGTGGGTATCAGTGGCTTTGTATTGAATGGAGGTTGAGAGACGGTCACCAGGCGAGAAATGCGCAATTTGATACCCAGGAAAGGTAACTCGGTTTCGGAGATGGTATGTGTGAATTGCAGAGCGGGATGAAAGTTAGCTACAAATGCAATGTATTCCTCAAGTTCCACACGGTCACAACACGCGACTCCTACCACATCGTCGATGTATCGCTTATGGAGCTGAGGAACAAAATCGGTGTACCGTTGGCTGATTTGGTCTTCCACATAGCCTACAAATAAACATGCGTAGTTGGGGTCCATTTTGCTGCCCATGGCGACTCCTCCCACTGTGATAGTAAAAGGCATCGTTAAACGAGAACGCGTTAAGGGTGAGCACCAGCTCAGCTCAGCTAAGCGAGTGAGTGTTACCGTGGGTGGATCGAGCACGGGGCGTTTGTACACACAGCCTCCAAGCAAGCTACCGCACGCTCAGGGCCTTATCCTTGTGGAAACTCCCGCTGTCGTACGTGTGACCACATCTCGAGTAACACCAACATTCGGGGCCCAAAGGATTCTATTAACATTCGGGATTTGTTCACGTGTTCGTCCTCAGGACTCATTTACTGCATCTAATGTCGCCGCTGCCCTGCCATTTACATCGGCGAAACCGGGCGCACTCTAAGGGAATGTTTTGGGGAACATCTAAGAAGCATTACCAAGAGTGCGCCTGGCCTCCCCGTCGCAGAGCATTTCAGCTCAAACGGACACAGCTCAGCGGACGCACAGGTCCGCGGCGTCAAGCTCTGCGGCGGTAACAAGCAAAGAAAGCGGCAGGAGATGCGCTTAATTTTCCAACTTGGCACCTGCCATCCGGGCGGCCTCAACTTAGATTTCCGTTTCTATTGAGGTTCTCGCGCGCGCGCGCGTGCTAGAGACATGACTTTAAATACATACTCTCGTGGCGTATTTTTAACGGTCGTTTTATTTACGACCAATTCACCACTGATGAAGGGCTAAGCCCGAAACGTTTGGTTTATAATGAACTTTTTGGCACTTACAATATACTTTTTTTCGCAATATTGACAGTTAGAAGTGCCACGCAGCGAACAACGATTTATTCTTTAAAACTAGTATGTTTCTAGTACCCAGTTTCCTTTTGGGTTTGCTCACAAAAGAAGAGAAATAGCTTACTTAGACTGTAGTGAAAGGATACAACATATGAATGCAGTGATGTGTGATCAATTGTAAAAAATAACTTTTAACATTTATCATGAGAATAAATATCAATCCTAGGCCTTTATCGAAACATATCAACGAAAGAAAAAAGAGCCAATAAAAGATTTCATAAAAAAGTGTTATATACACTTAAAGCTAAGGGTATAAAATTATGCGGGATTTAGTTTATTTTAATAGTTAACCATGACATTCTATTTTTATAGTTCCTGACATTCTGAAGAGTTTCCGATTTGACTGCCAGTTCTCTCCTGGTGGCTTTGTCCGCGCTTCCCAAGAAAATTCAAAAAAGCCATGCCTCGATGAAACGTTTGAAGAACAAGAAAACAACAGTGATGCTGTGGAAGATTCCAGCGTTCTGTTTTCCTGCCCAAATGAGGGTTGTGTAAAGGTTTATCAGAGGTATTCAAGTCTGGAGAAGCATATGTCCTTTGGCAAATGCAAGATGTTGCCAGAAAAAGGAACATTACTTGACAAAGCAAAGAAGTCATACCACATACTCCTTCAAGAAGATGTCAGTTCCGCAAAAGCACTAGAAACAACTGAAGTTGAGGCGACGGAGGGAGCACGCTTACCCGAGGGTTGGGCCTTGAAAACAGCCAAAAAGCCCAAACGATTAAGTGAAGCTCAAAGGAAGTACTTAGCGGACAAGTTCAACCTTGGGCAGGAAACTGGTCACAAACAAAACCCTGAGCAAGTTTCTAAAGATATGGATTTGCAAAGAAGGCAGACGGGTCGAGGTTGTTCTCCAAAGACGATTTCCTAACTGCACAGCAGATAGGGTCATTCTTTTCAAGAACAGCAGCTAAGTTGCGCAACGCTGTGGCAACTACCGACGAAGATATTAGAGCTGTGGAAGTAGAGCAAGAGTTTTGCGATGCCCACCAGGTTGTACTGGATGACGTGCAGCTACGACACCCCATCGTTTATGACAACTTAAACCTGTGTGACATGCACAAGAAGGGGAGAATGAAAGCATTGAGTATAGCTATGCTCAAGACTGTTTGCGAGTTCTTTGGCGTTTCCACCGACGGATTCATCGCAACCCGCAAAGCGGAGTTTCTTTTCTCCTTAGAGGAGATTGTAAAGGGTTGCAGCTGTTGTAGCAAATAAGACAGCAGTCATGTTGAGGTCTTTTTTCATTTGAATTAGAAAGCCTGTTTTCTAAGATTGCTTAGTGTATAGTTTGTTGGCTTAGGCCGGGTGAAATTGTGAAGGGGTGTATAGATTGTTGACTAAGAGGAGATTGTAAATGGGGGTGGCTCTGAGTAGAGATTAAGACACCTGTCAAATTGTCATCTGTTATCACTTGAATTGTATAGCTTGTTCACTAAGGGTAGTTTGTAAAGGGGTTTAGCTTTAAGTAGAGAGTAAGACACCTGTCAAATTGTCATCTAGCATTACTTGAATTGTGTAACTTGTTCGCGAAAGGGTAGAAGGGGTGTGGCTCTAAGTAGAGAGAAAGGCACCTGTCAAATTGCCATCTGCTTTCACTTGAATTGTTAAAGCTTGTTCGCTAAGGGTATTTTTTATAGGGGTGTGGCTCTTAGTTGAGAGTAAGACACCAGCAAATTCTCATCTGCTATCACATGAATTGTATAGCTTGTTCGCCAAAGGGGAAGTTGTAAAGGGCGTGGCTCTAAGTAGAGAGGAAGACACCTGTCAAATTGTCATTTTTTGTCATTGAACTGTATAGGTTGTTGGCTAAGGGGATTGTAAAGGGGGTGTGGCTCTTAGTAGGGAGTAAGACACATGTCATATTGTCATCTGAATACAATTGGCTAGCTTTTTGGAGAAGTAGCTGGTTGATTTAAGGAAATTGTAAAGGGTAGTGCCTGTAAGTAGAGGCTTTGACATTTGCCACATCTGTTTTCCACTTGAATTGTACAGCTTGGTGACCATGTGGTATAAACCAAACAATAAAGATATTTCATTGTGGATTAATAGTAAATGCACGTACAACGTATGACGGTATATTTTTTACCGCAGTTTCTTAGAGCTGAATAATGTCGCATGGACGATGGAATTTGCCTGTAAAGTTTAACATAATTTCAATAAGAACGTCAAAAAAATAAATATACTTAAGACACATATACCTATACATTCGCTTACAAACTATATTTCCACTTACCATTTAATGAAGTCGATTAATGAAGCAACTTTTACTGTGCTCAAAATGCTCACGAAATTTTTGCTTTTGTGTATAATATTTTTTTTAATTGATTAGCAACCTTTACGTACAGCTGGGTAGCCTGTGGCTTTACTTTACAAATCGTTAACATTCCCAAAAGACAAGCAAAAGACCACTTCTGTTGACCGAGAGCGTCGAGAATTTAAGATGCCCAATTCAAGTAACACCGGGAAAACGCGCTGCTGCACTACGAAGAAAGCCTCAGCGAACTGTACTTCCTGTTGAATTATGCGGTTTTGCCAAGTAACTTTGTGGCCGCGCCACTTCCGGGGTGAATTGGAGTTATCCAGTCTAGCTTTGCACATTCACATCACATCTCAGAACTCAGCTGACAGCGTCGAGTATTTGAGATGTCAAAGTAAGATCGGGGAAATGCGCTGCTGCACTACCAAGGAAGCCTCAGTGAACTGTACTTCCTGTTGAATTATGCGGTTTTGCCAAGTTAATCGTTAACATGGACGTTAAACATGATCGCGTGCGACAAGAAGACATGAAGAGGCATTTCGCTCCGTATTTTGGTACGAATAATGTGGTTTCTGGACTAGGAAAAGTCATAAAGGTAAGAAATATTTCTGTATTGCTCAGTGATTTGGCATTTACTTCGTTGTAGATGCCACATTCTCGTTGAAAGCAGATTTGAATGTATAATTTGGTAATCTACGTACCGGAACCGCTCAAAGCAGAAGATAAGCTTGCATTTCAAAACTCTCGCGAAAGTTTCGAACAAATTCGCCAACATAGCAAATACGCAATTCCACCACAAAAAACATGGTTTCCTTTTATTTAAAAGCATGCAACAAAGTTAAAATTACAAGTCTTTTTAACGAAGAAACGTAACATTCGAAGACCTTCCGTTAGTTGTTGTTCATTGACACGGAAGGTCAAAAGGTCACTCATATGACTCGAATGACCTACTTTCAAAACGCTCTTAAAATTCGTCGTTTCGTTTATCCCAATTTTTTTTTCGTGGAAACTGTAGATGGGAAATTTCTCTTTCTACGGCGTATAGTCTTGAAGGGTAAAGTAGTGTACCAGAGCGATTTTTTGACCCGTGAATTTAGGCAAAATTCGGCTGTTGCTACGACTGTCAAAATGTATAAACTTAAAAATTCCGTTAAAAATTCCAGGTTTTGTTCCACATAATTTTGACACCACTTATAGGTAGAGGAAATGATAGGTTTTGAGTTCCTTGGTAATTATTTTCTAGGACGCTTTTAATATATAAACAACTGCTTCCACAAAAGTCGCTATTTCGGCGTTGATTTAGCGTGCCGCCACCGGCAAAATGTTAAAAATTCTACTAAAAAATCAAAAAAATTCTTAGCGACCCGAAACTTATATTTTTAGAACTAGTTTACCGAGGCCTTTATTCTGGCAAAGTTTGGGAAAATCGGTCTTTGCTATTTTGCATACCCTTAGTCGGTCCGTAGAGCAAACCCCTCTTAAGTAAATGAAAAGACAACAACTAAAGATGACCACAAACAGGGTTTGTGATTATTTTTTTTTTTTTCACTTTGAAGTAATTTTTAGGTAGTAATTTATCATTAGGTTTTTTGGCATAGCTGCAGATTCATTCTAGCAGCAACTTAACATTTTCTGAATTATTTCAATTTTAATTAACTTAATACATTTGCTGTATTAATTATTAAAATTCTTAAAACATATCAGTGTATGTTATAGGCAAGTTAGGATAACATAAAGCTATCTTAATAATAGTACCCACTGATGAACTGAGTTTATTTTTACATTTTTATTTAGCCAGATATAGACAAAAGGGGAAAAACCAACAAGAGACACAGATCAGCTCAACCCCAAGCCTAGATGATTTGTTGGAAAAACTTTCATGTTAGTGTTCAAATGTTGACTTATTGGGACTGAAACATATTCTGTCACTAAAAGGTGTATACCTGTAGGCTTAACATTTGGTAGATTTGGTGTGGTTCAATTTCTAGCCTTCAGGGTCTTGTGTTGTCATGCAAGACACATGCCCAGCATCACCAAGCAGGTGACTAGGTTGTATATAATTACTGACTGAAAAAGTTGTTCAAACTGTTTTCTTCAAGTGAAACAACAATGAAATGATAAAAAGTTATTACGAATAGAGTGTGTTCATGGCGGCCATATAATGTTAATATTTAAAATAAGGAGGTGATTGTGGCCTAGTGGATAGGGCACTGTACAAGTTTGTAATGGGTTGTTGTTAATCAGTGCCTTTCTGAAGGCAGCTATTCCTAGCTGACAACCTTCAAAACTGTTTACCATCAAGTTCTTTTTTCATGTTCCATGACATCGAGTCGAAATGCGCAGGTGCTGATCAATCAGATTTTAATGAAGAGGAGGGGGGTCAAGAGGTCCAAGAGGGCACACCCTTCACTGACAACTACGATATTGCTACCAATCGATTTCGAGAGATTGTAGATGAGTATGTATCTAACATGACAGTTACTGACGAAGAGATCAGAGAGACTGAAACACTTACAAGGGGTCAGAACAAAAACAAATTTTGGTTTGAGAAGAGAAAGTCAGTGTTGACAGCTTCAAATTTTGGAAAAGCTGCCAAAACCAAAGTGGAGCCAAGTAACAAACTTAAAGCTATGCTTTATTCAAATTTCACCACAGAAGCTGTCCAATATGGCATTGAAAGCGAGGAGAAAGCTGTTAACCTTTACATCAAGGAAACGGAGAAAGACAAAATAAATGTAAAGGTGGAAGAAGTTGGTATTTTGCTATCCAAGGAGAAGCCCTTTCTGGGAGCAAGCTTGGACAGAATAGTGACCAAACTCACCACAAAGGAGAAGTGGGGGATGGAAATTAAGTCCTCATTTAGTAAAGCAGGCATGACAGTTGAAGTTGCTTGCAAAAGTAAAACCTTTTTTTAGAAAAACGAAATGATGGAACAATTAGAAATGAAAGGAACCATGACTATTATACTCAAGTCCAAGGGCAACTGTTTTCTGCTTCCAGCTTAGACCTGAAAGGCATTTAGCTGAGACTGCTAAATGATTTATAAGACACGGGAGTAACAAATTTTTACCGTATATGACTGGTGTCCAGACTTTTCTCTTAACAGTACTGCATGGTTACAAAGCAATTGCTTGGTGTCGTCCATGATCCTCTGTAGTGGTTGTGCTCATAATCTTTCCGTTCAAATTTCATAGTTTTCCACAATAGAGTTTAGTACTAAAGACAACATCTTGTCAAAAGAGCATCTCTATTTGAAGAAATTAGAAATTTGAGTGAAGAAAAGCTTAAAAAGGTATTTTGTACTATTTTTGTTTCAGAAAGCACTTTGGTCTCCTTGTGGTACTATTCTTTCTGTGATGAGCATTAATGTGGTGTGAACAATACTCTGGAATCCCTCTTGAAGAGAGTCAACATGTTTGTCACTTCCTTTGTGAAAGAGTATTAAAAAGTGGTGAAGCAACCACAAAACAGAGAACTATGTGACAACACACTTACTTATTGTTTAAAGACGATGAGTTTAAATACCGTCACCCAGCAAACCCGCAAAGGGTTTGTGCTTTAGTTGTTGACAATATGCTACATGGATATTTTGCCATGATGTAGACTTGAATTTCTAGCCAGTCAAATGCAGTAGTTTTGTGTTCTCTTTATTTTATGCTTTATGCTATTAAGGTTAATAAATATATATCAGTTTGTTTCATTTGTTTGGTTCCTTGATTGCTTCTTTGTTTATATAAAGGTTTCTAGTATGGCACATTTGTATTACAATTAGCAGAGTATTTAAATAAATAACTTATTTATTAGTAGAGCTTAGTAGAGCAAAGGTGATGTGATGTGAGATGTGGAGGATTACATCAACAGACATCGAGCAGCTAGACGTTTTCCACCGAAAATGTCTAAGAAGAAATCTCGGAATATTCTGGCCACACACCATCTCTAACTGTGATCTCTATGAAAGAACTAAGCAGAGACCCATCTCAGAAACCGTGAAAGTCAGGCGATGGAGATGGATAGGTCATATCTTGAGGAGGGAAAATGACAACAATTGCCGAGTTGCTCTCACCTGGACCCCTGAAGGTAAGAGAAAGCGAGGAAGACCCAAGATTTCATGGAGAAGAACTGTGGAAGGTAAGCGTAAAGACCTGGGCTGGACTAGCTGGAATGAGGTGGAACAGCGAGGAAAAGACCGTGAAGGATGGAGGACGTTTCTGGGTAGCCTTATGCTCCAGTCAGAGGAGCAAAGAGGATGAGTGAGTTATTTTGCTGCATTAAAGCAGTAAGCTTGTTACTAAAATGAAAACCCATGAATCTGGAAATGAAGCTGAAAAAAGAGTGAGCTGGTATTGAACATTGACAATGACAGTTATTTTGCTGTATTAACATAAATGTTTATTCCTTTATTAATCTGTTTTTTGAACAAATAGAAGCAGCAAATTACTACTGACATGTATTTTAAGAGTGAACTACTTTAACCATTTTTAACATTTCATTTAACACTATCTTTTTAAATTTTCAGTTCAGAGTAAATGTTCCCTGTGTCAGCACCCAGACTCAGAATAAAAACCTTCACAAGTCACCATTAAACTCCAAGCAGGAAATTCAGGTAAAGAGAGTTGATAAGTGATGCTCCGATTTGAATGGATGGAATATAGTTGCCAAATGTTATTAATTTAAACTGAATGATAAGTGTGGCTAAAGGGAGTGTGGTGTATACAGAGCCGTTAACCTGATGGGTATAGTGGTAGGGAAGAGGGCTTTTAGGTTTGAGTGGCTTATAGTGTTACATAACAAGAAAGGGTTATCCCAAAGAACAGAAGGTAGATATGAATCGGGGTGGACAATGTCTTTGTGTAAAAAAGAAATACGCAATTTGCTTTGTTGTTTACTGCGTGCTAAACATCTTTTCCTGTTGCAATTTTTTAAGATGGAAGCAATAAAGGAACTAAGCAAGTGCAATCCCAAAGGGCATTACTACATAAAGGGAGATGGAACAGATGTTAAGGCGAGATTGCAGGAGTCCATGCGCAAGGTGTGGAATGGAGATGTTGATCTTTTGGATGGAAAGTTGCAAAATCTTATGACAGAGTATGACACATGGATATCCACAAGTCAAACCATAACTACATGTTATGACATCAGATGGATGACTTTGTAGCAGCCTTAGCAACAACGGCTGCCCTGGATGAAGTCAATGTTTCTGGGTGGTGGTCAGCGTGAAGCAGTGCAGACTTTTTGAGTGAAATTTAACAACCTAAGTACGTCTACTGAGACTGTGAAAGGCCTGAACTGGGATATTGTTGAGTTCAAGACACTGCTGGAACAGGCATTTGTCTTCAAGCAGAGGATCAATGATATCATTGCAAATTTTAATCCAGTGGTGCAACAAGTACCAATATAACCTAATTGGAGGCTGTGGGTAAAAGAATCGCCTGGATACCTACAGCACCTTCGGAATCTTTTTAAGAAGAAAAGAAATTTGTGCTACACATATACTGGTATTAATGGTGGCAGACGAGCAGCGAAACACTAAGCCTTAAGCCATTCCCATTCAGTACGTTCCCTACAAAGGGACTTAACAAGGGGAATCGAAGAACAAATGACCAATGCTCATCTCAAGGTTGTTGGTAGGTCTTATTTTTCTTGATTGTGTTATTTAGATTCTTAGGTACTTGCAAAAAAGGATCAACTGTTTTATACACAAGGATGGCAATGTTTTGTAGCTTTTGTAGCCGTTGTTGGTACAGACTTGGTAGACCTGTGTGGGTCTTCGATTGGGATTTTGAGGCTGCCCTGAGTGCACATTAAAAATGCAGTGCTGCCTTGAGTGCCCAAATATGTGCATACTCACATCCCACACAACTTCCAAATGCATACAGTGCTTGCTGGCTTGTGCAACCTGTGTGATGATTTCAGCCATTCAAACTTTGATGCCCTCTGTTCCTTAAACAAAAAGTTGCGAGCTTGAAGGGAACACAGGTAACGTGGATCATGCTTAATCTTGCACAGATAGCAACCTTTTGGTAGGCATTCTTCCTACAAAGAATTGTGTCTGAGTTGTGCCATTGGGAAAACATCACACCTTCTATGATGTCTGTGACAAATTGTCACCAGTAAGAGTGGCAGATGCTGTTAGTACTCATTGGGAGTACATTGGTCACCTACTTCAAACAAAAAACAAGGCTGATTATTACCAGTTTGTCCAAAAGAATCTCAAACCAGTGAGTGTGTTGTGGTTGTGGACTACAAGATGAAGCTGGAGCTGGGCATGATGATGTGGGATATTCAAAGGGAATGGAATTTTCCTCCCCATTTATTTATTTGTTTGTTTATTTATTTACTTACTAGTATTTATTAACTACTAGTCTTGTTTATGTTGTTTATTGGGTACAGAACACAGTAAAAGTATAATTCCCAAGGCACTCTACAACAGAAACCCTATTGAAAAGGTTCAAAAGGAAACAGTTCAGAAAACAATGAATTTCGTGGTGAAGATATTTTTGCCTATAAGGAGAACACTCAAGATTTAATTGAGAAACTTCTTTTGCTTGAGTGCCTGGACTATCAGCTGTCAACAAGCGGTAAGCTTGAACATTGACAAGAACACTTATTTTGCTGCATTAAAGCATTAGCTTGTTACTAAAATGACAACCCATGAATCTGGAGAAGCTGAAGCTGAAAAGGAGCTGAAATTAAACATTGACAATGACAGCTATTTTGCTGTATGTCTATTCCTTTATAATTTAACCCGTTTTTTGAAAAAAATAGAAGCAGCAAATTACTACTGACATGCATTTTGAGAGTGAACTACTTTAACCATTTTTAATATTTCATTTAAATTGTTCATGTTTCATTCACAAATAACAAACAAGTTACATGAATTGTCAAGATACAGTTTGATATTTCTTATTGATAGATTTCTTGGCAAGACACATGCATTAATGCATACAAACAGGACCGTAACGAGCAAGAGGCAAGCAAGGCACTTGCCTTGTCTAGACTTTAACCCGAAATTAAAAACAAAATATGTTTTGTTGGGTAAATAATCCCAAGTTGAACAAGATTTATTTTCTCAAGATCAGAACTTTTAGATTTCAAATTTTTTTGAAGGGCATGCCCAAAGAGCCCCCGAGCAACATCTTGCCTCGTCTATGGCAAAGGGCTGGTTACGGCCCTGACAAAGGAGAACACTCAAGATTTAATAGAAAGACTTCTTTTGTTTGAGTGGGTGTGTCGTGTTCATAGATAAACACTGCACTTTTATAAAGAGTTTGAACACTTCTGTTACATTACAACCATTGTTGATTTAGTGTTTGATTTATGTCTCTCGGCTGCCTGCTCTAGGTGTTTCATCATTGTAGATATTATATTTCTTAAGCATGTTTCAGTGGATCAGAGTCACATGTTTGAGGAGTGGCACATAGTTTAACTCTGAGTATTTGGAGCTATTTTCTTTGGAGTTTCTCACACTCGCTGATATATCAGATTAAGTCTTTTTTCTATATTTTCTTTCCTCATAGTTTCATTTATTTTCATTTAGCTTGTCATTTCGTATGCCTTTTGTAACACAACAATCGTCTATTGATTTCTAGTTTTTACCGTAAGTGATAAACAAGTGGCTCACCCTATTCTCCAATAAATCTTGTTGAATTGCTGCCTGCTGTGCTCCACTTTGGTTAAGCTGGCAAACTCTGGTGTACAAATACTCACATATACAACATCGGGAACGCAACAGTGTGGACTATCAGCTGTCAATAAGTGGTAAACTTGTTACTAAAATGAAAACCCATGAATCTGGAAAAAAAAAGAGTGAGCTGGAATTGAATTCTATTTTATTCCATTAAAAGCCCTTTGAAAATACAATAGACCCTTCCACGGTTTCTGACGCCATCTTGGTTGGGGGGGGGGCAAACACAGCAAAATTTACAGTAAATGTATGGGGAAAATCGGGAGTTTGACGCTGGATAATTCGAGGGCCGTTGATGTGAACAATTTATCAACGTCAAACTACCAATTTTTCCAATAAATTTACTGTAAATTTGCCGTGTTTGCCCCCCAACCAAGATGGTGTCAGAAACCGTGGAAGGGTCTATCAGCAAATTACTATGTGTATTACTATGTGTATTTTGAGCTGCTTTAAAGCTTTAATCATTTGTTCGTGTTTCATTCACAAATTAGAAATTAGTCATATAAACTGTAAACATACAGTTTATTTATTTTATTTATTAAATATGCAACTAAAATGCTTTTTACCATCTCTCATCCACTGTCGTTCTCAAAGTGCATTGCACACTTTTGGGGGCCCACACTATTGATGCTACGCATGAAAGATTTTTGTCATTCGACGGATGATCTTTTGTTATGGATTCTGGGGCAAAAACGAAAAAGTAACAATCTGTCACAAACTACGTCGTTAAATAGACTGCTTTTGGTTTGCTGTTGCAGCAAAATCTAATAATGTTCAAAAATAAGCGCAAATCATGAAACTACAAGCGGCCAGCTGGCTGAGATATTCGTAGTCACATGCGTACATTCTCTAATTTCGAGCCAGCAGACTTACTTAAACAAACAAAGCGTAAGCAGTCTTTACAACATGTTGAACAACTGGAAATACGCGAGAAGATACAGACATTACCACTAACCTGAACGCCGAAACACTGCAAACTTGAGTCGTCTGCAAAAACAGCTGACATCTCGCACCTCGCACATGATCTCGGCTAGTACTTCGTTTAGAACAAACAAATATTCCCTCTGTTTCATCTGGAACCCAGGACCCCCGCGTGGTCCCGTGGAGGGGGTAGGGTGGGGGCGGATTCGCAACCTGACCTCAACCAGTAAGCGTTCGGTTTTTTGGAGATTAATAATACGAAATTTGGACGACCCCATAAGATTGGAGCTTTTAATTATTATATATTTAATGAATGAACGTCAGTCTTTTATGCAACTGTCCTGTTATTGATGACAGATTGCGTCATAACATTGTCAAAGTGCTGTAAATTTAGCATCTTTTCGTTCTTAAGTCCTGACCAGACGGCAAGTTACGAACTTGCGTCAGCCTGCGTCTCCATTTGGCCAGGACTTACGTGCACTTGCGTTGACTTGCGCTCACTTTGGTCGAGATCAAATGGATACCCCTGGTAAAATAAAGTTTCCTTTTCCCTCCCCCTCCCCCATCGTAAAACACAATTTTCTCAGTCTTCAAATACTGGATTGTACCTCAGAGCATTTTAAATGACTTTTTGCAAACTTTGCGTGCACTTGCAACTAAACTTGCATGTCCGTTTGGCAACCCAACGCACGTCTGTACGCAAGTTGTACTTGCGTTACCATCTGCGAACAAGCGTGACCTGACGTATTTGTACGCGCGATTGCTTCTGTTTCAGCGCCCTGTGGCGTTATATCGTGTACCGCAGCCGAGACAGCCGAGGGTCAAGGCGTCACCAAAGCGGCCTTAAAAGGATAAAAGGGTTTCTGTTGCGGTCTAACCACAGGAAGCTACAGAAAATTCGATACGAAATCTATAAAGAAAACCCTAAACATGCGTGACTGATGAAATATATGCAACACTTGTCACGAAATCCTTACTTCGCCACAATAGCATAAAAACATTGCGTAATATCTATGGTCCGTTTAATAGATCTTTGTTTCAAGGCAGTCAGTGCTAGAGACCGCGCCCCGGGAGACCGGGGGGGGGCACTCCCCTATATGGCCTATACGGGGACGTGCCGCTGGATAGGGTATGGTTTTTAACTCCTCCGGTCCTGAACAGGGTATATAATTTCAAGCTCCTCTGTCCTAAACAGGGCCTGAAGCTGTCCTAGACAGGGTATGGCTGCAAGACTGTCGTCCATGTATTTACATTGTTTTCGCTTTCGCTTCAATAGAAAGCATTATTTTATTCGGCCGGATAGGCGTTTTTGCATTTCAATGCTTCAAACATCGCGTATGGGACGCAATCACCATAAAGCGTAAATGATTGTTGATGTTGTCCTTTGTCCTAAATAGGGTCTTAGAATAGGGAGTGTTGTCTTACACAGGGTAGGCATTTTAAGTTTTTATTGTCCTAAACAGGGTCAGGGTTTCAAACCTCCAGCGGCACCCCTATACCTAAACTTAGGTCAAGTACCCCCCCCCCCCCCCGGGAGACCGCGAAACTTTGCATTTGAAGATTGAATCGTCAAGGAGTCAAGCTAAGGTAACGAAGTGATTTGACATTTTTAAGCGATGACGTCAGGAAATCGCTTATTGTCATCGCAAGACCTACCCGATCTTTTTGTCTGTTTCGGTCGAACAGAAATCAAGTTTAAATTGATAACAAGAAATCGCCGCGTAGAACATAAAAGCAAAATACTCCCGTGTAGTTAGAATGGAACACTACAATGTATAAACGAAAGAGACTAATTACATATGATGGGATCTATTAGAACAAGTAGACAGAAATTTCTAACTCTTATAATAATAAGGGCCGCGATGGGCAAGAGACCATTTGACCTTTCTCGCAGCTTAAAAGCTGACTCCCGCGTATCGTATGTCGTTTATCGGAAGTCACACACTACAATATAACGCAATCTACTGTTGTTCAATTGAGCAAATCTACGTAGAAAATGTATTATTAACTTTGCATCTTTGGCCTGTGAATTTATAACTACTGTTAATTCTGTATTTATTTGAATTCCATCATATCCTAACTATGCTATTTAGACAATCACCAACATTGCTTCTTAGGTTAAAAAAATGTACACTGGAATTGGATAACAGTCTTTATCACGCCCTCAATTATGTTAGACCCTTTGTGAAACGTCATCGCTTCTGCATGCACTGCATGCCGTTTATTTGATAAGGTAACATGTCCCTGCAGGATGTTTAGCAAGAGCAATTTTCCGAGCGATCAATAACCTCCGATTAGGAGTTCTAAGGACGCTGATCGCAAGTTAGGCGATCAATAACAAATTTGTTGTATTTCAAAGGGCCTGATGCTGGCTCGATGTCGCGAAATGAATGAAAGATTTTATCGAAACATTTCACTCTCTGGAGCCGTTGTATAGTATCTTTAGGCCATCGTGTTTGCTTGCCTCGCGGCTCGTATTTGATGCAAAATCCTTTATAGTCTTTAAAATGGGTAGGAACAGTGGATTTTCTAGTTGATATTCTGATATTTCTGATATTCTGTTTGCTTTTAGCCTGCGGTTTATAGCCAAGGCTAGAAACGCATGACGAGCCGTATTAAAGAACTTCTGCGTATTAATGAATTGAATGTATAATATCCGAGTCTTTTCAAGGCTGCCGTAGTTTCTAAGCATTGAGAGCTGTGGCTTCGTTTAATTTTAAGTTCCCCTTAGTTTGAATGGTTGAGATTTGCGTTCTTCGAGCTCAACTGCACCCCATTTTGACGATTTTTTTGTCTGCTTCTGTGCTTTGTTGCGTTACTCGAAGGGCAACCGTAAAATAGGGATTCCGGAATCCGGAATCCGGAAACCGGAATGAGAATGGGTGATGAGAGAAATGATTCACTACTACAGTGACGTCCAATAAAGACATTAAAAGGAAGAAATTTTTGTTGTTTTTCTCATTGTTCTCGAAAGAGCTTGACGTGAAAACGATTTTCAAAACGTGGCCGTGGATAACTCTATCTCAGATAGAATCGCTATCCAATGTAAAAAGTGTTCATCATAAACCACACAGTCCACTTTATAGTGATTTATCCAGCACACATATCGGAACGCGATTCTTGCACATTTGTCTATGGCTGTTAGTACTACCAGGCCATTCTTAGAACATTGACGTCAGTGCGTTAAACATTTGCGTGGACTGGTGGATCACGTGGAAGCTGCATGGCGTTCAACATGTGGTCAAGAAAATCTGACGTATCTAGATATCTAGCGAAGAGGAGAATAAAGTAACTCATTCGTATAGCTTATCTTAATGCAATACTTGACATCGATATTTGGTGGTGATTTGCAACACTGATACATTTTGTGTGCAAAAAATCTCGTTTAATGTGAGACGGCCTATGTTATTATTTTTCTGCTGTTTGCCCGGTGTTTGAGAAATTTGAATAGCAATACAGAACGCTCTTGATCCCAGATGCCCGATTTAATGGTATTTTGCCGATTGAGCTGAAATAAATCACTTTTAAGAGGCTCTCAAGTAATAAATCTCGCTTCGTTTCTGTAGGAGGAAACGCGTTATTTCAGTTCGTGATAAAAAAAATTACCACCCGTGAGAACAGAATGATTCAATGGTTCGACGCTGTAACTGGAATGTCGTTGATAAGTGATGCATCATAAATTCTAGATATTTATTATATTTTTCTGTGGTAAGATGTAATGGCTCTTTTATTGAAGAGACCGTGCACTAAATGAGACTTCGATTACTCTCCCATTACACACTTAGTTGTTGAGATTCTATAGCCACAGCCCTCTAGCTGTAGGAATTTCGGTCAACAGAGAATTATTTTTCAAAAATTGAGACCTAGATTTATCAGGAACGAACTAAACAACGTAATATTTTGGTTTTAAAGAACTTGATTTCTCTAGTCTTTCCGATTTTGTTTTCCAGATTCCGGTTCCAGATTCCATATTTTTTTCTTTACTCGAATTTGTCAGTTTGATTACACCAAACACGCGTTGTTGTTTTGCTAACAATAGCTCCAGACGGCCGGCAAAGCATCATATTTATTAATTTTACTCGAGATGGGTAAAATTAAATTTTATGATACTTTGCCGCCAAGGATGTGATCTGTAGAGTGTATACAGTATAGTGGAGTCGATATCATGAAAATTCATGTAAAACAGACTTTTTATTTGCCTTCACTAAGGTCACAAAATTTGTTACAAAGATCGCCATCTATTGTTCTCAACTACTTCTCAATGTATCAAACGTTTTGATTGTTCAACTTTCTTCCACGTGGCCCGGTTTGACTAGCCAGACTGTAACTTCCGGCGATATCAATCAATGATAATCAATAATCAATATAGTTTATTTTGCAACAAAACAATAAGTAATGACAAAACGTGAAGATGTACCAAAACAGAATTTTAACTGTTCATTGAACGTTTCTTTAAAATACAAGAAAACTCGGTCTTCGGGGAAGTCTCTTAGGGGTGCATTTCTTTGGGAAAATCCAAATTGGAACATGGATCTCAGATCACGCGGATACTTTGCTCCCAAAGAAACGAAGAATCCGTTGCCATGACAACCCCGTAAGCACATTTCGCATAGAACATAACATATCAGCACAAATTTATTTTCTGTCGATGTCCAGCAAATTTCGCAACAAAATCTTTCGCAAAAATCACACGTCGAAATAGTTCTTCTTTAGCCTCAAGTACAATGTAGCAAGAACGCATCTGAGAGCGAAGAATGCGAGATGATTAATGCAAACTTCCCTCGTGACAATTTCAAAAGGATACAGCTTCCGTAGGCACAAGGTGGCTGTTCAAGAAAACTTGCATCCAGTTTAGAATGACACTTATTACTGATCAAGTTACCGTTTCCTTTTACCGTGAATTGTTTTTGTATTTTGATCAAAATAAGCGCCTGAAAACTTACCGTTATGACAATGTTTACAAAGAGCGAACCCGTATTTTCACAGCAATTCAAAAACCGCTGGGCCAATGTACTTTTTCGAATCCTTTCCCATAGAAACGCACGGATCATGAATCCTAAACATCCAGATTCAGATATGATCTGATGTATCCACTCGGAGTGTGGATTCTTCAGATTATTGATCCGAGATTAATCCATTTTCGGATATAGGTAAAGAAGCGCAAAATCCGTTTTAGTAGTACTTATAGTACTTAGTCAATTTCAGTCTCATTGTCACTAAGGCCAATTAGCGAACTTTCTGGGGTGGGCGCTTATTCGAGGCTGGGCGCTAAATCGAATAAATACGGTAGTTGTCTTTTATCTCAAGGTCACTAACTCAAACATCCGAATGAGGCAAAGAAATGTTAGTACCCGTGGGGTCTATGTGATAGGTTACACAGCCCGCGCACTTATTTTTAATTACAAAAAATCTGTCCTTTCGTCTTGTTTACCGTCAGTACTTGTGTTAACATGTCCGCTTCTGTTTTCCTTAGGAACGATGTCTGAACCCAATCAAATTCTTTCCGAGGTCGTACAACGAGCCTTTACTGGGGCTTCTAACTACGAGAATGTTCGACAAGGCTATCCTGTCGAAGCTGTGGAGTTCTTTTTAAACAATCTTGGCGTAAAGCAGAACGGCACCAAGGATCGCCCTTTCACAATCTTGGAAGTCGGCTGTGGCACCGGAAAATTTACTCAGGTGATGTTGAATGTCTTAGAGGGCAAGAATGTGAAAGTAATTGCCAGCGAACCACATCAGAACATGTGCGAGGAATTTAAACAGGTGGTACCTGATACGGAAGTTATCCAATGTACTGCCGAGAAAATACGTAAGTTATTGACCGGTTTTTATACCAGAGAAGAGTTACCCATCTAGACGAGCTTCGGCAAAAATTTTGTTGCTTGTCTGGTTATGTGTCTCTAGTATAAAGACGAGCACAAGACAAGTTACACGTCTAGGCGAGCTTCCTTTCGTCATCCGTCTTTTAAGATGCATTTCGAAAAGTAGCTGGTCTAGACGGGTAACTCGTCTTGTGCCCGTCTTTATACTAGAGACGCATAACCAGACGAGCAAAAAAATTTTTGCCGAAGCTCGTCTAGACGGGTAAATCGTCTTTAGTATAACAACGGGCAATTGCAAAATTGAGGTCATACAGTAAAAACCCGCGAGTAAGAACCTAATTTTTCAAGGTTAGCTTAAAAAGGTTCTAACATAAATGGTAGGTAACGCAAATTTAGGCTATTTAGGTTCTTAATAGGTTCTTATTTTCTGAAGAAAAGTTTACGTTGTTGCTAACAGAACTTTAAGCGGTATTCGGCCTATTCCTTGTATAAAAATTTGCTTACCACAAAAAAGTTTATGCAAAAATGAAGCACTAATCATTCAGAGGTTATGCCTTGTTCACACTTATTTTCCGAAAATGAACATTTTTAATCAATAGAGTGTTTTCATGGCAGCCATGTTGGAGGTGTCAAACAATAAAAGATATTTGCATAAAAATGATTTTTTTCTTTAAGGAAAATCATTTTATTGTTCTACTCCTCCAATATGGCCACCATGAACACAATCTACTGTACTCCATCATCTAAAATGGTACTATTAGTGCAAAATGCACCTTTGCGATAGTTTGTTTGTGGGCTGTCCTCCGTGAACCCACTAATCCGCTAGGTCGCTAATACACTAATTCGCTATGGTGTAAACTTTAATAGTTGATTAATCAATAAATATATCCGGCAGTTTACTTTCGTAATAGAGAACCATCGGATGACGAGACTCGCACCAGGTTTGTTCTCGTTTCCAAAGTAGCTAATTGGATTAGAAAGTAAACTGCGGCGAATATTAGTAATTTCATTGGTGTTTAAGTCTAGGCTCGGTTTCTGTCGCTCTCTTGATTCCGGTCTTTGTTCCTCCCCGGGAAGATACGGCTGGACGCGTGAGTGGCCGATCATGTCTGTGACGTAAATTCAAAATTGAATTTATGCGTTGTTACTGGTTTTCTCGCGCCAACACTGCGGACGAAATGTTACCAGCAGCGTGCGCGCTGAGTTCATTTTTAGATGGATTTATTTTATGACGGGCATAGGAGTATCAAGCGTCTAGAGAAATTCCGAGAATAAGCGAAGCAATGTTACGGAGAATCATGACAGGCAGACTCCTTACTGCGGATTTTTTGTTTTAGCAGGGCGTGCAACAGTTCCAAGCTTCCATGCAGTATGTTGCATTATTATATGACTAGCTTCGTGAGGGGTCAAGATAAAGCAAATTTCGTGCTCTGATTGGCTAGCCGAGCAGTCGAGATGGAGCCATCTTGACCGCTCGAGATCGCACGCTGTGAGGGTTAAAAAAAAAGTGAATTTCGCTTTTGTCTCATCGTTTTACTTCTTCTCGATTCATTCGAGAATTTGATAGTCACCCATTACACTGTAAAATCAATGAAATGATTTTAGCGTGCGCTATTGATTGTGCATGCACTGGCTTCCTTTCGGTGCTCAAAAAACCTCATCATAATAAATCCTTTATTGACCAAGCTTCTTTGGTCAAGATGGTAGGATATTGGCCTCATTATTGTTTTGCATGTTTATGAACATCGACTTCCATAAACACACAAAAAAATAACTTGGCCAATATCCTGCCATCTTGACCTCACGCTTGGTCAATAACCCATATTTATAAGGATGCTTTTAAAAATGAATATAGCTGTAAGATAGCACCTAGCATGCCTAGCAAGTTCACAGATAATTGTTCTACACGGTTTCCTGTTTGTAGAGATTGGCACCTGTAATTTGCTATAAAATGTTTTGCTCGTGGGGTTTGATTTGATTCCTTTATATTTTCAAGATGATTGCTTGCATTTAAACAGCTGGGCTTCCCGAAATCTTGCAAAATTCACCATATCGTCCTTTTAAATTTTAGATTTTACATCAAGCCTGGAGGAGAGCAGTGAAACTGGTCTTAACGTCTATTTAAACTAATTTCAACCTCGAAAAAATATCGGAGAATGGACATGTTTCATTTTTTTTACGTTTCTCTTGTAAAATTTTAAGGTTATAAGATTAAAACGCTCCAAAACGCGAACACGTGCCATATCAAACAGCACTCTCGCATCCGTCAGTTTGAGCTCTGAGAGTGGTAAATGATCGTCGCAGTGAATTTCCAATTTAAGCAATGGGAATAAAGAAGCCTGAAAAAAATTCAGGGCTTCAACGGGATTCGAGCCCGTGACCTCCGCGATACCGGTGCGATGCTCTACCAACTGAGCTATTGAAGCCACACATTGGGAGCGAGGTCAATTGTGAGTTCATATTTTCCCGTGAGAGGAGTGAAATGCTGTAATGTATATGAAATGATTCATATATGAACTGCGGATGTATATGAGAGTGATAAATGATCGTCGCAGTGAATTTCCAATTATGCAATGGGAATAAAGAAGCCTGAAAAAAAAAAAATTCAGGGCTTCAACGGGATTCGAACCCGTGACCTCCGCGATACCGGTGCGATGCTCTACCAACTGAGCTATTGAAGCCACACATTGGGAGCGAGGTCAATTGTGAGTTCATATTTTCCCGTGAGAGGAGTGAAATGCTGTAATGTATATGAAATGATTCATATATGAACTGCGGATGTATATGAGAGTGATAAATGATCGTCGCAGTGAATTTAAATTCACTGCGACGATCATTTATCACTCTCATATACATCCGCAGTTCATATATGAATCATTTCATATACATTACAGCATTTCACTCCTCTCACGGGAAAATATGAACTCACAATTGACCTCGCTCCCAATGTGTGGCTTCAATAGCTCAGTTGGTAGAGCATCGCACCGGTATCGCGGAGGTCACGGGCTCGAATCCCGTTGAAGCCCTGAATTTTTTTTTTTTCAGGCTTCTTTATTCCCATTGCTTAAATTGGAAATTCACTGCGACGATCATTTATCACTCTCATATACATCCGCAGTTCATATATGAATCATTTCATATACATTACAGCATTTCACTCCTCTCACGGGAAAATATGAACTCACAATTGACCTCGCTCCCAATGTGTGGCTTCAATAGCTCAGTTGGTAGAGCATCGCACCGGTATCGCGGAGGTCACGGGTTCGAATCCCGTTGAAGCCCTGAATTTTTTTTTTTTCAGGCTTCTTTATTCCCATTGCTTAAATTGGAAATTCACTGCGACGATCATTTATCACTCTCATATACATCCGCAGTTCATATATGAATCATTTCATATACATTACAGCATTTCACTCCTCTCACGGGAAAATATGAACTCACAATTGACCTCGCTCCCAATGTGTGGCTTCAATAGCTCAGTTGGTAGAGCATCGCACCGGTATCGCGGAGGTCACGGGCTCGAATCCCGTTGAAGCCCTGAATTTTTTTTTTTTTCAGGCTTCTTTATTCCCATTGCTTAAATTGGAAATTCACTGCGACGATCATTTATCACTCTCATATACATCCGCAGTTCATATATGAATCATTTCATATACATTACAGCAGTTTGAGCTCTGTTCTAGAAAAATCAGATTTATGCTGTCTATACGATTTAAGCAGGCGACCTTCCGATTGGTGGAAATCAGGAGGAAATTTACAATGGTCAGTCCACGCGTCCAGCCGAACAGCGGCTGGTTGAAGGCCAGTACTTTTATATTCTTGTGCGCAGTGAATTGCGGTGACAACTTCTCAGCAAGAATTTTCTGTTTGATTTTTACTTTAAAGTTGGATGTTTGTTTTAATTTACAGCCCTTCCTAACTCAAGTGTGGATGCTGTTATTGCTGCCCAGAGCTTTCATTGGTTTACCAACCGTGAAGCTCTGAAGGAGATCCACCGAGTTCTCATTGCAGGCGGATCCCTCGGCATAACGTGGTCAATTGAGGATATTACTGTGCCGTGGCTGAAAGATCTCTACGAATTTATTGAGCCCGTCAATGAGCACTATTCTGTGGCTTTACCTTACAGAGAAAGCTGGAAACCGTTGGCCAGCTTTCACACCAGTTATTCAACGTTCCAAAGGAAAATGTAACCTTTACGCATTGGTTTCCTAGCTCTGTTGACCATGCCTATAAATATTTCGCTTCGTTTTCCACATTAGAAGGTGGTAGTGAAGAAAATAAGAAAGCTTTTAAAGAATGTTTTGATAAGGTTATGGAAAAGCATTTTAATGGAAAAGGAATTCCCTTGGATCATATTCCCATGAAGATTTATCTGTATTGGTGTACTAAGATAACTTCAGTTTGAGAATGGCATTTCAAATGGTGTTGGGTTTATATAGAAATTCCATTTTCAATTATACCTGATTGAAGAAACGTTAACCCGTGACAAACGTCTGAACGTGAATCATGACCCAAATGTTTACTGGGAAGTTGGAAAAAATAATCCCTCCTTGTGACAGAATAAATATTATAAAATGACAGGTTGCATAAATCATACTGGTAAGGCCCCAAAAGAAGAAAATATATCTTGATTATCAATAGATGGAATATTACTAAGCTTACCGAGGCCGTCTACTGCGGCAGCAGTGCAAAGAATGGGGAAGGGTTCGTTCGTCCACGCTAGTCTACGTAGACCGGCTATAAAGTTTTTCTTTTTTGTTTATCTTTCTCGGCCCCCCTCTCCCCCGACAGACCGAGCACCTGGAATAGGTGTTCGATAACATTTACTTCTCTAGTAAAACGTAGTGACTGTAGTTTAACCGCCGTAGGAAACGCTGACGTTTTGAGCGTTAGTCTGCCAACAGATGCCCGCCTCCGACAAAGCTCAACATAAAAATGAATTTCTTTATGTAAGTGTCAATGTAATAAGCACGGCTGTGGTTGTTGGGGACACTGTCACCATTTTCTTCAACAACAGGGATAAAATGAAACGCTCAACTTCCAAATAAAAGAAATCGAAGATTAAAAGCACTGTACTTCCGGGGGAATGTCCAGATAGGATTAGCGGAAAAAAGTCCTCAATTGACATGTGGCGGACCCCAGGCCATGCTCTCGACACCCCGTTAAAAGTATTTATGACTCGCAACACCTCTTTCATGAAGAGATGGCATGAAATTAGTCGAAAATATTGCCCGGACCAAAACCAGACCAAACATTGTTGCCGTTAAAGTCATTTTAGGTAGAAGGTCAGCGGATAGGAGGAAGATGACGAGAACGTTACGTGGTTCACGACCGTATATAGTGTGTCATTTAATGGGAGGTGCAAGTTAACGTCTGATTTACGAAGTATTTCTACTTGGTACCCCCAGAGATAGCTTTATAGTGAAACATCTTTTGCTTTCTGGAGAAGGCATTGTATTCCGGTGTCGCTTTCTCCTGCGAGGTGCTTTCACTCTCTCCCCCCCCCCCCCCCTGCCTACCCTGCGCGTCAAACAAAAAACAACTACACTTCTTGACGTGACCAATAATTTACTTTAGTAACTCAGTGAGAAAATCCCCCTCCACCTTGAACATCCTCATATCCTCCTCAGCCATTTCCCAAGGAAATCTCATTAACCTTCATGGAAGAACTAGCGTGACTTTCAGCAGTCTTCTTTGGTCGCTTTTTCCTGAGTGCGTGATCGTTAGTGTCCAGAGAAGAAAACTGAAATTCTGCCTTAGAAGAGTTGATCCAAATTATGTGAGGAGAATATTGAATATAATAATAAAGAAAATATTTGACATTAACAGGGGAGTTACAAGCCATCACTGCTGCCTTTAGAACAACAACCATATACCTTGACCCTATGCGCTACTCGTATGTGACGTTTAATGAAATAGCGGCATGCGCACTAAGGCAGAATGGCGTACGCTTGCCAAGGTGCCAAGCCTTTTACCCGCACTTAAACCAGGTACCCGGGGGGGGGGGGGGCACTCCCTATAATGGCCTATACGGGGAGGCTCCGCCCGAAAGGGGTACCTTTTTCACGCTGCAGGTATATAAAAGGGTAGGGATTTCACAAGATTAGGTATGTGAAAGGGTAGGGAAATCTGTCATTTAGGTATTTAAAGGGGTCTTTAATAAAAATATTTCGAACAGACGCATCTTACAGCTGTATCATTTTGATTTATTAAACACTACATAAAAATGAGAATAAGACTTCCTGTGTAAGGTATATATGTCATGTCATTTAGGTATGTGAAAGGGCTACCTTTTTTCAATAAAAGGTATACGAAAGGGGTACTTTTTCTGTCAAAATGGTATATAAAAGGGTAAGGGGTTGGACCTCGGGGCGGAGCTTCCCCGTATCAAACCTTTGCAAGTAGCCCCCCCCCCCGGGACCAGGTATCAGTCCTATTTGTTTGGTACGCGTAACAACTTTATCCGAGCCATACCAGAAACGTTAAAAAATACGTTTCGCGGCTTTTCAACGGTCTGTCGCGTACCGTTGTAAAGAAATTTGCGCGTATGGCTTTCTAAAGCACTAGAAAGACAAAAAAGTGACACCAGGTAAAGTTTTACGTTTTACGATAACTTTTCAATGATAGTAGTAAAAGATATTATTCTCAACTGTATTTGAAATCCACACAAGCTCTCAGCAGTATATCTTGGTTTCTTGTGACCTTATTGTAGTAAAATTATCGTTAGGGGGTAACATTTCAAAACTAGGAAATAAACGCGACGTACAAAAAGGAAAAAAGAATGTCGAGACAACAGGAACAATTTTATTTCATTGACTTGGCGTTTAATCTTAAATGAGGTCATGGTACTTTCCCTAAACGATGCTAAACGTAAGGGTTAAGATAAATAATCTGACTTCTTGTCGAGCGTTCTTCACAGTTAAACTAACACACGCAGACTTTCACTTGAAGTTTATCAAGTAGATTGATTGTAATTAAAAATAAGTTCATGGAAATTAACGCTCCACTTAATTAATGGCGCGAAAATTAACGTTAACAAAAATTAATGTTTTAAAATAAATGAGTAACCAGGGTAAGACATTGTTAGAAATTGAAAAGCGATCTCTTGTTAAGAATTTGTTTAAAACAAGCTCTCGACTACCACGTTAAAGACAACAGAATGGTAGTCGAAAGCTCGTTTTAAACAAATTTTTCACCAGAGATCGCTTTTCAATTTTTACCAAAAATTGATGCGTTTTAAATTACCGGAAATGTTTGAAAATCCACGTCAATTTCATGTAGCGTTAATTTCGTGTAATGAGAAAGTACGTCACGCGCGGTCTCACGCGCGCGCGTTCCTCGAGCAACCGAGCAACCTGGTTCCCAGGGTCTGGCAAAGGAATACCACGCCTGGTTACTCAGCGTCACACCAGCTCGATGTTCTGACTCCAGACTTGGCAGCCATTGCACCGAACATCTTCAGTTTTGGTCAGTTTTTCTCGCTAAAGAAAGCTCCAGGTGAGTAAATTAACTTCGTTTACACAATTTTTTTTTTCATTCCGGGAAGCTACGAGAAAAATTAGAGGCATTTTGGTGTTCGCTACGAGTAAAGTCGAACTGCAAACCACTCGCTTGCAGATCAGATTCTGCAGACATGTGGCTGTGCATTTTGCCTTGCTTTAAGTTTATATATTGTCCATTTTGCTTTCCAAAGTATTTCAGTTTCCTTCTTAGCTGTTTTGTAGCATTGTAAGAGACTGGTTTTTACATTACAGGTTCCATATGGTCGGACTGTGGATTCCAAGTGACTGTTGATGTTCATGTGTTGCAATGTTCCTGTACAAAGATGGCGGTCTAGGAGCAGAGTCAAGACACTTCGTTCACCCTGAAGGTTTTTATATATTCATGTAAGATGGTAATTTTCTGATTGAGTGGCCCCTCGCTTTAAAGTTTTTTTTTATCGTGTTGTCTGTTATTCAATCATTGAATTTGCATTTTGTTCAAAAAATAAATATTAGAGTAAAGGGCCAATTAACAAAGTTGATTTGACTCACATTTTTACAATACTATATGAATCAGGACAGGTGATTTTTCTTTATGTACATAGATCTGCGAAAATGAATGGGCTAGAAAATGTTTTGTGGTGTAACAAGTAACTAGAAAAAAATCCAGCTTGTATCTTAATATTGAGAAAGGTTGAAACAAAACCTATCAATTCTGCGCTCTATAGCGAACACACCAAGACACCTTTATCCTTTCTTTGGGTATGGAAGTTTATTGCTAACTAGAGCCCACAAACATGCCGGACATGCGCAAGTAAAAGTAGCTAATAAACCTCGCCCACCAGCACCTAGACTAAGAACCGGGCCAGTGGGAAGGGAAATCGAAAAGTACTTGAATCACTGGGAACAAAGCTAACGTGCTCAAAATCCAGAAAAGAAACTACACATGTGTCTGGATGAGGAAGGCTAATAACTTATAACATGAATAATCAGTAATTAACTGATCGCTCTCCAAAGCCGTTTAGGATTACCTATTTTAACTAGGTCAAAATATCACATTTATTTGTACTCTGATTGCATTAGTTAGAAGGTGCCCTTCCTTCACATACTTCCTATAAGTATAATAACATGGGTTTACTGCTTTAGATTTCCACCGGATTGCTTTCTATTCCAGTCCTTAGCTTTGCTTGTATTGATTGTCTACTTTATTGTTACTTATTTTCGCGGGAACTTAATTTTGCAAAAATGGAACAGGCATATCTCGCGGGTCTTTATTTTCTCGATTTGGCCAAAAATAAGTAATTAACAAAAAAATGCAATAGAAAACGTTTAAAATAAATTTTTGCGGGTATTTAATTTTGCGATTTTTTGAAAATCGTGAAAATTAAGTTCCGCAAAATTAATAATCATTCGTCATAATGGGACTCGGGGCACGACAAAAGTGCTGTCCGATAGCCCAGGGCTAGTGGAATCGCCGTCGGGCTAGCGTATTCTGATCACGACTTGCCCGACGGGCAAGAAACATTGTTTGTTTCTGATGACAACCTTCAGAAATAAATGTACATCAGACAAATTAGAGGGAAAAATCTGGGGCTCGAAAATGTGACTCACTGCATCCTTGGTGTTTAAAACTCCTGGTTTTATTAGTCGCCAACTTGAATGTGGCGACTATATTCCTCTGTTTTAAGATGAGTAACGACCATTTTCTGAGGAATTGTGTCCTTCCAGAAAATTATATTGGAAGATCTTTGCTTCTAAACTTCAAAATAAGAAAAGAAGGCATAGTGCTACAATCCATGGTATTTCTTTGCGGTAAAGAACTCCATCACTTCATAAAACTTGCAAATGGCTGACTGTTTTTGAAAACGCTCCGAAATGCATGGCAGGCATTGGATGCGTCATGTATGCGTCTCTTGTGTGTCTCCTGAAATGTATGTTTCAGGATCCATCATATTTGTAATCCTCTACATTAAGCTACAAAGTTAGTTGCCTCAGAATCGTAATTATGTGTTTGTTTTAATTCTTGTGGTAAGATTATTTTCTTTTTCTTTTGAAATGTTTATGAATTTTATTGTCTCCAAAGGAAGATCAATTTTAAATTTGCATATAATTAATTATGCAAATTACCTTCGGGCTAGCTTCTCAGAGCTTTGGGCTAGTAAGATAAAACAACAGCTTGCCCTTGGGGCAAGCTGAGTTTTCTTTTTTCGTCTCACCCTGATGGGTTCACTTCTTTAGATTTCAACTGCCAAACAAATTTCAAAGCACATCAGGTAGTTTTGTGTGGAGATTCATGTTTGAAGGTTTTTTATAGTGAGCAGGAATTAAAGATAGCAGTGCTGGTTTAAAGAGAGAAAAATAATTGACGATTATAAACCAAAATAAAACAAAACTTGTCTATATCGGGAGATTGAAACAGATTATGTGATAAACAAATTTGAAAAAAATAGGTTAACGTTGAATATTAACAAACAAAAGAAATGCGCCCAGCGTTGTCCAGGCAAACCTCGGCCGTGATGTGTAACTAAGGCACCATCCGTTTGACCAGTGAAACGAAAAGCACCCTTTGCAAAGGCAAAATCTTCAACGTTACCCGGCACGTTTCACCGGGGGTCATCCACCAAATCAGGTTTACTTTGATATTTACTCTTACATTTTTTTGAAAGGTTCACTGTCATTCCAGAGATGCTAGTAGCTGTAATTAGACCAGCAAGCAGGAATTATATCCAACATTTATTCCTTTTGGGGAATTATTTCATAAGAATGACAATATTTTTTTAGTCAGTAGATAACAAATGGTTCTGTCAATTAATCAACATTTATTCCTTTTAATTATTCCTTTTAATTATTTCAAAGAATGACAATATTTTTTTAGTCAGTAGATAACAAATGGTTCTGTCAATTAATCAACATTTATTCCTTTTAATTATTCCTTTTAATTATTTCATAAGAATGACAATATCTTTTTAGTCAGTAAATAAAAAAATGCTTCAATAAAACTCAAAATTGTTTCTTTGAAATTTGTGGTTTTTCCATACTGTACTGCATCAGCAAAATCCCTCTGACGAATAATTATGGGGCACTTCCATTTCAGAGGAAGCACACCATGTTAAAGGTCTCTCTTTTGAAAGAGGCTCTTGAATATTAAGTGGTTAATAATAACAACAATAATAATAATAATTATAACAACAACTCAACAACAATGGTAATACACAAAAGTGTCTAAAAATATAATGGTATATGGAAGTAAGAAATACAAATTTAAATGTTAAAGAAACAATCTATTATGATAAGTATTAGGAAATTCCAAAAAAAATATATTAAAAAAATAAAACATGCATTGTTGAGTTATATAAGCATTTGGGAATTTTTAAAAACACAAGAGAATCACATAGAGTGAGTGTTGTTAAAAACTCCCAAGCGTTTACATTACAGCAACAATTTCTTTTATGAAATGTAAACAGCCACACTTTATAGAGACATTTAAACGAGAAAATGATTGCGAATTTTAATTAAGACACTTTAGTTTCCTCCTTACATGTACATGCTTTCTTTCTATTGGCTGAAATGGTTTAAATGAAAAGCAAAACGAGAAAGTACGTCACGCGCGGTCTCACGCGCGCGCGTTCCTCGAGCAACCGAGCAACCTGGTTCCCAGGGTCTGGCAAAGGAGTCCGCTTTTGAGCAATTATTCTTTTAAATATCGTAAGACGGTGAAAATAAAACACCTCTTTTTGTATTTCTTGGAGCTCTGTGTGAGCAAAATGGTGCTGCACAAACAGGCATTTTGACAAACAAAAGCCAATAAAAAGAAACAAGGAGTTTCGAGTATTTAAATTTCCCCGCCAAACTTCAGGCTGAGCTCTTTGACGTCACGCATACATTACCAGCTCCAAGATGGCGGGGTTCAGTTGTCAAGTTTTGGGCTACTTCAAAGAAAGATTTCGTAGGGTTATAGTGCATGTTGGAGGCTGAAATTTTGGTGGATAACGTATCTTTGTATAAACTTTTTATTGGCGTAAAGAAAATAAATGGCCATTCTGGAGTGAACTTCTCCTTTAAGAAAAATCGTAAAATAGTCTGGTAATAGATAGGTTTACAATCTGTACAACTGACTCTGTCATTAATTCAATAACAATAAGCTTTTTTCTTGGTGCAGAAAACCGGTAATTCGAGATGATAAATTATCTTGAAATCACGGCGGCGTGGAAAAGCATAAAAAACGCTTACAAAATTACAGAATTCAGACTACTAAATCAACACTAGGACCGCTTTCCACGCGTTCGTTTACTACTAATGTTAATAGACATACTCCTTTGTATATTCTGAAGCACTGTTGTAATTTTCAAAAGCGATAGACATGATTCAAAACAAAGCGACGCTAGACAATGAAGAAGCAAGTCTCCCGAAAGAAAGATCTCAGATAACAACACGCGCGCAACAAATCTGTTTGCCTTCAAAAGCCTAAAATTCCGGACTCAAAATGGATAAATGAGAGAACCTTGAAAGAAACTTTGTTTAGAATTTATTTTTAGTTCGGATGAAGTCAAGAAATCTGTTCACAAGCGTCAGAATATCGAAATTTTTCGAGCCGTGCTGTACTGCACGGCAGAATTAATTATTTACATGTTCATGTTGAAAGCGAAGTTTTAATTTTAGCAGAGAGCTTTTTGAGTCAATTGTACACTAAATGGATTTACCGATCGTTCAAAAAATTACATCCAAGTTCGAAGCAATAACAATACATTACCATTTCGTTCTCAGAAGACTTGAGAAGCCGCATTTAGTCCGTGTTCAAGTCCGTGATTTGAATTCAAAACACATTTGTAAGCGCCATTACACCATGTCTTCGCGACGGTGGAAGGAAAGATAAATCATTCATCAACAAGGTTTTAGCACTCTGTACTCCATGGTTTTCCGTTTTAGGGCCACTTTAAAATTCTATAGTGTTTCTCCTTTCCGTTTTAAGTCCAAAAGATGGTATTTTTCTTGTTCAGAATAAAAAACAAGGCCTTGGAAGTTTGTAAATACGTGCCGCGCGACTCCATGATTTCCATGTACATTTTCAACGCACGGAATAAGACGAAAAACCTTCTTTCTAGGACCCCTAGAGTTCCCTAAAAATATGCGCAGAAAACGGATTCTGATTGGTTTATTTGCCTTTATTATCTATAGAACAATAGGAGAACCAAAAAAACTCAAGGGAGGGAGTGAAAGGGCATTTGCCAACACGTGGTTTTCAAGGCCGGCTGAGGCCGGCACAGGCATTTTGGGGGTGGTTTTCGCTCGGCCGGCACAGGCGCCAATGGGTTAACTAGGTCAAAATAACACATTTATTTGTACACCGGTTGCATTAGTTTCCAGTAGCCCTGTGTAGCAAAAGTGCCTTAGGCAGGGCTTCTGATATTATGCGATGTTGCGATTTCGCATAATTGATCTCAAATCGCAACTTTTTGCATAATTCATCAAAAATCGCATAATTCATACAAAATTGCACAATTTGAGCAAAGATAAAGGAAATACTCGCTTTAACTAAGTTCTAAGCCAATTCAACGTTGTTTCAAGGTGGTTTACCTGTCAAGAAAACCTTGGAAAACCTCTGGTGTGGTTTCCAAACGAACAACATCACTTTGAGCGGGCAACTTACTTTTTCAGTTTCAACTTAATAAAGTAAATGGTTTGAACCCAGGAGTATCAGTAGTTCAGATAGTGTGATCGTCCGGGTGAGAGTAGTTCTGAGAAGAACTGTTGTTGGTGACTGACGTTTCGACAACCTGAGCGGAAGTCATCTTCAGAGTCAAGTGAAAAGTTGTTGTCAGTCGATGATGTTATAAGTCTGGTCCGTTGAAGCTGATTGGTCAGTTAAGCCGTGATGTTATTGGCTGTAAGACTCGTGTAAAGTTTGTCATCAGTAATTGGTCAGTTTCGATCCGTCTATTGTTAGTCTTATTAAGTCGTTCTGTTCCGTCTATTGTTAATCAAATTAAGTCGTTCTGTTGGCGGTTCGTTTGTTGCTTCTGTTTACGTCGTGAATAAGTCGTTTGTAAGGTGCCGGTAGTTGTTGACATCTGTTGATAGGCATCTGTTGTTAGGTTCGTCCCTGTCTTTAACGTTGGTCAGTAAATGTCGTAACGTTGTTATAGGTTTGTGAGCTACACGGATATTGTAGGGTTGTAGGATACGCGCAATAGTCTCAGAAGTGCCCTTGATGTAGGGTAAAGTCGCTGTAGTAGCATATGTCAGATTTCTGTCAGTTTCAGTAGTTCTGTGAGTATTGCGTCTAATAAAGTCAGTATTGTAGTTGTTCTTGTGGAAAAACACGGTCAAGGTGAGATAAACTGTCTGGTGTGTCACAAACTAGTTGCGCTTGTCTCGTCAAAGTCTTGATAGTCGTAGCTTTGTGGGAAGTCGGGTTGTAGGATGTTTCGTCCAGTAATCTGTCGGTATGCATCGGTTTTCTGTACACTGTAGTTCGTATTTCGTTGTTGCCGCGGCTTACCAGACAGTCAAGAAAAGGAAGTTTTCCGTTTTCTTCGATCTCCCTGGTAAACTGAATGTCGGCGTTCTGTTCGTTTAGGTGTTTGTGAAAGTCGTCGATTTCGTCTTTGTGTACGGCATAACCAGAGCGGTATCGTTTGTCGGCAAGTTGCAAGGGCGCGTTCCTCGATGATTTGCATCACAATTTCTGCAACAACAACGGAAACCGGCGACCCCATGGCTGTTCCGTGCAACTGCTTGTAATGTTTTCCGTTGTACTGAAAGTAAGTCGATGTAAGGCAGAGGTTCAGTAAGTCCATAATGTCTTCAGTCGGTAGCGGTAATGTAACAGTAGATTGTTGGATAGCGGTCTCGGTGCACTGTAGAGCCAATTGAACTGGAATACTGGTGAACAGTGATTTCAAATCAAAAGACACAAGTTTGTAGTGGTCAGGTATCTGTACAGTCTTGATGGCGTCTATAAAGTTCTCAGTAGATTATAGTTTACGTCTGGATTGGTCTGTAAGAGGTTGCAGTATAGTCGTCAGGTATTTAGACAGTTGGTACGTAGGGGACCCACAGAACGAGACTATGGGTCGCATCGGTATACCCGGCTTGTGCAGTTTCGGTAGTCCGTAAAGTTTCGGTGGTTGCGGTACTGAGCACCGCAGTCGGTAGTAACGTTGATTGTCAAAAGTGTTGGTCTTTTTAAGCGTAAGTAGTTTGTTGTTAAGTTTACGTTGTAGTGCAGGCGTCGGGTCACGTTTAAGTACTTCGTAGGGTGTGACATTTAAGTACTTCGTAGGCGACAAACGAACCGCCAACAGAACGACTTAATTTGACTAACAATAGATGGAACAGAACGACTTAATTAGACTAACAATAGACGGATCGAAACTGACCAATTACTGATGACAAACTTTACACGAGTCTTACAGCCAATAACATCACGGCTTATCTGACCAATCAGCTTCAACGGACCAGACTTATAACATCATCGACTGACAACAACTTTTCACTTGACTCTGAAGATGACTTCCGCTCAGGTTGTCGAAACGTCAGTCACCAACAACAGTTCTTGTCAGAACTGGTCTGCTTCCTGCCAGTTGGGATTTTTAATCATGTTATGTTTATTTATTATATTTGTTTAGCATTTGTTTCATATACACGGCCCCACAAGCTTCTAGCTTTAAACACAAACCGTGTATAAATAAAGTTGCTTTACCTTTACCTTTACCTTTAACTACTCTCACCCGGACGATCACACTATACGAACTAGTTTCAACTTAGCCATAACAAATTCACACAAATAAATTTGCTTCCTATATTTGCTTTCTTGTATTGTACTGAAGTTTACAAGGCAAAATGGCTGAATTCAGAATGTTTAAATCCTTCCATGAAGTAAAAAACGTCGTAGATTGTTCGACACCGTACGTTAACACGTGAGCCTTCGTTAATTCAGTCAGCGGTATCTTGTCACACTTCATATAGTATGTCACCAAAAGTCTTCAACGTTCTACTGCAGCATGTAGTGTACACGGAAAGCCATTCGACATTGGAATAAACGTAAATGAGGTGAAAATAATCTTTTTCATTCTAATACAGATATTTATCCTTCCTTTATGCTTTTTTTTTGAAATGCACAAAATTGATATTCATCTCCTTTAACCTTGTAAAACAAGCTTAAAATCGCTCTGATAAAATCGCATAATTTTCCGCATAATAGTACTTTCCTGCCGCATAATCTGCCCTAAAAATGCCGCATAATTTCTGCTTTTTTGCCCAACCCTATCAGAAGTCCTGCAGTTAGGTCAATGTTAACTCCAATAGCTTGGGTACCCTTCCTTCACATACTTCCTTAAAGTATAATAACATGGGTTTACTGCTTAAGATTTTCACCGAATTGCTTACTGTTCCAGTCCTTAGCTTGCGTATATCGATCTACTATGTACTTTATCTTCTTCTGGTACTTGTCTGTGGATCACTCTGTACCGAATTTGTCATTCATTGTTTTTCGTGATATCATCCCACACTTTTCGGGCATCCCTTGCTTTCACGGTGGTCAAAATTCTCAGTCCATCGTATAAATGTTTTCTCCTCATTGACAATCAAGCGTTAATCCGTCTTTTCTCATTAAAGGAAGACAATGAGCTTGGTGAGATAATAGAGATCTTCTATGACTCTCAAAATTAATAATTATTCGTCAAAACAGGCTCACTTCTTTAGATTTCACCTGCCAAACAAATTTCAAAGTACATCATGTAGTTCTGTGTGGAGATTCATGTATGACAGGGTTCAAAATAGCAGCTGGCTGTCGGCGGTAGGCGGCATTCTGACGACACTTGCCGGCTACTTTTCACCGAAGAAATAGAAAATATCATGCCTTGATCGGCCAACTGAAATAAAAGTTGCGGTAATGTTGAAGTAAACATTCCATATCAGAAAACAAAGCAGCTACAGGACTAGAAAGAGCGACTCAATAGTTGCTAATGCGACCAAAATTTCATCTTTGTCGATGAAAACTTCTGGTTCAGTTACGGTTTAGTCGCCAATGTGGCGACTTCATTTCTGTTTTAAGATGAATAACGGGCCGCCCCACCTTCTCAGGTATTGTGTCCCTCCAGAAAATAATATTGAAGATCTTATTTGCTTCTCAAACATTCAAAATAAGAAAAGAAGTCACATTGCTCCAATCCATTCTTTTGCTTTGCCGTAAAATATTGTATCACTTCGGAAAACTTACAAATGGCCGACTGTGTTTGAAATTGCCCCAGAATGCATCTGGGTACGTCATGTATGCAGATGGATTGTGTCCCTTGAAAATGCATAGCTCTCTAACAGCCGGGAAAAAAATGAGCCTTGACAAAAAAAGCCGACAAATTCAGGCTAAAAACGAAATTTTATTTTGAACCCTGTATGAAGGTTTTTTTTATAGTGAGCAGGAATTAAAGATAGCAGTGCTGGTTTAGAGAGAGAAAAATCATTGACGATTATAAACCGAAATAAAACAAAACTTGTCTTTATCGGGAGATTGAAACAGATTATACGATAAACAAATTTGAAAAAAATAGGTTAACGTTGAATATTAACAAACAAAAGAAATGCGGCCAGCGTCGTCCAGGCAAACCTCGGCCGTGATGTGGAATGTAACTAAGGCACCATCCGTTTGACCAGTGAAACGGAAAGCACCCTTTGCAAAGGCAAAATCTTCAACGTTACCCGGCGCGTTCCACTGGGGTCATCCACCAAATCAGGTTTACTTTGATATTTACTCTTACATTTTTTTGAAAGTTTCACTGTCATTCCAGAGATGCTAGCAGCTGTAATTAGACCAGCAAGCAGGAATTATATCCAACATTTATTCCTTTTAATTATTTCATAAGAATGACAATATTTTTTTAGTCAGTAGATAACAAATGGTTCTGTCAATTAATCAACATTTATTCCTTTTAATTATTCCTTTTAATTATTTCATAAGAATGACAATATTTTTTTAGTCAGTAGATAACAAATGGTTCTGTCAATTAATCTCAAAATCGTTTCTTTGATATCTGTGGTTTTTCCACACTATTCTGCATTGATCAGCAAAATCCTTCTGATGAATAACTATGGGGCACTTCCATTTCCGAGGAAGCACACCATGTTAAAGGTCTCTCTTTTAAAAGAGGCTGTTGAATATTTAGTGGTTGACAGTAATAATAAAAACAATAATAATAGTAATTATAACAACAACTCAACAACAATAGTAATACATGAAATTGTGTAAAAATATAATGGTATATGAAAATAAGAAATAAAAATATAAAAGTTAAAGAAGCTACATGTATCTAACTAAAGTCAAAAGTATTACGATAAGTTATAGGAAATTCCAAAAAATAATATTAAAGAAATAAAACCGCGCCTGAGTGTATTGTTGCCTGAGTGCATTTGGGAATTTTTAAAAAAAGAAGAGAACCAATATAGTATGTGTTCTTAAAAATTCCCAAGTGCTTACATTAGAGCAACAGTTCCCTGATTCACGAATTTTTGCATTGGAGTGAATGGAAATTTATTTACATAGAACTGATGGTAAAAGAATTGAACATTCTGCCACACATTTCACTGTGGATTGTCTTGGAGGATGATTGGCTGTGTGTTGTTACATAGAACTGATGGTAAAAGAATTAAACATTCTGCCACACATTTCACTGTGGATTGTCTTGGAAGATGATTAGCTGTGTGTTTTGACCACTGTCTGATGCTTCTGCTGTTTGGAGTCGACTAACAGGCATTTCACATTAAGTGTACTTCTGTGTTGTCTGGTTGGCCCCTTCTAAAGACTATTTGGGTTTCTGTGGCCTGAAATATGGCAGATGTGGCGATTTGACAAACCAGCTTCAGACCACAAGGGTATAGCTGTCGCCTGAAGAACAACAAAACTTCAGGAAGCTTGGCCTCAGTAATTATTTCTTTCATCATATTTCTAATAGGGTTGACACTGAACTGATGGTTTTTCCAGGACGAAAGGGAACTTGCTCTTGATCTTCTTGTTGATCTCCTCTGCAGTAGAATTCTTTGTGAATGAGATTTTCTTTATCGGACCAGTATCCTCTAACCTTTTGCTTAACTTTGGTCCAGGGACCGCAGTGAACCATTTGTCTAAAAAGATAACTGTGCAAGCGAAAGCACAAGGAGCCATCTTCACACAGTGTATTTCTTCTGAATACATTGAAGAGACCCAACAATCATCCACCTCTTCTTGCCAAAAGGTCACCAAACTTGTTCCTGGTGCAGTGAGGTATGATTTTAGGTTTCACCTGATATCTAACTCTACCAATTTTGGGGTAACCAATCCTAACATGTCAGCGATGTACTCATGGAAGGCTGATTTGCATTTTCCTGTTGTGATCACTGATTACTTGTTTTTGACAAAATGCATTAAGGTTAACAGATGATGGCACCTACAAAAAGGAATCCAGACTTTGAATCCAAGGAGAAATTAAGGTAGCATAAAGGAGAAATGTTTCCTCTGATTTTCAAACACTCATTAATATTAATTTCCTTTATGAATGTTTAATGAGTTTGAGAATTTCATTTCATATCTTTCCAGTCGTAAATAACAGGACTAAAAAGTTGGCGTCACCTTGAACATCTAACACCATTGTTCCTACAATATCTTGGATAGGTACTGAACAATTTGTCAATGGTCATCTTTTTAAGTATATAAAGAGTATAGTAGGACAAAAAGATAAATTATCTGAGAAATTCCATTTGAAGCTAGTCAAGCTGTTTTTGACCAAATGGTGCTCATTTGGAATTGGGTGTAGTTTGCAGGATTTTGTCTCCCTGCACAAGCCGGTAAAAACCTTTAAAACTGATGATGGGAAAAGCTTGAAACATTGCTGACACGATACATTTTATCATTACCCTTCAATTCACTTTGAACTTTCGCCCACAATATTACCACATTCTATAAATTCTATATATAATATAAATTCATATTTATTCTTTTATTCCTTTAGTAAGAACTTTTATTATTCACTATAAATTTTATTTAAGACATTGACCTGCGTTGAATTTAAGCACATAACAGACAATCTAAGTGGAATGCTATGTGCTTTTAAGAATTGTTGCCAAAGATGTACATCGTATGTTGGCCCACTGCCTCTGTAGTCTGCAAAACAATGCAACAAGTAACCTGACAAATTTAACCATAAGTTGTGACCCAAAAAACAAAGTCCTGTTTGTACAATTGGCTGTGTGCTGTCACCTTAACTGGTGTTCCCCAATGTGATATTCCAAAAAAATACTCATACTTAGATATGGGTACAGAGGTAGGATTTTGGGTTTGGCCCCTTCATTCTTCTTGAAATTTGCAATAGTAATTTCATACTTTCCCTTATAAATTTTAGCTGTAGAGACCTCACACACCCTGGATGGTGTGGATAGATACTGAAAGTGTACTGCTTGACCTTACCCATCTTTTTTGGCACTAAGGCTTCCTTGCCCTGTGATCCTGTGCAATTGTGATTTCTAGTTCCCCATGTTGAAACAATTTATGAACAAGCTTTATGGCAAAGTTCCCCATAGAACAAGTTTCCCCCTTGATTTTCAGTATTTCCCTAGAAAAGATCCTGTCTTCCTCCCCATCTATTCCTTCTTATACACTTGCATTCTCCTCAGGAAAAACTGCATTTTTCTTTTTGAGGAGAATCAAAGGGTTTAAGTTCCCTTTCTTGGACTTTTTCTCAACTATGCCCACAACAAACAAAATGAAATTAATAATTTTGTGACTCTTCTCTTTTATATATTATAAAAAACCTGCTTACCGTATTTATTCTTAGCTCTTTTCGCTAAGACTCACACTATCAACAAGGAAGCTTACACCTGAATCACCTTTTTTTGCATTGAAACTGACAATTGATAATCCCCAACTAAGCAACCTCGACCCTTTGCTTCAGCAACCAAGAATTAAGCTTGCTTCTCACAAAATCCACTTCAAATTATCTGGAAGACGGGCATTCTTAAGGTGGACCTGTGCCATCAGACCTCAATGTGCAAAAGCATTTGCACCAAAAAATAAACAGTGTTCCCGATACCAGCATCTTGGAGATTTTTGAATGCACACCCAGCAAGCTTTACAAAGTCTGCAGGAGGAAAGTTTCCATCTATTTGAATGTCATGAGTCAGGTGCATACTCAGCAAAAAGGAAAGAAACTGAATACGCTGAAGACTTGTCATTTTAAAAAAGCCATCAGTCATCAATGTAATGAGATCACCTGTTGCCATTTCTTTGTCCTTTTTATCATACGATGACTGGTGGAAAATTGGTGATAAACAGGATGATTAGTTTTGAGTTGACACAAACAGACTCTTTAGCTGGCGTTGAACTGACAGTACTAAGCTCCTGGCCTTCAAAATAGTCAGTTTTATAAAACTCCTCAGCCTCATCTAATGACTTGAACTGAGGAATAAGGTGCCGTTGTACTTTTAGTCGACAAGCAGTACCTTTATAGAAAGAAACATTAATGAATGTGAGTTACATTACATGCAGTTGCAGATCCAGACAATTCCTAAAAGATTTGTGTCAGATATTAATTTCAAAAGTAAAAGGGTACTCCAGGCATAACTTAAGAAAAACAAATACAAAATGACTACTTGCATCTTTAGAAGGATCGTCGTTAAATACTAGAGATTTCTTCTGAATTGTGTGGAGTGTTTCCACTCAGAGGGCCCAAAGGCCGTTTTGACGACATAAACACAATATAAAGGGCAAGAAAACATTAAAACCTAAATAAAACAAATTTAAGTGCCAATCTAGTGGTAAAGCATCGATGATAATCACACCATCAACTCCCGCGTGAAGCGTGTTCAATACCGCCTGCTGTGTACAAGTATTGTTTTAATTGTTATTTTAAGCAATAAGAAATTAAATGCAAGAGTTTTTAGGCTAACGGCCATGAGCTTAAACACTGAATCAGATGTTTGTAAATTTTGAACAGGAATAACTAGTGAGGTTATATACCATAATGGGCTGCTCTGATTTTGCTATAGTTTGCGATCACACGAAATTTGGGCTTCCATCAAGAAGGTAGTTTTTTTTTTTTGCAGAATTTAACATATAAACATGTGTTTTTAACTCACCCATTATTACAACAAAGTTGTGATTGTACGGTTGAAGAATAGTAACAATTTCCTTCCTTAGAAATCGTTTAAACACCTCCTGCCAGTTAGACTTTTGCTTAAAGGTGTGTGTCAACAAGGCTGTTAAAATTCACTGCAAAAATAGATGTTATCCTTGGATACCAAGGGTTCACGTATGGTCCAGTTGTTATTTGCCCTCTGACACTATACCCTGTAATTCCTGGTGATTCTACGATCATGGTCCAACACTAAATAAAACAAAGTTAAAACAAAGACATTAACTTTAAAAGGGAGCCTGGGTATACATCAAAAACAATTTCTGCTGTAAATTGGATGTTGTGTGCGATTTTGACTGCAATCTATTATTATTGACGGTATACTTCCAAAAAACAACTCATCCTAAAAAAGAACAGCTGCTCCTTGTAAAAGACGGGAAAAACCTGTTGGTACTCCCTTTATAATTCCAGCTTACACTGATCTATTCAGTTCTTTATCATTGAAGGTATACTTACAAAAAAAGACTCGTCTAAAAAAACAGCTCCTCCAGGCGAAAGACGGAAATAATTTCTTGATACTGCCTTCTTAATTCTAGATTCTTCTTCACCTGTGTCACAGTAAAGTTCAAAGTAACAGTATAGTTAGTACAGCTGTGCCGCATGCATATTCTTATACATATCAAGAAGTGAACTTACTCGTTTGCGGGAATATCCAGAACACTTTAAAATGCAATGGATTCCGACGAAGTCTGGGGAATTCCCCTTAGCTTCTGCTAAATATGATTGCATCTCCTTGTAGTAAGAGGTAGGATTACTTAAAACATAATCCATCAACACTAGTAGCTGGGCTTTTGTTAACAAAGACGTTACATCTGGCCTTTCCATTGGTCCTGGACGTATGTGGCCATATTGGTTGAATCTTTCCAGAATGCGAATCACTGTCAATAAAGATACTTTGAGTTGTTGATCAATGGACCGTTTTCTTTTATTTTCTGTATAGCGTAGCTCCACGATATGTCAGTGAAAATTTCTGCTGTATGCGGCTGGCATTGCTGATAGCTTTGATTTCTGTTTGTTTTCCGGTTTATTCAAAAACTATTCTCTTATCTGATGTGAGACAATGTCTCGCCCTTTTCATGTGAAAAGAACAGAGAGGACGAACAACTTCTGATGGTTTAAAAAGTTAAAATATAAAAATTTAATAAAAAAACGTTTCGGTCTTAGACCTTCATCAGTTACATGACAAATAGAATGCAAACTAATTTTAAATAAGGTTACAGTGTAAAAGATTACATAACAAAACGAACAATACAATACTGTGCTATAAATAACGTAATACAGCGTGATTATTACAATGCAAAACGAAAAATACTATGCTGTGCTATAAATTGCGTCATACAGGGTGATAATTACAATACCAAGCGAAAAATCACAATACTGTGTATAAATTATGTGATACAGCATGATAATTGCAATACTAAACCAAGGTTGATGCATGAAATAAAAATTGAAATTTAAAACTAAAATAACTAAAAGGACTCTTGCGATGCGGCAAATGTAAAAAGAACACAAACATTAATCATAACAAAATCCCAAATCAAGGTCTTTGGAGCATCAAAGGGTTAATAAACAACAAAAACCCTCCAGGGAGGGGCTTCAACAATAAGTCGTAATAAGTTCCCCTAAAAGGCTGACAAAATCCAAGAAAAGGACCTTTGAACTGCCATACAATGCCAACGCAGAGTTGCACAAGATAAAATTAATTATAACAAATTCTATTGTTGGAGTGAATTTCCGTTCTTTTTTTAAGCCATTTGGTGCCAAAGAGAACAGCTGAGCACTCCAATAAGCCTCTTTCATAATTAAAAACCTATCGATCTCGTCAGAGTTGTTTGGGGCCTTCACTAGATCAAAGCACTGAAATGCAAAATCATCTTAAGTGTGTGGAATTTTGTTGAAATGTACTGCTACTTCACAAGTGGTTTTGTTTGTGAGCATAGCAGACTTGTGATTATAAAACTGAACTTGAAAATCGGTGGATCTGTACAGCCCCCGAAATGATCCCGACCCCAAAATGATCCCCAACCTTGAACTGATCCCCAAATTGGCCATGAAATGATCTCGACCCGGAAATGATCCCCAGATGTTTTCACGGTAACCCTGAAATGATCCCTAAGTAAATTTTGGAATGGCGATTAAGCATAGGAATGTGGATTGCTCAATAATAAGGGAAACTGAGGAAAAGACTTAAATAAGTGCTATTATAACTGTGCAATACGTGACTATAAAGCAGGAACAACTTTTAATTCTTATGTATGTTTAAAAATTGGTTATTCTCAATAAGGAAGAATGAACAGCTTTTTTTAATTTGTGTTTATTGGATAGTTATGTTCAAAGACATACTTTCAGTCGTGAGAACTGCTACTCAGGACTCTCGATCGCAGCAATTAAAACATTTAAATACATTACCAAATACGGTATATTTTGTCAAAAAAAGTTTCCAATTCATTGGATCAGGATATGCTCTTAGAAAGCTTAGTTGATATTTTAAGCGATTGTTTCTACCCTTAGGCTATTGATGTAAGGAAGACATTTCTCTTTACGTTTGATTAACTAAAACTAAATTACTTGTATTGGAACGAAAAGCCATTTTCTCTGCTCTAGTTGAAGTTACACATACTCATTGAATATTAAAGTCCAGTCTGGTTTTGCAGTCTTTCTTTTACAAGGATACTTATTACTTCTCCTATTTTTTTTAGTTCACTTTCAGTTTCTTTTATTGTTGAGCAGTCCACACTTCTACATTGAAACGCCATTCCACAAATTACTAGGGGATCATTTAGAAACAATAACAAATCTGGATACTTTGTCTTGAATTCTAAACACATTATCGCTAGATATTTTTAACCTTTTCTCTTCATCAGATTGTCTTTGGCTTTTCTCAAGTTTTTGGGCTCAAGAATTTCTTTGGTAATGTTGTTTAAGAAAAGTTCAACTTCAGGAAAACTGGACTTTAGAGGCATCCAATTGCTAGTATACAGAACTGTTGGAAGTCGTTCATCTACTGTTTGGATCTTTGCCATGATTTTTTTAAAAATTAAAAAAAAAAAAAAAAGAAAAAAAAAATCTTTGCCATGATGGAATACCGCAAGATGGATTCGCCTCAAATTTATCCAAATCATTAATGGTTTTTTTTGCCAGTTAACATCCTTTGCGCTGGGCACAGCGCTGGCCTTTTCTTCAGATGGGATTGCTCTGCATCAGAGAGATACTAAACTGACAGTATCATCAATGAACAAGAACGTTTGGAAAATCTTATTTTTCGGTGGTTGATGTAAGAAGATCACAAATTTAGGCCCTCTGCTGTGCTGTGTGAGCTGTGTAGTTGTTTTCTTTTTTAATGACATGAATGTACACCTCATTTATGTGGCAATTTTTTGAATGTTCAATACCCATCATGTGCTGCTTCACAAGATTTTTGCAAAGATCATTAAGCGACATTTCTTTCTTAAAATGAATGATTGTTGTGAATTCCAGGGATCTGGATGCTTTACCAACCCTGAATGTCCCATTACAAGTCCAAAAGGCGTCTCCAAATACAAAGGTAGAAAAGAGGATTTTGCTCTATTGTTTGGACGAAATTTGAATTTTTAACCTCAAAAGTGTGACTTTTTACCTGCTTTTCTACATGGTAGCCTTTTTTAAAATAGTATCTAGCACCACAGGGCGTAACAACAACAACAACAACAAAGTTTATTTGAACTGTAAAATGACAAAGAAATGTTTAAACAATAAATAAATTAAAAATACATGCAGTTGCTGGTCACCCAAAATAACTAAAAAGCTAAACTAGTTGGGTGACCACCATTTATTAATTTAAAATAAATACAACGTCAGAAAAGAGGCATTTTACATTTTACAATTTTACACAATTAATTAAGGTGGTAGATTACAGAACAAATAATTCTTAAACACGTATGTACAACAACAACAACAGCAAAAAGATAATAGTAAAAAGAAAAAGGAAAAAAAATGAAAAATGGCAGAAATACCAAATTAAATTATTAGTAGAAAAACTTAATAGAAATTAATGAAATGCAATAATAATTCTCTTTTAAGCGAATAAGTAGATAGAATCTTAAATCTCTCATCAATTTCATTCCATAATATAGGTCCGTTGTATCTTATATTGAATTTGCCATAGTTAGTTCGAATTTTAGGAACATGAAAAGTTGACCTAGATGCAAAGCGTGTGTTAACATTATGCTTATCAGAAGTTTTAATAAATAAGTAGTCAAAAACCTTAGGTAATTTGTCATGGAAGAATTGGTGCATGAAGTAAAGGGTTTGAAGTTTGATATGATCTTGAAGTTTTAGAAGTTTGAGTTGAGAAAACAAAGGACTAGTATGGGGAAAATTAAAATTAACAGTAACCACTTGGCTCCTAAATATACCAAAATGGTAGCCAATTCCAAAACTTTGGTCGGCATTTTTTTTAAAAAAAAGAAATAAAACACTTCTCATTCTGTCATTTTACTAGATAGACCGTTTAAAATAGATTATTTTCATCACACACCCTGGATGGTGTGGGTAGATACTGAAAGTGTACTGCTTGACCTTACCCAGCTTTTTTGGCACTAAGGCTTCCTTGCCCTGTGATCCTACTGATCCTGGGCAACTGCGATTTCTAGTTCCCCAAACAATTTATCAACAAGCTTTATGACAAAGTTCCCCATAGAACAAGTTTCCCCCTTGATTTTCAGTATTTCCCTAGAAAAGATCCTGTCTTCCTCCCCATCTATTCCTTCTTATACACTCATCTCCTCAGGAAAAACTGCATTTCCTTTTTGAGGAGAATCAAAGGGTTTAAGTTCCCTTTCTTGGACTTTTTCTCAACTATGCCCACAATAAAGAAAATGAAATTAATAATTTTGTGACTCTTCTCTTTTATATATTATAAAAAACCTGCTTACCGTATTTATTCTTAGCTCTTTTCGCTAAAACATCAACAAGGAAGCATACACCTGAATTACCTTTTTTGCGTTGAAACTGACAATATTGATAATCCCCAACTAAGCGACCTCGACCCTTTGCTCCAGCAACCAAGAATTAAGCTTGCTTCTCACAAAATCCACTTCAAATTATCTGGAAGATGGGCATTCTTAAAGTGGACCTGTGCCATCAGACCTCAATGTGCCAATGCTTTGCACCAAAAAATAAACAGTGTTCCCGATACCAGCATCTTGGAGATTTTTGAATGCACACCCAGCAAGCTTTACAAAGTCTGCAGGAGTAAAGTTTCCATCTATTCCAATGTCACGAGTCAGGTGCATACTCAGGAAAAAGGAAAGAAACTGAATACGCTGAAGACTTGTCATTTTAAAAAAGCCATCAGTCATCAATGTAATGAGATCACCTGTTGCCATTTCTTTGTCCTTTTTATCATACGATGACTGGTGGAAAATTGGTTATCTACAGAATGATTAGTTTTGAGTTGACACAAACAGACTCTTTAGCTGGCGTTGAACTGACAGTACTAAAGTCAGCAGGCTCCTGGCCTTCAAAATAGTCAGTTTTATAAAACTCCTCAGCCGCATCTTATGACTTGAACTGAGGCATAAGGTGCCTTTGTACTTTTCTTTGACAAGCAGTACCTTTATAGAAAGAAACATTTATGAATGTGAGTTACATTACATGCAGTTGCAGATTCAGACAATTCCTAAAAGATTTGTGTCAGATATTAAAAGGATACTCCAGGTATAACTTGAGAAAAACAAATACAAAATGACTACTTACATCTTTAGAAGGATCGTCATTAAATACTAGAGATTTCTTCGGAATACCCAAACATCGTCTTGACCTTTTCTTTGGAGGTTTGTTTGGAGTGTTTCCACTCGGAGGGCCCAAAGGCCATTTTGACGTCATAAACACTATAAAAAAGGGCAAGAAAACATTAAAACCTAAATGAAACAAGTTTAAGTGCCAATCTAGGCTATTTGTTGTAAGGCATCGATGATAATCACACCATCAACTCCCGCGAAAATATGGGGCAAAATGCAGAAGCATAAGTGACAAACCAAGCAAAAAGCCCCAACTTCAAGTCCACATTTGACCATTAACATGGCGGGGCCCGCCCGGTCCTGCAGGATTTTTCTTTGACTTTAACTATCAAATTTAAGTTCTGTGCAAACATAATCCACAATACTGATCCCTATTTCTCGAGGAGTGGGCGAATATTCATACATGTCTAACGCGAGTGCCAACCAAGTGTTTTCAATGTATTATGATTTCAATCAACTAGTTTTGACATCAAAAACGCTTACCTCAATCCAAAACTTGACAGTTGCAGGGGCGTAGCCAGGATTTTTGTATAGGGGGGTTCCAAATGTGAATTGTATTTGTGAAGGTAAAACTGAGCGCCGGAGGCGCTCCTCCTCTAGGGGGGTCCGGGGGCATGCTCCCCCGGGAAATTTTGAAATTTGCGGTCCCCAGAAATGGCATCTCCTTGATTCTAAGCATAAATTTTTAGCAATTTTAGCGTCAATTGAAGCTAGCATTTCTTAGAAGGGAAGCTCAAAATCCCGCGTACCAGGTAATTTTTCCGGCCTACCATTCACTCCCGACGTACCGTCACTCACTAGTCAGCTAGTATATCAGCCAGAAGTAGGCGCCGTGGATGCTTCCGTGCAAAAATGTCGACTGTTGCACTAATATCAATTTGTCTGTTGTAATGTATGTTCATAAGAGCAAGTCCCGACTCTCGCTCGCTGGTCATTGTAGCCCGCAGGTATGTCTTTAGTCTGCGCAATGTGCTGAACGATCGCTCACATTCTGCAGAAGTAATTGGCAACGTACACAAGATGCGCAGCAACTTGTGCACATTTGGATAAAAATCGCTGTCACATTCTGCCAAGGCCTGAACTGCACTGTTTGGTAGGTCTTGATCCGCACTACACGTACAACGCAGGCTTGTATACACGAAATTTTTTTAATTGTAAACACAAGGTGATACTTTATAGATTTCATTTTATTTTCTCAAAAATTTCATTTTTCTAATCTGGCGGAATTAAAGGGGGGTTCTAATAATATTTTTTCTCTTGAATTAGCTATTGCGATATCCCGAAGGGGGGTTCCGGAACCCCTGGAACCCTCCCCTGGCTACGCCACTGAGTTGAATGGCCTAGGTATTATTCTTTCCACACTAAGAAAAACAGTCCATTAAAACTTAAACGTTTTGCGAAAATCGGTTGAAGAAGATAAGAACTTCTCACATCACTGTGACAAAACTGTCCGCCATTACTTCTGCTGAGGTGAAATGTGATTGGTTGAATAAAGTTGCGTGAAGCATGTCCAAAACCCCCTGCTGCGTATAAGTATTGTTTAAATTGTTATTTTAAGCAAAAAGAAATTGAATGCGAGAGTTTTTAGGCTAACTGCCATGATCTTAAACACTGAATCAGATGTTTGTAAATTTTGAACAGGAGTAACTAGTGAGGTTATATACCGTAACGAGCTGCTCGATTTTGCTATAGTTTGCGATCACACAAAATTTGGGCTTCCATCAAAAAGGAAGTTTTTTGTCAGAATTTAACATATCAACATGTGTTTTAACTCATCCATTACTACAACAGAGTTGTGATCAACACCATTGTACGGTTGAAGAATAGGAACGATTTCCTTTCTTCGAAATTGCTTAAACCTCCTGCCAGTTAGATTTTTACTTGAAAGTTTTGTCGCAACAAGGCCGTTAAAATTTACTGCAGAGATAGATGTAACCCTTGGAGTCCAAGGGTTCACATATGATCCAGTCGCTATCTGCCCTTTGATGCTATACCCATAATTTCTTGTGATTTTACGATCCTGGTCCAGCACAAAATATAACAAAAATATACAATGTTAAAACAAAGAAATCAAATTTAAAAGGGAGCTTGGGTTAACATCAAAAACGGTTTCCACCCTCGGTCATCTGTGTGTCATCTTCCTGCAAAATAATAACAAAATGGCTACAATTTTACTTCCCAAGATTTTTCATGTTTCTTTTTTCCCTGAAGTTATTAACTCTTGAGATGACAGAGTGGTCATTACAAGTCTACTTCAATGTATTAATTCAAAATGTGTAAGCTCTACTTACTACATTACAGGTAGCCCCTCCTTGTTTTTTTACATTAGCATTCACAGTCACATCTTCCTCCTACAAAAAGAATTGACAATAACTCTTATGACTTGTAGAACAATTAAATAGGCATTAACAGTGAAGTTGAAGCGTCAGCTTCCTCCAATCCTTGAACAACCTGTAAAAATTAAATATAAACAATGATAAATTTACTTCATTTCAACTCCTCCATACATGATTTATAAAATTTTAATCTTTCTGCTCTGAAGTAATATTTTCCAATGAAGTCAATGCTTCCAGTACTTCAGCATACAGCAATTCAGCGATAAGATGATCTTTTTGATACTGACAATTTTAAGCACCAATAATAAACCATCTTACCTCTTGACTACTTGTTGTAGGCACCTCGCAAGGTGACAACACGCAATGCGAAACTGAAGTTTCAGACTCTTCTAATGTCTTTAATCTTGTCTTGGCAGAACTCACGAACTGCATAGAAAAATGCAGAAGTAAAACATTTCAGTTAACCGCACGTTTATTTCTTCAAGAAATAGGAGAGAAACTATTTATTCGACACTGAACGCTGACAGAGAAATTTCACACACATACAATGAAGCTTACCATTCTCTTTTCTCGCTTAGAAGGCGGTTGTTCGACTTCTGAACCAGCATGGAGCGAGGGAAACACAAATCGTAATTTCATCTGTTTTCAACGATTGCCTTATCTTTGTGTTGAAATGAAACTGAAAGTCATCCTCTTTAAAGTGCATCGAGCACAGTGAGGACATCTTCCCGGGCTCCCAGTTCTTCCTTCTGGCCAGGATGAAGTCGATCCATTTTTTCGTTCTCCTTTTAGCTGTGGTGTTATCTGATTTCTGAAAAGGAATTCTGTTCATGCTGATTCCTTTTGCGGGATCTGCTATGTTGTCGCATTGTGCAGCAACACATCTTTCGGCATTTTTTTGAGTTTATAGCCAGACACTCGATGGACTCCAGGTAAAATATCTCCGAAGTTTATTTGGATCTGTGGTCACTTGTTACTTAACCTACATCACAACTTCTTTGTGACCGTGAAATGACAAATACGAGTTGTGTGCCAAAATGGCGGCAATTTTTCGCGTTTAAAAAAATTCATAAAAAAATTTGCGTTTTGTTCAAATCAAAAATATTTTCGGAGAAGTTACTTTTTCAATGTGGACTTTCACTTAAAATTAAAAAAATGGTGAAATGGGCACTTTAAATGTACACGATTCTTGGCATACTTGCAGCATTTAAGGTGGCTCTGTACCCTTCTCACCCAATTCTCATTTATCCAAATGAAATATTTAGCATATCATATTTGTTAATCATAACATACTCTATCAATGGTGATATGAGTCGCTAAATATGGTCACTACAAATAAATAAAATTAAAGCATGGGAGAGTTTTCATGCAATATAAGGTATTGTCTTTGTTCTTTTTAAGAAGTAATCGAAGTATTTAAAATGCTTAATTCATCTGTTGTCCTTCAGCAATAATGCACAAGCCGTTTAAACGCCAGTTAGGTTCATAGGGATGCAATGCCTTCCTTCACTCCAAGAAGGAAAGCATCTCAAATGTGTTCATTTCAGCTTAAAGATATGGGTTTTTGGTCTTACCTTTACAGTTACATGTAACTGGGCTGATGAAATGATGGCATAAAAGAGTGGACCCCTGTCCTTAATCTCTACGGTCAGTTTTTCCATACTAAAAGATAGCATGAAGTCCTTGCTACTTTTTCTCAAGCAACTTGGATCTTTCCAGGAGTTTAACATGCAAACATTCTTTTTCTATATCCCTGAGTACAACCTGTGTATTCTCTTTCTTGAGGCAGTCGTTTTTCCATGCAGGATTTGTGGTTTGCCTGTACATGCCACATGTGAACATTCAGACCTTTCTAACTTATTTGGAATGGAAAGTTAGTGTTTTTAAAGTCTCGTTTTTTTTTTTTCTCCAAAAACGAATCATGTTATTTTTGCTGGGAAATGACCACCTAGGTGCTTGCCCAGCGGGCAATGAAGAACGTGGTGGTGTGTTCACTCTACTTCAATGTCACTGTCCCCTTCTTGATCTGAGTCTACGAGCTCCATCGTGGAAGGGTATGCCTTTTTGTACATGTGTTGGAAAACCCTGGCATGAGAATGGCTCACTCTGAAATTTAGTAAAACAATTGTTATCAGTCTCGATTATTCTCTAGGTTCCTCTGGGTTGCAACTAAGTAGTTTGGTTTGCTGTGGCTTAAGATGCTGATGATGGTGCATCTGATGCTGAAAACACAAGTTCATCTTCGGTATGATTTCAAAAGTACTCCAAACAAATGCGTTTGTCACATTTTACAAGGCAAGTAACTTTCCTTCGCTCCAAGCAATGCTTACAGCGATCTTAAGTGTAGCGTATAGGCCAGTGCCCTCCTCCAATCTGTGCATAACTTGCAGACAATTTCCTTGCAGAAAAATTCCAGTCTTCTTCAGGGAACTCAAAAGTTTTTGTCTCCCTCCCCAATTTCTTATGAAACTTGTATCCCAGGCCTTCACCTGCGAGGTGTGGCACAAGTTGTGCCTCTCCAGTAGCTGGACCATGACAGAAGTAAATTTGTTAGTTTGGCAAGCATTGTGCACTTCCTGTATCTCTTTTGCTTCTTTCTCTGAGGCTGCTGATAAAGAGGTAACTGGGTTGGAGGGCTTTTTTTCCTTGTCAAAAAGCCATTCTGGTCCATCCTGCCAAAAATTAGTACTTCCTTCTTCCCTGCTATTAGCACATGTCTTCATGGCAGCTGTCTTGGCCAAAGGTGCAGGTGGATTCTGCAAACTTTAGAAAGGATTGGGATGCCACATCCAGCACAAAGTACAAGAACATGACAAAGAAGCGCTTATCTTGTTAAGCTTAACATCCCACTTCTCACCAAGCAGGGAATCAAGGTCTCGAGGGATTTTGGGGATTCTTTACCTTGACAATCGCTTATTCCAGAAGGTCAAGGTTGTGTAGGTCAGCTGGACCCAGTTTGATCCTGAAAGTGTAAGCCATCTTTGAAGTCATCCATTTTTTGATCTTGCTTAGAGCTTGGATGCCTAGTCATGTCACATTAAATGAAATTGATAGGCGTGGTTAGAAAGGTTCATCTGGAGCCACAGGGAAAATAAGACAATTGGTCTCTGTTGAGGTTTGTTGAAGGACACGTATTGACAGTTTTCATTCAAGAGCTCCTAGCTCATATGAATACCTTAAGTTAAACCATTTGCTAAGAATCCACTTAAAGATGGTTATTGTTGGTTTGGAATAATATTTTTGAAGGAAACAAAAAATCAGTCCCTATCTTTAAAATCCAAAACGCCCCTTCTTTTGAAAGTATCTCTTAAACTTCTTCTATTTTAAGAAATTATTTGACATTTGTGTAATTTGTGTGCTTAAGAGTTGTTTATTTATCGGGGATTGGTACAAGTTCGATTTGTGTCCAGCAGTTGATGGCTTACAGTTCGAGTGTTTGTCAAATCACTGCAAAACAGTGATGAGTAATTCTAGTATTTGTTTCTGAAGGTACAGCAAAACGAAACAAGACTGAGAGACCTACCCCTAATTCCAGATAAAATCAACAACAGACATAACAAGAGTTTGTTTAACTGTACGAAACTATGCAAAAGAAAAACTACAGCTTTGAAATATGAATAAATAAATGTTGAGGCATGCCCCTTGGGGGGCTGCACAGGGGCACGCCACATTACGTAAGTTTGGTTCTCACAGTTTTCTTTGTTAACAAGAGTAGTTTCTTGATGATAAATTATGTTTATGTTCTCCTGCAGTAATTGGTTTCGAGTTAAACAATTTAAATCAAACATGACTCTAGTACAGTGATTTCTAGGAGGAATTATGACCCTAAATCTAGAACACAAACTTTGTCTATACTGTAACGAGATGTCTTTCACATCAGAAATAAACTAAAAGCAAATCAAAACACAGTAAATGAACACTTAAGTTAATAAAAAAAACTTATTTTAGAGTTCCTTATTTCAAAAATCCAGTGCATTATCCTTCATTTGTTTATACGTCAATTGATTTTTAGAGATACTGTAAGTCCTCCTCATCATGTATTATAATTGGTACTCTGTCTGGGAACGACTTCCAGAAAAGTTTGCCCTCAATTGTCCAGGCACTGATACCAGTAATCATGTTGTCTTTTATCTTTTGGTTTGCTTTGCAAAACAACTCTAGCCTGTAATCCTTCAGGTTATGAACTTCCATCGCCTGAAGATTTCTCAGACCAGTCTAATCTTCAGGAGACTGTACCTGAATGAATGACATCCATGACCCAAAATCCAGCTAATTCTATTGAGTTTGTTAACCAAGATCCTGGGGGTGTCAAGAGGCCATGGCTAGAACTTTGTATTTTGTCGTATTTCCCTAATGAGAACCAAGATTGTAAAAAGGTGTTATACAGAGTCTTTGTTTCGACATTTGTTACTGACAATAAATAGTGACAACAGGAATAAATGACATTGCATAAACTTTATGATGCAATAGTTATCTTCTACTTCCTTGACATGGCTGTTTCTTGGAAGATTTCTTTCTCATTTTCCATTAAAACAATTGTGTTTAATCTGACCCTGACCAAGGCGTATCACTGGAGCCTATTTTCCTAGATATTAATAAAGTTAACTTATAAATAGAAAAATACCAGAGGTCAGTTCAATAAATTGTAATGAAGTCCTAGTGTTTCGTCCTCGTAAGTCTTAATCCCAGGATTCTTCGTCTTCGGGGACGGTAGAGGAAGCGGCTGGGCGCAACAAAGAAGGCGCCAGGAATGTTCGATATCGTCCCCAAAACCAGGAGCTGAACGTTGTTGCGGTTAGGTCGAGTGGGCGTCGTTGTGCAGTGTTATTGCGGACGGACCCGTAGTCAGCTAAGTCCTGGACTGTCCGGTGAGCCAGGAACCCCTCCTGGGGGAGAAGTTGTTTGATGGAGGATACTTTGTCTCTGCCTTTAGTAACCAAGAGGATTCTTGGCCGGCGCTGGTACGCCGACGGAATGTCGGCGAGTGTTTTATAGGCGGCGGACTTGATGGCCGTAAGGCCGGGCTCATCAAAGGGAATGCCGTGGATATTGTCAGTCTGAAAAGAAAAAGTATTAATCGCTCGGGGCGACTCATCCAAAAGAAATAGCGTGTCAAACGTGATGGTCGTGGGAGTGCCACCTCCCACAGGAGCAATACATATTTGTTTCAAGGTGAATGGTCGTTCGCCATGCTGGAAACCAGCGAGTTCAATCACGAAAACGAAATCCATCTTAGAAGTGTAGAATAGCACAACTTGCTGACGCGAGAGTAGAATAATGAGTGAACAGAAAAAAAAGAGAGGGGTATATAATATAAAGCAAACTAAACAAAGAAAGTCAGAGCGTAGGAAATGAAAAAGGAAATGAAAAAGGAACAAAAAGTAAAAAGTAAGGTCAAAAAGTGTTAATGGCTAGATGGCAGTTCCATGAGAAGTACATGAAATTGATGGGCGTGGTAAGGAAGGTTCATCTGGAGCCACAGGGAAAATAGGTCTCTGTTGAATTCAAGAGCTCCTAGCTCATATGAATACCTTAAGTTAAACCATTTGCTAAGAATCCACTTAAAGATGGTTATTGTTGGTTTGGAAAAATATTTTTGAAGGAAACAAAAAATCAGTCCCTATCTTTTAAATACAAAAATGCCCCTTCTTTTGGAAGTATCTCTTAAACTTCTTACATTTAAAGAAATTACTTAACATTTGTGTAATTTGTGTGCCTAAGAGTTGTTTATTTATTGGGGATTAGTACAAGTTCGGTTTATGTCCAGCAGTTGATGGCTTACAGTTCGAGTGTTTGTCAAATCACTGCAAAACAGTGATGAGTAATTCTAGTATTTGTTTCTAAAGGTACAGCAAAACGAAACAAAGCAAGACTGAGAGACCTACCCCTAATTTCAGATTAAATCAACAACAGATGATACCATTGTAAACTTAATGGTGGGGTACAGTGAATTAATGAAATCAGTAAATTCATTCAACTTGGTGGTACCCTGGGTCCAAAAACAAAAATTTTGTAATTTAGGCTTGGTCTCCCCAGATGTGGCCTTTTGGTGGATAATTCCCATAGCTAAATCAGCCAAGCTACACGCATTCTTAGGGCCTATTGTGGTGCCATGAGTTTGCAAAAAATGCTGCTCCTGAAAGTGGAAATTGTTGTGCTCTAAACAGATATTAACAGCTTGAACAATACATCCATATGACGCTCAAAATATATGCTACCAACTTCATGTTACAAAACTGAAATTGTTTAGAGCATCAGTAACTGCTTTTATTCCCAGGTTGTTGTCAATATTCGTGAACTTTGACGCAATGTCCCTTGAAACAAGAAGGGTTCCTTAAGGGACAAGCTCATTTCACAATGTGCTGTCCAAAACAATGTAAATGGCTGTATTCTGATCTAATAATAATAATCTAATTTCTGTTTTTAAAAAAAATGATTTGGAAATACATGATACAAGAAATATAAATGATAAGAACCGACGTTTCAGCAGCAACTTTAAGTGGACACGATAAATCACAGGTAGACAATGAAGATGAAATAAGGCGGCCGAAATGTGATCAAACTTTGGAATCTTAATGATTAATCGAGCAGCATTGAGAACATTTTTGAGACGATCTGTCTGGTACTTGGGAAGGCCAAAGAGAAGTGAGTTGCAGTAGTCCAGGTGTGAACTTAGAAATGCATGAACTAGAGTCTTCGTTGACTCAGGGCTGAGAAATTTTCTAATTTGGCATATGTTATACAACGCATGAAAAGCTTGATGATTTCAACAGGTTCTTGAGAGAATTTAAAAGTCTAGATTTAATATGCTGTTCTAAACACTACCTGTAGTGGTGTGGCTGCTCATTTTAGTGATTACTTTGCCATTTTGTGACAATTGAAAGTCGATGTTCTTTAAAACCAACAGCTCTTCAGTGAGCGTGTCAGTGTCGTCTTTAAAGGAAATAACATCCTTTTGTTAGAATGCAGATAAAGCCTTTGGGAAGGCAGTCACTGAGTACAATATGTTGTCTTTCTCTAGGTCAAAATGTACTGTCATGTTGACATAACAATTCTTGATCAGCACTGATCTGCTGCAGTTGTTACACTTTAGTATCTTGGATCCTGGAGTACCATTAACTCTCTTCTTACAGTCCTGTGTTTTGTATATAAGTTTTAAACAAAAGTATGTCATACAGCTTGTCCCATTATGCACAAAATGGACAAGAATAAATGTAACCATTAGTTAACCCACCGGTTTCAAAGCGTTGCAGGCCAGTGAAAGACAGAGTTTAACATGTCTATAATTTTCAACATGGCCTCCATTGGGTTGGTGGGTGGAGGTCCTCTGCCGGTCTTCCTTTGCTTCTTTTTAAACCCACTGAACTCCTTCTTTGCAGTACTTTGTAAGTTTTACCATTTCTCTTTGACAAGACTGGAATATAGAATAGAATTTCTTTTCTACCAGATAGCCTATGATCTAAGTTTACACAAAATCAGTAATTGAGGTTGATCTAAAAAAATGGATGAATAAAAAGCTTGCAACTCTTAAGCCACCTTCTGCAGTTACAACATCAATGTCAGTGCTCTTATCATCTCCTCTAAGAGAAATGAGTGTAGATCTTAATAAGGCAAATGAAATTCGGCTTCTGATCCATGACATGGTTTTGGCATATTCCTTTCCTTTCTCAATGGCAATAAGCTCCGTTAATTAAAAAAAATAATGCACAAATTTCATAAAACGTTCAAATGTGCATGACAAAATAAAAGCCACTGCCTGTCTATCAGGTGTTGATGGCTGGGTGGAAAGCTGATCGTCTTGGGCACCTGAAATTGTTTCTTCTATTTGTTCAGAAATGCCAAAAGGTGCTGGTGTTTCACGAGCAGTAAGCCGTCTTATCGGAGACCCATGAGCATCGACCAAGGGACCATCATCACTTCTGGTCTTCAGGAACCAACTGGCTTTGGATAAACTCCAAACTGTCAATTCCTCTGGAAAGTAATCTTTTGGCAAGTCTGCGAACGGTTTCCTCTTCTAACCCAAGAATCAAGTTCTTTGGAATGAAAAAAGAAAAACATGAGGTCTAAAATATGATATTTTCCCTTGCCAAATAACAAAATAGACCTGCCCATATTTTTGGAGTTATTTTTGGAGTAATTTACTACTTAGTATTTTCTCTAACAAAAGGATAAAATGCGGGTTAGAAGGCAATGTTTTGGCATGGATTGAATGTAATCTTTAGGTGAGAATACAGGAGTAGCTACAGTGATCGTTTATGTTGTGGTAAGATACAGAGAAGGGAACACACAGATTGTTTGACCGCTTCAAAACAAAATAAAAAACATACCATACAGTAATTCGACATCAAATACTTTATTTGGATTACACAAAAAGATATGTTGCGAGAAATCTCACCTCTACAGCAACATTTTCACGAATGCATTCCTGCATCTCTGACAAGCGATCAGCTGCAGATTTTTGAGCTTCACTCGAGGTAGCTTTGCCAGTGGAAGTTGGATTTCGATCAGCAGTATTAGCTCTCCTCCTCACATGCCTGACGAAATTGGGCTATGGAGTAAAGTTTCAGTCAGAAGGACAATCAATATTTGTTTATGTGAGCTTGTAAATGGAAGATTTATCTGCTAGCTGGAAGCTATTCACTCGTACCATGATTCACCCTCAGTGCGACTTTGTGCCGTGAATGTGAGAGAAACCTATTATATCAGGAATATATATAAGGTAAGAGCTTTTCGTAAAAACCCTAAAAATCTTACCTGGTTTTGACAGTTCTTTTCCAGTCTGGAGACATTTACACGAAGCCCTACAGTAATCGCCGCCTGTTTTACAAGAACATCATTTCGCTTTGCTGCCATCTTTCCTAGAGCATACACCTTTACATTGGCAGCTGGATTTGGCCGCTATTGATAATTCAACAGCAGCCGAAGACATCACAAACATACACTAAATTTCAACAGTAAAAAACATTCAGTTGAACGTATCGCTCGACCAGCCAGCTGACGCGAAAAAATTTTTACGGGCAAATTTCGCGCTTGATTTGCATATTTACATATCCGCTCCTGATTGGTCATTAAACAAAAGGAATCAATTTGCTTACGTCCAACTCAGACACATGCAGTACCGTGAAAATGTCCCTTTAAATAATAATCCTTTTAAGAACTATACAGAATGTAGTTAAATCAGCGGGAATCCATTACGAGAGCTGTTTGCCATGATTCAAAGCAACATTTCCCACTGGATTAGCGCAAAAAGCACCAAGCTCAATCTTTACGCCAAAATTTTGCTACCATTTGTCTGTAAAAGGTGTAGACATGTCAACCGGTATTCGTTGATAAAGATAGTTTTTAGATGCTAAAAATGTATGTGGGGAAAAGCATTTTTTCGTTGAGAAAAACATCATCTGTCTGTTTTTCTTGCAAGCTATCAGGGTGCTCTTGTGAACATGCTTCAAAAGGCACGGGTCATACAAAGCTTCAGACAAGTAGAGATGCCTTTCTACTAAGTTCACATACTTCGTTTTGAGGACTGTCTGATAATCCCTTATCTACTTTGCTACTGTTTGCTTCTCCCCCTCCAATTCCACGAATGAGTTCAAACATTCCGTCCAAATTTGTGTTGTTGCACAGGCCTGTGAGCATATCAAAAGTTTTCTGGCAAGTGAGTGTAAATGTAGGTCCTCTTGACACCATTGTTGTTTTCTAAAAAGTACTCCATGGCAAGCTGATGCCCTGGCAATGTCATCGTGATTTTAGAAGTTCAGTTCTTCGGAAAACTTCTGGACTTATATGCTGCCTTTTGAACTTAAAGTTGCTTGCTGGCACACCACCACGTCCAAACAAGATAGAATGAACTCGTGCTGCAGTGATGGTATTTGGAGAACACTGAAACAAATTGTATAACAAACTGTAAGGGTAGTCTGAAACAACAATTGACAGAATTGTCATTGTCATATAGTTGAACATGGCCACTATATTTAATTTTGTATTCCTCTGGCGGGCAGTGGTATCAATTAACGCGTTTATTGAATTTGGCTGAGAAAAATTTTAGCCAGTACTAAATTTAGCGATTTTGGCCCAACTCGCTAAAATCGCTAAAATTAGTAGCGGCAAACAATAGTAACCTTAAGGTAACTTCACATATTTTACTTTCTTTTTAGCTCAGATGGTAAATGGCACATAATAATAATGAAATAATAATGTAGATTATTGACCAGATAATATAATAATGCAGATAATTAGTAATTTATAATGCAGATTGTAAAGCATGCCTCAAAACATTGGAAAATTAACTAAGTTTGGATTTGATGGAAATTATCTGAATGAACCAAGATTAGCAATAAACTAACCCTAATCATCTCAAAGGACATACCCAAATTCATTCCCACCCACCTCCCCACTTTTGCACAAAAGCAACCCAAAACTTTTCTGCTACCTCATGTGTCAGGTCATAACCGTTGCAGGAAATATGGTCAACAATGCGTCCATGTTTCTGAAGTACTTCTATGCACGCATAGAGAAGAAATCCCTTCTCTAGTCTTCTCCTGTTCAACATTTGGCGTGTCCGTAGAAGGTTTTGTAACTCAGACGGTTTATTCCTAGAAGTACAAATACAAATAATATTAGTTGCGCCAGATCGATGCCGTGCTACTCGTGTCGAATGGACAAGTACTCTTGACAAATTGATCCAGTTTGATGGCACGTTTTAAGAACGAGGAAGGTTTATATTTTCATTTTGTGCTCACCCTGGACTTCCGGTAACACGGATCGATGCCATGCAGTTCGTGTCGAATGGACAAGTACCTTTGATAAATTGATCCAGTTTGGGTGTGTTGGACATGGGTGGCTTCAACTAGTGAGCTTACGTCCAATGATGTATCCCTAAACATTGCAATTTTGCTATTTGCCTGGATATTTCCAATTAAAAGTTTTTTGTTTTCGACCCTTTGAATTTTCTTTGACTTGTTTTCTGGACTCTGTCTTTTCTGTCCTTATACTCCTTTGTCAAGACCTGAAAAAATATTTCATAAATGGTAGATTACTGCAGTGATCCAAATGTTTATTTCCAATTTTTTGCTTTGTAGGATGTTTTCCATTAGTTTAAGTAATGGGTGGCCCAGGTTCAAAGTATACATACTTCAGTGCCACTGACTTTATCATCTCAATAATTTGTACACACATACAAAATTATGCCAAGGATGAGCATTTCACAGTGACTTTTTTATTAAAGGAAATTTGTGTTTTAGTTTCAATGCAAGGCTGCATTTTTTCATTGGCCATTGTAGGCTAAGAAAGTCTCAAGAGGTTGTTAAAAGATTTGAAAAAGACAAATTCAATCAGTTCATGAGATATTTGCACAGCCATAATACTTCCTTCAACCACTTGTCCCCAGCCTCCCCTACCAAGGACATTGTAGGTTAGAATAATTTCATTACGGGAGATTACTGCCCATGATCAAGTTCATTGATTCTTAAATTGGAAGTGAACTTCCTGGCTTTTTCTGGAATAGCTGTTTCCTGACGTGATCAAGTGTAAGCTAAAAGACTCTGCTAAGAAAGCCCCTGCATCAGTGCCATTCTTGCCTTCAAACCCCACAACTGACAAGCTTTCTCAGTGACAAGCTTTCTCTTACATTTAGTGTTGATGCACTTTCGTTTAGTCTTGGGCATAACTGTTTCACAATTGGGACAAACTCGGCTGTTTTCCCGCAGATTAATGCCCTTCACTTTTAAATCAACATCGTCTCTCACCAGCCCATTCTTGACCATTTGCTCAGAAACAACATCTTTAAGACACTCGTGAATCAACAGTTTATTCTGAAAATAAGAAAAGACTAATATTAAGTAATATTTATAACAATTTTGTTCTTGTAATCTACAGACTGTATAATATACATTTGTTTTGTGTGCGTGTGCCGTAAACTGCTGGTTATAAGCCCTGTGCTTAGAAAACTTCACAAGGAGTTTTAGATGGGCTTAAAACTGAGGAAGTTTATATCAAAAGGAGCTTATAAATATCATAAGAAAATCATTTGGAAACAAGCTCACAAAAACACTTTAATTACAAGGAATCTATGATAAAAAACACTTTAATTAAACATTTTGATTGTTGTATGTTGTATAAGGATGTTTTAAGTTGATATAGAGAACTTCAGTTAGGGGAGGGCTTATAACCGAAATATTATTCAGATAAGAATTAGCACTGGCTATGTTAAATGTACCTCTCTCCTCAGTAACTCCTCCATCACCTCTGTAAACTGGATTTCCTTTCTGATTTTGTTGCGCAAAACTTCATCTTCTCTGGCTTTGTATAGACTACCCTCCCAGCATCTGTGTGCAATGGCAGAATTAGGTTAGCAAAAACATGCAAAGAGACTTGTAATAGCACCCCTGTATAAAACATAATTTTTTTGTGATGTTTCATTCACAAGGCGAATGTAAATGTAGATGCATGCCTTTAGACATATTCAAAAATGTATTTAAGAAATTAATTACATTACAACTACCACTCATTACCACTTCAACTTATTTGCTAATTCGATGTGTGATAACAGGCCTGTCACTGAAACTGTTACGGTTGACTTGACATGACTGTTACGGGTGAAGATGTCTTTCTATCGGCCGTACATTAATGCTACATTACACTCACATACATGTAGGTATTTGACTGCTATGGGTGATAACTTTGTTGTAACCACTGGTTAAAAACCTTAATTACAGCACTGGACACTGAAACAATTGTATTACCTTGGTGCAAGATCTCCTCTTGTTTGCAAGGAACCTCCACTGTCAATCTCGGCCTGGCAAACACTTGTCACCACACTCACTCTTGCCTTTTGACCAACTTTGACTTTCCATTTTCGTTGCACAATCTGATTGTTGTCAATGGCCACCATGCAGTCCCCAGGGGGAAATTCCTTGGGTTCAGAGGTGAGGTCTCTGGTCCAAACTTTTAAGGTTGAGTAGGAACCACCTGGAAGGGCCTTGCCAAACATATTTACTGAAAGTTTCGAGTTGCTTATGGCAAGGAGACTAATGTTGGTCATGAAACTACATGGCCCAACAAAGTTTATTCCTTGAAGATTGTACAAATGTTCAAGTGCCAAACAACGCTGAAAGTAATTCTTCTCCGGGGAAGCAAGACCATCCACAACAGCTTTCACAATTGGATTTCTTCTCGAAAACCAGTCTTCTGTCTTAAAATTTTGCAAAGTTCCTAGATCCTTGTAAGTTTGTGAAAAAGACTGGCAGTCCACCTGCACCTTTGACTTTTGAAGTCGTAAAAGTTCATGCGAAACTTTTGCCAGCAAATCTTCTGGCATTTTGCAGGACGAGTCTGACAATTCACTTTCTCTGATGACATACAGCCCCTTACATGTAGCTTGGTTCACTAGAGTAATTAACTTCTCTTCAGGAAGAGATGAGCACAGTTCCAGCAATATCGCCTGTCGGTCATTTTCTGGTATTCTTCCTACACATTCACCCAAGCAATCCATAGAAATGCTGTACACACGTCTCTTTTGTTTTCGACCCTTTGAATTTTCTTTGACTTGTTTTCTGGACTCTGTCTTTTTTGTCCTTATACTCCTTTGCCAAGACCTGAAAAAAAAATTCATGAATGGTAGATTACTGCAGTGATCCAAATGTTTATTTCCAATTTTTGCTTTGTAGGATGTTTTCCATTAGTTCAAGTAATGGGTGGCCCAGGTTCAAAGTATACATACTTCAGTGCCACTGACTGTATCATCTCAATAATTTGTACACATATCCCTCTTTTTTAGATGCCAAGGATGAGCATTTCACAGTGATTTTTTTATTAAAGGAAATTTGTTTTTCAGTTTCAATGCAAGGCTGCATTTCTTCATTGGCCATGGTAGGCTAAGAAAGTCTCAAGAGGTTGTTAAAAGATTTGAAAAAGACAAATGCAATCAGTTCATGAGATATTCGCACAGACATAATACTTTACTTCGACCACTTGTCCCCAGCCTCCCCTACCAAGGACATTGTAGGTTAGAATAATTTCATTACGGGAGATTACTGCCCATGATCAAGTTCATTGATTCTTAAATTGGAAGTGTACTTCCTGGCTTTTTCTGGAATAGCTGTTTCCTGACGTGATCAAGTGCAAGCTAAAAGACTCTGCTAAGAAAGCCCCTGCATCAGTGCCATTCTTGCCTTCAAACCCCACAACTGACAAGCTTTCTCCTGAGTTGTGTTATGTCATGTTATGCTGCTATGTCCGGTTCCTTTGCTCAATTAACTTGCTATATTCTCTCAATACATGTACCTGTGCCGTTGTTCTGTTAGGTTGTTCATGACAAGGCTTTAAATTATACCAGTAGTTAAACACTTCTAATACCACAATTTTCATATTTCACATTTGATTCTACTATTAGCAGCCATGGGAGGGCTGTGTCTACAAAACAAAGATTGAAGACCAAAAAACGAAGACTTTTTGAATTTTAGGCCTTTCAAACTACAGGCGGTTATTAACCTGGCTAAAGAGCTTTGTCGGACGCAAATTGACATGAAACCAACAGGGTCTTTGTTTTTGTCTTTGTAGAAAAGGCCTGGCCTACAAAACAAAGACCCTTACTTAAATCCTTCACATATATTATCTTTACATTAGAAAATAACTTTTGTCAAAAAAACCTGTTCAACTAATGTTTATAATGATGTACTTTAGCCAAACTTTTGATTTTCTCGGTAAATATTTGTGGAAAAAATTATTTTTATGAAACAAGTTAGGTCTCACCGTACAACTTCTTTTCATTGTACCTTTGTATCTTGTGTTCACTAAGTATGAGTAGAGTGACTTGTGATGTGAGTTGATTAATATTAGAGATTTTCACTGAGATTTACACTGTCATGGATTATGAAGAAAGGAGATTAAACAGCGTTGAAGACCAGTTCTCTGCGAGCGACCATGGTCTGTTAGAATTCCAGTTTCCAGGTCTTGCCACAGATACCTGGTAGCAATTTTATCCTCGAGAATCTCAACAGTCATGTTAAAATTTCCAGCTCCTATAATCAATTCTGGCAAATGTTTAGGAAGCTCCAAGCTGGCAGTGGCTAATCTTGGATTGCCTTTCAGCAAATTCTGCTTGGCCTGCAGTTTTGCTCTCTCTTCTGCCCTGATAATTTTCTTGTCATATGAATCATCAGCAACATCATTCTTTGTTCATTCCTGGATGACTGTCCATCCTTACTCTGACTTGTCTGGACTGAAACCTAACTTGAACTTTTACTGAGTACACTGTTTGTTTTTATGTATGTTTTAGTTTAAGTAACAGAAGGTACATAGGTACACATCCACCAGATATGTTGCCAATCTGCTTTACGTTATTGACCTCGGCCCAGTTGTTCGAAGGGCAGATAACGCTTTCCACCAGATAAATCGCTATCCAGTAGATAAATATTAACAAAACATACTACGCTATCCACTGGATAACAATTTATTCAGCGAATAGCGTTATCTGCCCTTTAAACGACTGGGCCCTGCTGTACTAAATAAAAGATCAATGTATTTACATGCACGGCTGATCCTAACAATATAGGCTCAAACTTTCTGATGACTTTAAATGATTGACGTTTTCTTTCTTTCAAAACTCTCCCTTTCTCTTGCTTTCCAGTGGACCCTTATTCTTCGTGTATGACAAGTCGAGATATACAACAAGGTGTTTTCTGTATCTCAAAATTACAGAATATTTATTTAAGCTTTGGGCTAAAAGGTCTGAGTACCAAACTGATCAAAACATTAAGGATACGGCTGGAAGACTCTTCCTTGTCCTCCTCAAAAGTGATTTCTCCCGACTGTGAACTGCTTAGTATTGTCAGGACCGACCTTTTTCCTCCAAAGGAAGTACCAAGTGCAACTTTGGCCTAAACAAAATAAAACCATTTTATATGTCATTCCACAAACTATAAATAAACTATAAACTATCTCAACAATAGCAAAAGGTGGATGAATTTTTATAGTTATACCTCTTCAAGCTCGGCAGCTCCTTGTAAAGTTCTTTCCAAAATTAAGTTGGGTTCTGCACTCTCTGTTTTGAACCCCATAGCCGATAGAAAGGAATCCAATACTAGCTCCGAGTTAAGTTCTCCTGTAGCGAGGGGAAGGTTAACAACTCCTACTATTTTCACACTTAAAAATACACAACCATGCGAATCCACAAATCTGTGTGTAATCGTGTTTGTTTTATCTTGAAATTTTGAAGTGTTGTAAACCTGATTCAGCTGCAAATAAATAATGGTGTCTAGGAAAGTACGAGAAAAGAATGAAACAGTAAAACCCACAATCTTTCGTCAATGTACATTTAGAATAGGATAGAATAGAATAGAGTACAGTTTATTGATCCCCAAAGGGATCTTCATACCCAATTTACAAGATTTTTAAAATAGAAAAATGTATTACTTGATCAAAATTAAAGTAGACACCAAAACAATGAAAATACATGAGAACAACAACATGCAAAAAAAGAAAGAAAAAAAGTGGGTGCTGAAGGACTGAGCGCATGAACCTCTCAGATGCCAGACTCCCGGTAGATCTGCTATTGTTTTGCTGTAGAAGCCTTGGTGTCAAGGGCGAAATAGGCCATTGAAGAGGCAAAACGTTTGCACAAACGAGTGAAGATGTGGGAGGAGGTTGATTCTCGTCTTTAGATTCTCACTGTGGTTTTTGTAGCAATATCGTTACCTCCTGGTCTTTTAAGCTGCATAATATTCGACAACTGTTCGTGATATTCGCATTTTAACTCACTCTCAAGGTTTGAAAGTTGTGTTATCAATCCCCTTCATTTCTTTAGCATGTTCAGGCAAACTCTTCAGATGTAACGAGTCATATTTGCCACGTTAAAATCCAAGGTCTAATCCAAGGAGTAAAGTTTATTGACTTCCCCAAAGGGATCTAGAAAAATGTATTAATTGATCAAAATTAAGGTAGACACCAAAACAATAAAAATACATGGGAACAACAACATGCAAAAGACACTTGAATTTTAAATTAGATGAATATAATACAGATAACACGTTTTGTACATTTTGGTTTGCAGTTCAGTGAAAAACACTGAACTGCAAGAACTGAATGAAGCATTGGAGGCAGCTGTGCATCTTCATCTGCATTGTGATTGTAGGGAATAGTGTCAAGGTCCTTGGATCTCTCATCGTCATTTGGCACATCCTGACAAAGAAAAAGTCTCAAGCCACTGGGATAATAGAGTACTGCTAGCTTGTGCGATGCAAAGGAAATTTCAACAGGGCTGGTGTTATGGCAATCTGCTACTTAATGCATGAAATACAGCCAATAGAGGCAAGGAATTTTGAGCAATAAGCAGCTGGAAGCTTGACTGTAAAAAAACAAATTGAGCTTCGGGATGGATGAGGATAGGCATTTGGGATTTACCAATTCTCTACTGTTTGGTTCTACTGTAGCTCTTCATGGTGCTTTTCAATTTTTTTTTTACTTCATAACTCCCGAGTATGCCTTTTATGATGAATCATTGTGGGTCTTTAAAAACAGGGCTTTCATTCATCTTCTTAGACTTCAAGAGTAGATGTTTGTAGACAATGGGAGTGACTTCATATTGTCCCATTTTGAATGTTGGGTTAACACAGAATGGATAGCAAAGTATTTCTGATGTAGTGTACTTGGGCAGATCAGAGCACATGCTGGCAGTTCCGAATACCCATAGATCATTGGGGTAGTCGTAGTGGTGCAGAATCAGATCTTACTTGTCGCGGGCATAGTTTAAAAGATCTTCAACGTCATCCTGCGTGACAGAACTACTCATCCTGGTTTTGTAGTTTCACCCGGCCTTTTCTACAAAATGAAGACCCCATCGTATTCGCGTCTTTTGTGTCTGAAAAAGCGTTTGAGCGAGGATCTTCTTTTTTTGTAGTTTCACCCGGCCTATTTTACAAAAAAGAGACCCTGAAAAAGAGTTTGTACAAGGGTCTTCGTTTTGTGGTTTCACCCTGCCTATTCTAACTTAGGTCTTCGGTCTTCGTTTCGTAGACACTCTTTTTAAAAGTAATCACCTGGTGGACGTTTGTACAAGTGAAGAACTTAAAAGTGCTTTCTATGAGTCCAAATGACATCCTTTCCAAAGGCATCAGAGGCACCTCTTTCCCTGGCCTGTCTTTTTTCACACAAGGACAGTATTTATACACAGGATTGTTTTCCCCTTTCTCCTGCTTTCCCCTCATTGCTGTTAGTGAGAGTTGGAGATAGTGGCTGGGATTGCTGTCAATCCGAATTTCTCTGGCTGGTCACAAAAAAGCATTTCCAGTTCCTGTCCGCATGCAACAGGTACTACTTCATAATTTTAAGTAGCTGCTGTCTGTTGAGAAACTTTCTAGACAGGTTTACCAAAATATTTGCCGTAGACTTCTCATCAGTGCATTCCAGGATTTGATGCACCACATTTATCGCCTATTATTGAGTCATGTGTGCTAAGCTTACATGGAGGCGAGATTGTTCTGCATTTTCTTAGTATTAAGCCTGGGTCTAGGGTCTGGCGTCTTGGCCTGAAAACTTCTTTGCTGGTCTGGGCACTGGTTCTGTTGCAGTTGCTTTTTTGGTTGTCTGCAGGTTGATTTCCTGTTGTTTGATCATCAGTGCCAGTAGTTCCACATGGGCATTTTGGCTGATCTGGTCCAAGGCTGTCTGGAAGGTCTAGTGGAACCAGATATGTGGTCTCGGTCTGTATTTGAGTCCATAGGGACACATGGCGTGATTCGTGTGTTCTGTGAGGTATAGGAGTGACCATTTGCATTTGGCTCTGTCTGGTTTCCAGTGCTGTAAGCTGATTCCGGATGGTTTTGGCACCCTCAGCTTTCTGATCTCTGCTTTTGGGGGGCTGGTACTAGTTCAGGAATCACTGGTTCTGGACTTTCACCGTCACATGCTCGTTTTAGTGACTTCACTGGTGATATTGGGAGTGTACTCTCCGCCATTTCTGCTAAGATGCCAACCATGTCCTAGTGGGAAACTGCTGTCGCCATGGTAGAGTTCTGAAGAGAACTGTTTTTAAGCTTGTCGATTGTGGTTTCGGAACCAAACTATTGGATCCTTCATCAGTTGCTTTTAAATTTTTTTAATAGCTCGCAATAGGAGCTTGTGCATACACAAGTTATGAAAACGCATCTCATCTTGCAGGCAACTTTTTTAGCCATTTGAAAACAACATTTTAATATCTAGAAAACCAATAATAAGATTCACCATCCATCCTGTGTATCGAGCTATTTCATACGACATTTTGCATGGCCTGCACCCAAGCATAATTTTCCTTGCCGGAATAGAACCCTCCAGGGTGAAGACTTGCTTTTGATGGTGGATTATGCATTTTTATGTTTCTCTCACAACAAAAACATGCGCTCACTGGAGTTGCTAGAAATTTGGGAAAGTTGTATTCCCCACCTTCACACATGTCGTAGAGATTTCCTTTAGGCAGTAGACTAGAGGCAGGAAAAGTCGTATCAAACTAACAATTAAAGCACAAGGAAAGACATAGGCTCTTCATCTCCTCCATTGTCGCTACTTTTAGTGTCTGCACACGACAGATGCACAACTCCATGCTTAACTAGTTTATATTCAGGGTTTGCACCAAGTTTATTATGTCGGCATCCTTCACGCACACCAGTCTGAGTTTGCACAGTTTTATAATTTTGTCCCGTTAAAAATACGGGTCTAGCCATCGCGTTTGCCTGCTGGAATTTTGGAAAAGTTGTAAATATACACACAAAAGAGAAAAAGCGAAACTGACTCAAAGACTTTTATTACTTCTTCTTCAGTAATGTTACAACCTTATTTAAAATACGAGCAACTTTTCATTTACAACTAAGAAGTACATGTAATACTAATTATTAGCTATTTAAAACCCAGTATTTACATGTATTTACATGTATTTCTAGTACCAAAACCTACGCTTCTTATTATTAATTAAAAACATCCTTGAAAGTTTACACTGGAAAATTTCGTTTTAATACTTTAACCTGTCCATCCCCGTCAAGATACTACTGTTCCCTTACCACCTTTCCCTTACTCCTACGTAAAAACGCGTCGATAGGGACAACGCACTTGTGCCATTGCGCATGCTTGACAGCATGGATATTGTTTAAAAACGTTTTTTCTAACTATATCCAGCTTCCCCTGATTTGATGACCTTGTCCCCGAACAATTACCTCCCTCTATCTTCCCAGGTTGGAAAATGATTTGTACTAATTTCCTTGCGAAATTTCCAACACTACAACTGCTACTTTTTATTTTAAATGCCTCCTGCAAAAAACTTTCCCCCTCCTCCACAACAGATTCTCCCATATCGCCCCCATCACCCAAACTTGAGTTATTAGAACTAGCTGACCCTTCCCTCTGCAATATCCCCAACTGAAATTGTGCTAAACCTCCCTGAATTCTGCTCCCCATTTCCCTTATCCCCAACACTGATATCGTGCCCCATGCATGAATTTGAAAAAAACGATTGCCCTCCCTAGATTATCTGAAATATCCTTACTGTCCAAAATACCCAAAGAAGAGTTATTTGAAAGTTCCCTTCCCAAACTTGGCATTGGCGCCCTATTTCCATTACATGAACAGCATTTGCCTCCCATAACTTCCCTAAACAGATCTGACACCGATCTAAATAAGTTACTTTGATTTTCTAAAATTCTGTTCAGTTTCTCCTCCCCAGTGAAGAGTGAGACATCCTCCTCCAGTTTATCGTCTAGATATGTTTGCTGTGGCTTAGAATAGATCGAACTCAAACTGATGCTGGTATCCAGGGATGCATGTGGAGACGCAAGTGGCAGGAGGTCATGTTCCGAGGAAGGCATTTGCTCGCCATTCTACAAAGAAAAAAATCAAATAAGTGAAACAAATTACTCCCCATGTTTATGTTTTTCAATAAAAATATTCCTTTTTAAAAATAAAAATACTCCTTCCTCGATCACTATTCTGAGGGGAGAGGAACGGGCAGCTTAAAATCCTATCTCCCTATTTTTTAGCTCCTTTTTCTCCCTCCTCCCTAATTTTTTCGGCCGTTTCTCCCTCCTCCCTAATTTTTCCCCTTTCTCCCTTATCAGTGCTTTTCACAGCTATTTATTACGTAATACTGTATTCAAGAGAGCTTTAAGTGCTCTCAAAAGCTCTCATTACAGTAGATGTAGAGGTCTGTAGAGACCTACAGTGTATAGTCCCTATAGACCACTAGATTTATCATGACCTAATAGTCCTAATAATTATGTACCTTACCTATGAATGATATACATCAACTTTGTGGGTCAATGTGGCGGTGGTCTCCCTTAGTGACCTAAGTAACAGGCTCTTCTCCTCGTCTCAGCGGTTTTAGTTGTAGCTCAACATTGATCGTAATGTACGTTGTTCTTTGCCCCACACTCGTAACAAACTGAATTAACAACATCTTTCATGTTTAGTATTGTTCACTTACAGTCTGGGTCCAAACTGGAGACAACGGTCACAACGATGCCCTCTTTATAAAAAGTCATGGTACCTTGCAGGTGCTCTAACTCGCCTGCTAGAACGCGTAAGTGAGGGTATGTTGCAACGGCCAATTTGTTCTCCGTCGTCACTGTCACTATCGCCATCAGTCAAAGCGTCTTCTTGAATGTCAATTTCCTGAGGAACAAGTTCACTAATATCCTGTCGGATAGTTTGTAGCTCCTCAAACTGATCTTCAGAAATTGTTATACCTTCATTTACGGCAGCTTCTATGGGACAATGAACTTCAATGTTAGTGGCAACATATGTGTCCAGGCATACTCCAGACTTGGTGCATTTCCAGCTGAAATGAAGGCTGTTATCTCTGTCTAAGATAAACATGTCTGCATTTATAGCGGATTCATCATCGCAAACATCTTCCCCTGCAACTATAAGGACTTCGTTTTCTTTCGTGCTTGTGTGGAATACGGTGCCCTTATAGAAAAGTACTTTCCTTTGTGGGGCAATAGCGGTATGCGCACCACACATTTTTGTTTGTATGGGAATCCAATAAAACTCGTTAAATTGTGAATAATTAGGCTCTCTTGTTTTGGGATTCGCTTCATGATCGCGCTTCGCGCTCATCGATCTGCACTTCGCGCGATTGCCAAAACAAGAGAGCCTAAAGGGCTGACAGTCCGTGCCAAACAAATCAAATGTACAAAAAGAGAAATAAATCACTCCTGCATACTCTTAGCAAAGCAATATTCCCCAGATTTATGTCGATTTGGTCAGTAAAATGTTTTTCCTGGTACTTTAAGACCCTTTAAGTTTGCAATTCATAAATTTCCTGTTTGTGACTGAAGACACTGAACCGGAAATGTTTTGGTTGCGCCAAAGTAACGCAAGGCTACACGTAGATATAGAAATAAACAACTTTAAACGGGTTCCTAAGATGTTAACGTATGAAAACATTGAACATTGTTTCCTTTCTGCAAATTAATTCAGTGCGATCTGTAGTAGACGGGGTTGTTTTTACGCAAAGGTCGCAAAAGTCTTTGGAGTATTACGTGATGCTGGCTTAGCAGGGTGCCTTGGGCCAGAGATACCGGTAACAGGCGCCGCTTTATAAATTGATCGGTTTTCCCTTGTCAACTATTTACTCTCATTTACCATCGTTCGATTCATTTTACCAACTTCTGAAAGCAATTCTAGTGGTAACTCGAAAGAGAAAAAAAATTTCCACTTACCATGGCCTTGACCCTTGACTTGACAGCGGCAGAACACAGACAACACGGACCGTACGATCACCACTAAATCCCCACTACAACCAACTTTCTTCGTTATTATGATGTTATTACAATTTCCAAAAGGTCCCAAAGCTGTCTGTTGACCTCTGCTCAGTGGTAGTTTAAAAAAACAAGAAATATTTGTGGACTCTCTGACTCTATGGTCTCTGTGAACAACTCGCGCGAAGACTCGATCGATCGATTGCGAAGCGCGAAAATTTATACCGCAATCACTGGAACTTACGGGCTCAAAATAGTACCCAGTCTTTTCTCAAAGAAACCTATACCGCTCACTGATATCACGTACCTTCGGCTTTGACTTGAATACCGGAAACAAAGGGAAAAACAAGGAAATATCTGAACTGATTGTAAAAAAATAATAACTAACTTTAACAAAATAGTTTTCTCCCTTCTCCCTTTCTGTACTGGTTCTCCCTTCTCCCTTATTTTTTACGTGGTTTCTCCCTTCTCCCTATTTTTTTTCGGCCGTTTCTCCCTCCTCCCTAAACCGTTCCTCTCCCCTCTATTCTGTGTACAACCGCGCACGCAGCATGCAACTTAATATGTGAAAATTTTTTAAGAATTTAGATGGATATCCACTGATGCGTAATTTTTTACGACAAAACTTTGTAATGAAAACATTGATTGATTAATTAATGCGAGACATGAAACTTCAGTGTTATCCGGCCGCAAAACAATGAACAGATGGACTTTTTACCTTTTCCAAAGAAACAGGAGGTAGTGTCACTCCAGTGAAAGAATGAAAGATAGGTAGATGTTTCAGGACTAAGAGATGCACAGGTTGCTGATGGAGATGTAGAAGTCTTGGGTTTCAGATTCCAAGCAACAAGTTTACTACAAAATTTGAAAACTCAGCAACATTGGTCAAGGAAAAAGTCAGCATTTTCAACGTTTATTGCTGTTCTTGATTCAAGCGGCACCTGTTGAATCTTTTTCTTTCTCATGATATGGGGTCTTACCTTATATATTTTGCAATCGCTGAATTTGATGGCAGATCAACAATGCCGCCCAAGAAAAGTTTTTGCTGCATTTCAGAACTACTTATGCTGGGCTTGCATAGTTTCTCATTTTCTAATTCTGCAACAACATGTCTGACCAATTTCTGAACACGTTTTCCACTGCAAAACCTGAAAACTAAACATTACATCGGAGAAACTAGTATGTTAAAAACAATTGTTTATTGTGAAAACACATCTGTTCTTGCTGGTACATTTTCTAGCCATACGGAAACAACATTTAAGAAAACCTATAATGAGACCCACCACCCATCATATTTAGCGAGCTATTCCGTACGACATTTTGCATTGCCTGCACTCAAGCATAGTTTTCCTCACTGGAAGTGGGCCTTCCAGGGTGAAGACATTTGCTTTTGATGCTGGATTATGCATTGTTGTTTTGCTGACAACCAAAACACACGCTCACTGGAGTTGGTAGAAATTTGGGGAAGTTGTATTTCTGCCTTAACACATGTCCCAGAGTTTTCTTTCAGACAGTGAATTAGGAGGCAGGAAAAGTTGTGCAACTACTCTCCATAAAGTTGACATAACAGTCAACTTCTTCTTAAGACAAAGAAGTCAGCAAAGTGTGACTAGCAGATATTAACTCATAAATTAGCACCGAACGAAGTGAAGCACCACCAGAATCAGTGCACTGCATAACATACGTCTTAGGTACATGCTGAATAGCTGCCTTCATAAAAATCTCTCCCTGGTAGTTTATTTTGCTGGCCAAAATAAAAAATGAATCTTGTTAGACATCCATTGTTGATAGATCAATTCCACAAAGGGATGCAATTTTTTTGCCAGTTCCTCCCGAAGAGCTTTTCTTGGCAAAAAGTGTTGCTTGACCGAACCCAAAGAAAATACTTCTGCACTCTTTCTCTTTTCTTGTCCGCTTATACATCACGCTCCTGATCAAGACCAATGTTGTATGGAATGCAATGCTACGCAGACGTTGCTACTTTGTTTTGGCTTGCTGCTGCCAGCGAATGGGGTCTGTGGCCACTTTTTAGTTGGCAGCCTTCTTGTGACCAAATGATGCCAAAATGTATCCTGGTCGAAATTCATTCAGCAAGAAAAACGTGAATTGAATAAACTGTGGCTAGGTATTTTGGCTTGACTCCCTCTTGCTAAAATACAAACCATGGCTTGACCAAACTCACCTGATTTGCCACTAGAGCTTATCAAAAAGGAACAATTGGTATAATAATCCATCAGTTTTTTCTGGATTCTTGTTGGGTTGGTAAGTTAGTTTATTATTTGGCCGTTGCAAGCTCTGACCTGGCGGAAGTGTTTTTACTCAGTCTTTATTTATGATGGCTGGCTTGATACAGTACCACCTAGACATAAAAGTCTGTTGCAGCTTATACAGGCAAAGGCATATGTGTATACTCACATTATTGCATTAATATTGTGGAGGATGGATGGTTTCCACTGATTTGAACATGGTCTGGTGTGATGCTGACCACTGTTCTTTCATGTTCCTTGATTCGTAATGCTCCAAGTCCTGCCAGTGTCAAAAAGCATTGACACACTAGTGTGATCAACCAGGACAAAAACATAAACACCACCACCGTCTATAAGTTTTCCTCAACTTTGAGCCCTTCATGTTTTTTTTGTTACAAAATAATGGCAGATTAAAAAGTTTAAAATGACAATAGTTGATTAATCTTTTACTCCAGCTTCATGGTACTTTCTACGCTTTTACACTATTAGTATTTTTTCAACTATAACATAAGAATATTAAACAATTATCTTTCAAAATCTTGCGAAGCATAGATTGATTTATGAAAACCAGGTCTAAGATCCCCCTTTACACGTTGTAGCCCTGACGACTGCTTAAATCAGTTAATCTGGATAACAACGAAACGTAAAATGAGTAGACTGGTAAGTGTTAAATAATGGACATCAGAATAAAACTAGCTAAAATGAAATAAATATTACGCCGACCTTAGATTGTTTTGCAAAGAAATATCATGGAAAGATACTAAATTGATTTTACAAATAATCAAAAACCTTTGCACTTATATTTTGCCCTCATTTTAGATTGACATGCCTTATGGTTTCAATGGTTTGAGAAAAACTCAAAAATTTACTTGAGAAACGATCAACAAAACTACTATTTCAGGCCAATGACTGAACTAAAAGGTTGGTGTCCCTGGTTTCTTACAAGACCCAGGTGAAGGTTAAAGTGTTAAATTTACAATTCAAACACAAGGAAATGCGTAGGCTCTTCAACTCCCCAAGTGTCACCTGCTTTTTAATGTCAAGTTAATACCATAATCATCCTTCACGCCCGCCAGTCTATGTAAGCGCAGTTTTCTTTAGTTTTGTCCCATTAAAAATGTGTACAATCAAGTCAAAATCGACCATATTTCCCTCCAGTCCTAACGTGACCAGCTCATAACAGGCGTAGAGTATAATCGAACCTAACAATGCAATCTTAAACTACCTGCCTCCAAATACCAAACATCGCCGTTGTAAAAGGGCAGAAAACTAGAGTCCACTGCATGTGGCTATATAAATGAAATAGAAACAAGAATCATAAAAAGTCTATACAGTTACTTAAAGCTTAACTTTTGCTCACAATCACAAAAAGTTGGTAAGAATCACAAACAACTTCTTGTCCATCTTTTAGCTTTGACTTCGGTTGTAATTTCTGCTTGTGAATGATGGCTTCATTTTGGTAAAAGTCCATTAAATAGTTAAAAAGTGGAAAAAAATGAAAAAATCACAGCAAGTTTCAATGTTATGTTTGTTATCGAGCTTTATACTCGAGCGAGTATAAAGCTCGAATCTGCTGGCATTTGTTGATTTCATGGACTACACACAAAGGTGATTTATGGTAATTTGAATTACTGTGGAACTGATCACCAAGAACATGACAACCTGTCGTCATGGTTATCAATGTTGCTAACTCTTCAACTCATCTGCTCTTTGAAGTTGGCTTGAATTGACTCTGAATTCCAAAGGAGCAATCTCAGGAATGCAAACATCACTTTGAGCAAAAGAAAATAGAAGAAAGAGAGACGCCCCTTAAAACAAAGAAACAACTGACTATTGATCAACTTAATATTTTAGTGCCAATTTATCATCAAAGAGGAAATTGCTGACACAGGTTTAAGGTGGCTCGATCGGATTTTTGAGTGACGATACCTTTCAACTTTGAGCAACTTGTACGCCACCGTAAACAATCCGACTGAAAATGGATCAATACAGCTGTACTAAAGAAAGATGAAATTTTCGAATGAGACAAGTTTCAGCGAAACCGGAGTAACCATAGCAACATAATGACGTCACCGCCCAATTTACACGAGATCGATTTTCTTGTAATAGAGGGATAATTTTGAAAAAAGGCTTCTAGATCTTGGACTTGACATAGTTTTCTCAAGGTCTGCGAAATGTGAAGAATTTCTATGAGAGCGTTTTTGAGAAAATTTTGGATGAAGTTTTTAGGTGCTAAAATACAACAAAAACAAAGCAGTCTTAAAATATTATTGAGAAAACGTTCTCAAGGTTCGAACAAGAGAGCGTTTAATTGCAAACACCAAAGTTATCATTTGTGACAGGCATACTTGGAATGTTTATGCATTTCAAAGGTCAAATTAGTTCTCAGGTTAAAAATGTTTTTGACCTAAGTTAAACTGCTTTAACCTAAACATACAAGGAAAATTAAATGCCTGCAATGTAATCTAACTAATGTTTGGAGCTCACGGGGCTCACAGAGGTCTTCTCTACCGCATGATGGAGTACAAGGGACATCATCCTGGTACTGTTTGTAAAGGTCTGGCTTTGTACCCACATAACTCGATGGCATGTGTTCTTCAACGTAGCCAACAAAAAGACGTGCATAGTTTGGCCCTATTTGACTACCCACGGCTATTACACCTGTTTGTAGAGTTAACCATTGCATTCAAAATTTTTGTGTCGACACTTTTTCTGCCATACGATGGAAAGTGTCTGCAGATGGTTCAATTACTTCTCTCTTGTCAAGATAGTATTGGAGTGTGTGGAGACCTTCACCATTTAGTATGACTGTATCAGGTGGCCTTATGTCCATAGAAAACACCTAGCCTTGTGCTAACTATAGGTAAAATTAAAAAACGTCTAGGAAACATGTTTCAGATAATTTATATTGTAATCAAAGCTTTAGCGGCATAGAGCAGTTGTTCAACACAGAAAATCAAAGTTTAATAGGTCATCAACGATGCGATCAACCTCAGCCATTGTTAGGAGAATTATGCTTCCTTGATAATGATCAAAACCTCACACTATTTTTCTTTCTTATTTTTCTCAAGAGCTGCATGAAGTATAAAATAATTTTGTGCTTTGCATGAATGATGAAATCGTGGAAATATTCACTAGTTCTTATCAATAAAGGTAAAATTAACAAAAACTTGTCAAACAAATCTTTCTTTCAAGGTTTCTCTCTCCCTTCGACAGAATCACTCACAACTCCACTGCAGCAAACTCCGACACAACCACTAGCAAGTAAACTTTGCTCAAGGTGTCACTTTTTAAGGCACTCTCAGGCAGCAAATGGAATCTCGCACCAAAGAAGTATTAATTAAGCAAGGATTAAATTGGGAGAACATTCTTGTCAAAGATATCTAAAGCCGGCGACACACGTGGCAATTTTATATGCCGATCGCGGCGATCGGCGTATAAAAATGCTAGATATCAGTGATTTTATTCGCCGATCGCTGGCGATCAAATTCACTACGATCGGCGAAAAAAAATCACCTAATGTGTCGCCGGCTGAGCGGGGACTTCCCAGACATTAAAGCAATCATTTAAGAGAATATGGCTTGCAGTCGATTAAAATCTCATCCATTTCATGCACGTTTTCGGCAGTTTACTATTAAAACCATTTTTATTGAAGCAATTTTGTTCTTCGCAGAGTGATTGCCTCAAGAACAACTTTTCCGCAAGGGTTAAAAGTGTAGTTAATATTAAGATGACTAGTCTTTATACCGTAGATTGTACAGCAAATAATGTTTAGTTGGGCAAGGGCACACAAAATTACAATAAAAAATGATTCTTACCTTTTTGTCATCTACTCTAACAAACTAATGCAGCTGAAAGATGAACGAGTTCTGTAAACTACAAGCAATTAGCCCAGGAATTAAGCTGCCGGGTATTTTTCGAACGTGAAGCGAAACAAATAAATGACCGCGTGAAAAATGGAGACAACTGATTTGGGCTGCAAGTTTCCATTATGGCAGGGTAGGCCTTTCATGTGTTTCAGGCGGACTTTTTACCTTTTTACCTTCCAGGAGGAAGTGTAACATCCAATGAAAGAATGAAAGATATAGTTGTTTGATTATGACGCTTTGTGTTTTTTCCCGCAAAAGCCTGTTCGCAGGCTATCTACAATTATATAGCCCTTTCCTTTAAGTAGCTTTCGTTTTAGGATGATTTTAATCTTTGTTTTGTGTGACTGTAATTCTACAATTACCGGCCTTGGTCTGGTGTCACGCTGTGATCCTCGATCCCGCCCATCTCTCTTAGGAGCCCCAATCCTGTGGATAATCTCAATTGCATTAGCCAATACCTCTTCTTGCAGATGCTCTTCGACGAGTTTTATAAAATTTTCCTCAAGGTTTTCCCCCTCTTCCTCCTCTAGACCAAGAACACGCAGGTTATTCTTTCGCGAGTATTGTTTATTTCGAACGGCATACTCCCACATTTGATCGATGTCTTGTCTTAAGACACCTTCAACACGATTAATGCTTTCATCTACTTCATCTTTGAGCTTTTCCATTTCTTTTCTTTTTCTACATTTCGGAACTTCTTTTCTCCTTCTTCTATCTTAAATGTAACCATAGCTTCGATTTAAGTGGCGAGCTGGTCAAGCTTCGAACTTAGGGCTGCATTGATCACATCCATAATATCGGAGTTATATGCAGCAGAGGTGTTTGATGGCCCACTCGACCCTGCTTCGACAGCTTGTCTTGGTTGTTTCTTCAATGGACTCGTACTTTTCTTGGCTGGAGTCGATAAAACCTCCTTAAATGTATGTTTGGTCTGCGCTCCTTTAGCGTCACCCTTATCCACGACCATCCTTTTTTTCATCTATGCAATTAATGATCTACTCGACATACCTTTGCAAGGGAACCTAATAAAAAACCATGGGACTAAAGTAAAGTGATCATGTTTGTGGTTTCCAAATTCATATCTGCCTTGAAAACTGATCTTTGGTGAAATCAACGATGCTAAAAGATGATCTGACAGATTGGATTAGTGTACAAACTCTACAACCATCTTATGTTCACTTTTTTTAAGTTGACTTTTCTGTCATTTTAACTACCCGTCAGTCAAAATCCTTCCAGTCCTAACGTGACCAGCTTGCTACAGGCCTTGAGTACCCGTATATTTGAACCTCACAATACAATCTTACACTTTCTGCTTGCAAATACCAAACATTGCCCGTGTAAAAGAGCAGAAAACTAGAGTCCACTGCATGTGGCTATAGACATGAAATGGAATCAGGAATCATAAAAAGTCCATACAGTTACTTCAAGCTTAACTTTTGCTCACAATCGCAAAACGTTGGTAAGAATCACAAACAACTTCTCCATCTTTTATCTTTGACTCCAGGTGTAATTTCTGCTTGTGAACGATGGCTTCATTTTGGCAAAAGTCAATTAAACAGGGTTAAATTGGGTGCTGGAGGACTGAGCACATGAACATAATAATGGGAATAAACTCACATGCCATACCCAGTAGATCTGCTATCGTTTTGCTGTAGAAGCCTTGGTGTCATGGGCGAAATGGGCCATTGAAGATACGAAGAGGCAAAGTGTATACACGAACGGGTGAAGATGTCAGAGGAGGTTGATTTTCATCCCTTGATTCTTGCTGTTTCTTGGCGTGTAAGGTTTTTACAGCAATATTGTTACCTCCTGGTCTCTTCAGCTGCAAAATATTTGATGACTGTTCGTGATATACGCGTTTTAACTTACTCAAGGTTAAAAAGTTGTGTTATCAATCCCCTTTCGTTTCTTTAGCGTGTTTAGGCAAACTCTACAAATGTAATGACTCGTATTTGCCACGTTAAGGTCTTAATCTCCGAAAGCATGTTAAACTGACCTGGTCCTTCCACTAAATACCTCTTGTGTTCGTCCTTGCCCTCTTTGAAGCATAAAATGTGCAGGAATGTCTTTTGAATCCAAGGAATGGGAAGAAGCCATAACATCCACATCTAATCACCCGCCATTATTTCTGTTCACGGGGCAACAACATGCACTTGACCAACCACGTTGCACGAAAGAACGGCCCTATTCAAGAGCCAATCAGGTTTTATTATAGAAATCCCTGGTAACACGTGGAGGGGGGATGGGCGGAACAAGAATTTGTGGACGAAAAGCAATGAACAAAGCAGTATTCTTGGCATGTTCATTTAGTGATTGTCACGCACTGCTCGTTCTGGTGGTAAATAATTCATGTGCCAGCAAACTGCTTAAATCAGTTAATCTGGACAACAAAGAACCGTAAAATGAGAGGACTGGTGGGCATTAAATAATGGGAATTAGTACAAAACTAGCAAATATAAAATTGAATATTACGCCAACTTAAGATTGTTTTGCAAAGAAATTTCATGGAAAGATACTTCATTGATTTTATAAATGAAAAACCTTTGCAGTGATATTTTGCCCTTACTTTTAGATCGACATGCCTCATGGTTTCAATGGTTGAAGGAAATCTCAAAAATCACTTGAACCAATTATGAATTGATGAATAGTATAAATAGGTACAATTTTACGATCTAAAAGGATTAACAAAACTTAGTTTAGGCCAATGACTAAACTAAAAGGTTGGTGTCCCCGTTTTTTTTATAAAACCCAGGTGAAGGTTAAAGTGTCAAATTTACAATTCAAGCACAAGGAAATGCCAATGGTCTTAAGCTTTTCCAGTGTCGCTGCTTTTAGCATCTGCACATGACAGACATTGCATGTGGCTTTAGAAATCAAATGAAATCAGGAATCATAAAAAGTCCATACAGCTACTTCAAGCTTAACTTTTGCTCACAATCACAAAACGTTTGCGAGAATCACAAACAACTTCTCCATCTTTTATCTTTAACTCCAGTTGTAATTTCTGCTTGTGAACGATGGCTTCATTTTGCTAAAAGTCCATTAAATAGTCCAAAAAGTGGATGCTGAAGGACTGAGCACATGAACTCAGACGCTGCTGTTTTCAAACTCTTGGTAACTAGTTTTAATAGCAAGACTCTGTTGACATTTGTCGATGTCATGGAATACACACAAAGGTGATTTTTGGGGATTTGAACTACTGTGGAACCGATCACCAAGAACATAATGACATGTTTTCATGGTTATGGGATTTTGATAACTCCAACTTATCTGCTTTGTGAAGTTGGCTTAAATTGACTCTGAATTCCCAAAAAAATTCTTAGGAACGTCAACATCATTGTGAGCAAAAGAAAATAGAAGAAAGAGAGATGCCCGTTAAAACATTGGAAGAAATATTGATCAACTTAGTATTTAAGTACCATATTACCATCAAAGAGGAATTGTTGAGAAAAGATTTACTGTCATAATTCTTTATATTGGAGAGATTAAAGTTATCATTTGTGAAAGGTATACACTTGGAATGTTTATGCATTACAAAGGTCAAATAAGTTTTCAGGTTGAAACTGTTTTTGACCTAAATGAAACTGCTTCAACCAAAAGATACAAGGAAGAATTAATTGAATTTGCCTTCATTTTTTTCTGACTTATTTTTTGTCCATGGAAATAGATGTTATTCGGATTATGACATGCATATATGCAGGTAATTGTGCGTATACACCCCTGTGTGATGGAGATTGTGAGCAACAGCTCCCGGTAACTGACTGTTGGCCAAAAACATACACCTGGAACATTTACCCATGCAACGGAAAGGGAAGATAACAATAATAAATACAAGAAAAATCTAGTGTGCTTCCAGAGCAGTATAAACAATGCACTCTATAGCACTCAGAACACTTACCTGGTATATTACCGAGTGCAACAACACCGTAATACAGTGGATCATAGAAACATCTAAGAAAAGTGAAAACAGCGCAAGAAGATAAACAGTGTGTAACATGATTATAAGTTTTCTTTTGTGTCGCTCGTTGAAGAAATATAATACGCAGGGGATCATTCTTGACTTCGCCGGACGTGCAGCTTTCTTGTGGGCAGATTTCTGCTTTGTCTCAGTCGGTTTATAGAATACCTGATTAAATATTGCCGTAAAAGTGAAATCACAAATTGGCACATTTTCCATTGCAGTTGTTACATTTGCCTGTTGGTGCAGTTGTGTTCTCAAGTTGAGAACTTCGTTGATGACTTCTAATTCAGTTGCACTTTTTTTTAATGTTATACCATACTCAGCCAAAATTTATTTTAGGAGTCCAACATCTTATGTAGATGGATGTCTTTCCCTTTTCCTATGCGCTGTCTTTCCACTCAAACACTGGGTACGATGACTTGTAGCTCGGACAACAAAGAATTCTGATGATTTGCCCTGTGTTAAGTTAGCTGTTTGGAACCCTAAATGATTCGAAGTCGTCCAAATAAAGTCTGTTTTGTGTCCTTTCCGGGCATATTATTTTGTCTATTTGCTCATAATAGTCACTCTGAGAGCTTGCCATCCACCTGGAAATTCGAGAAGTCTGAGGCCTATAGACCTTTCCTTCTTGTAGAGAAAGAAATTCTGCAATGTGAAAAAACTACCTTCGAATTCATCATATGAAGGCAACAGAGACAAATCTTAATTTATACTACTTTTGGATATGACGCCTTAACGTATGCCCGCTTCTAGGGATTCTACCAGATATAAATCAAAGGGAAATAAAAATCAACAAAATTTCAAACCAAAGATTTAATTAAACAGGTCACAATATATACGACCCCATTGACCACTATCTCGAGGGTCTCAATGGGGTGGAGGCTGTTACGCTCAACGGTTAATATGTTGGCTTTTTATGGCTAAGGGTTAATTTCTTTCCGTAACGGTTAACAGAAGTGTTAAGATTTAATTTTGAGTGTTGTAAAACATATTTAAGGTCTTGGGACCATTCTGGAATGTAAAAGTTGTTATAAATTATTTTGTAGCAAAGTTTGACAAGGCGGTAAAGTTTCAGGTCAAATGACCCATGGCCAAACTTCTCGGCTTGGTCGTTACGGTTAACAACACCATTAGCATTCTTTAAGTAAAGTAAAAAAAACAACCATAGGAAACATACCCCGTTGTAGATTTCACACTGCAGCCTCTCCACCTCAGAGGTCAAGAGTTCTTGGTGCAAATCTTGATAGGCCCTGAAGTGAGATTCCTTGTCCTCTCTTCTGTAATAGTTCTGGCAGCCTTTTACCGGGCATTTACTACCCTTTTTTGACAGCAGTAGAGGTGCAGCTGTACGTGTGATCTGTTATATGACAGTAAACCAAATGGGGTGCTAGTAATCAGCGCAACACAAAAAAACCCGCAAGGAACCTTTTGTTACTACAAACACACTTTCTCCAGATTCAAATTCCTTCCATATTTTTAACACTTTTGACTGCAACGTTCTGTAATTCTTGTGCTGTACACGTTTGCGTTTCTTTTCCAATACCAGCCTAATTTGCAGGATGGTCAGTTGGGCTTCTTTGTGTACAAGATGAATAAGGAGGTAGAAAGGAGCTGAGGTTTTTTCAGCTCTTCAGTTTTGGCCATGATGCCATCCCTCAATTTCATTGTTAGTTCTGACGGCTTCATTGAAAACGTTTCAACACGCTTTCAATACAAGTTTTCCTAATGTAGCTTGCAAAAGTCTGCATTGGTCCTGTTGTTTTTATGCTTGTGGTTGGGCAAAAATGCCATGATTTTTCCTGACGGGCGGAACGGCAGAGCCATCAAGTTTTTAATCAGGTTTGTTCCATCGTCCTCCTGATGAGGGCATTGAAGGCTAAGTTCTTGAATCTGCAGAGGTATTTAACAAAAAAGACAGAAAATGTAATGCATTTTTGTGTAGCCTGATATGTTGGAGGAGGATTCAATTGCTTGAGAAAAGCTCGATTAAATATACTTTTTAACGTTTTTAAAATAAAAAAAACTTAAAAATTTGTGCTGCAATTAACTTACCTTTTATTTTAATCTTTAGAACGAAAATATTACAGAAAACTATTTAAGTAAAAAAGTTTGCATTGATTGAAGATACTGACTTCTCTTTTTGGGGGTGTCCAAGGCTCGACAACTTCTGCATCATACCAGCGGGAACCAGATTTGATTTTCACCAACTCGCCGACTTTAACCAGTGAAAATGAATCTTCATTTGTATTATCCCCCTGAAGCTTGATTTGTTGACGTTTTGCAAATGGGGGAAATCTCTCCACTGGCAATTTGTTTTCCAAATAACTTTGGCTTTATTGTTGATCTACATACTGTCAGAATTCTACTGGACAGGAATTTTTGTTTCAGTGCATACCATGTAGTTTGTTTAAACTGAGGACATTGTTGCTAAAGCACTTCTAAACTATACGGACAAAAAACAAACTACCATTGGTCTTTTGTGAATTTTTCACTCTAAAGGAAAAACAAACAGGAGCACTTGCGTTCTGGAGAAGCATGTGTCAAGAACAATAAGCTACTGAGGAGTTCAACTTTTTTCTGGCAAAATAAAATTGTTATTGTTGTTGATTTCAGTATTTTTTCTGTCGTTGGTTGCATGAGACAACATTGGAAAATTCACTCGATTTTTTTCGAGAGGGTGGGGAGGGAGGAGAGGCTACTAGAACAACTGCTGTTTACTGTGTGACTCCGTTTATTATGAACGTTGTATTTTTTTGTCTGGAAAAACACAACACTAAATCCTTCAAAAGCCATAATTTTGCTTGATGCGCTATAAGTTGGAAAAAATATCTAGCAAAATATCCTCCCTTTAACTCTTGCACTATTTTCATGAAGATCATGAGAAAGTCAAAAGCAACGTGTTGTCTGAGATTGCCAAAAGTAAACAAGCAGTGTATCTTAATTATCACGGATATAAAAATTGGAATATTTCATCACTTACCTATTATTATGGAAAAACACACTATTCTAAACAAAATCAACACAAGAAAAGAAATCTTATTTGGGAAGCAATAGTTAAAGACCGAGTGCTTTTATTTTCTTCCATGAAGAGCATAATTTAATTAAACTCTACAAAATATTCACACAGTCACATGCAGAGCAATGTGGACTGAATCAAATAATAATATGCTTACTTTTCAAAAGACAGCCGCTTTGTTATTACTTGCAATTGGCCGCTTATGCTAAAAGAGAAAATTGAAAGTCAAAATTAAACTACGTGTATATGAATTGCTGATAAATTATGGCTATCATCTCTTCACACAATGCAGACCGAAGACCATCTTTATTTACTCACATTTCATCAGTCGTATCATCACTCATGGATCTAGCCAGTGATCCCAGACACGTTCTATAAGTAAAACAATAAAAATACAGATGTTAGACAAGTGTTCGATAATCTTAGTTTATTGATTTAAAAAGACACAAGTACTTGTGTCATGACTAACACCTAAGCTAGCTAGCTTACATTAATTTATCCGAAGCACAAGAATTTCAGTGGATTTATTGCCCTTTTTTCTTAGGACTCTGGCTTGGGCTGTCTTTTACCAGAAAGAAAACAGAAAACACAACAATGAGATTATGTTATGAATACGTTTTTGCAATGGTATAAAACAGACGAAATTGCGTTTATTCTCATTTTGGCCTCTTTGGTGGGAAAATCCCACGTTACCTTTAGGTACTGGAACTACATCTCTCTGATTGGTCACTTTTTCGTGACTATTTGTCAGTATTCGTACTATTCACTATTTGCGACTATTGGCTATTCAGGTTTTCCAGACACCTAACCCCAACGTTTTGTATATAAAATCTCAAAATTCTGGTCATATAATAGCTTTTAATAGCACAGCTGTATTTAAACAGGCAAAGTGTGGAATAAATGAACGAAATAGGTTTAAAACATTTTTGCATCACATTTTGCCAAAAATATCTTTTAGAAACACAGCTTTGGTACCCCCTATCCCAATGCACTAGCTGGTGCTTCCACACCTTAATTGCCTTATCACACAGCTAACACATGCAGTCAATCATTTTACTAATATGCTAATCCATCTAAGACACAAATGGCCGAGAAAATTAAGTTGGAAAAACACATAGCTGGTGTTAAAAATTATTTCAAGGGATTCACCAGTTCAATGATCTTTTGAAATACTTTGGCCAGTTTTGGATGTTTCTTCGGATTGGTCGCAAGGCAGTTTTTAGCAATGTTCTTGAGGGCAGGGACTTTTAATGCTTGTAAAATTAGTGCTCCAAAAAAATAAACGCCACTTGATGTGGTCTCCCTTGCCCCCCATATGTAACTCGGGCACAATGTGAGAATAGAACCATGATGCTTCCTTTCGGTAAAGCTTTGGCTTCAGAAACTTCGCTTTTTTAATTTTAGACTTTTTCTGATGTCACTCACAACACTGTGAAAGAAGTACCCACGTAAACATATCCCTTAATTAGTTTCACACATTCCATTGCGCACCTAGAGTGTGTACACTAATCCAAGCTGTCGGATCATCTGTCACTTTACTTTTGCTGGGATGCGTTCGCACCAATGTGTCGATAGGTGAGAATCTCTGCTATGTTATTTCGTACTTTTTTGCCATTGCTTGCCAAAAATACAAAATGGTATGCCTTGAATGATTGTTTGTGCGGCAAAGAACCAAAAATTGTGTCTTCCTCTCTTTGAAGATCTCCACGATGAAAATGGCAGGCATGTATTGTCAGAGTGGTTAGCAGACCAAACCTGTAGAGGTTCGGAATTAGCATCTAAGTGTTACTTGAGCTTAAAGTGTCTTCATTTCCATGACAAACAGAGCTCCCTGGTGAGTGCGCTAAAATTTGGGCTCTGGCTTCTTGTAATGGCAGCTTGTTGACACCAACTGGTTTGTTCTCATACCATACGTCATCTTCACAGATTACTTTTGGCTTTGGTCTCTTTTTGCCTTTTAAGGCGCTGTTACTGCAAATCTGCCTTTATTATGATTGCTGCAGTAAACAACCCATTGTGTAGAACAAATTAATAATCCACTTAATTCATGGTTGTTGCTATGCAAGTTGTTCTCTTTGACAAAACATTTCACTCATATACATACATAAATATTTCGGAGGTTCTTGAATGGCTCCTCGTGGCACATAGATGCATATTGCCAGGTGCATCTTTTTTAAAAGAAGAAGCTGTCATGCAGCAGTTGCAGTTGCCCTTTGAAACCGTATGAAGAAGCTGTCATGAGGCAGTTGCAGTTGCCCTTCCATCGGTTTGGACGGAATAAGCATTGAGGTGGTTCTCCAAGCCATTTGTTTGGATTGGCTGGAGGTAAAAAAAGATTTCACTCAGCACAAACTATCTGCTTTACTCTTCCGAACAATGGCAAGTCTCTGCGTACTCCTTGAACCACCAAAAATCCCTCTTTGTACAAAGTTCCGTTAACTTTCACCCAGGAACAGACTGTAACCACTGTTCTGGGCGTTATTGAATCTCTCTTTTCTAGTAGTTGTTGTGCACACTCCAATTCTGACACATGCAACCGCTTTGCTTTTTTGCTAATAATAATAATAATAATAATAATAATAATAATAATAATAATAATAAAAAAAATGATGTATAAGGTTGAAAATGGGCTTAGCCCAAATCCGATCCATCAGCTATTTAAGCCTCATCAGTCGTCCAACCAGCTGAGGCAATCTGACTTTTCAATGCCCCGCTTTTGTACAGTTACCTACGGAAAGCATTCTATTAGATACCTGGGGCCGAAGCTCTGGGTCCACCTGACGACGGAAGAAAGAAACTGCCAGCCACTTAAGACATTTAAGAAAACGATTCGGAAACGTGACTTCAATAACTTTTTAAAAAAAAATGAACGATGCAATTGCCACCACTGTGACTATTAATACTACTAATAATAGTCTTTTATCACATAAATAGATTTACTTTTTTACCCGTTTTTATTATGTAAAAAGCTCTTTTTTTAACTTATTTTAACTTTAAATTATTAATTGTAATAGTTGTATAATGATAGGTTTAAGTTGTTTTTACGTTTTTTCTTAGTCAGGTGTCCACAATTAGTAGAGGGGACTTTTCTCCTCAGCTAAACATTTTTAGACACGGAAATAAAGTTTATTATTATTATTATAATTATTATTATTATGACCATTGTGTTCCAGTGTCAAAAATTGCCCAAATATTCAGTTTCTGAGATCTTCCTTTTAGTGGCTTTGATAATACTACTTGAGTTGTTTGAAAAAAAAAAACATGCATACTTGAACATGCTGTATCTGCTTCAGGCTGATTACTAGCAGCATCTACCATAGAATTATTGCTGCCCTGGATTCTGTACTACTGAATATTAGATGACGTCAAAATGTGGTAAGAACAGAAAAGTGGCCCATGAGCTGCTAGGGGAGTGAGTCACTTATGCTCTTACCACTTTGCGGTGATCTATTTCTGAACAGATGCTCGGCAAAATGGAATCTATTTCTTTTATATAATAAAAAGCAATATATCGCACAAAAAAGCTTGTTTATGTCAGATAAGTGGAAGTTGGATTGTCTACTCACGTCGAGAAACACGAAAATGACAAGTTGACATAATCTATTGTCTATACAAAATCAAACAATTTCATTGGCTGCTGACTTGTCAGAAGTACCTGTGATTGGTTCACGCAAATCATTCCATAGTTGGCTTGGATTGGAAAATCACAGCGAAAGGAAGGCAATGTGTACAAAATCTAGAAATGTAATGCAAAATTCTGCCGAAATTATTTCATTTTGTATTATCAGAGTGACTCTGTAAGCCGAAAAACACTTGGACATTGCCATGAAAATTATAACTGTCGACATTGAAACATTGGAGGCCATTCGATGGATCGAGCTTTGCAGTAGTGGAGCCTACTGTAATGTGTCTTTCCTGGCACCAATTTGTTTAAAAAAAAATTTCAGACTGAAAAAAATGAATTTTTATAACAAATTAATCTCACAATCCTGTAGATAGACAGAAAGTGTAATTAATAAAGCTATCAATTGCTAACCTGAACTGAACTTTTTTGTGTACCCTATGTTTCAATGTTAATTAGAAACGTGAATACCAAAAACTAGCGAATACTACCTTCTTTATACCAACATAAAAGACGATCTACCTCAATTATAAATAAAATAAATAAAAGACTTCATGTACCCTGAATGGCCTGACAATATCACAGAAAACTATTCTAGTGAAAAGTTTGCATTGATTGACTTAACCGTTCTTTTGTTGTTTAGGAAACAAGGCAGGTAAAAGTGAACAACAACAACAACAATAATTCGGGTGCATTTTTAAATTCAAAACAATTTTTTAGAAACAGAACCTTGTAAACATAAATTACAATACCGTATTTAGCTAACAATGATAGCAGGTACATAAAGGAAGGGTATCTTTATTTCAGTGTCAAATGGTAATTGCATAAATCAGCCAGAGCCGATATTTTTATTTGAATTTAGGATTTGCTGAGAAGCATCTTCAGATGCTGGAAGTTCTTCACTCAGAGCGAAATCACTTTCTTCCGTGTGTGCCATTTTATGGACAAAACTATCCATGGATTGACATGATCTGGCTGCTGCCTCTGCGAGCATAGTTTGTTGTCTCTTTGCTAGAAGAAACTGTTGGTGCTAGCACACCAGCCGTGCCATTGGCCAGTCTTTAACCTGGAGACAAAGTGGGATAGTTTGCCTATTAGAAATGCTACTTCACATATTTTGTTTACCTGGACACTCGAGGATGACAAATCCCCCCTAACATTTATCTTTCTTAAGGTGATTGACATTGTTGCAGATACATTGTTGTTCATGATGTTTTTAATGAGGACAACTGAGTGGGACACAAAACAATGTTTCGTTATACTGTAGTGTTAAGCTGTGTCGACTGACTCCAGCAGTAAAAAAAGTGCATATTTGCTTTCCTCCAACAGTAATTCATGGCAAATCTTTTCTTACCCGAAAGAAAAAAATGTTGTATTAGGAGAAGGAAACAGTTCAGATAAAAATTAGTAGAAAACAGTTAGTCCGCAAATTAAGGCTTACCTGTCCACATTTTCCCTACCCTGTGAACAGCGCAGAAATACCATATATGGACATACACTACATCCCTCCCTAACTTGATAAAGAGCCCCACAAAGTCTAATAAAAACAAATGAACCAATCTTGGCTCTTTCAGTGCAATGTCTCAAAAGGAATGAATAAAATGTCAACAATTAATATCCTATGAAATGAATATATGAAATTCATATATTTGCACTGTGGATATACATTTCAAGCAAATGAAAGATCATTGCAGTAATGTACTCAACTTGAGCAGTTGAGAAAAGCAAGCCTGAAAAAATTCAGGCTTAGAGTCCTTCATCCTCTTAGGGCTCTCTCATTTTACTTCAAGATAGTTTCTTACCTTTAAAGTTTATATGACATGAAAAATATTTTCATATAGGCCAATTTCTTTCGTTACATTTCAAAGGACCTTGGGAAATTTTCACAAGTACAAAAGCACTGTAAAAAAACTTGCTTTGACTTGTGTGCAAATTTGATCTCGACCAAAGTGAAACAAAGTCAACGCAAGTCTTTGCCAACGGAGACGCGAGTGTAATATTTGCGTCCACTTGCGTCACCGTTTGACAATGCTTTCAGTGTGCTAATGCCAGTTTTGCTAAATATATAAAGAACTCTGATCAACTCGAAATTGCTGAATTAAATCCATGTTTATTACACAAAGGTACAGTACTGACAATTGTAATTGTTGAAACTGCAACAATAAAAAAGTAGCCTGAATTCAAAAACACAAAATTCTGAAGTCATTTCAAGTATTTTTTCTGTGACTGTAAATTCAGTTCTTTTTAATAGCAATACTTTATTTTTAATCTAAATATTGCTCCAAAAATATTTTTTTTAAATCAGTTTTTCACTGAAATCACTTTTCCTTTATTTTCGTCTGCAATGACGATTAGGGGTAAATGTTCATTTTACTTTGATAATTGTGTTTATAAAGTAATTACTAAGTACAAAAATTTAACTCTCAGTATCATATTCTCTCCCACCCTTTTCTGACCACGTCATAAGACAAACATATATTTCTACCAATTTTTTAGAAAATCTATAAGTAGTTCAAGGCTACGTGTTTTTTTTATTAAAAAATTCAAAATTATGTAGCCGTTCAAATATCAACTATTTTTTCTGTGACAAAACTTCTTCCTATAGCAATCACTTAAGTAAATTGCTTTCACTCTGCTAAAAAAAGGTTTGTATAAAATACATAGTATTTTTGAAAGTTGTCACCCACCCATCCCAAAGCCAGCATTCATGTAGTTAGAGGGGATGGGGTGAACTTAGTAATATGCTTTCATAACATTTTAGGAGAATTTGCCTTTTTTGTTTGAACTTTCCCGAGAAGATTTAGATGAGGCAATTGCCTAGCTACACCCCCTCCCCTCTCCCTCTAATTCATCGTATGTAATCAACACTGCTGACATTAAGTTCAAAAGAAGATGGTTTGCAAGAGACCCCAACTTGACTCAGACAACAGGCAAAGACAACATGAGACAAATTTTCTTGATTGGTTGAAAATTTGTATATTCAAAACACTGTTGCTTTTGTAAGTGAAAAATATATTTCATGTATCCAAAATATTCATGACTTCTCTGCGGTCCCTAATGCCCAAATTTTTTCATTGAATATACATCTTAGGTTGGCATTGTTTTCTTGAATTAAGAGCCACTTTAACAGTGTGAGTATTCTGTTCGCATCTGCAATTCATCTCATTTACCAAATATACAGCTTTGTTTAATTTGGTAAACCTTTTATTAAGAAACTGTGTTTTCGTCTTCTATGTCAAACAACTATTTTCTCACTCCAATAGTGAGACGAATTTGCCATATCAAAAACAATTGCAATCATGAATCATTGCTTTTTTATGATGCGGTTTTTTTGTCTGAGTCATGATGGGGTAATTACAATTCAATGGCCTAATTGCTGCAGAGAGCTATCAACTACAGGCTCTATTACTTCAACCTTTGCCGTGATAGAAGTAGGTGTTGAATTGCCATTAATATCTGTTCTAAATTCTATAAACTCTCCTTCCTTCAAGTGGACATAGTATGGTGCTACGTCCTTAACTCCCTCTCTTCTGCCATCTCTGGTTGTTATGAAAAAACTGTTGACAAATAAAGGATGGTTTGTCAATGCCAATTAAAAAATAAATAAAACCTAAAAGTTATTTAGACATGGTGATGATAAATTTTATAAATGTGCAAATTTTTTGTCGGCAGAAGAAACTATATTTACATAAATTTAGTTAAACAACAACAACAATATCTTATATCGTGCCCAGAAAGTTTGCAAAGATAAATACATGCAAATGAGCAAAAAAAATTGGATATTTATTGGGAAACTGCCCACCACCCCCCAACCACTAACCCACTTATCGCGGGCAAATGTAGGGGGGAGGGAGGGAGCAGCCCAGAAACCAAATTGATCCAAAAAATTACTATAATAAAAGAGCACAGTCACTTAGAAATAGCTAAGGCTAATTGAGCTAATAAGTAAGTGGCTGGGCCAAGTAGAAAAAAATGCTTTTATATCAGAGTAGTCCTTATGGCTTTTTTCAACATTAAAAATAATTGTATCACATGGATTGAAATTTCAGAAAATCATTAAATTGCCTGTGACCAATCTGACCCCCATCTTGTTGCAGTGCAATTGTTTTTTTGTCATGATGACAGTTGCTTTGACAATCTCATTCACAGACAAATTACTTGTCAACCAAAAGAGTTGTACCTAATCATCTTCAGTCTTAAATTTTCATTCTTATTATAGCCTAATGCTCAGTAAACTCAGATAGGAAATACTTGCCTCGCAACGATGGCAATGTCCTCAAGGCCCTGTTGAAATTTGAGGCGAATGGCTCTCTGATTGTAAAAAAGTTGCCACTGTCTATTGAATCTGCCAAATAAAGGTGATGCCAATGGCCCATATACATGTACTTCCGGCTGGAGTGACCAGGTTATCACAAATGAAGAGCTGAGAGAGCGTTGGGGTGCGACATGCAACAACCCCTGCAAATAGAAAAGAGTATATTTTAAAAACCATGGAAAATTTTATTGATATGATAATAAAATGGCACATAAATTTAATATCTTCAAAATAAAAAAGCATGCTTTTTGAATATTGTTTGGATGTCATATCAACTTGCAAAAATATTGTAAAAATAACAATATAATAATTGTAACTGTTGTTTGGTGATTTGAGTAGAGGCATTAACTTAAGTTCCCTTCATCACCATTTCCCTATATTAACTGTACAGTGCTAGCATCAACAGTACAACAACAGGGTTTTTAACCTACCTTGTGGATTATTGCTTGACTTGTTCTCAGATGATGTTTCTCTGATCTCTTCCTTTTCACATAAAACATTGAATTTTTTACCTTCTCTTCCCTATCATTAAGCTTGATGAGTTGTTACTTTGGTGAGAATGGATGGATTCTGAACATTGGTGAAAATGCCAGACGACCAGCATTGACATAGTCATAGTTATTTCTCTGTATACCATTGTGCACTTGGTATACCTTGATAGCCCCAATGTACCACCACAATTGCTCAAACATGAACAAATAGTTTGGATCTTTGACAGTTTCTATCCAATGATACAAAAAGTCATTTACTGAAAGTGAACCTGCTTCAGTCATCCTTTGTCGCACATATGGAACTTAAAGTTCTGACCATACCCCTTTCTGTAAGATGTCAATCATAGTCATTGCATGATGGTGGTTTGTAGCACTCTTTGCATATTTCAATGCAGCTTCTGAAGTAAATCCCATTTTTTTGCAAGATCACAGACCATCACATCCCAATTTAATTTTTTTACCTTTTCCTCACACTGCCATTCCAAGATGGCGGATACAGCCTACACATGGGAAATGGGTTCGACATGCATTATGGATTTTGAGCTTGAAATGCATTGTGGGCTAAAAGAGCATCGGGGGTGAATAACGGTAGTTGAGATATAAATCTGAGGGCAAAAAGTTCAGTTTGGGCAGGAAAAGAACAAAATCAAACTGCTAGTGAATTTTAGGTCGAAACTAAAAATTATAAATTAAAACATGCTACTTTTGCAAAAAAGTCCTGCTAAAGCAAGATTTTTCACCAATAATTACATGTTTTTCTGCATCAATTTTTTTTTCATTTAAGCAAAGGACTCTTTTGTAAGACTTTCAGCCAAAATTAAGTGCTGAAAATCGGACTAATAGTATTGTATGCATATAAATTAATGCTAACCTATTTCCATTGCAACGGTTGCCATGACAACAAAACAATAAGAATGTTAACTTAAACACGGTGAACTTATACGGTGAAAAATGTAAGGCTTATTCATCTTCCCCGAAACAAATGTTGAAAGTGGCGGAAAAAAGGTTCTTTTTTTTTACCCTCCTTTTTTTTTCTCTTTTTTATATATATATCCCCCCCTCCCCCCCAAAAAAAAAAAAAAAAAAAAGTGAATTTATGAAATATAGACAATAAGCTTTAATTTGATACCAAATTTATATGGTCCCTCCGGTGCTACAAAAGTCTATTTTTGACCACATCTCAGCATTTGGCTTATGGACTAAATGAGATGAATGCAAGTCATAATTATTTCAAATAATTTACTGTAATTATAACTTAGAACACTGTCTTAGTAACCTTTTGTGTGCATCCAATCTCTACAAACCTTTTTTTATATGGTGAACACCATTTTTTACATAATTATTCATTTTGAATGAACAAACAAATAAATACCTGGGTTTTCTTTTTTTTATTCTCTTTTCAGCCCTGGGTGGTATATGTGTATCTGCACTCAATTGCTGTATCAAATTAAAAGTAGATGAATGCAAGTCATTGTTTTACATAAATGAATTAAAACACTGCCTTATGTTTTTTTCATACAACCTCCTCTGGGCTGTGTATATCTGATCTCAATCAATATCACACACACTGATGTTTACAATTAAGAATAAACAAGTAGTAACCAGTACCTCCTGTATTTTTCTGAGCTCTCTGAGCTCAGCAGCATGGGCTGCATGGGCTTTCGATACTGCTTTCAATGGCTATAACAAATGATAAAACAAGTGCATGTCAGTACTCTACAAAGTATAAACTTAGTAGCTAACCAGATATATCATTTCTCCAACAACTGAGGCAGTACAATATCCCTCTTGAACAGTCACATTTGGCCCAGGGACCTCTTTTGATGCTTTACAAATCACCCTATGAGACCCTCCCTCAGTTGTGACGAGAAGGCGACGCACACGGAGAAGGCAGCCCCGCGACCCAGGGCGGAGACCACCGCACAGGCCGACGGGAGCGGGCTGAAAAAATCTGTAAAAAAAAATTCTTATTTATTTCACTGTCAAAAATTCCTGAATTTGTTATTGATGAAGTTGATGTTTTTCATAGTGTCAGAGTAATTTCCAATTAAGTGTTGATTTTATGTTGGTTTTGCATTACCAAGCTTAGTGTTAGATTAAAGATCTCACATCACGCTCTAAGCTACACATAACTGAAACTTGCTCACCCATGTTTTCCCCACAGTTCTTGTCTGCAGCTTGTATTTGCTGTGTGATTTGATTGGTTTCACTGGATTGTTTGTTTACTCTGTGATTGACCAGATATATTACATGTAATTTGCTTCTGGTCTCACTACACTCAATCACTCAATTGAAACTGCTCTTGTGCAATATTGACTGAAACACCCCTTCTTTTGCCTGAACCATGAAATATTGGCAAGAACAGAAAATATGAATTTTTAAAAATAGACAATGAAAGGAATGTGCATATAGGAAAGAATTTATGTTACCTTTGCTTCATCCTTTTTCCTAGCTTCTGCCTGTTTCACCTTCTAAAAAAAGTGATCAAGGTGAAACATTCATTATCGCTCTTTGTCTCACTCCTTTATTACTTTGGTACCATTATGTACTTGATTAAATTAATGTGATCACATCTATAACCAAATTCCCTATTTTCATTGGTTTTTCACATGCCGATTTGTTGTGTGATAACCTGGGTGTCCAATTAGGGGTCTCCAATTTTAACAACTTCAAATTTGATACACAGAATTGGACACCTATGTCATTCGCTCATCAATTGTGCATAACAATGGGTTCTATTAGTGCTATTTGTACACATACAATTTGTAGACAAAATTGGTTCTACCTCAAATTTGTCTTACACAGCAATTCTTCACAAAGGCCTAACCTTGAATTTTGTGATTGTTTCCCCAGATTTTTTATCCCTTGGCTAGCCCGGCCAAAGCCCGGCTTGTGGCCACACTCACCCCAGCTTTTAGGCCGGGCTTTCACCCCGCTTTCCCCTTCTGGCCGGGTTCCTGATGCAAGGGTAAGGATTCATCACTTCAATTTTATGAATATGAAATATGAAAACTGTACTTATATCTCTTCAAAGTCCTCCTCATGAAAGATCATGATGGGAGCTCCATCAAGAGAATAGGAAAACTTTTCCATCAATAGTCCAGATACCTAATAGTTCTTCGTGTTTCTTCTACGTCCAATTCCATCAGGACGCCTGTAATTTGTGAGGTTTTCATTTATGTAAATGTGGTTCGAGTTTGTTGCAGAGACAAAACTCGGAAAAAAATCGGTTAATTTAACATATTTCAACTTTACTCTCTCTTTATACAATTTGGTTTTGACCTTTGGCTCACGAATTGGGATAATTATGTTGTCCCCCTTGCGCTTCAATTTATGAGAGATTTCGATGTCGTTGGGGGAAATATTAACATTTAATGTATTTGTATTTTTAAACTAACTCCTCAGTCGTAGTGTAGCACGAAGAAATAGAAAGGTATGGTGTACAACCAGAAAGTACAAAAACTTACAAAGATACACTAATAAATAAGATAAGCTTTCGAAACCGCGATTGTCATCCCAACTGCTAGCTATGTCACTACTACTTAAATATCGTTGAGGTCCTCCACACAGAAAATTCAAATGGGATTACCATCAGGGGACGTTTTTACATAAATCTTACCGTCTAGTGTCCAAAAATTATGAAGAGTTCCATTTCGTCTCCGTTTACTTGCCTCAGCCACAACGCTCTTCCTGCATGAGATAAGATTTACGTGGATGAAGATCCGGGCTTCAGGTGTGAGGGAGTAGCTTGGAAAAATATCTGATACCTTTATGCGCTTGAGCTTGGTGCGCTCCCTGTACAACTTAGATTTGGTTTTATGGCTTGTAAATTTCACTATTATTGGTGGTATACCCTTGACCCGCTTTAACTTATGACAGATTTCAATGTCGCTCGGCTCAATGGAGACATTTATTGCTTCGGCGACTTTACGAACGACTTCCTCCACGTTTGAGTACAAATTGTCGGGAATTCCATGGATTTCAATCAAATTTTTTTTGTGTGTACTGTTCAAGATTGTCTAGCGCGTCCTCCAGTCGGTCCGTTTCATACTTTTGATCAATGAGCTTTTCAGCACTCTTTCTTATCTCATTGTGAGCTTTGTGAAGCTTCTTTTGAAGGGCTGTGTTGCTAAAATGGCTTTGTCTAAGGAGTCTTTGACTTTCTTTATCTCCCTGTCACTGAACTCCAGCGATGCTTTTAAATCTGATACTTCTTTCCGCAGAGCTTGGTTTTCTTTAGTGATGTTAGTGATTGAAGTTTGAATGTTTATCAATAATGTTTTAATTTCCAGCAGAGAGGGTTCCTTATCATCTTGTTCGATGTCGTCATGTTCGTTTGTGCCTTCGGCTTCTTCATTGTTCGACGCCATGTTGAGACGTTTCGCGACGTTGGGTTCTTCGTCCGTAGAGCCGCGGGCTCCTCGCTTGTTTTTTTTTTTAGGAGGCATTGACAGGAGAATGTCCAGATAACAACATGATGGTTTTTGGAATACATGCTTCATCAGCATGAATAGTAGGTTTTTGCAGAAAGGGACTGTCTTCAACCTGTCCGTTTGCTCTCCACAGACAAATCTCGCGAAGACAATAGACAATGTTGTATGGAGGATCTGGTGCAGTATTGTTACATCTTAAGGGACACTGACATCCAGCGCACACTTTAACATTTGATTCCAAATACTTTAGAAGGAGGGGTTGGAATCTTGCAGTGCTTGCCAGCGTGACTTGTTGGCAAATACTGTTCTCCAGCCCTGGAGGATGGCCGATCTTCCAAGGACGGCCAGGCCTAGAATGAACATGTAAATACAGAGGATGTGTTGCACACATTTTGTTTAAGTTTGAGGTCTAATGGAACTTTGAAAATTTCATTTAAAGTAGACATATTATACTTGTCAGTCAAGCATTTTGTATGTTTTAGGAAGGAAGACACAAGATACACCAGAACAAATTTTAAATAAACAGGACGTTTGATCAAGAAATACATGTAAAAGTGATGGGAGAATTTTTTTTCGAGTTCCCTTCTTTACATTAAATACTGATATCATTTTCAGTTCAGGTCCACTGAGATTCTTCACCAAGATCTTTCACAGGCTTGTTAAGATATTCAGAGAATCTGACATTCTGTCACTGAAAAGACCTTGTAACATCTAGGTGTAAAAAAACGAAAGTATTGTACTTATATCATTGTTCTGAGGTGCCCTTCCCTTGAAAGACATGCAAGATGCTTGTGCGAATTTCCTGACTGGTCATTCATGACAGAGCCAGAGTCTTAAAAAGTTTATGTGGTAGCCTCATATAACGGCCATGCGGGGAAGGGTATCTTCCAGGAATGGCCACACCAGAACAGGAGGGAATCAACTGTCTGTTTGAACGCCCAAGCTTTCCAAAGCGTCACAAAATGGACTGCCTGTAAGCTGCCCTTCTAAAGCTTTTCATTGAGAAATTGAACTCATCTGCTTTTATATCGCAACAAGCTTTTTTGCAGACTTTTAGAATGTCTCTGTCAAGGCATATGTTATTGAATACTTGGAATCTTGTGATGCAGTTGATCCTCTTACAGCACACATTTTCCAGGTCACTTAGCATTGCCCTGCAAAGTTTGCATTTACACCAATCTGGTGAATTATGGCCAGGTCTTGTTTGCGCTGGAGAAGCATTTTGTTCATCAAGTAGCTGTCAAGTCAAGACTTCCCATGCTCATTACCAAAACATTTTGCAGAAGATGATGCACATCCCCTTGATTTAGTGTAGCTATAAATGCCTTAAAAGAAACCATTTCAAAGCCTTTAAGTGAATGAACAATGACAAAATTTTATTTGACTGCAGCAACAGGCAAGGCAAAAGTACCAGACATTTGGACTGACTATTTACTGCAAACAAGGACAAAAAGTGATTGTAAATTGGAGCAGTATCAAAAAGAAAAAGAAAATAACTTCAACTGGTGTAAAACTTAAAAGGACAGCATTTATTTACCTGAATTTGTGAAGGCAGCGACTGCACTTCATTGAAGACGTGAAGTTCTCCGTCTGGGTTTATATTTTCACTATCGTCTACTGCACCCATGTTTGCCCTAGCCTGAAAATGAGAATATATTACAGTGAAAATGTGTTCAGGAAAATTAAAAATGTAAATGGAGAACTCGGAAATTACCTTGTTTCTGCATTTTGTTTGAGTGCAACTGCAGCTTGCACCACAACTCAAGTCCACCGCTTATTGTAATTTTCAGCATTTAACATGGTTAGCCTAGATTAGCTGGCAGTTGTCAATTTGCAGTCACTTTGCTTGTGTGGCCTTAGTTGGAGAAGTCATACTGTAAAATTACTACTGGTATTTTAATAAGATATTTCTTCACCCCAAGGTCCCTTCAGTGGCTTGTGTTGGAAGGACTCCTGAAAGTAAAGAAATAAAAGACTATTGTCACATTTTGACGTAATATATCAAACACGAGAGGCAGTGTTTCATCAGGATATCCAAACACCGAGAAGAGAGTTGAAAATACGACGCGCAGCGGAGTATTTTTGACGTAATTTGAGGTGTTTGGATAGCCGATGATACACTGTCTTGAGTGCTTGATATATCTTCTCAATCGAAATAAAAACCAAGGAGTAAACGGAGAAATAAAATCGTAAAAATCTATGCTAATTAAGATTGGGTATCCAAACCCGTCTCGGTTATGATTTTCATTGTGTTAGCTTTATGAATTATTAATGAGTTTGAGGAAGATATGTAATCATTAGATGTTGTCCTTTTCAGTGCATTTTAAATGCAAATGGTAAAAGTTCAATTGAGGCCTAACACTACTGTAAAATGGTATCTCCCTTATAAGGAAGTAGTTATCCTCGAAAACAACCGAGATCTTGGTCCATGCTTTTGTGTCTTTCAAGCTCGACCACTGCAACTCTCTTTTGTACAATGTGCCGAAGTATGCTTTTAAAAATCTCTACTCTGTTCAGAACCCTGCTGATCTTACCTTTCTCCATAGGACTTGTGTCCAATAAAAGGCACATCCATGTAGTTTGGCCTCCGGGAAGACTTCTCTAAGGGCTGCCCAGGTCGCCTGCTCGAAGTCCAGCGTTATCTGCTTAACTGCCAGGGTTGACAGGAGGATGTCAAGTATCTTTTCAGCACGTCGTGGTTGTCGCTTTTATTCCGGCCAGACATCAGCATAAACAGGAGGGGAACTTGTTTGGCGTGATCGTCCTTTTTGACAAAGGTGTTGACTGTCATCAACTGACTGAATGGATGGCAACACAGCTTTAACATGGCGTCGATGTACCACGACTTTGCTCTGGCAAGGTGCTGCAGCTGTTGGTTGGTGGCAAACATGAAGTGTCTCCGGCTCTGGACACGGATGTCTGCATGCAGAAACTCACTGGGATGTTGTCTTCTGTAAGTTCAAAGTCAAGGTCTGTCGGGTCTTTAGGTCGCAGACGTTGGCGCCGCCGATTAGCTGGGATATCTTGGACTCGAGATATCTTGAAGGTCTTCCAGTAGCATGTCTTCAACAATGACGGATGCGGGTTTGAAGATGTTGGCGAGGGCAAGGAAGAGGGCTTTGACTTTCTCAGTTATCCGTGCTGTTAACGCTGCTCCAACCTCTGCTGGGTGGTTGTGGGTGTTGGACCCGATCTGGTAGACACCGCCTGCGCATTCCATAACACTAAAAACATGGGTTGAGCTGGAAAATAAATAAAAAATACTGTTATTGATTTGAAAGATGCCTGCAAAATAAACGGGGTTAATAATGCAAGAGGGTTTATAAACTATATTTACCTTTAACCTTTTTGTGCACACCCAATAAGTGGCATTAGTTTGGCGACGTTTAATTCCGTAGCTGTAGCCCCTATTGTCGATCAACTTTGGTTTCCCCTTGTTAGTGCACTTGACATCCTCAAAGGTTACTGCAAAGGAGCTTGAGGCAGCATTTTCAGTAGGGGGAGGGACAGCAATGACGACTCATCGATGGCTTGATAGTTGATGTGCTGCGACTGGTAAGGAACAGGCTCGTCTTCGACGGACTGGTCAGGATCAGTGAAGTCGGCGTCAGAAGGGGCATGTAAGTCAGTTGCTGAGGTCTCGCTGAAGAGGATTGGTGTACTTTGGGCCTGAGGGATGTCACAGATTGAGCACTGCCAGTCGATTGAAGCACCGGTCCTGACTGCCTTGCAGTAATCAGACTGGGATATGCTTGTCTCACAAGTACGGTGTTGCCAGCAGAGACAGCCATCACACTGTGGGCCTTCTTGACGAGGTCTTACTACTAGTTAACAAACAATGCACTCGGAATGCTAAGCCATTTTAACAGATCTTGAGTATGAACGGATTGAAGATTGCGATTTGTGATACTTGTTGTACCTGATGAAGCGAATATGAGTACTCAAAAAAGTAGCCCTTTTATACACACGCATAGGATCGAAATTTTCACTTTGAAGAAAACACGCGATTTGATTGGAGGAATCAATAATGAAAGGAACAATTGACATGGCAGTGTTTGTTAATGAATGAAATGTCTCACCTCCAATTAGCATACGCTCGCACCTTGCATGTGGGTTTACATGTGTTTATTTTGTTGTTAACAGACATATTTAACAAACGTGAAACAGAACAGCAACAAGAAATCAACCGTGGAAGTTGCATTTCTTAAAACAAGCAATTAATGAAATGTCACACCTCCAATTAGCATATGTTCGCACTTTGCATGTAGCTTTAAAAGTGAGAAAAATGATATGCACTTATTTACTGCGTTTAGCCTTGAGCCTTAGAAAAAGTACTTTAGAAATTTCCGCTTATGGTTTAATAAATAAACGTAAAACTGATCTTCAACAACAAATCAACCGTAAACTATAATTAGCATATGTTTACACACTGCGTGTGGGCTTATATGCAACTGCTTTTGTTGCGTGTAATATGCCTTTATGTAATTCAATCTTGTGTTCTTTACTTACAATGTTTTATTAGTGTCTTGTGTGAACAGACCTCTCTAACTGTATGCTCCATTGAATAGGAAGATTAGAGAGGTCGGAGTTTTTCTTTTAATCAGCGGTTTACTTCAGTTCTGCTTGTAGTGGATGATAAGTTGTAATGGTCAACAAACAGTTGAAACATTTATTATATTGTGTTTTTAGTGATGTTTTTCTTATTTTTTTAGCATATTTGTAAAGCGCCTAGTGCAGGCCTGCGCTATTAAAATTTTAATTATTATTAAAATCTATTTAAAAAACTTTCGCCCATCTACAGCATAATCAGGAAAAGAAAAAATTTTTTTGCGTGAGCCTTGCCATTTTCAGCATTTAACATGGTAAGCCTTGACCAGCAGGCAGTGGTCAATTTGCAGTAACTTTGCTTGTGTGACCTTGGTTGGAGATGTACTGTAAAATTACTACTGGTATTTTAATAAGATATTTCTTCACCCCAAGGTTCCTCCAGTGGCGTGTGTTGGAAGGACTCCTGAAAGTAAAGAAAGATAAATAATCCTTAGACGTTGTCCTTTGGTAGCATTATAAATGAAAATGGTAAAAGTTCAATTGAGGCATAACACTACTGTTAAATGATGTTAAAATTGTTTAAAAAAACTTTTGCCAATCTATAGCATCATCGGGGATAAGAAAAAATATTCTGCGTGAGCCTTATATACTGATGTAAAGTAAAAATGTGTGAAAAGCGAAAGAATGTGGGGGGCAAATGGATTAGCTAAATAATAAGATAGAAATATTAATAAAAATGAATATGTTAATGATTCACTATTAGTGGATTTTGTAGAAATAACCAGGAGACTAAATTTTCTTTGTTTTAATTGTTATTCAAAGCTACCTGACAGAAAAAATATATTTTGTTCTCTCTCTGAGCTCTCATACTTGTTAAATACTGTATCAGTTCTTTCCATCATTTTTATTGCCTTCGTGCACATATTTTCTAAGAAAACACAGAGCGAAAAAAAAGAAAAAAGAAGACACAGAAGAGACAGACAGAAACACTCAAACTCTCACCGCAACCCCACGACCCCACCGAGGGTGACGCCCGAAGGGCCTGCCGGAAGGGGAGAGGTGCCCGCAAGAAAGTGGAATGAGGACCCCCCCCACGAGGAACGAAACGCTCCCGCCAAAGGGAGAGAGACGAGCCCCCGGAGGGCCCGGGGAGCAAGTATCGTTTTTAGTTAAAAAAAAAAAGCACATATTTTCTTACTCAATTTTGGATGAAGCGTGCTCCTGATGTATTTGTTGCAGTTGTTACACATAATTTGGTAAACAGCATTGCGTAATAAGCACAATTTGGTGCTGGAGATAGGGTAGTCCCTGGTGCATGTCTGTTCCGTGTTGTTCTGAGAGGGAGCTCATCTGAGGGTGTATAACTTGTACACGACCGTACTGGAATGCGTCTTTTGAAAATGTAAGTGATTTTGTAGTTGAGACGTTCAGAGACATATGGGATCTTTGAGTACGACCATTTTGTGTTGAGAGGTTGAGGATCTTTCTGATGGTTCTGGGAGTGCTTAGTTTTGTCGATGATAGAGGGAGGACATAGTCAAACGTGTTTTTGATGCTTTATTGCTCTTGTTTTTGTAGAGCATTTGTTAGGGAAAATACTATGTATGAGCTCTAATCTGCGCTTGTATATCCAAATGCAGAAGTTCTGCGCCATTTTGAGCCAACTTCTCTCCCTAAAGCACATTAAAATTAAGGTCTTCATAGTTTGTTTCTCTTCAACCGCCTCAAGCGACTTCCATGGAGCTCAGCTGAAGTTCGCAAACAAATTCATTTCATGGGATTGTTTTATCATACAAACTTCTACCAAAGCGACGCCGCGAGTTAATTTTCCTGTGATAAAGAAACAAACGTATTTTTGAACTTTTCAGCAAATTTTCCTGTGGTAAATCAAAAGCAGTTCAAACTGCTGTGAACATAAACTGCTTCGATGTTGACACATTTTGTGCTAAAAATAGTTTTCATGGGAAGATATTTTCCCAGTTGTCAGCTTCATTAACGTCTGCTTTCCTGGCCACTACTTTTAAAAGTTGATCAGAAACCAAAAAACATGCTTTAGCTGTAAAAAAGGCTAATGAAATATGGGAAAATGTAGTGTAATTATCTTCAAACAAAAACCATTCAAATGCAGCAGCCATCAGCACGAGAATAAAAAATTTGAATTCTTTCCTTTAATCAGATAATTGAATAAAAAATTTGAATTCTTTCCTTTAATCAGATAATTGGCTCACCTCATTTATATGCGTTTTACCAGAAATTATTCCAGCACAAGAAACATCTAGATTTACTGAATGTTAGGTTCCTCTAATATCCTTTTTCCAAGTGGTGCACAATACAATAAGGAATTTCGTTACATACAGAGCAGTCAGATTTCCCAACATCGGAATCCTACATTCCTGACTATTTCTCCTCTAGGAACAAAACCAAACAAGGGATCATGGGTAATTCCGTTTTTAATTTTTCCTCTACTGTGTCCATCAACAAATGACAAGCGCACACTCGTCGTGGCCTTCTGTGGTCAAAAATGCCAAAAGTGAAGATAAAGACACGTACTTACTAAGCCATTGACATGCGCCTCCAAATTCTAATGTTTGATCTCCATGGTTTGATGGTGACAGTAAAGCATGTATATGACACATTTCCAAACAATTCTTAAAATATAAACCTGCATGCTTCAGTCAGGTATGAGTGAAAGGATCCTTTGTAGAAACACATTTGGCACCTCAAAACACGAAACCTTGTCAACTTCCTGTCAGTGAAGTAGCCAATCACAGAGGGTTGTCTCAACCGAATCGCCAGCTACTACACAGGCTAGTCTAACACAGCTTCAACAAGCCAAGCAAGTCACACATTTGTGTTCGAACACGTTCACAAAAACAGATTCTGCCCAAAATATTATTTTTGCGAAATCTACAGACGCTCCTGACAAAGTGAATACCTCAGTAGTGCAGGCTGTAACTTTTAACATTTGTTAATTGAAAGCTTTGATTGGCACCCATCAGTCTCTGGAGAGAGAGTTCTTACATGTACAGTTAATACACATGTATTACAAACTGACATATAGGATTAATACATGTACGTGTACAAAGCACTTTTCATACTGTATTGAGAGCTGTCATGTATGATTAATATACGTAGATGTACAAAGTGCTTTTCATACTGTATTACAAGCTGACATGTGCAATAAATAGACCTATATGTACAAAGAGCTTTTCATACTGTATTACAAGCTGACATATGCGATAAATAGACGTACATGTACAAAGAGCTTTTCATACTGTATTACAAGCTGACATATAGGATTGGTAAATGTTTTTTTTTTTAATTTGTTAGGTTACTGAGGAAGTCTGGTAATAAATGGCATGGTAGCTGTGAAGTTTCACGTACAGGAAGTTTTAGACAGAAGGGGGGGTTTTTTTTGAGAGGATGAACCTTAAGTTAACAGATTGTGATACGCTATCTTAAACCCTAAATTCGCCAATATGACATCAGGTTCGTTATTTGCATGTTATTCTGTTCTACAGAGTCCATTTGCCTTTTGCAGCGTTATTTTTCTGCAACATTTTTAAAAGGGCTATAAGGGTATAATGCTTTCACCTCAAATTATTTTTCCCCCTCAAAATACCCCCCCAAATGTCTATAGAATGTACATGTGTAAGAAGGAAGCCTTTATTTAATAGGGTACCCGAAACTTTCAATAGAGGCCCAGTAAAACGAAAAAGTAAAGTCCAAAAGCCACAGGACCTAAAATGGAAGTTAAAAAGATTAAAATATAAAGAGTATTAAGCTAAAATTATGTAACATTTGTATAAAATCGAAATCTAATTTACTACTATTAGGTATGACAATTTAAGGGGGACAAGGGGCTCAGTTTTGCTGCCTGCTATTTGCACTGGTTGGGTGGACAAATGACATGGTAACCATGACATTATGCTTGTTATTCCTTGTCAACATGTTTAAATGCTTTGGGTCATTTAAAGGTCTGCAAAACCTTGATCTACTGACTAACCTGGTTTTGAAAAAAAACTCAAACTGTGAAGAATAGCAACAACCCTTGACCTTGTAAACTTCATTCTTCTTTTATGGCTGCCGTTTTTCATTGTTGTAGATGGCTGTATATATGTCATTAAACAATCCGGGGGCATGTCGTTCACCAAATTCTGCCATTACATCAGGGTCGTACAGGTTACCTCCTCCATTTCTGTTATGTGTGGTGAATGCTTTGTGGAATTGCTGCACAAGGGTGGTGAATGTTGTGTCTCCTTTATGGGGGTAAATACAAAGAATGAAGAGTTTTCACATTTTTCTTTTACTATGAGTTTCAGTCACTGATACGAGTCTAAAGGATGTTATGAGTGGCTTAGAGTGTGTTATGATATGTGGGTTAATGATAATTGTTTCTTTTTATTATACCATACTAAAAATTGTTAGTGCAAATGTTCACAAATAAAGAATAGTAATGTCATGTTGGCCTTCAAGTTTGGGGTAAGTGTACATGTTGACTGTTGCCATTGTACATGAAGTTACTTAAAATGCCTTTAAGTTTCCTCGAAGCGTCATGTTGCTCCCCCTAAATTCGTTGTTAGCTTCCTCTGTTAGTTTTTGGCCTTTCTTTAAGGATGTATTTTGCTGAATTTTTTCTATTAGCAAAGTAGCTATCCATTAAATTATGATCCATTTAAAGCATTCTACTGAAGGAGCCACATGTTTTTAATCTTTACCTGTGTCATTTTTGGGTGTCTAGAAATAGATTATTATTATGTTGTGATAAAATAATATGTGAGCCAATTTAATGCAACTGAAAAGTTGCTGTATGTTTATATGTGGGTTCCAATTATTTCTGTCTTCTGATCGTACCCTTGTGAATATATCATTTTTCCATAGTCGAGTTTGGTTTTTTATTAAAACCTTGTTGAAGTAAATTTGTGTTGTTTTGTTTTAATATTGACATTGGTAAAAAAAATTAATAAAAAATAATTTATTGACATTGGTTCATGTACACATGGAGTGGTGGACAGTACATTCAGCTACTTATAAATTTTATTTCTGCTGTTTATCTCAATTAATGCCAACCAACCTTTAAAATTTGCTTTAAGCTGTTAAACCTGTTCTTCTTGTTTACTACATTTTGCTGCAAGGGCTTTATTTTTTTCTGCCTCAAGTTTGTCCATTATGTTCCTCAGCTCACTCCAGTCGGGGGGAATTCCTTGGGGGAACTTTGTTTTCGACAGCTTGACTCTCATCCCTGCTGTCGCTAAATAATATTCTAATTGCTTATTGTCTCGGATAAATAGAAATTATAAAAAATGTAGCTGGAGTTTACATTCAAAGTTAGCAGAGGCTTACCTTTTTGGAGAAACATAAGGTTTGTTTTCAAATCATCTTTCATTGTTATCGGCCTTTTTTAAATGTTTGTCGCAAATTCTTTCAAGTGGTAAGTTGCCTTGAAAATTTATATTTTTAGAAACAACACTTAATCACTGCAAACAAAATTTCAAGCAGTTGGCACTAGTTCGTAAAATTTGTTCTAAATGTTTTAGACAGAGGCAAAGTTGAGAACCAGATATTTCCAGTGTAAAAACTGATCCCCAACAGTAGTCTGGGGTTGTTCTGTCTTCACTTCACATCACATCACATCACATCATCACATCACATCACATCACTTTTATTCTATAGCTTAGATATAGCTCATTTGTAATAGAAAGAAAAGACAAAATAAATAAATAATTAAAGCAGTTTAATTAAAAATAAAAGTAAAAATAAAATGGCATATTAAATATATATTATGTACATTACATTAAACTACTATTAATGTTCGAAAGAAACTTGGCATATATTAGTTGTGAACTCTTTTAAGGATGTAAGTGTCCTGGGGTAGTCTGAGACCATTCCACTATTGCAGTAGCCCATCAAAAGAAATTAAGACCATCGGACAAAAATTATTCAAAGAGAAGATGTAAGTATTTGTAAAACATAACAAAAATAATTGAACAAACGGTGCTATTTATTCTGATTGAATAAATTTAATTAACTTTACTTTCACCAAAACGGGTCCCATAACAGTCAGTAGTCCTGTGAATGCTTCTTCTGGAAATTTGATTTCAGCAACTGTTGATCATTGCTCTGTTAAAGTCTTCTTGGCCATTTTTTGTAGACTCTCTTTTCCTTTTTCTTTGTACATGTCGTGCTGAGCCCAGTATTCTCTTTCCTTGTAATTGTTTAGACTCTCATCTACTTCATTTGATAGGTCTCGAAATGCTCTAACGTCCTCATCTGGGGACCAGCATAATATTGATAGGTAGGGCATCAGTGCATTGTCACATACCTTTAACACTTCTAATATTGTTGACGGCAAAAGGCAGCTGGGGTGTTGGTAATAGAGTCCACATTTAAACTTCGAACTCTTTCAAGGGGCACGTAGTGTAGTTCTCCAGTGTGAAGCCAACGAATAAAATCTGGAACTGACTGTATCTCTCTGTTTACATTCTCTAGCTCTTCTGTTGTCATCCTCTCTGGGTTGTACATCACTGTTGAGTATTTGTACGGGAATGGAATGCTGGTGAAAACAAGCTTGTCTTTCCACTGTTGGCGGCCCCAATCGCACGTGGCACTGACTGTTTAAGCTGTTTTGGCTGGAACAAACCAAGGAAATGAGTGCACAATTTTGGTGTTATCATAGTTCACAAACACTTGTGGTGAAATGAGGCCTTTCTGTGATGAAACATTAAATAAAGATTACATTTTATAACCTGCGAATATAAAAGACAGTGTCTAGGTGTACGTTAGATATCTTTCATTGTAACAAGTCTTTATTTTCCTGCCATCCATGAAAACCATAGTCATAGCAAAGTTAGCTTGTACTGAAAATCGAAGAAGACAGAACACTCGATTTTCCTCTACTTAGACTGATATTTTGGTTCAATATAACAGTGTAAGTAAAATAAATCGACGATTACATCCTGTCGATGCACTATTAATTTTGATGAATGTGGTAAGAATAATATAAAAAGGAAATGATGTATGAAACGATTTCTATTTACCTAAATCAAGGCTGGTAAGATTTTTGAGCCAGTTACATTAAGGACTCTGAGGAGTTAGCATAGTGTTCAGGTCATGACTTCCTTTTCTCCTTGATGCTCTTGTAAAATAAATGTCAAGGCCACAACTTCCAAATGCACTTTAAATCTTAAATAAATTAACCGCTGACCCATTGGCCTCTGACAGGCATCCCAATACGAAATGGCTGGGATGACACTTAATGAATGTGTAAACCTTTATTTTAACAGGGTGACTCCTTCAGCTTTTACAATTAAAAAATGCTATCAATAGAGGCGCTAGTAAAAAGTGAAAAAAGATTTACAGTGTACCTTAAATGAAAGTTAAAAATATTAAAATATACTAGAATATTAAGATTTTTGCTAAAATTTTATTGGATGTGTATAAATCGAAAGATTAGAAAACGCTAAAAAAAATTACATATTATTTTCAAAACAGTTATAAATTTGGAAATCTGAATATAAAATAAATTAAAAAGACTGTCAGCCATAGGCACTGAATTAACAAATAACAGGGTGCCTACAGTGCTATTAAGGAGATTCCCTAGTATTGCATTGCGCATCCTTAAGCCTGGTTCTCATATGATCGCCCCGATCGTCGCTGTCGCTTCTGTCGCTTCAAAAAGTTTGCTTGCTCCAATCACCTCAGACTTTGCAAACGACAGAAGCGACAGAGACGATCGGGACGATCATATGAGAACCAGCCTTTAATGTGCAGAATTTTACGCATAATTAGCACACACACTTCTTCTCATAATGGAGTTCAGTGACCTATCATTTTTTTCTCTTACTTCGAAAGTAGGGATAAAATTCTTTCTATAAAATGAATACCGATCAATTTCAATGGCAGAATAATGCATTATTACCAAAAACGTGTACATTGCCAGTACTCGCAAAGGACTCGACTTTAGGTTTCTTGGCAGCTCGATTGGCCTTCCACTCTAGTTCTTGTTTTTTCTGATCTGCCACAAACTGCTCAGCTCAGCACTGATGTAGGTAGTACATGTAGCTGGGGGTTCTGTTGTTAATGGAATTTGATCTGATACAGAGGCCTCACTCGCAGGGGCGGCTGTTTCTTTTGCTGGTGGAGTCTCACATGCTTTGGTAGTGGTCGCGGTTTTCGGTATTTTTCCTGCTGCTGAGAAAAAAAACATCACACTAAACTGTTCTAGTAAAAAGTTTGCATTGATCGAAGATACTAACCTTTCTTTTGTTTTGGGTTCCAGGGCTGAGCAACTTCTGCATTCTACCAGCGGAAACCAAATTTGATTTTCACCGTATCGCTTTAAGAAGTGGAAATAATTCTTCATTGGTGTGTACTTGGCTACTTGGATAAGTGGCCAAGTGTGTACGTGGCTAAGTGGGTAAACAACTACGTAGATACAGAGTAGATACTTTGTTGCCCGCTCATTATTCATTTACAAACGCAACAAAAATCAAGCAATCTAATAATAACTTTATTCAATATAGTCCGGCGGCATAGCTCAAAATTTCGGCTGAATTGTGCACTTCTTTGTTACCAGCCTGAAATTTGGCACACAGCGAGGGACTGTCGAAGTAAACATTTTAAGCTATATAACCACCTCGACAGAGACGCTGTTTCCATGGAACCTTCATTTAAATGAGCTACATGTTTTACGGGAGTTATGGATATGCCGGCGTGTAGGAATAAAATGTCATCGCCATGGTAACCGCATCTTAATTTATGCAAGTTATGCATTGTTTGCAAGTTCAGTTCAGGAAATTGGACAACAAATCACTCATTCACACTTTAATTCCTTTCTTCTGTTAGTTTATCTGCCCATAATTATACTCCATTTCCACCTTATTTTCACAAATTATAATTATTTTGTTTTCTAAGTCTTAAAGTTTAGAAATTATTTTATTTAACACTAAGGATGGCTGCCCAATCTCACTAGCCAATGGTGGTTATTTTGGGAAGCCATGTACTTTTTGATTTTTATTCTTGTATCGAAATTTTAATTTAATTTTGGGTGCAAGTGAAGTGTTGTGTTTTGTTATGGCAACCTAGATATAAATACTGAGTTGATATAGGTTGTCAACGCTAGCAGCTCTAGTGACATACACATAGCTATAGCTATTGTGTCTTTCGTGATCAAAATGCTCTGTGGAAACTATTTTCTTAAACATTTTCCTTGACATGCACAGACACACAGTGAAGTGCGAGACACATTAGCTCTTCAGCACTCGCATCTAGTGTTGCTACAGCTGGTCTTGCAGTCACATAGGATGAGCTCTTGACAGAACATTGCAGCGTCAGGCAGTGTGCACCGTATTGGTCGCCATGTTTCCTAGCTGAACGTCCAGTCCCATTCTTCGGGGTGCAATACCTTGATTCTTCTATCAAATAAAGATGGGATTATCGAGGTTGCCTCGCGATTCTGGCAACCAATATTGCCTTTGGGAAACAGTGGACAATCTGTTTGGGACGGGACTTAAATTTCGGCTGTTCCTTTCCTAGATTAAATTGACTGGTCTCCTCAAAAGATTGCCCAGCCCCTAGCTCTATTAGATTGTTAACATCAGGGGTCTGAAATGATCCTTGGACCTTGTTTTACTTGCATTGAAAGTACTCATGAAGGGGGCAGCATGCGGGTGCTTGTCTTCATCACTATTTTCAAACTGTCTGGGACCAACCTCGCTAGTCCAGGCCCAGATACCATCCACCTTAGCAAAACACTTGGATTCTCTGCCAGGTCAATCGCCCCACTGTCCCCTTCGATGAGTATAAATTGTATAAGGATCGTGGTTTCTTTTTTACTTCTCCACGTGGAAATTGAATCAGCTTCTCCTTTTTGAACAGATTTCACATACTTCCTGCATGCCTGTTTCTGAAGAATAATCAAACTTGCTGCAGTTTCCTTGTGAGTGTACCTAGTATGCGTTATATCTGCACAGTTGTGAAGCGATTCCACTTTTTTCCTGTTGTAGTGATCTTAACTTGTGACAATACTTCAACCCATTCACTGTCAGCGAACCATGTCCCGAAAGCCTTTATTGCCGCCTGCTCGATGTGGAGACCACCAAGCATGACTACCAGCTTATCTTCCCATGTACGATCCTTCTGGCCCACTTGAATGTTTTTGCTAAAGCAAAGAGCGGCTGATCGCAAGCAATAATCCAGTTTGTCCCAATAGCAGTTATAGTGTGACTTACCATCGCCTCGGAATGAATGCAATCTAAAAAAGGTAGTAGAGAGCTTTTACACTTTTATCACTTGGGGGATACTAGCTCTATGGTGCTTGCACAATATTCCTTTCCCCTAAGTGGCTTGTCCCTCCTAAAAAACAGACCTACCTACCGTTGTACTAGCAATACCACATCTCGCGTGCTTTTCAATATCATCTGGTTGCTGCGATGCATCATTTCCTTCACTTTGCTTTCTTTCCTACTGAAGCGTTCTCAATTTGGTAATGTTTTACTACTTTATTGTACTTATTTTTGCAGCACTTAATTTTTGCGATTTTCGAAAATCGCGAAATTAAAGATCCCGCGATCCGCAAAAAATTTATTTTTAAAGATTTTTATAATTGTGTTTTAACGTATTTTTGGCAAATTGCGAATAATAACTCCGGAGAATCGACATATGCCTTATCTATGTGCCTCAAACGCAACTCGGCAATTCTCTCTTCTGCATCTGGCTCTGCTAAAGCCAACGATACACTTGGCGATTTTATTCTCCGATCCCTGCGATCGGCGAAAATCGCCAAGTGTGCCCAGTGCAGTGATTCCAATTTTCGTCAATCGACGCAACCGGCGTAAAAAATCGCCGATATCTGGTATGTCAGATATCGGTGATTAAATTCGCCGATCGTTGGCGATGAAATTCGAAGTGCACATGGGCTGGACTGTTGAAAGCCCCGGAAGGTGACAACAGGTCCATCGGAAGAAGAACCTATTCAGATTTGATGGCCATTAAGGTCGGTTGCTTTTTGGTGTCATCTGTGGTTGGCGAGATGATATCATTCAGGAACTGGTGCACTTTATTCTTTGCAGTTAACCCAACCTTTGCAAAACCTTGCTATGGTGGTTTGGTTTTCTATATGATCAGACCCAGTCAGCTTCTCATTGACGATTACACCCAGATACTAATAAGAATTTACTTGATCCAGCATTCTGTCTTTAGTTGTCAGGGCTGCTTCGCTAAAATACTTCAATACAAAATTAATTCCAAAATTTGGTCCGTACAAAATGAAGACTGCAGACTGCAGATTGGGTACAAAATGCAGACTAAGTACGAAATACAGTATGCCGAGTGCAGAACAGGTACAAAATGCAGACTGAGAACAAAAACTGTTTTTTCGTCTAATATGATTAGCAAAAGAGCTAAATTGTTCTTGAAACAGAGAGATGAGCTGTTGATAAAATGTACGTTAATAGTTGCGCGGACAATGGTGTGGATGCGCTTAAACATGTTAAGTGCGCAAACCTCAGCACAAGAAAAATAATAATAAAATTTAAAGTCATTGTTGAAGCTACTAGGGGCTAGTGTTTTCAGCTGGAAGATCAGCTGTTTCTCTTCGCATTGACGTACTGCCGTTCTTCCGTTCACTTTCCTTACCACAGACCCTCTCATGTTTTGGATGTTATTGTGGTGGGAAGGTTGAAGTGTTCGCCAACGGGGAAGCCGCCCCCTTGGTAGCGGGAGTTCTGATGGTAGCCGACCACTGAATACAGGAGTTCACTGAAACAGTGAGAAACCATTCAATCTCATCCAATTTAGAAACACTTTGCCAATTTTGTGATGCAATTTTCGTCTAATTTTTCGTCTAGTTTGCAGTTTGCAATCTGCATTTTCTACATTGTAGTTAGTCTGCAATTTGTAGTCAGTCTGCATTTTGTACTGACTCTTCAAAAATTCAATGTTTTATCTTCATTTAATTCAGTGTATCCACAGGATATGGGCCTTACCGTGGCCATCCAAGAAACTTTTTTACAAGTGTCATCTTGTAATATTTAACGTTTTAACTGCGTTTTGTTGATAAATATGATATAACAAGTATCGATTTGATCATTTTCAACTTTGCAAGGAGGCGTGTTTGCCAAACAAATAATAATATTATGAGAGCACACTTGTAAAAAAGTTTGTTGTGTGGCCACGGTAAGGCACGTCACACTGTAAGATTTTATCAAGTTATTTTTCTTTGTTTTCTGATGTTTTTTTCTTGGTGACTATCATCAACATAATTCTTTAATTTAAGTTGTGTTATTTAATTTGCTCATCTGAAGTAGTTAATGTTTGTCCCTTAAAAGTGCATTGGATTCATAAATGTATATTGTACGTGGTAGTTAAGTATCGTAGAAAATTGTCTTTACCTGTTCTCAGCATTGTTTTTGTGTGCTCAACTCTTCTAAGTTTTTTTTAAAATCTAAGAAGAAAGATGTTTTGCTGTTATCAGTTCAAAGAGAATAAGTTAATTTTAAATAGCATAATGATTAAGTTTTTACATGTGCTTGTGTATTCAATCCTTGCAATTGTCTTAAGTTAGAACAACAGACAGACAATACAATTTTCTTTGGACCTGATGTCACATGGTAGCTTTGTCATAATGTCTCAAATTCTCAGGTAAATTCAAATTTGACCAAATACATTTTTCTTGTTTGCTTTTAGCTATGGTTTTTAGACAAATTCATGGTCAAAAAATGAATGTTTGTAAATTATGAACTAGAGAGCTAATTAGTAACTCGCGTTTCTGCACACGTCAATTACTTGGGTTCTTCCATTAGGAGGCACGCCTCCTCGAATCAAAAATAGTTGAGGGAAATGAATCACTTATTGCAATTTCCTGTGATTTTGCTTTGTTTTACTTTTGCTAAGGTCAGTTGTATTAGGAAAGTTATTTGATTGGCATAGAAGCTAAAATGAAGGGTTTTTGTATTTACCTCATTAACTTGAATGGTCACTAGTTTTAAATTTCCTTGCAACAAGGAGATAGGTACTCTCCAAGAAATCTGTATATAACATTACAAAGTTCAAATCTGATTGTAATGTTATCTTAAAATATTCACAAAGGACTATAATTGGAAAAGGACATTGAATTACCAGAGTCAGCTGCAATTAAAATTATTTACAACTATATGCAACTGTGAAGCAATATGTAGATGTATATCAAAAACAGTCCACTTGTCTTTGTTTACTTTGTGTGCATGTTGTCTTTGTTGTTCTGGTAATTCAGAATTTAATGTTATACTACCGGTATGTATGGTTTTGTTGTATACAGTGATATATATGCTAGGTAGAGGCAAGCAGCTGTCAGTTGGTTACTTTACTGTTGCTGTTGTCAGTAGTGTTGCAATTAATTGTTTTTTTAGGACATATGTCTGCCGAGCTTCCTATTTTGCTCAGACAAAGCAAAAGAGCAAAAGAGTTTTGCTTTGCTAACTGTCATAATAACAGCACGAAAATAGGAACGAAGCTTATATTTTTGGTGAGCTGTACGCAACTGGCTTGTTCTGTCGGCTCCATTTGAAATAACTTTGCTGTAAGAATCTGTAAACCATTCAGTCTCATCCAGTTTACAAACACTGCCAATTTTGTGTTGTAATTTTCTTCTAATTTCTATTAGATAAAAAATCAGTTTTTATTCTGAGTCTGTGTTTTGTACCCAGTTTGCAGTCAGCATACTTCTTTGTCTTTCTTCGTGTATTCCTCATGTTTTTAAGGGTCACTTCTGATATCCTCCTGAGTTTTTTACTTCCTTCAGTGTTAGAAGGCATCTCTAACAACACTGTACTTACCTGGTTTACAAGGCATTGCATAAGTATAAATACTTGTACCTGACTTGCTTCTTTGAGAAAACTGGTTTTCAAAATATAAACATTATTATGTTCAATACAACATTGAGTTTTGTTGTTGTAAATCTGACTTTTTAGCGAGTGGATGAAACATGTAAGTGTTTGATGAGTACTTTCATGTGGTAGTATTTGTTTTCTACAATTTGTTGAGCGGGAAAACTTTATATTTTTGGTACCTTGGTGTTTTATGAGGTAGAAGAATGAATTAATTGAAAGGTTAACTTGTAGTTACATAACTACCTACTGTGAATTTTGTCAAGTTCGCCATTGCTTCCCTACAGTGCCATGCCTGTCAGTGCAACAGAATTTAATCATTCTCTGTAAGCAACTGCTTAAAACTTAAAGTCCTTTTAAACATAAACAACTTTAGAAAATGTGAAAACGTGGAATTGATTTTATATTTTATGAGCCACAAACAACACTGTAATGCCTCAAACTGTTGCTGAAAGAAAATTAAAAAATGTCAAACAAAAATAAATAATTCAACGCTTGCCTCAGTTATGTTTTCCTTGTAGCTTCTAATAAAAACGTTTGCTTGGTCTGGCAAAAAGGAAACATAAATAAACATGTCCTTATTTCTGGATTACATCAAGGAGTTTCCCTAAGCAAACATCGCCAGACAACCTCTCTAATTTGTTACACAATCATTTTTTGCACTTTACAGTTGGTGTTCGTAGGTTAGTGTTGGACATTAATCAAATTCTTCTACTTTTATCACTTTCTTCAACGGGAGCTCAAGAAGAAACGTCCTGCATCTTGTTGTGTCAAGCCCAGTCTTCTTCTTGAAGTGGTTACACTTTGCTCTTGTAATCATATTGGTAGAATGATTTTAGCACAGCGATATCTTGCCTAGGTGTCAGCATTGTTACGTGCCCCAGCTTTTTTTCAGAAGAGTGTCCCTTTTTGATGGTGGATCTAAAATGTCCCTCCTTAACCATCGTGGCTGCCTGTCTTTGCGAATCCATTTGTGCATGATAGGTGTGTGTAGATCAAATGCCTGTGAAAATATATCGTATTTTCGAGCTTTGATCAAATCTCTCAAGGGTTTTTTCCTACCAAGAGGTAAGAAACAAGGAGAAAGTAAATATTTAAGCAACTATGCATGCAACCAGTAAAAAGCTAGTAATACGAGTCGTGTAGTACCAGCCTTTCAATGGCTTTGTTCGTATTTCTTCACCCATCTTATCTTCCCTTTCTCTCTTTTTTTCTGTTCCTTCTTTGCAGTGTTTTTTTTTTTTGGAATTATTATTTTTTTTTTATTCATTTCAATAGAAAAAAAATACACACAGAATAACGTAAAAATAAACAAATACAATAATTGAAAAAAAGAAAAAAAACTTACAAGTATAATATAGTTATTAGCACACTAGATCTTAAATTAGAAATTACAATACATCAATATTAATACACGCTATTACTCATCCTACAGTACACTCTTATTTCAAATAATTCGCTTTAACTACAATTAAATTTTTCGAAGATGTATTTAAATTTTACATTGGCTAAGAATTCATTTAATGACAGCTTTCCATTCAATAATTTCTGATTGTATACATAATATTTTGCATATAAAAAGGTGAAGTTTAACTTTCTAATGATATCTATTTCTTTGTTTATGTTATCCTTGTCCTTACCAAAAATTAATTCAGTTGGAGAGAGGGTAAGAGAGGTGGCATTTTCTTTATTAAACCATTTTATAACCTCTGATTGGGCACGACCATGTCTGAGTGAAGACGTGCCTTCGAAGCTCCGCTAGACCCAAACAATTTTTTTTTGTATGGATAGAACAAAAAGGGAAAGAGAAAGCAGTAATTCAAGCGATAGAGACAGTGAAACAGCTTCCCCGGTTGATAAGAAGAAAAAGGACGAGAATTTCGAGACAGAGAGCGAAGAAGTGTTTACACGTGGAGTCTCCAATATGGCGTTGTCGGACGACATAGGCGTGAACATAAAACATATTCTTCAGAAGCTAGAGAAACTCGACAGTATGGAAACTATGTTGAACAAGGCATTAAGCAAAGTAGCAGCAGTGGAAACCCATGTCAATGAACTGGCGCTCAAAGTTGAAGCGTTGGACTCTAAGAGCCGTGTTGCTGATAAATCTGTGGAAGAGCTGACTGCGAGTGTTGATTTCATCTCGAAGATGTGCGAAGATGCTACACATAGGCAAAAGGAAGATAGCGAGAAACATAAAGCCGAGTTGGCCCGCTTGTCCAAACAAATGTCATATTTGGAGGCTTACTCAAGAAGAGAAAACCTTCTCTTCGAGGGAATCCATGAAGCCCCTAATGAAGATGGACGCGAAGACACTGCCGCCGTCTTACGCTCATTCATGGAAACTGTTTTGAATGTTGAGAAGCCCGACACGATTGAATTTCAGAGGGTCCACCGCCTTGGAAAGAAAACCTCGAAAGGACCGCGAGTAATAATTGCCAGATTTCTCCGGTATAGCGACAGGCAACGAATTGCGAGCCTGGGGAAATATCTTCGTGATAAAGAAATTTATATCTACCCCGATCTTCCAAAGTCAATCCAAGAAGCAAGACGACGTCAAATGTCAAAGCTGAAAGAAGCAAGGAAGGCGGGACAATCGGCCTACTTCAGTCAAAGTAAACCGGATATGCTTTACATCGATGGAAAGTTCGTTCCTGAGTAACTCCCGTACTTTAAGGTTTTTCTCTCTAATCAAATACAAGAACAATTGATGAAGCTTGGACCTTCTCTTCAGGTATTCAACTGTCGTTTAATACTGCTTTTAGTTACACCAATATTGAATTCAGTGATGCGATTGGAATGGGCTGAAGAGCTTCATGGACGAATAGATTATTAGTTTAATCATTCCGTATTTGTGTGTATGTTTATTTTATTTTAAAATATGGTTTACGTTTTGTTTTTGTTACCTTTATTTCAGGCTAACTTACGTTGCGCATATTATGTTAATTAGAATTTTTTATGGTGCGATGTTACATAACCTTTTCTTTATAAGGTGTTATGCGGTAATTAGGGTGTTGGTATTCGAGGTGCTAGGCTAGCTCTATTGACAAAGAAAACATAGAAAATGACAACAAATTTTAAAATGGTTTCTTTAAATGTTCGGGGTTTGCGTTCCTCCGATAAGCGAAAAGCGATACTTTTATGGATAACAAAACAAAAAGCTGATGTTGCTTTCCTGCAGGAAACATATAGCACAATTGAGGATGAACAATTTTGGAGAACACAATGGAAAGGCAAGATGTTGTTCTCGCACGGCTCAAATCACAGCAAAGGCACCATAATTCTAGTGAAACAAAACTTAGAATTTGAACAAAAAACAGTTTTTTGTGACCCTAGCGGTCGCTTCATATTTCTAGAAGCCGTTGTGCAGGGGAACCTTTTTTTATTTGTAAATATTTATGCTCCCAACAAAGTTCATGAACAAGAAGTGTTTTTCAAAAAGATCAGAAGCAAAATTGAAAGCTATGATTTCGATCCTAATAGAAAAGTTATAATGGGAGGTGACTTCAATATCTTTTTCGATGAGAATTTGGATTGCTTCGGTGGCAATCGAAAAATCAAAGATAGGAGCGTTAATGAAATTAAAGATATGATGTCAGAAAATGATTTAATAGATATATGGAGAATCCGTCATCCAGATGATAAACGCTTCACATGGAGACAAAAAACGCCGCTTATTCAACGTAGATTAGATTTCTGGCTTGTAAGCGATTCGTGCCAAGAAGAAGTTCTTGCTACAGACGTGATACCCGCAATAAAATCAGATCATTCAGCAATTTCTCTTCATTTCAAAAGCATAACAAATTATGATAGGGGACCATCCTACTGGAGGTTTAATTCGAGTCTGGCGGACGACCCTGTATACGCCGAATTTTTAAAAAATTCGTACCCTAGTTGGCTAGATGAGAATTGGGATATTACAGATAAAAGACTGTTATGGGACATAATCAAATATCGAATACGAAAGGAAACGATTAGTTATAGCAAGCGTAAAGCTAGAGACCGTCGTGATAAGTTATCTGAACTTGAAAAAAGCGTGAAAGAATGGGAAGAAAAGTGTAATGAGTTACCAACGGCCGAGAATCTTGCGAAACTTGAGGAGCAAAAAATAGAATATGAAGCTATGTATGATTATATAACACAAGGTGCTATGATTCGATCTCGCGCTAGATGGTATGAAAAAGGGGAGAAAAGTAACAGCTATTTTCTGCGACTTGAAAACTTTAATCATAACAAATCCTGCATAAGGAAAATAAAACAAGACGACGGAAATGTCATTACGGAACCTGCTGTTATTTTAAACCAGCTAAAGTCCTTCTATTCCACCTTATACCAAAACAACGGGGCGGATATTGATCAGGGCTGTGCTAAAATCTTCTTAGGAAACCCTGACATACCAAAACTAGACAAGGAAATGCAGATGAAGTGTGAGGGGAAATTAACTTTCAATGAATGTTATCGTTCGCTACTGAGTTTTCAAAATGGTAAAGCACCGGGAAACGATGGCTTGACAGTCGAATTCTACAAAGCTTTTTGGCCAGTTATAGGGAATCTGGTAGTGGGCTGCTTGAATGCAGCGCATGAGCATGGAGAATTATCAACGTCACAAAAAATGGCTATTATTAAATTAATTGAAAAGAAAGATAAGGACAAGATGTATATAGCAAATTGGAGGCCTATCTCCTTAATAAATGTCGATGTCAAGATTGCGTCTAAGGCTTTACCGAAGAGATTGGAATGCATTTTGCCTTTCATAATACACAGGAATCAAAATGCCTATGTCAAGGGCCGACTGATCTCCGATAGCACGAGAATTATTGATGACATCATGTCTTATACCAAAGTTAATGACTTAAGTGGACTGCTTGTCGCGATCGATTTCGAGAAGGCGTTTGACTCTCTTGACTGGGCTTTTTTAAATAAGGCCCTACTGGCTTTCAATTTCGGTGAATCTTTTATCAAGTGGGTAAGCACATTTTATTGTAACATTAAAAGCTGTGTTACAAACAACGGCTTCTCCTCCGTTCATTTTGACGTCAAGCGAGGAGTTAGGCAAGGTGACCCTTTGTCTCCGTACCTCTTCATTATTGCTCTCGAGATACTTGCTATAAATATTAGAAGCAGTAAAAATATTAAAGGCTTTAAACTTTCAGATAACGAAGAAATTAAGTTAACCATTTTCGCTGATGATCTGACGACTTTCTTGAAAGATAAACAATCTTTCGAAAATCTTTTAAAAATGTTGCGAGATTTTGGATGCTGCTCGGGCCTTAAAGTAAATAACGGTAAATTAGAGGCTCTCCATCTTGGCGACTCGTCCATAAAGCTTGATATCGGTATTAAAAATATGGATAAACCTTTAAAGATACTTGGCATCTTTTTCTCATATGATAAGAAGCAAGCCGTTAAATTAAATTTTGATTCAATCCTGGATTCGCTGAAAAAGACTCTTAATCTGTGGAAGTGGAGACATTTAACCATTCTTGGAAGACCAAAATTATTTACACATTATTGCAAGCTTTTGTGTTACTGCTTCAAATATCTTATTAAAAAAAAAAAACCTTTTCTTACAACGCCAAACATTGAAAATCAATTTCGAAGTTCCACTGAATTTAACTGAATTACTTGAAAGACGTGAGCTTCTGCCTAAGCTTGTGAACTTTGAATTTCATTTTCTCAGACTCTGATAAGAAATTGTTGTACCAAAATTATTTACACCATATTGCAAACTTTGCTATCCCCCCATTTTATAACGAATGTTTGACCTTATGGTCAAAATTAAATGGTTCAATGCCTGAAACAAGTGATGAAATTTTAAACGAAATAATTTGGAATAATAAACACATCTGTATAAATAATAAATCATGTTTTATTAGCGAACTGATGGATATAGGTATAAACAAAATTGGTGACATGATTAAACTGGATGGGACATGTAAATTTTTGACATGGAATGATCTGCATAACAAAGGTCTTAAAATGAAAAACTTTCTTTTGTGGCAAGGTCTAATCGATGCAATACCAGTTAAATGGAAACAAGCTATTAAGTCCATGACAGGTCCTTATATCTTGAACTCGGATTCAAATAAATCCACTTTAACTATTAATTCAGTTAAAGTACCCACATCAAAAGTAAATTCCAAAAAACTGTATGGGAGTCTGGTCTCAAGGGTTTGTGAAAAACCAACAGCACAAAGGAAATTCGATGAAATGTTCCCTGACCCTAAGCGTGATTGGAGTAAAATATACAGCTTGCCTTTCCAGGTTGCGTTAGATGCGCACACAAGAGAATTTCAATACAAAGTGGTTAATAGAATCTTATTTACAAATTCTAAATTGTGTAAGTTTGGCTTGGTGGAGTCGCCTTTGTGCACCTTTTGTGGAGAGGAGGAAGAAACCCCTGAACATTTGTTTGCATTATGTTCTTATTCTAGTGCCTTTTGGAATGAAATTTTCAACTGGCTGCAACAGTGTGTCACTGGAATTAGTGTTGATTTGTCAGAAGTAGTCAATGTTATACTTGGTTTGCCTGATCTCGAGGAACATTTTATGGCTGTAAACCACATAGTTCTTGTGGCAAAACAAACAATTGTACTTTGTAGGAAGAGATCTACTAATCCCAGTTTGAGTGTCTTCCATGCTCTACTAAGGAAAACTATTAAAATAGAAGAATTTATTGCTAAGCAGAAAGATAAATTGCACCTCCATTTAGTTAAATGGGAAAATTTTTTAGATAAACTTATTTAAAGTAAATGTATGCAACGTCTGCCATTTTTCGTTCTTTTTTTGAATTTATTTTTTTATTTTTTTTGTTTGTTTGTTTTGTTTTTTGTTATTTTTGTTTTTTTTTTGTTATTTATTTATTTATTTATTTTTTTTTAGCATAACTGTTTCCAGAGTAATTGTAGTAGTATTTCAAAATTAAAAATTGTAACTGTAGTGCACCCGTAACTATGTATTTTTTCAAAGTGTAATTGTACTTCAAACTTCTGTATCTGTATCTATATCTGTGCTTGTAACTGTATATTTAATTTAATAAAGTATAAAAAAAAAAAAAAATTTTATAACCTCTGCGAAGAATAATTGACTCCAATTACAGTTGTAGAAAGTGTGAATTATGGAGTCATTCAAATCACAGTATGGACTCTTTGCGTCCTCTGCCACACCAAAGAGAAATAATTCCTTTTTGGTGACTACTATTCTGTGTAAGAGTTTGAAATAAAATTCCCTAAGCTTATTATCTCTACATACGTTTCTTACGCGACTAAAAAAAGGTTGTAGAGATGCTTGACCAATTTGCAAGTCTCTTTCCCATTTGGAGGTAGCCTTCGGTTCAATTTGTTCTTTATTTACGAGGAGCCGATAGTAATCTTTGTTTTTCATTTTGGTTAAGTTGATGGAGGTCTCTGCAGTGTTTGCTTATAATCTCCCATGTCTCTTTACAACTGGTGATATCCTGTAGCTCATTGTATGCATCCTTGGTTCTAGATATGTGGCACCAGTGACAGTGTTCAAATTCTGAAAGGGCTGATCGTGCACAATACTCTTAAATCGTCCAATCTACAAAGGCCAATCCAAGGGTCGAGCCATCAAATTTTCCAACGTCAGATTTGGCAGTGAACTCACCATTGCAAAGAAGCTACAGTGGTGATTTTCTGTCAGTCGATGCTGAGAAGTGACGCCACTTTTCAAGTTGATCTATCCAAACATCTGGAAGGTGTCCTGGAAAGTCAGGCATAAGACCCCATCTTGGGTGTGGCTGTAGTGATGTTGCTGGTAAACAAAGTCTTAATGACACACCCTGGCTGGGTGCAGCTGTATACACTTGATAACAGTGACTCCCTTATGGTATCATAGTTTTGCATTGCGCATCTTTACTGTGTAGAACTTAACACGCAAAAATAAACAAAATGGCGCCTTTCTTCTATACGGCTTGGTACTCGATGGAGATCAATAAACCTTTTCCCGTGTTCTGATGCTGTGTTGGGGGGGGGGGGGGCAAACACGGTAAAGTTTACAGGAAATGTATGGAGAAAATTAGAAGTTTGAAGGCCAATAATTTAAAGAAAATTAACATCATGTAATTTGTAAAAATTAAAAGTTTAAGGTACCTAGCAAACATTTCATTGATTAAATTTGAAAGTCACGGCTACGCTGGGACGTGAGAAATAGCATTTGTGTTTTTTGCTACAAATGTTTCTGAAATTATCCACGTACACTGGCTCAGATTTCAGACAAATGTATTTAAAAATGCAAACCTTTCCCAGCAGCTTTCCCAGCAAGACTACATTTCCTGAAATTTGATCAGTAAGCTCTTTTAACCAATATCTTGAGTTTGCAATTCAAAAATCTGTTGAAACAAAGATGGCGTCAGAAACCGTTATATATGATTGGTGCAGTAATCATCCTAAAAAAATTGAGAGAAATTTGTTCGCACGAAAAAAAAAAAAAAGATCTAGAGATTAGATCTAGAGAAGTTATCCACGCTTCCCGTTCAACAGCATGTTGTTCAATGAGGGAGATTCTTTTGAGTAGCTCGGTCATGGTGAACTGCTTATTCTAAGGCATTTCTTATCTGTTTTACTTTTGTCAGCAGACATTACAAGTTCTGCGAGTGGAGCAACATAAAAAAAAAACCAAGATGACTTTGCTCAAAATACCTTCTGTGACTGAAAGATTTTGTGGAGCTCTGATACATGTGTGTGTTCAGCTCTGATGCATTACATGTTTTTAGTTTTCGATACTTGATTTGTTAACATTTTATCACAGATTTTATGTTCACCGCTGCACAGATACATCTACGATATATATAAAATAATAACCATTTCAGGCGCTTGATAAGCCATATTCACTCCCTGGTCTTTCCTGTTGTGGCATCTCTGCCACCTTCTGGAGACACCTGCCCGCCATCTTGAATGCGGAATGAATGATTTAGTGCCGAATAACTGGCAGAGCAGGGGTCATTTCTCAAGTGATAAAGGCACATTCTTTTTATGCAAACAATTAGTAATTGATTATGTGGTTATTTACACCTTTAATACTGACACGTACCTTTGTGTCTTGATTTGATAAATGCAATATATCTCAAAAACTATTTTGCTGCAGTGGAATTTTCATCGGAAGCGTCCTGCTTATCTTGCCTCTGAGCCCCTCACAAGTGATCATTTGTTCGTTTTCTTTGGGAAATATTATTTCAACGAGGAACGGCCACTTTCCCAGGGCTGTATGCAAACCAACCTCCTCCATTCCAGATAAAAAATGCTGTTAAGATGTATACTTGTCCATTGTCAGTACTCAACGTTTTTGTGTAAATTTTGTTTGCAAACTACCTTTGGCGATGTCATGAAGCTCAAGTTTACGCTTGAGGATGACCTTGTAAAGCATCAGGACCTAAGCCAGCAAGGCAGGTTCCGTTGTTAACTTATCAATATTGAGGCCAGCCTCGTTTAGTTATGGCTTAATGCTTTCCCTTAACTGGGCTGTTGGATGGCTATCTTTCCCCAGGGCATCAATCTGAAAATGAAAAAGCAAATGGATTTACAGTGCTTTATAACACAAACAGTTTAATTGCTTAATAATTGAATACGTTGGATGTAACGGTTTGACAGAGGAGTATCTAGGAAGGAATTATATAGTACTACAAAAAATTGTTGGCTGGGGGGGTCTAGTACCTCATCTGGGTAACACAACCTCTAATTTCTAACTCTTCACATCCTCCCTTATAGCATTCGTGTCCAGGCATTCCACAATGACAGACATTCAGCTTCCAAAGCAAATAGAGGCATGTAAATGATGGTGGCGAAATTGGGTGAAGCATTCACTTTGATGTATAACCCGCACAAGTAAGAAACATAATTTTGCAAACCTTGGAGCCATGATGAACATCCACTGCCAAGTCACTAAATATTTTGTTCTGTTTCTTCACCCTCTCCTCTAGTTTGGTAGATCGAGTAGTCTGCTTGTCTGCCAAACGCAAAGCCAGGGTTGATGTTGATTCAGGCTGCTTAATGCAACCAGTGTACACTTTGGGACAAGGTGCAGTGGTATCATCATTAACGTTGTTATTGCTGCTCTGTTGTATTGTCTCCTGTGTCAATGGTGTTGCATTTAATTGTGTTGGCATATTTTCATCACTGCTTAAAGTGGCATCAACCACAGTTTTAACAAAAAATAAACACAGTTCATTCCATGAGGGATGTTCACAGCTATTGGATGGGTCTCGTAGCTTGCTGCCAGCAATAAGTGTTAAAATGAACGATTCTGCAGTGACAAAAGTCCTTGTATTTTTATCCAAATAAATGTCGCTCAGTCCAAATAGCTTAAGAAGCTCCTCAATTTGTTTGAAAGCCCCTTTTTTACACTGTCTCTCGTTAAAAAACCCCAAAAGGACTAAGTCCTTTACGGACGTCTACATATGTTTTTGACCCAGCTGAGATAACGGGGGCCGAGATGGGCCAAGCAAAGTCTTTAGTGTCCATATGAATGTAAATATTTTCTGAAAAGGAATGAGAAAAAAATACATTACCAGAATGCTACGATTTATAGCTGGATCAATTTGTAAGTAATTCCTGCTCTGAGGGTTTTTCTCCAGGTTCTCCAGTTTTCCTCCCTCCACAAAAACCAACACTTCCAAAGTTCAATTTGATTGGGAATATACGGCCCCACAAGCTTATAGCTTTAATACGGTACATTTTAACACTTATTGCTGGCAGCAAGCTACGAGACCCATCCAATAGCTGTGAACATCCCTCATGGAATGTCTAAATATATATATATTTTTTAATGATGATTTTCAAACACAATCTAACTTATTCTGATTACCGGGCAGTTCAATCGTCAAGTGAAACTGAACTTGGAAAAATAAATACCAATCAAAATAAATTGAACATTCAAATACAAACAAAACCTGACCCAAACTAAACAAATTCACAAAATATTCTGAATCTAAAAAAATGTGATGTGACATGCTGCAGATTAAAGGTGAAGAAATAGCCTTCTCAATGTACAAAATTCACTTTAATGTCAACGATGAAGGAATCATTCTACAATCGAACAAGAACGGAAAAATCACAATACAATACAAGTAGATTAATCTAACGAAGCGAAAAGCACTTACAAGGAGTCCATAAGGCGAGAAATAGCTCGTTTAGTCCTTTAAATTGTCCGCAGTGTTTCGTAACACAAACATGGCCGACTCGTTCGGCCGAGCATGCGAGTCCCCGGTCAGCGGGTGTACTCAAGAGGAGTCCTGGTACCGGTATGACCAGCGGATAACTCTGCAAAAGGGGCCTTAATTCTCACAAAACAGATGGACATCTAAATTATCCTCTTACAAGATTCACTTTTTGGATTGCTAAGAAAAAAAAAAACAATTCATCGGCATTTTGAAAAAAAAAACATATTGTTCAGTCACCTTTATAAGTCAAGGAGAAACTGGTTAAAACTACATTGCATTATATATATAGATCGGCTAGATCGGACAATACTATCCTTGGTTGCAAGGCTTTGTTTATATACACAAGCTTTCTTGTCACTGGAATCAAATGACACGACGATCCTTAACTTATTGTTTCGTTTCAACGCAGCAATTTCAATTACATTGCACGGAGACTTTATGCTGTAAATAAATAACGTAAAGACGCCACTCACCTCAAAGTATTTTTCCAACTTTGGATTTCCAAACACTGTGTCATCTGATCGACGAATGTGCACACTGATCGGTATCTCTCTCAGCTTCTCTCGATGATCGGCGATGTCAAGCGGCAAAAAATTATAAAGCGCTCGCATCCTCTTCACATAAATCGAAAATTCCATATAAATTAACAGCAACGATCAATGAAACTAAGGCCTTTCCAGAAAACACGGACCGATAACTCTGATATCTCCACGAGCTGGCACGAGGCAAACGGCGCTTCAATCTTTTGTTGTGAAATTATTACTCGCGAGGATTTACATAAACACTTCACGCTCCGTTGAAAGTGGCTCTTACCGAAGAACATTTTGACACCTTCAAACATTACTGACTGCTTCATTTACATTAGTATTGTCTTCTAAAGGACTCAAGGGTATAACTCTTTGCTCTCTTTTGGGAATTCGTCGCTTTAGGATCATAAGAAGCCGAAAATGTTGGAACTCTTTACAACCTTGTTTCCAGGCCGTGATGCACGCAAATCGCCTTGGGTACCCCACTTTTCCCGGGCGACGCGTTTCAATGGGCGCCGATTCGTAATGTCAGACTCACCTCATCCATTTTATCAATGGCCTGAGATCAGATGAGCGGGGAGTTCTCGCACAAATCTACAAAAGGGCTTGATAAGTAATATTTGATGGCAGGCGAAAGACCATGCAAAGCTTGGCCATTGTGTAGAGCACAATGCTCAATAATACGACCAATCGCCTTGAATGTGCCCGCTATTCTTAGCGATTGATTGGGTAAAGGCAGTCTGTGGTCTTTCTTTCCTTCAAAATGAAAATACGGGTTTGAAGGTGTTGCCAATGGCTTTGTCTGCAATTTTTGTGGGGAGAAATTCCCTGACAAGCCCACTTCCGGCATCTTCCTCATCGTCGTCCTAGGACGAGCCATCAAGTTTGCCTTTTTTCTTTGTATTTCACTGGAATACCCGGTTAAAGTTCATCCGTGCCTTCCATCCTAGACACAGGAAAGAGCTGCTGCGGTTTTCTTACCTCTATAACTTCATAACGGAAGCGTTTCAAGGCGTCCATGGCATCTATTGGTTGCACATCTTCTGTTTTTGAATCAAGCATTGGCACGAGATCACCGTCATCCGAATCATCCAGCTGTGCACCTGAATTATTAAGTTCAGATTAGTCTGATGCGTACTTATGGCCGGATACTTTGTGGAGGTAACGAGATGTGTAAAACAACTTTTTTTCTGGTACAGTTTGTTTTTTATTATATTGGTATATATTTGATAGGTTACTGTGTAAGGCATGTGCTGCCTCATTTGCGTCACCTACAGATGGATCTCTCCTGTCGTTGCATCGGGAAAAATCCCCTGCAGTACAGTTCTACAATGTGACCAAGAGCCTTGATTACCTTAGTTGATTAAAATAGTGAAAAATTGCGTGGTTCTTGTTTTCTCTTATATTTTCTCTCTTATATTGAACAGCATATTTATGGACTTTGGCAAGGATTTGTCACAATGACCATGTTAACTGGCTTGAGTTTAGCACACATTATTGATGTTCGTAATATTGTCCAGTACGGCGCCCCATAGTAATGCCTAAGGATTCCAACAACAACAACAAAAACCTTTATTTAGACACAATGGGATAAAAAGCTACATAGCTTGTGGGGTCATGTGTATATAAAACATTAATACTAGTAGATAAAAACATTAAAACTATATTGAGGTAAAAAAGCTAAACTAATTGTTAAAAATAAATAAATAGCTAAAATTGTTACAATGATCTTCTTTAGGTTTTTGACATGTGGAGACCAACTCAATTTGTCATCTATGTCAACCCCCAGGAGTCGGCTATGCTTAACTCAATTAAGGTAGTTCCCTCCTAGCTCGTTCAACCTAGCTGGTTAAACGATCAGATGAAACCCTTTCAACTACCACAGCTAACTTGAGCCATTAGGTAATGCTTTTTCCATCAAATCAAATTGAAGATGGCGACCAGCTCTACATAATCATGGGTTTCATGAGGCACATTTTTCCTGTAGCAGTGGATATGTTGTGGGTTAATTTTCATCTTGGTTCATTTTTTTTAAACCAGCTCAATTTTTTTAACCAGTTTATTTTTTTCAGGTCTTAGCACTTGTTGACAGGATTTCAGTAAATTTCTATTAGGCTCACTTTGTTATTATGGCTAATATTTGTGGTGATGCTTCTGTACCAAGACGGAGGCTCTAACAAGTCCTATTTGGTTTTTATGGGTAATTATTATTGTTTTTATTTTATTTCTAACTTCATGATTCACTCTTGAGTAACAAAACAGAAAGTCTCTGCACATTAATTTTAGTAATTAAGTTATCGTCAGGATGTGTTCATAATAAACAAGAACATTGAGAAGCTTGAGAAGCTTAAAATCGGGCGCTTTGCCTTGAAAGGCAGGGTTCAGTACAGCAGAAACCACGAAGCAGTTACTTAAGTAGCACTCAGTCCGACTGTGTTTGTGTAAGTCACAGGGCTTGCATGAGCTGTATTAGTGTGCATAATATAATATCTAGAACGTTGTCGAGATTGCATTATTACTTAATGACATGATGGTTTCAATTTATAAATGTATCTCACACAATACAAATAAACGATTGAAGTAGACGACTAGACAATGTAAAGTTTTAAGACTTAGCAAAGTGCAGTGTATTGGTAATACTGTAAGGTGCGGTTTCACCTGAAGGTCGTGTGCTTTTCGGTATTTTCCAGGCATTGCACTTTGATGGGACAGTACTACAACTGTTTACCGGGGAACTACTATTGTCAAGAAAATGATCACAACTTGAATTGTTGATGAATGATTGATTATTTGTTTCATACCATTACTGTAATAGCAATTGATGAAGGCTTTTAGTCCTGAACCAAAGTATAAGGACTGGGAAATACTGAAACCCATTATCAGCCACCTTAAACGGAAATATCTTGTTGGTGTTTCAAGGAATCCAAGGAAACTTCACTCATCCCATGTATTGCGGTATTTTGTAATTTTTTGAGTGATTTTTGGGGATGTTTGGCAGGTGATAGTTTTTTAAAAGAATTAGTAAAATTTAGACAACTAAGAAATATTGAAAATTTAATGTGAATTTAACATTGGAATTTGAAGTTAGAAATTGGCAGACGGACACCAAACAGTCCTGTGACATCCTGGAGTGTTTTTGCATGGGGGTCAACTGTGTGATGATGTTTCCATTTTTTTCTTCAATCCCCACTGATAAAGAACTGTTGTTGGTGTTATGTTGGTGTTATCACATGTCAAGCCTTTAACAAGGTATGAAAGAACACAAGGATTTAAATTATTCTGGTGCTCAATTTTTGCGTAACTAAAATTAATGTTACTCAAATTCCTGATGGATTCTGTCTTAAACTGTTACGAGCTTAGTATTTCCAAATTATTGCATGTCAATGTAAGGCAAGACAAGACATGCCTTGGTTCTTATGTAATTCTCTTAAAAACACATAAGATATTGACTATAATTTTGTCTGTGCTATGGCAATTCACAGTGGGGTGGTCTTGATGTGTCTTTAACTTGTAGACTGGACTGGACTAGTAAAACGCGGACTAGTAAAACGCGGACTTGTAAAACGCCTCTAGACACTTCGAATTCCTTGGCCACAATCATCTTACGGCTCTCTTCAATACATAATGTCTCAAAAAAACAGTAACTTCAGAAAGAAGTCAGAAGCAAACAAGGTCGAAAGACCGAATTTGAACATATAACGGCAAATGTTCTAATGTCACGAACGTAGGAGTCGTGTAGGCCCGTCACCTTTATTTACCACATACTGCCCCCAAATTAAAATAGTACCCTCAGAAAGAAGTCAGAAGCAAATAAGGTCAAAAGACCGAATTTAAACATTTAACGGCAAATATTCTAATGTCACGAACGTAGGAGTCGTGTAGGCCCGTCACCTTTATTTACGATTGACTGTTGATTTCTGGACGGGCCCCGTTCTACCTCGTGCGAGCAATACAAACGACTGCACTCAACAGACGTCAAGTAGTGGAAAGAAAGAAACATATGCACACAACTCATAGCATCAATCCCGTTGTTTTAGTAGGGGTTTGCAGAACGAACATGTGCTATACTGCAAAAACATCTCCACGCTAAAACAGACCATAGAGTGCTCAAAAAAGCTAGAAATATGCCGTCGAAGAAACACACAAGAGCTTCAAACACAAATTGTTTCGCTCGCTAAACCGTTTAGTTTTATCCGATTTACAAGCGCTTGTTTTACAAGTCCGCGTTCTACAAGTCCGTGCTTAACAAGCTCTCGTTTTACAAGTCCGCGTTTTATAAGTCCGCGTTTTACTAGTCCTCGTTTTATAAGTCTGCGTTTTACTAGTCCGCGTTTTACTAGTCCGCCTTTTACAAGTCCGCGTTTTACCTGAGTCCGCGTTTTACTAGTCTGCGTTTTACAAGTCCTCGTTTTACTAGTCCGCGTTATACTAGTCCGCGTTTTACAAGTCCGCGTTTTACTAGTCCGCGTTTTACTAGTCCAGTCCAGTCCTCGAAATACAGTATGCCAAAACTCCCCGCCCTCTAAAGATAAGTCCTTGACGGTTCTTGTCGTTTTTCGGTGCCTATTCATCTTCGGCATCTTTCTCATCCACCTCTCGTTCTGTCCTGTGTCTGTCATCACACGAAAGAAAAGCTGATTCTCAAAAAATCTGCCACAAAAGGAAATTGACAAAAACAATATGAAAACCATATATCGAAAGTTTCTTATTCTAAAATTTTATCATACGTCTTAATTCAGAGCTACAAAGAAGTTCCTCCTTTTGAGTTATTGATACTGTTCTTACAGTACCTTTTTCCACTAGCGAAATTTTACAAAATTCCTTCGCGGCGAAAAGGTAGCGCGAATCCAGAACAGACTCCAATCGAGAGTGGGTTAATTCTAGATTACTATTAATTGACTATTACAACATTCATTTTTAAAATAGTTTCCCAAGCCGACTAAGCTAACTAAACGTCGAGTGTATCTTTCAGTAAACAAAACATGCCGTCATGACGCCGGAAATCCAGCTCACGCATACTATACCCCATGACTCACGCAAACCTCCGACTTACGTGCTACTACAGTCATTCCTTTCTAAACATTTTTTTTTACCACCACCGTACCTTTCTACCCAAAAAACTCATGAAACCGCCCGGTTTTAACCTGTTTTAACCTTTCAAAAATTAGAGCGTTCGAAACTAAATAAGATCCGTAATCACAAACAACATACAGCCGTTTACCAGCACTCTTTAAAACTCCTGAAACCCTTCAAAATCAGGCAAAATAAATCTTTGAAATAACCTTTATCAATGTTTCTTATTTTTTATTCAGTTCTATAAAATGCCTTTCATACACTACTGTCAAACAAAAATTTCAATTTCCTCAAAGTTTCAAGACAAAAGAATAACAAATATTTCATGCACAATGTAATTTGATTAAGCCAATATTATCACGTCTAAAAATACTTCAAGCAATTCAGTGAAAACCCGTTATTTTTTCGTATCAACGAAAACCACTTTCGAATAATCAATACATTAAAATAACAATAAGATCAAAAGGAAGAAAGGAACCTTTCTAATTATTTGAAGACTTTCAAAGCCGTGATATTATGCATCCAATCCGCGATAAAATTTAATTACAACAAAATTCAAGTTCTCATTTTGAATTCCATTTTTTTCAGTTGATACCTTTATCCAACTTGTGAAAAATTCCATTCAAGTTCCTATTAATACTGTACATTCCCAATGTTTTGCTCAGGTCTTCAGAAGCGTCTTACTAACCAAATCTAAAATAATTCCAAAACATGCTGTACAAACATTCTACTCTTTGTGACAAACGACTTGACGACCAATTGTTCAGAAATGAAAATCGACACAGTTCTTGCTAAATAAAAAAAAAGTTTTACGGCGGAGTCAGGCTCAAAAAATATACCGCAAGATCACACCCCCATTCATAGTCAGAAACCATCAAACCATCTAGTTTGCTAAAATAAAAACACTGCGTGACATCAATGACGTTACCTTTTTCATTTACAAAAATAACTTTAACTTGTCAAAGTAAGTGCAATTTCACAATGGTGAATATCAGTACAGTATGGGGCCCAGTTCTCGGCCGGGTCCAGTTCTCGGCCACTTTGTGTTTAACGCGTTTTTTCACACTCCAGTTGAATCAAAAGAAAAAGGTATTTCCTTCAAACGATAGACTGATTCATGTGCTTTAAGTATCTTGAGTTTGATCGTTCAATTCGATATAGAAAGCTCACACGTCGAGTTTACGCGGAGGTAGGTGAATTTGCATTCCCGAAAAAGTTGTTTGTTTACGGCTCCAAATTCATGGATGTAGTTAAATTCGTATTTTATCCAAAAGCCGAAACGCTGAAACGTAGAATAATTCAGCTTTCTGCTTTAGTTAACTTTTCGTTGAACCGTTGTATTTTTTGGTCTTAATTTACTTCGAAATTTTTTCTTGCGACGTTTGCGTATTTGCCAGTTCTCGGCCACCCTGCTCGCTATCACAGCTTAGCGCTTGGTTTTTAATATAATTTCATCTGCTGCTGCCAGAATGAAAGAAATAAATGTTTTAAAAATAAAGTTCAATCTTATCTCTAAGTTTTGAGCTGACTCTTGTCTTGTCTATTATTTCTACAACACCTAAATCTTTCAAGACCTTTTCACTGCAAAATAAACCATCTAAATGCACGGGTCACACAATGCGGTTTTGCCAGAACCTGCACATAGGCAACTAGGCGCGTTAAAATCCTTCTTTTCTAAAGTAAAACAAAGCATCATAAAAATAATTTGGGATCGATATAGTATAAATAGGTTTACAGAGTGATTTTATGACTGTGAAAATTAATTGAGCATTTTTTTACAGATAATTACGCACAAGCTTTTTAGTGGCCGAGAACGTTAACTGGGCCAAGGTGGCCGAGAACTAGGCCCACAAATGGAGCTTTTATTTTTATTATTGCTCGGGCAAATTAATTTTTGACGGGTCGATAGCTTTACACCAAAAGCTGAATAATGTAGCTAGCTCTGGGAGAAATTTCAAGTTCCTGTGGTTCTTCTGAGGTAAGAAATACAAGTTTACGTCAAAAGTGGCCGAGAACTGGGCCAAGGTGGCCGAGAACTGGGCCCACAAATGGAGCTTTTATTTTTATTATTGCTCGGGCAAATCAATTTTTGACCGGTCGATAGCTTTACACCAAAAAGCTGAATAATGTAGCTAGCTCTGGGAGAAATTTTAAGTTCCTGCGGTTCTTCTGAGGTAAGAAATACAAGTTTACGTCAAAAGTGGCCGAGAACTGGGCCCACAAATGGAGATTTTATTTTTATTATTGCTCAGGCAAATTAATTTTTGACCGGTCGATAGCTTTACACCAAAAAGCTGAATAATGTAGCTAGCTCTGGGAGAAATTTCAAGTTCCTGCGGTTCTTCTGAGGTAAGAAATCAAGTTTACGTCAAAAGTGGCCGAGAACTGGGCCCACAAATGGAGCTTTTATTTTTATTATTGCTCGGGCAAATTAATTTTTGACCGGTCGATAGCTTTACACCAAAAAGCTGAATAATGTAGCTAGCTCTGGGAGAAATTTCAAGTTCCTGCGGTTCTTCTGAGGTAAGAAATACAAGTTTACGTCAAAAGTGGCCGAGAACTAGGCCCCATACTGTACTTTGCCCCGTAAGCTTTTTTCTCTGTCCTTCCGCCGAAGCAAAAAAACACAACCTGATTACACATTAACCCAAAAGTCGACCAAGTGTGCCTGCAACGATTTCCTGTCAAAACTAAAATGAAAACCATTGCGGTATGCGTCACCCGTAGTGGTTTTGTAGCAACCCCAAGCTATCCCCGTCTTTTTGGCCGCGCCAGGAGACTACGCTCTAGGACGACCAAAGGGTAAACTATAAATCGGCCACGCCCGATTAACAAGCTTTAACGCTCAACTTGAATTGTCTCCTTTTTTTGGGTTGTCACTTAATTTTTACTAGTGCTGTACAAGCAGTGTCTGACATTTGCACAATTTGGAATGTGAAAGGTAGAAATATTACAGCTTCGCCCCAGTTTGTTAGGGGTTAGTTTGAGCTTAGGGGCATGTGCATGCTCTTTAGGGTTAAGCACTTATTTCGTAAGTTAATTTTTCATGTAAAGTCAGGGACACTGTTTATCAGAGGTGCTAGATGCTGTTACACTCCAGAGCGTATGATTACTTCTGGATCATGCTGCAGAGGTTAGGTTAAGTTGTGTCACTTTCAAATGAATTGATGTGGCTCTTGTAAATGCCTCCAAAGTGATTGCAGAAACATGAATTAATGTGGTGTGCAGTTTCTTTTATTAAAGGCTGGTTTTCATATGTCGGCAAAATCCCTGATGATCGGGGATTTTACCGTTTCCGACCATCCCAGATTTTGCCGTATATCGGGAAAATCTGGGATCAGAGTCGCCTTGATCGGCAATAACAGACGCCATTTTTAGTTGTGAGGGGCGGTGAGAGACTGGAGCTAAGCAATTAAAAGATTGGTAACGACATCCCCGACACTAAGAATTGGAGTTTTCATATATCTTGAACGATCGCCGACGATCGCAGAAATCTGGGACCCGTCGGGAAAACAGAAACGCTCCCGATTCTCCAGATTTGTCCCCAACCATCCCAGACGATCGGGGATATTTACGATTTCGAGTTTTCATTAGTCGGCAAAGTCTGGGACGGTCGGGAAACAGTGAAATCCCCGATCGTCTGGGATTTTCCCGACATATGAAAACCAGGCTTAAGTAAATCTTATTTCTACCAATTTTACTATTTTAAATTATTAATTATGAAAGTTGTGAGCTTTCTTACATGCCCTTGCAGTTGTAAATACATCAGAAACATTACACATTAATCAATAAAGTCTTCATTTGCTACTTGTTTCTACAAGTTTGGCAAGTCGAAATAGTTATAAACAACGTGAGCTTTCTTGCATGCAATTGTAATCATTTTATTAAATAGTGGAACATGAAGCAAAGTCAATTTTCTTATACATGTATATGAAGAATTTTCTATTTTGTATTTCTAGAAAATTAATTATTAACATTGTAGGCTTGTTTACATGCACTTGTAAACGAGATTTCTTTTGCTGTAATCTTGTAATACATTAGATGAAGTACAAGGATTTAACCGAGAAGGTGCGATAAATCCTTTCATGATTCCCAGACGAGTGACCACTTTGGCATAGACATTTTCAATATCCACGATTTTGCCTAAAAGCATGTTTGCGTCTATTGGACTTGTTTTATCAACCCTGTCTATCTTAATTGCAACCATGTCATCGACCTTGAAACGTGGTTTTTTAGATTTATCATCTGGGTGTTGCACTGGGTTTGTTGTTCACATATCTTCTTACGTTTGGATGGCCTTTCAACAGCTTCACAGTCATGCTTGTCATCACTGTGTTTTTCTGCATCATCCTCTTGATCACGAGGAAGTTTACCTTCATCAGTGTTGACAGTATTCTCACGATGGGCCTTTAGTATAAATACTGCCTCCTATGGAGTTGTACCAATTGCACGATGAAACGTAATGTTCATTGTGTAGGCAGCCTCCATTGTGAATTCACACCATCTTTCTAGGTTCTTGGCACTTGATCCCATTATTAAATTTCTCAGGTCGTCTTTCCATGTTCTGTTATTTCTCTCTACCAAACCCTGAGTAGTTGGTGTCCTGGGTGATCCATGGGCTAGTGTTATTTTGTTATTCTCACAAAAAGAATTCAATTTGGCCTTGGAAAACTCTCAGTTCATTTATTGCTTTCCTGTTCCACTTCCTGCACCATTGGAACCGCTTGAATGCGCCACACCCAGATCCCTCTTTCGTTTAAAGCAGGTGGACTTGGTTTGACCAAACCTCTGGCAATAAAAAACAATGGACAGACCTATAAGGGGCTGGAGGTCCATCACGTCGTGGCCTGCTAGAACCTCTATCCAGGCGCTTCTGGTTGTGTTTGTTAACCTTTGACATAATATCTAGGATTTTCTTCTGGTCTTTATCACCCAGCAGGGGCAAAAGGTACTCGCGGAACTGCGCATCGGAACATCCATGGAGCTTCGAACGGAGGGACTCACAAGTCAATCTATAGTAATTTGCTTTCTCATTCTTGGCATCGTGCGCGGCATCCTTTATCGCTTCAAGCAGATCCATAGCTTCAAAGCGAGAGAACTCTGTGATAGGCCGGGGGGGAAATGATCCGTATTTTTGCCAGCAAATTATCCAAAGAAGCTGAGGTGAAAGATTCCACCTTCTTCTGTAACTCATCAAGTTCCTCTTCAAGGTATAGAACAAGGCATAACGACAATCTTCTCAGTTTTTAACAACAATTATTCAATGCCCCTGTCAATGAGCTTGAATAGCCCTGCCAAAACAGTACACAGATTCATATGAATCGTCCAAATATCAGGGAAAACTCGCCAAAAACATCATGACACTGAAAGAGCAATCAATAACCCGAGCCCTTAACGCTCCTAACAATAAACACGCAAAGCGATTATCCAGCTTTCCCTTCCGGATAGAATCATGGCAACAACAGACAATCATTATTTCCAGACTTAAAAACACTCTTAAAGAAATTAACAGTCATTAATTCTAAACGCCAAACAGTGATAACAGATATGAATCCCACAATCATAACAATAAACACTCATAAGTGATCATCTTACGGTCCCTTGCCGTAAAAATCATGTCACCAAGAGAACAAAACAATATTACAGAGCTCTAACAATCATAACAATTAACTCTGAAATAAACCCTCATGGTCTTCTTACGGTCCCTTGCCGTAAAAAAATCATGTCACCAAAAGGACAATCAAAATTCCCGAGCCCTAGCAATCAAAACAATAAATACTCATAGAGATCATAATCTAGCGTCCCTTGATGAAAGAAGACTGGGGGAATGAACATTAACCAAAAGTCTTAAACAAAAACATCCCTAAGTCCCAAAGAGAGTCTAAAAACTGTCCATAGCAAAATACAACCTATCAAAATATAATGACGCATATTCCCCAGTTCCACACATCCAGTAACGAAAAAAAAAACAGAAGTAGAGCACGAGAACAATTTAAATTTGATGGCGTAAAATACAACTGCGCCCAAAAGCCCAACTAAACGAATACAGGCAAAACTGATAGTATTATTCAACTAAAGCAAGCAAGAAAAGTTACCTTAAAAATCGGCAGGTTCCACCTGTGCTGGCTGTGCTGCTTGAACAGGTTGTACTCCAGGTTGAGCAATGTGTGCTGGCTGCACTGCTTGTGTTGGCTGCGCTGGTTGTGCCACAGGCTGAACGGGCATCTGAGGGTCGGCCATCATAGAACAAATCTTCTTTCTCGCTTGAAATTTGTTGAACTAAAACAAAGTTGGCGACTTCTCTTCTGGGCGCTTGCTCAATTTGAGGGGCAGAATGCAGTGAGAGTCATCTTTTACCCATATTCATACTCCCTGGGAATGATCATACTCACAGGAGTCCGTCAAACCAGATTGGGTGAGAATACCTCAGGGACCCAGGTGGAAATCTTATTAAGATCTTATCAAGATTCTTATTAAGATTCTTATCAAGATTCCTATTAAGATTCTTGTCATAAGAATCTTACAAGAATCTTACAAGATCTTGCAAGATTCTTGTCACAAGATTGTTACAAGATCTTGTAAGATCTTTCAAGAATCTTGTGACAAGAATCTTACAAGATCCTGAAAGATCCTGAAAGATCTTGTAAAATCTTGTAAGATTCTTGTGACAAGAATCTTACAAGAACTTGCTACTAGTCTCAAACCAAATCTTAAATGATCTTAGAAAATCTTCTTAACATAGTCTTTCAAATCTTGCAAGTTTATTTTCAAGATCAGGAATCTCACAAGACGATGGTGATTATTGCATACTTAGCAGCTGGAAGATTGGGGTGTGGTAACTGAATCACAACAAAGAAAGAGTCAACTCAAACCTTCTAACAATATTTATTGAAATACATTCATAACCAACTAAAAGATCTTTAATCTTAAACTAGAAGATCTTAACAACAGTAAAATTCAATTGTTTTCTCTTATTTTCTTTTCTCTATTAAAGATTATTTATCACAACTCAAAATTATTGTTAATGTTATTGCAATAACCACAAACTCATAAGGGTTGAAACATGTAACACTCTATGATTCAATATTTACTCCAAAGTTTGTGCACATTCTTTTCCGTCAATTACTATATTAGAAAATTATGTATTTTTTCTGCATGATTGACGCTGTTCGCGGTAAAAATTATAGACAAATGTACAGGGAATTAAAAACGTAACTGAATGCTTTCTAGCCCAGCTACATCCTTCAAACTCGGCAAATAAAAACTTTTGCCTAGTATTTTAACTTTACAATTCATAAGTTGTCCAGAATTCAATTTTTGTAAAAGATATTTGCCGTTGGATTCCCATACAAACATTGTTATTTCTACCCGCTTTGCCTCCTCATCAAAATAGCGTCGAAAACCAACATAAGGCCTATTACTGTGAATCAGTGGGAGTTACACGTCTCAACCCTTATGGTTTCTGGTGTTTTGTTCATGATCAGTCTTCAGACTCATCGTCTTCATTGTCTCCTTTTTTTGGAACAATTTTTCTTTTTGAGTCCAGGCACTTTTGATTTAAAGACAATCGAATTGCATGCCATTTCTTGTTAAGCGCTCCCTCTCCAAACTTTTCCTTTATGAATCCTGTAAAAAAAAAACATAAATGAAACAAGTACATACATTAGTATTTTACTTGTTAAGATAAACAGTCAACATCCAAATAGGCTTCAGGCCATTGCTACTAGTTTTACACAGCATCATAATGATTTCGACACTGTAAATGTACAATACTGGTATTGGCTAATTTTCTTGTGGAGCAGCAGAGGAGTTTTCAAATCTAATAATGACAGACTTGGTGTACAAATGTGCACATGAGAAATGCATAACCTTTATTATTTTATTACAAGACAAGACAGTTTTCTAACAATATTGGATCAAAGTTACTGCAAAGAATTTTTTCGTACAAATCCTTGTCTCACTAAAATTTACATATTTCAGTAAATGAAAACTTATTATTAACTTACTTTTCAGGAGGTTGACTCTGTTGGAGTCCAGTTCTGGCTCGGTACTTGCCTTGCTGCCTTTCTCCACGATCCCATTAGCCATTTTTTCGGTCGTGAACAAATTGCTCATGACCTTTAAGTCATACTTTTCAACATCTCCCCCCGAGGGTAGAGACAAAAGGTTGGTGTCATTGTACATCTGAAAATGGAAAATACAATGTTAATGAAGGAGTTCACTCTTTTCTTTTGTACGATGTAATGTATTTAAATACATACAGTCGACTCCGGATCCCGATAACTCGAACCCTCGCTAACTCAAACCTCGCGCTAACTCGAACCAAAATCAATTTCCCCTGGATTTCCGTCATACATTTACTGTAATTTTACCCTCGGCAACTAGAACCCTCGATAACTTGAATCTCCTGCTAACTCGAACCAATTTTCATTTCCCTTCAGGTCATTTTCTATATAATTTTACCCTCGATAACTCGAACCATATCTGTCAATACATGACAAGTCAAAACAAACAGTCACTGTAGTCCAAAACATTGAATAAATTTTGAAATAAAAACGTTGACGAGTCAGAGTCGTACCCGAAACGCCCCTCAAAACACCTAAAATGTCCCACGCCATTGACTACCAGTGCTCCAGACGTTCAGTTTGTATTTGGAGGTTGATACCCGTTCTTTCAAATCCAACCTTAGTAAACTTTAAAGGATTATCGTCAGGACGAAATAACTGACCGTTTTTCCAAAAAATAAATTGCATAAACTCTGCAACAGTAGCCTATAGTGTTGTTTTCTTTGAAACCTGCAACGTTCACAGCTGATTTGCTTTGTTTTACATTACGTTACGTTCTGGTTTATACGGTGATAAAGAAAAATATTGTTCCTTTTTCTTTTGGCTTCTCTACACTCTTATTAAATTTGTTTAAATGTACACTTGTATACATTGTACGAATTGAAAATCAGTAAACACTGTTTTTTCCTTATTTCCGGTCATTTGTTTTCAACTCTCAGGTACTCGAACTCCCGATAACTCAAACCATTTTCAATTTCCTTTTGAAGGTTCGAGTTATCGGGAGTCGACTGTAACATCTTTTAGTATATACCACACAAGGGAATAGTGCTTTTTGCGTGTGCTGATTGGTTAACTCAGAGGTGATTGCAAAGTACTATTCACCTCAGCAGCTAAAGAGAAACAAGCTACCTTCAGGCGTTGCTTTGTTTACCAAAAGTGATGTTTTGGTCGTGAGTTATTCAACTCCTGTGGTAATATACTAAAACTATTATTTACCTCAGTGGCGGTAAATATCCACCACTATTCACCTAACTTCGGTGAATGATTGTTTAATATTGTCTATGATGACAACAGTGCTTTAACTAATTCCAAGTTTAATTCAAGAAGAATAACACTAGGGGGGCTGTTGTGTACTTACCAGGGATGGTGGTGGCAAAGAGCTTGGGCCGGGCTCTCCTTGCTCCTCATCTTTTCTCATCTGCAAACAAAAAAAGGGAGTGATCTTGTTAAACAAGAAAGTTATATCATCATCGCATGCAAACATTTGTACACAGAACAGTTTTCAAGGTTTTTAAATCTTCCCAATGCTAAAAGGGCAATGGTTTGTGTTTTGCTTTGCTTTATTTCAATGTAGCTTATTTGTTCCTTGCCCCCAGGTGGGTGATACGGCCAGAGTTTATTTCAATATGGGTTTTTAAATTCTGAAGAAAATAGTTAATAAAGTAGACTACTTGGAGGAGTTGCCACCCTTTCACTGCAAGAGGTGACCCTGGATCTCAGGTGGCTTTCAATCCGGTCTACTTTATCCAAAATTTGTATAATGTTTTTGTTCATGATTTCCCTCCAATTGTCCTATGTTATGGATAACATATTGTTTATTTGTTTATTAAGCAATCAAAGTCAACAAAATGAGTGAGTACTTCAAAACAAGAAGATAGGAAAATAAAATAACAGCAAACAGCTTCAGTAACTGACTGGGCAAAACACATGCACTTATGCTCACAGACACATAGGAGAATTAAAATAAAAGTGAGATATGAATAGCAAATTGACTGCCAATTGAAAATGAAAGTCATTTTTAATCGGTCCTCCTTGGCATGGGAATGTCCAACAATTTTCACCACATAAAAATTAACTGGGAAATCAACTGAAAAAAGTTGATCACACCTTGTCACAATTTGATGTCATATTTAAAGAGTCATTTTAACAATTTATTGCATTTTTGTAACTGTAACTTACATCAACAGTAGCCTTTGCTGAAGTACTAGTATTTCCCTGAACCTCGTCTTCTTCAGGGCCACTATCTAAGCCTGTATAATCGGCACCATCATCTTCTTGAACATCAAAAACCTACAGTTTAGGAATAAGGCAAAATTATAGAATACCGTATTTTCTCAATTAAACGCCCCCGGCGTTTATTTCAAACTTGGCTCCGTGGATCCGGCGTTTATTTGAATGGTGCAGTTTATTTGAGCAAAATGTTTATAAAACAAGGGTTTTTAATCATTTCTTGTGTCATGAATGTATCTTGCCATCATACCTAAAGCATGTTAGACCTCAAATAAATGCCTGAAAGGCTTGCTTACCACTTTACCTTGGAGACCCGGCGTCTATTCGGGGCCCGGCGTTTAATCGAGAAAATACGGTACAGTTATTCAATCACATTATTCAGGGCTGTGCTCCAAGGGTGCCCGGGTGCCTCAGGTGACAAACGTTTCTATTAGGGCGACCAGATAATCTTATTTCATTCATATAAGCTTTATGCTGGGCACCCTGGATCTCACAATTTGGAACCAGTTTGGGCTCCTTGTAATTTTTCTTAGAGCACAGCCTTGTTATTACTTTAATTGAATGATATATAATGAGTTTGGTCAGTCAGCAAATGGTCTTAATTACAGTCACAGTAAAACAAGTAAAATTTATAGGCAATTTCAGAAATATCAGGCCAACTATCAAAAACAATTTACTACAATAACCAAAAGCATGATTAGCATAAATAACATTTTTTTTATTTCACACCCTTAAGTAAGGTTAAAGCCATTGAGCATATAAATTAATGAGGAACTTGAAAACTTGAATTTACCTTACGTTTTTCAACTTTTGCTATTTCCTTGTGTATGTCGTTATCTGAAATAAATTAAAAGTATTTAATGAGAAATTGTGTCACAATGCAGCAGCGGTGACCAGGTTCAATTTGTTTTCTTTTTTAAATTTGTAATTTTTCCTTTGTTACAAATTCATTTCAGTCTATAACCTAACTAGGTCATTTAAAAAAAAAATTAACAAACCAAAACATGTCCTCGCTAGAAAGCTGAGAGGAATACTCAAATTAATATTCAAACATTGGCCATCTATGCTTTTAAAAAAGTAATGTAAAGTTTTCCCACCTATTGCTTGCCCCTTTGGTTTGGGGTCTTTTAGATGTACCTTCCTGGGCCTCCATTTTCTTTTTGCTTTCATCTTCACTTCCTAAAAAAGAAAGATGATATCAGATACAATATTGTCTTAATTTCAAATTGTACAGTATAAGGGAAAACTGGTTGAGGTGATCCCTCAGATGTCAAACAATTGTTTTTAAAACTTTCCCTGAATTTTGACCCAACGACCGTTTCGAAAAATAAAATAAAAAAGTTCAGTTGCCATGTTCAAAAACTATGCTAAAAAATAATGATTTATCACCCTCACAGGCCAAGTGGTATAGAAAGCTGTTTAGATTCATAGAAGTTTATGTCTTCCCTAACATGTCAGGTTTCATATCAAGTATTCTGCAAAACTTAACAACATTAATGGACTAAAGTAAGCTGCAAAATAGCAACGTCTAAATATTATTCTCAAACTCATTAATAATGCATGAATTCACAAGCCAATCAGAATACTCCAATTTGGTCAGGTGCGTGTGGTTTGAAACCCCGATGAAACACTGGACAGAGGCCTTTCCACAATAGTTTGATGAAATATCAAACTCTAGAGTTTGATAAAACGTCAAACCCTTGTGATGCAGGGTTATCCTAATTTAAATATTAATGACACAAACACCGACTGAATAGACAAGCTTCTGTTTGGAATAACTCTAAAATTTACGTTTACCGCGCAATTCAAAAACGTTCCTGAATATCTTGTAGCGACCACCGTTCTTATTCGCAACTGAGTTTTGGACGAATTTTGTGAGCCAACACTTTAAAGACAGACTATCCAGGTCCTCCAATTTTGTTCAAGACTTTGAACGCGATGAACATCACAATCCTTGAACACACTTCCCGGGTCAAGAAAAAGGAATTTTTACTCACGCACTGTTTGGCAAGTTCTCAAAACCTCAACGGCTCACTTGTCTTTGTACTGTGTACTTCTACGGTTGGACTGTGCAAGCAAGAAATCTTCTTGCACACTTTTGGGCGGCCGAAACTGGCGAGATTCATCCTCAGATAACCCATCTACGTTTCAAAACTAGCAGGACGCCACTGCATGCAAATTGTGGCGGTTTGAAGTAAACAAGCTTAGTTGTGAAAAACACGGATCTTACATTATCATCACACCAAGTATGCGCTAATTAAACAAAAGATAGTGCCAATTAAATGTTAACGTGAATAATATCCTTTGTTTGCAAAAAGGCCCCGATTTCAAACTGTACGCTAATTAAACAAAAGAAATCAACAATTGTGTGGTTCCAGAAAATATCCATACCCCGCCCATGGATGGTCAATGGAAATTCCTAGGGGGTGGGGGAGCTAAAAGGTAGAAATTTCCGAGGGGTATGGGGGTGCCAACGCGAATAATTTTCCAGGGTTGTCCACAAACGATGCGAAGTGTGCTAGACAAACTTACCTGAATTTTTTATTTGTTGTGCCATAAAATTTGAAACAGATGGCCTTTCCAAAAAGAAATTCAAGATGTTAGTCTCAAACGTCTTTTTCTTTGCTGGGAGATCACGGTCATCCTTCGGAAAAGGGCATAATTCACTTCATTTTCACGCGCTCTGCACGTGAAATAAATCAAGATGGCCGCCCGTAGCAAATTGGTACCCGGATCCCTAGGTCTCATCTCTACCGGAAGAAAATATAATTCTACACCAGAAGTGTTTTTCTTTATTAACTTTAACTGTCAATCCGATCTGTAAAATTTAAATGTGCAAAATTATACACAAAGCGAGCACTAAAAAGATTTATAAACTCATGAATATTTTCATCGAGAAGCCTTTTTCTTAGAAATTAGTACTTCCCTTGTTTCTCACCCACTGAGATTGATGAGTCCTTTTACAACCTTAACAAAACTTACAAAACAACTTAATGCGAAACGAGCCAATGTATTTAATGTAAACAGTGTAGTAAACGTATTGCTTGCAAAATACATTCGGAACCTAGAGGATTCACCGCTTAGCTTATGAAGTCATCGCTATCACTCTCGGCAGGCTGGCTTTCAACTTTCAAAAATTTTCTTCGAGTTTCCGTCGTTTTCCTAAGGGCATCCTGGGCCCTTCTGAGTTCTGCCATCTGAGCATCTAAGTCTTTCTCAATCTTATCTACTCTCGTGGAGGCTAGTTTTCGTTCAGACTTGTTTGTACTATCCAGAAATTCCTGCCTGTCTGTTGTTAAATCTTCTTGGGTTTTTCGCAAAGCGGAAACGGCTGCATCGACACGTTTCGTTTTTTTCTCAGCTGTCTTCTTCGCCAGTTGAAACTTTTTCAGTTCATCAGTTGAACATTTTGAGGCGATTTCCTCGCTGACCTCCTCGATTTGATCTTTTAAAATTTCAGTTTTCTTAAGTGACCACGCAACATTGATCGCTCCTTGGATCTCTTCAGGCTTGAAGGTTTTGAGAGCGTTGCTCCTGCATAACTCTTCTGCTTTGTCATTCCAAAACAGTCGGTACGACTTTTTCATACCTGTGCTTTCATTGATCTCTTGCTCCTTAAATATCTTCACATTGCGCGCTCTAGCCGCCGAAAAGGGTGCAGAGGAAGGTCGTAGTGTTGCTGTGCTGGGTCTGCACATGTCAAAGAGTGTCGGCTGATGACTGATCTTGGTTTTTTTTTTTTGTGGTGAAACTTGATCTTGATCACCATCTCTTGATTCAGCTGGTACGTGTTTTAAGTCCGGCTCATTGCCTTTAAGTTGACACTTCTTCTCTAAGCAAGTAAACTGCGAAATTTGCTTCTTCCTTTAGCACGCACTGGCTTAATTTTATAGCCGCTTCTTGTTTGACACCAATGACGATGCGCTGCTTGTTTAACAATCTGGTGAACTTGTAATGCGGTGGCAACACGTCGCTGACCTGCTCATCTAAAGTGTCGTGACGAAACGTTTTCAGGATAATATCAAAATTCTCGATTATCACTGAACAAGAAATACTTTCGTTCACATAAACAAGAAGATCCGACATTTTTGTGATAACGTTGAAAACAAGGCGACTGGCAGTTTTAAAACTCTCATGGGAGTGATCGGCGGATTTTACAAGTTAACATTTCCGCTCTTGACAGTTCGTACGTTTTGATTGGCCGGCTCAAATAGAAACCATGTAAAAGTTGTCAGAAAGCTGTCGATATGTAATAAAAAAGCATTGGTGGCAACGGTGCCGTGCGCTATAAAATTATTTCATGAAAGAGGAAAATTTGAGAGCCTGTTTTAAATCAGTTACGCTTTGTTGGAATTTGTTTGTGCGTGACACGTTTGTGATCGCTTTACTTCGCGTACAGATAATATTGTATGACAACCGGGTATAGCTAGTTAAGCATGGCGCTTCAAGATCTGCGATGTTTGGAAGCTGTGTGCAGTGATTTCTACGCATTCTGTAGGGCATGTGAGCAACTGGAGGGAAAGTGGAGTAAAAGTCTTGCTTGGAGAGATGGTGAACATGATTTAGAACATTTCCGACCTAAACACGTGGATGAAGTCTCCCTGCAAATCATTTCCAGCAAATTTCATGTAGCATACGAATATAATATAATTATCTACAATATTTAAAGTTTAGAGAGTGAAAAAATGCAAGCGCATCAAGACCGTGAGGCACCCTAAACACGTTCATAATAAAGAAACTGGCCCGGGCATCCAAAAAAGAGGCAGGAAAACAGACCTCGGACAAACAGCTGTTATCTTTTAAACTACTGACGTTGGAGGACACATGCTTTGGTGAAATTTTACGAGGACCTTGCGGTTGAACCCTTTTCCCAAGAAAAGAAAAATGAAGAAAGTGTAAGAAAAATGAAGCTGCTCTCCAAACGCAACTTCCTCCCCTGGATCCACCAGTAAAATAACATGCTGAAACGGACGTTTACAGTTTAGAAATTGCATGATGCTAAGAGTGTTCATAATAATCAATATTAAATGCCAAACAGACAGCTAGACTCCATTATTCAATAGATGACTGATTTATGAATTGAATCTTCAATTGTTGACTTGCAGGGTGTGACCATTCAAAGGAGCTCCAGAGTCTAAAGGACACTATGTACAAAGAATTCACTAAATCAGCAAGGCCTCATATATATGATCCTGATGAGTTTGAAAAATTATGTACCAGAGCCAGCGCTCATACAATATTTTATTCTACTTGTCTGACATGACTGCTGACAGGCACTCCTCAGAGAGGGTTGCAACTTACAAGAAAATAACTGTTGCCATCCTCTTTAAGCTATGTTATGGGCTGGGCCAAGTGTGTAATTGGTTACAAATAAATGTTTTTTAAACGTTTTGCAAAGCGCAGCCAAAATGGTTCTGGTTGTGTTTTGGGGCGGCGTTATAGCCGCTACGAAAATTATTAATTACTTTTTGTCAGAAAATGAAGAAGAAATTAAAACATTTACTAACCATATCAGGTTTGTTATTCGTTTTTTGTTTGTTTAGTTACTGGCTTGCTTTAAAGATTTTTTTTAAGTTGCGGAATGGATCTTTGTGAAGACGAAGAGGGAAGCAATTTTTTCAGAATGTTAAGTACTCCCTAAAAAATCATTAAAGTTTTGACTCTCATTTTAATATAGCTGTGTTCTTACAATTTGAGGAGAAAAATATTTAATGAATATTAGTGACACATAAAAGGAGAGAAATTAAAAGCAGTTTAAAAATCGTGCGCTCGGAAGTAGACCATTAACAAACCAAAACAATCTCCGCATCAAAAATTAACAATTAAAATGTTGTTTTGTATAATTTTCAGTTAAGATGATCTGAATACAGATGATGACAAGAGCACGGTAAGTCACACGCATAAAACCCGAAGACCAAATAATGTGGCAACCCTGCGGCCACTGAAGCCAGCGTTGATCCTCAATCCTTAAGGGACGTTGCAAAAAAAACATCTCCATTTGTGAAGGCATGGCCCTTTAAGGCTCGATGTTCTTGTCCTGAGCTCGAGGTTGAAAACAGTTATCCTTATAATGTGGATTGTGATTCCCCTAAGGAATCTGCAGACAGCAATGAGCATCACTCACCGAGGGATAAAGTACCCAGTAATAATGCTTCTTTCTGTGACAGAGTATTCTGTTCTAAGATTCAAGCATATGAATGCGAAAGCAATGGTACCAGAAGTGCTGGTATCCCTAGGACAGCGACAAGTGACTACCCTTATGACGCTGCATCTGACATAAAGGACGACTATGGATCCGATTGCGACAAGCTACCATCCATCCCTAAATTTGCAGGCACCAGGCATCCTACAGACCTTTCTGAACACCACGACCATGCTGTATTTCATAAACATTCCAACATTAACCAGGAAGGATTGAAAACAGAAAAAGCCATGGGAAGTTCTTGTTGACCAAATGATTATGGGAATGTCCCAAATGGCTTCATTCAAGATTGATGAAATCGTTACACAAGCCATCACAAATAAATGGAAACTGGTACTAGTTGTAGATGATTACACCTCTGTTCACTCAATCAGACGCACCAAAACTGATACTCTTTCCAATGCCAAGTATATGTGTACAATGAAAAAAAAAATAAGTTTTGAGGAAATAATCCGGAGACTTCGCACTACACCTTCTATGGCGACACCTTGGAAAGGCGAATTTACACTTGACCTTCCCCAGGAGATCTTTCGTGTTATTCTGAACCATATAATTCAACGAAACAGCTATGGACATGAATGTAAAGAAACAGGTGCTGTAATTGATGTTCAATTTACACAGTTGAGGAAAGCACTGTTTGTTTTCGATAAAATGAACTTGGAGGCGATTTGATAATCAAAGAAGAACTGCTGAAAAAAAGTTTTCTTCTGGAGCTGAGAGATGCGAGGTTGTGATAACAGACTCAAGTCCTATGACATTTAAATGTCTTAAGAACTCAGAAGTTCTGTCTGTCAATTTTCAGTATGGCTACTGGAATGAACATGGAATACCTTTTCTTGCCGCCAGGTTTTTATTTTGCTGTCAACAAGCAGGACATGCAAAGTGAGAATCACCAGACAGCCTCCATAATTA